>NW_027507748.1:602321338-602921338 GCF_037356315.1 Lithobates pipiens | reverse complement strand
TGTCTGCTCGACACGCTGATCGAGCGGGCAGACAGCGATGACTCGAGTATAAGCCGAGGGGGGCACTTTCAGCCTCAAAAAAGAGGCTGAAAATCTCGGCTTATACTCGAGTATATACGGTAACATCTTTTATATTCTGAGATTTGGGGTAAATAGTGCCTTTTTTTTTTTTTTTTCATTAAAGCGTGTTTGTTTTTTCAAAAAAATTGCGTTTGAAAGACCGCTGCGCGAATACTTGTGACATAAAATATTGCAATAATCACCATTTTATTCTCTATAGTCTCTGCTAATAAAATGTTTGGGGTGGTTTGAAGTAATTTTCTAGCAAAAATACTAACTTTTAACACTTGCTGATCAGTCGCCGCAGTTATACTGTGGCAGGACGGCTCTGTTCCTTAAATCGCTGTAGGTGTACATCGATTCGTGCAATAAATAGTGGGCATGTGCATGGTGCCAGATGCACACGGCTGCAATGTCCATTAGCCACCTGCAATCGCTCCAGAGTCAGAATGGGGATCTGACAATGTAAACAGACAGAGCCAGTTCTGTCAGGGGAGTACAGAGTGACCATCTGTTTTAGTGATTAGGAACAGCAGTCGCTCTGCACTTTGTCAGTACACCCCCCCCTCCAGTTAGAAACACCTCCCAGGGAACACGTTTAACCCCTTCCCTGCCATTGTCATTTATACAGTAATCAGTGCATTTTTATAGCACTAATTGCTGTATAAATGTTAATGGTCCCTAAAAAGTCTCCAATCTGTCAGTTGCAATCCTGATAAAAGTTGCTGCTGTTACTAGTAAAAATTTTTTTTTTTATGTAGATGAATACATGTTGGCTTAACTGAAGAAATTATTATTTTATTTTTTTTTCAAAATTCAGGTTTTTTGTTTATAGCGCAAAAAAGAGGTGATCAAATGCCACCAAAAGAAAGCTTTGTGGGGAGAAAACCTTAAATGGGACTCTTTCACATGAATTATCCGTTCAGGTCCGCCTGTCGGGTTTTTTAGGTGGACCTGAATGGATGCTCCATAGACCTCTATGTAGTGTCGGATGTCAGAGGTTTCATGTCCGCTGACATCTGACCCGCTCCGATCTGAAAAAGTGTGACGGAGGAAAAACGTACTTTACCATCAGTCTTCGGATCAGGTGATGACGGACTCATCCGATCTCCCATAGGGGAGAGCGGTGCTCTGACAGGTCCATCCCTGCACACTGTGCAGAGATGGACCTGCTATCTTCCTGCTCAGCGGGGATCTACGGTGCCATCCCCACTGAGCAAGCGGATGTTCACTGGGCGGATCATCACCATGGCCTCAGTTGTTACCGAGTATCTCCAGCCATGCTGAAATTATATAAGCAGAATATAGCAACCAAAACACACATTAACATTTCTAAACGAGAGGGTCGTTGGCGCTGGCCTGAAAGACTCGTAGAAATACCATTACGTCTAAAGTTTTCTCACCTCGTCTTTCAGGACAGCACCCGGAGATGATAAACTAGTACTTACTCTTAGTGTGGGACTACCGCCAGCATAACCTTCCTGCCAAACGACTGTTGAGCTGCCGAGAGCAGGTCCATTCTATAATGACAGGTAAAGGTGGAATAACTCGTCCATGTGGCCGCCTTTTAGAGGTGACTGCTATCAGCAGTGTTTTAACAACCAAAATTTAACTGTGGCTTCTTTCGGTGATTCAAAAGGTCTTCTAGTCAGACCCTGCAAAACAACTGATAAATTCCATTTGGGAAAACTTGAAGCAGAGCTCTGCCTTTTTTTTTTTGTTTTCTTTTCTGCAGCTGCTGACTTTTAAAATAAGGACACTTATCTGTCCCTCGGCTCTCGGGTGCTGTGGCCGCCATCTTCAGTAAGAGAAACAGGAAGTGAAGCCTTGCGGCTTCACTTCCTGGTTTCCTACTGCGTATGCACGACTGGCGCTGTGCGTTCCCACTGGTCCCTTTTTTGTCTTTTGGGACCTGTGAGTCTCCCAGAAGGAGGCGCCAGAAGTGGCGTAGATACCCACGGGTGGTTCTGGTATCATTCTGGAAGTGGGAGCAAAATACCCATATTGGGTATCCGCTCCCTCCCTCCTGAAAGGTGCCAAATGTGACATTGGAGTAGGGGAGGAATCCGAAAAGCGGAAGTTCAATTTTTGGGTAGAACTCTGCTTTAAATGGAACCGGTCTAGCCCTAGCTAGTGCCTTGAAAAACCCGATGATCCAAGGGTCTAGAGATGACCTTCTGTAGAAGAATTTATAGTGCAGCTACCTAAACTTTCAAGGTGCTTGCTGCCAAACCCCTCTCCATTCCGTCATGAAGAAATTCCAGAACGGAAAGGCTCTCCTGTGAATAGTAATTTTTTTGAAAAGCACCAGGACTTGAAGCATTTCCAGGTTTTAAAATGAACGACCCTTGTGACCTTCTTGCTATGTAGTAGGATACAAATTAAACGATTGGACAAACCCTTATTCCTCAGAATTTGCTCCTCAGTAACTAAGCTGCCAGCTTGAGATGACCTACGTTGGGATGCAGCAGGCGCCTTTGGACCGGAAGCAACCAATGGGACTCTACCACTAACTTTTTAGTAGGACTGAAAACCAAGGCCTCTTGAACCAATACGGGGCCACTAGAATTAGGGTTGTTTTTTCTCCATATAACTTCCTGAGCACTTAAGGGATCATTTTGCACAGGGGGAAAAGCGTGACCCAAGCAGAAGGTCCAGCACTGAGCCAGTATGTCCAGACCCTCCACTTGGTCCTGCCTGTTCAGAGAAAAGTAGACCGGAACCTTTGCATTTGGTTGTGATGCAAAAAGGTCTACCTTGGGAGCTCCCCATCTGTCTACTATACTCTGAAAAACCTCTGGGTTTATGCTGCGTACACACGATCAGACTATCCGGCGGACAAACCAGGACTTCCGCCGTACTTTTGAAATGAATGGACTTCCCCACACACGGAGGAAAGTCCACTCATTTTTAGCGCGGCTCCAGGTATCCGGTACCAGCGAAGGAAGCGTCGCTGGCCCTGTCACCTGCCACACGGCCCCCCTTACCCAAAGCACCCCCCCCCATGTTGAGGGCACGCAGCCTGGTACAGCTCAGGAGGGGGGGTGCTCGCTCGTCCCCACCCCCTTTCCTGATGGGCTGGGTTGTGTGCTCGGATAAGGGTTTGATATGGACCGGGGGGGCCCCCACACCGTTTTTCCGGTGTGGGGCTTCCCCTTTAACCCCATACCAGGTGATGGGGCCAGCGATGCCTCCTTCGCTGGTCTCGGCTACCTGGAGCTGCACTCAAAATGAGCGGACTTTACTGTGTGTGTGGGCAAGTCCGTTCATTTCAAAAGTACGGTGGATAGTCTGGCGGAAGTCGTGTGTGTGTGTGTGTGTGTGTGTGTGGTCAAAAGTACGGCGGACTAGCACGCACACGGCCGTATTGTCCGCCAAAATGCGAGTCTGGCGGACATATTTAGGTGCAAAACTTCTTTCTTAGTCCGTCGGACTTTTGGGTAATAAGTCTGCCGGAGCCTACACACGGGCAGATTATTTGATCATGTGTATGCGGCTTTAGGCTCCATTCGGACTCTAGCACCCTTCCGCATAAAAAGTCCGCTATCTGGTTTAGGTTGCCCTTCAGATGCACTGCTGTTAAGGATGCCACGTTGTCCTCTGCCCAAGTCAGTCTGTAGGGCCAAGTTTAGAAGACACCCGCTTCTTGTGGCCCCCCCCTGTCTTGAGATGTAGACTGTGATGAAATTCTGACAGCACCTGGATGTGTTGGCCCCTGATCTGTCTGAAGGCCAGGAAAATTGCCCTTAATCCCCTCCCAGTTGGAGAATCTCCTGGATTCCACGACTGACCAGGACCCCTGGGCCACCTGGTTTTCGAGGTGTGCACCCCACCCCCAGGAGCTTGCATGCAGGAAAGGTCCAGGACAAACCCTTGCTCAAATTAATTTGCCTCCCACTACCATAACTTTCTTTTTACTGGAGATATGATCCTGATCTGTTTCTCCAAAGACGCTCCATAGGCCCAACATAGGCGGTTTCTCGCATGGAGGTGGGCCCACTGAGCAGTTGGGACATGGCTGCCTGAACAGATTTGTCTGCACTCTGTTTACTGCCGCCTGAACCTTTTATCATCTTTTCCTCTGGGAGGGAAATCTTTTTTCCCGTACCAAGTCAATGACATAGCCTAGGAAAATGATCACTTGAGAGGGAATTTTTTCTTTTCAGGATCCAATCCAAATTTCCTAAATGGCTCTGCTCCTTTTCAAATCCCTGCATAATAGGTATTATGAGCTGACGAAAAAAAGGAGGTCATCCAGATATGGTACTACAGAAACCCCGTCCAACCTGAGCGGTGCCAACGCCTTTGCCATGATCTTTGTGAAGATCATTGGGGAAGCGGAAAGATTGAACGGGAGAGCCCTGAACTGAAAGTGCGACACTACTCCCTCTGCTCTGATTGCCAGATGCAGATATCTCTGTGACGTCTGTGTTATGGGAACGTTCAAGTAGGCATTCCTGAGATCCTATGTAGTGTAGAAAGCACCCTGAGAGAAGAATCTTTCTCACTGAATAAATTGTGTCCATACAAATATTATTTTTCGTATCGAATGGACCTGTTTAAGATCTTTAAATTCAGTATTAACCTGAACTCTCGCAAGAGTGATGTTATCGCCAAAGACTTTTCTTGATCTCTGGAGAGCTGTCTCATAAAATTGAGACGATGGGCTTTCTGAGAACTCCATGGCGTAGCCCTCAGAGATTACTTTGGGAACAAATGCACTGGACATTGCCCCCTCTCACTGCGGGGAAAAAGGACTGGAGCCTTCCTTCCAGTCGAAACCATCACTGGGGTAGCTGGGGGGAGAAACACCCCAGACTTCCCTCTGGGACTGCCATGGTCTCTCTTTTTTTTTATTTTTTATTTTTTTGTCCTGTTTCCTTTGCGTCCTGGGTCTGGTAAAAAGGACATACTCTTTTTAGGTTTGGTGCAACTTTCTTTTTGTCCGGAAATGCTTTTTTCCTATCTGCTGTTCTGTCCAGAACAGCGTTAAGATCGAGGCAAAATACCAGATCCCCCTCAAAGGGTAGACCACACAGCTTCGTTTTAGAGGCTGAATCACCTGACCAGGTCTTTACCTACAAAGCTCTTCTAGCTAAATTAATGCCGACGATCTTGCGGACATGTTCACCGACTCAGCCGAGGCATCAGCCATGTAACCTACTGTCTTTTTGTAGGACTGGAAGAGTATCCATCAAATCTTTGCGAGAGGTTCCTGCCTCATTATAGCGCTTTAGAACATTGGTTGGAACTACTAAATTCCTGGCTACCCATGTAGATGCCATTGCTGGTTTGAGATTAGCCAGTGTAGAATCCCAAGCCTTCTTTGTTTTAAAAAAAAATAAAAAATCGGCTCTCTTGTCCATGGTGTCCTTTAAAACCCCCATGTCCTTAAAAGCTAAGTCAGTGTTTTGTGATACTTGCGAGAAAGCTGCGTCAAGTTTAAGGTCTCTATTTCCAAACTTGCGAGCTCTTCATCAAAAGGGAATCTCCTTTTAACCTCCCTGGCGGTAATCCCGAGTCTGGCTCAGGGTGGGATTTTAGTTCCATGAGCGGTAACCCCGAGCCAGACTCGGGATCGCATCGCTGGATACAGCGAGAGGTTATTTGCCTTGTCCCCTAGATCCAGCAATGTCCTCCGTGCTGTGTGATCGAGCTGTCCTCCGCTCTATTCACACAGTGCCCGAATGCCACTGAGCTCCGTTCCCTGTGACGTTACGGCGCACGGGAGCAGAGATTGGCGCCAAATTAAAAAGTCAAAACACACAGTACTGTATTAAAAAAGACACACCCCCTTTGTCCCTAGTGGTCTGTGCAGTGCCCTGCATGCACTTTTATATTATACTGTTTTTTTCTGCCTGGAATTTGGAGATTGCCCATAGCAACCAAAAACTGTCCCTTATGTCAAAAGTGATTTTAGACCAACTAGAAAACAGCGATAATAAATTATAATCACTTGCAGAATTGAGCGATGGCGATTTGTGGGGAAATTCGTCATCAAACACTAAATCTAATGACAGCGACAATTCTGCAAATGAGCAAATTTCAGTGTTTTTGGATTTGATTACATTATTGAATAATTTTTATTATTATATTATACATTTTATCATACCCGGCATGTCTGCTAGACTCTGGTTGAACATATTTAAGAGTTATTCCTAAGAATTACAGGACTACAATATAAAACTCCAAATTTCCATGCAAAATAATTGTACCGCTTTCAGCACCTAAAACCAGAACTAATCATACCGCCAGGGAGGTTAAGAGACCTGGGAAAAAAAGGGGACCCTCTCTTGGTCCGTCCACGCCTCCTTAATAGATTCTGTCAATACTTTATGCACTGGAAACACCCGATACTTGACCTAATCCATACCCTGATGCATTTTCTTGAAGGGACAATTGGGTCTTGTCCTCAATATTTAGGGTCATTTGCATGGTCTTTAGAAGGTTATGTACCTCTTCCAAAGAGGGCCAATAACGAGAGGAAGATGCCCTTTTCTTCGTCTTCCCCCTTCGCCTGACCCTGAAGACATTATTTTCTCCTCCAACTCACTAACCACTCTCCTGGCTGCAGAGGGAATGTGAGTGTGGGGTGGAGAACTGTTGACTACGACATCGGACGTTTGTCCAGATAGGAGCGGAAGGACTGAAATGTATCTTCCAATTCCTAAAAACGGGTGGAACATGTAACTTGTTCCCAAAGGTGAACTTGTCCTTTGAACCACCTTACTGTTCAAGCCATTCTTCAGTTTTCAGCACTGTGATACATTGACAATAATTTACACTTCGACACACATTAAAGTGATTTGTAAAGTCTCGCTTGTTATTTTTATAGAAAAAAAAAAACTTGCTTGATCTGTTGCAGTGGATTTGCACAGAGCAGCCAGGATCCTCCTTTCCTCGGGTCACTCTTCAGTGCTCCTGGCCCCTCCCTCCTGTTGAGTGCCCCCACAACAAGCCCTCTACTGATTGGCTCACTGACTTTGACAGCAGGAACTAATGGAGCCACTGCTGTGTCTCAGCCAATCAGGAGGGGAAGTCCTGGACAACCGAGACTCTGAAGGACATTGCTGGACAGTAATGTGGCCCCGGTAAGTATTAGGGGGACTGAGGGCTGCTGCTGCACACGTGCATTAAGAGAAAAAAAAATGGACTTTTACAGACTTTAAAACACGTAAGTAGGGAAGACCATACCAAAATCCAAAATTTATATTCAAGGATTGACCAAAGTCAAAAGATTTGCTGACTTTGTGGGCACAGTAAAGTGTGTTTTTACAACATTATTGAAAACGTATAAACATACAAACACCCTGTATAGACTCAGTTATTAATGCAGTGATGGAGGACTGGACCTATGGTACAAAGATTCATTTAATACTTTATCAAGGTAAAAAACGCATTTCACTAAAATATTAGCTTCTTCAGGACAGATACTGGGTAGGTGCTGATATATTTAAAAAAAACAAGACTACATGTAGAAGTATGAATTATGATTGTTACAGCATTTCTCCAAGAGCAGTACATGTATACAAAGACTAATTATATATAAACCTAACGCGTATGCTTGCCTGGTAAACTTGTGGCTCAAGGTGTCTGAGAACTTGACCTAACTGACAAACAGCCGAAAAAACTAAATTGCATGTGTGTCTGATAGTAGGATACACATATATCATGTGGTCTATAGTAGATACCACTAAATAAAACACAAAACAAACAAGCATGTAGTTACATAGTCCATCCAGTTCTGCCACAAAAAAAAATCATACAAACCCATATACCCAATTCTATACCCACAGATGATCCAGGGGAAGGCGAAAAAACCCCAGCAGAGCATGATCCAATTTGCTGCAGCAGGGGAAAAAATTCCTTCCTGATCCCCTGAGAGGCAAACTGATTCCCCCGGATCAACTTTACCTATAAATGTTAGTACCCAGTTATATTATGTACATTTGGAAATAATCCAGGCCTTTCTTAAAGCAATCTACTGAGCTGACCAGAACCACCTCTGCAGGGAGTCTATTCCACATTTTCACAGCTCTTACTGTGAAGAAACCTTTCTGTATTTGGAAATTCTCTTTTCCTCTAGACATAGAGTGCCCCCTTGTCGTCTGTGATGACAGTAAAGTGAATAACTCAACACCAAGTTCAGTATATGGACCCCTTTATATATTTGTACATGTTGATCATATCCCCCCTTAATCTCTTATCGAGTAATTAAATTCAGTTCCTCTAATCTTTTCTCATAACTGAGCTCCTCAATGCCTCTTATCAGTTTGGTTGCCCTTCTCTGCACTTTCTCCAGTTCCCCGATATCCTTTTTGAGAACCGGTGCCCAAAACTGAACTGCATATTCCAGATGAGGTTTTACTAATTTGTACAGGGGCAAAATTCTCTCCCCCTCTCCCCTCATACAAGAAAGGACTTTGCTCGCTTTGAAAACCACAGCTTGGCATTGCACCTGTAGACTTTGCCTTACACACGAGCCATGTGTGCGGAACTGTAAAATCGCAAAATCCAAGTATACCACGTCCACCGCCACACCTCTGTCCAAGGTTTTACTTACTGCCTCATAAAAAGAAATCAGGTTTGTCTGACAACTTCTGTCTTTCATGAATCCATGCTGTCTGTTGCTTAAAACATTTTTTTTTTCCTGCAAGAACTCGTGTATGTGGTCTTTTATTAATCTCTCCAGTATCTTCCCAACTATAGAAGTTAAACAAGTCTATAGTTACTTGGTAAAGACTTTGTTCCCTTTTAACCACTTCAGCCCCAGACCAATTGTCAGCCTAAGGACCAGAGGTCTTTTTACAATTTTGCACTGCTTTAACTGGTAATTGCGTGGTCATGCAATGTTGTACCCAAACGAAATTTGCGTCCTTTTCTTCCCACAAATGGAGCTTTCTTTTGATGGTATTTGATTGCCTCTGCGATTTTTATTTTTTGCTATATAAATGGAAAAAGACCGAAAATTTTGAGAAAAAAAAATATATTCTAGTTTTTGTTATAAGAAAAATCGAATAAACTAAATTTTAGTCATACATTTAGGGCAAAATTTATTCAGCCACATGTCTTTAGTAAAAAAAAAAGTCTAGCGTATATTTATTGGTTTGCGCAAAAGTTATAGCGTCTACAAACTAGAGTACATTTTCTGGAATTTACACAGCTTTTAATTTGACTGCCTATCTCATTTCTTGAGGTGCTAAAATGGCAGGGTAGTACAAACCCCCCCCAAAATGACCCCATTTTGGAAAGTAGACCCCCCAAGGAAATTGCTGAGGGGCATGTTGAGCCCATTGAATATTTTTTTTTTTTTTTTTTTTTTTTTTTTTTGTCCCAAGTTTTTTTTGTCCCAAGTTTTTTTGTCACAAAAAAAAAAAAGTTTACAAAAAGTTGTCACTAAATGATATATTGCTCACACATGCCATAGTTATATGTGGAATTGGACCCCAAAATATATTCTGCCGTTTCTGAGTACGGGGATACCACATATATGGGACTTTTTGGGAGTCTAGCCGCGTACGGCACCCCGAAAACCAATCACTGCCTTCAGGATTTATAAGGGTGCACATTTTTGATTTCACTCCTCACTACCTATCAGTTTCGAAGGCCATAAAATGCCAAAATGGCACAAAACCCACCCCAAATGACCCCATTTTGGAAAGTAGACACCCCAAGCTATTTACTGAGAGGCATGTTGAGTCCATGAAATATTTTATATTTTGCCACAAGTTGCAGGAATATTACAATTTTTTTTTTTTTTGCACAAAGTTGTCACTAAATGATATATTGCTCACACATGCTATCGGCATAAGTCAAATTACACTCCAAAATAAATTCTGCTGCTGCTCCCGAGTACGGGGATACCACATGTGGGGGACTTTTTGGGAGCCTAGCCACGTACGGGACCCCGAAAACAAAGCACTGCCTTCCGGATTTAAATCTAAAACGCTACCTAAAAAAACTGTTAGCGATCGCAGGGATCAGGCCTGACTCTGCGATTGCTGCAGTTATGTGTTTAGTGTTTTGTAAGTGACAGTGATCGTTACTGCACTTGGGTGGGCTGGGTGGAGGGGCAAAACGCAGGTGCTAGCAGGTATCTGGGCTGATCCTGCTAACAGTGCGTTTTTTTTGGAACCCTAAACTGCTGGGGACGCTAGTATAGATCTGATCAGATATTGATCTGTTCAGATTCTATACCACTACGGGAGATTTATGCTTTGCGCGTGGGTGTTAGCGGTACTGGCACTAACCTAGCGCTGCCTGGGGCGATGCAGACCCTGGCCCTAAAACATAATTGATATCACCCGCCGGGTGATCAGGGGGTTAAACCTTTATTGGGTAATAAATGGTGGGTGCCCTGATGCTATAAAAAGCAAACTAACCAGAGTCACCCGTAACACTTATGCGGTGATCACTGGTGAAAGGATTAACTAGGGGCAATCAGGGGGTTCAAATTTTTATTAGGTAGTATATGGGGGTCCCTGGCGCTATAAAAAAACCTGACGGGGAACCTAAATAACTGGCTAACCAGCGTCACCAGTGACACTTATACGGTGATCGCTGGTGAAAGGGTTAACTAGGGGCAATCGGGGGGGGTTAAAACCATTTGGGTAGTAGATGGGGGTACCTAGCGCTATAAAAACCTGGCGGTGAACCTAAAAAAAATAACTAGCTACTTAGCGGCACCAGTGACACTAATGCAGCGATCAGAAAAATTATCGCTTGGTGACACTGGCAAAAGGGGGTGAAAGGGTTAACTCTAAGGGCAATCAGGGGGTTAAACCTTTATTGGGGGGTGGTAGGGGGCTACCCTGGACCTAACAGTAAAAAGTGTCAAGGCAGTTAGTGTCACAACTGACACTGAATGCAGTGATCAGAAAATAAATGATCACTGCAATCAGTGACACTGTGACTGGGAGGGGGGGCGGGGGCGATCGGGGGGGGGGGGGGGGGGTTTGTGTGCCTACATGTTAGTGTAGTGTTTGGTGTACTTACTTTCAGTGTTCTCCTCGTAGTCCGGTCAAAAAGACCGCCCCGAGGAGAATGACATCACTTCCTCCCTGCCTGTGTTTACTATACACAGCGGGAGGAAGGTTCTCATTCGCCAGGAGCTATCGAGGGGGGATGGCCAGAAACAAACGGCCATCCCCTCATCCCGGATCGCTCCTGCAGCGAAACGGACTGCCGTATCCAGCGGGAGGGGGTCCGATCGGACCCCCCACCTGCTGGAAGGCAAGCACGTACATGTACGTGCTTGTGCCTGTACATGCCATTCTGATGACGTACATTGGCATGCGGCAGTCCTTAAGTGGTTAAATATAGGCATCACATTGGCCCTGTGCAAATCCAGTGGTACTATTCCTGTCATTGAGTCCCTAAAAAATTAGATACAATGGCTTTGAAATTACAGAGCTCAATTTGTTTAGGATCCGTGGGTGGATGCCATCAGGTCCAGGTGCTTTATCCACCATATTCTGTATAAATATTTATGGACCATATCACTTGTGAGCCATTGTGGATTTGCCATATGCGTGACCACCTACATCCCCATCTGATAGGACATAAAGAAAGCAGAGAGAGATCCAGTCACATGGCATGCAACATCGCCATGTGATCGTAGTCATATGATCACAAACCCATCTTTTGAAATGATTAAAAAGCAACAGGAAGTGAGCAAGGCCATGCGACTCCAAAAAACATCTCAAATGATTAGGTATATATCAACAGGAAGTAGTGAGGTGCCTAGAAAGGTATGACATCCATCCACGCCAATACACCCACTGCAAAACTCCACCCCCAATTAGGTGGACAGAGAGAGAGAGATATCTGATCACATGACGTATAATCAATCATGTGCGCATGGTCATGTGGCCAGACAGTACTTCTCAAATGGTTTTGCAAATAACAGGAAGTGAGCGCGGTCACATGACCACAAACATTTTATCCAGTGATTAAATGGAAGTACACAAGAAGTAGGGAGATAGACGCATACCAAATGGCCAACACCAAGACTACACCCAAATAAATAATGGACAAAAAGAAGCGCTCTCCATGATGGGGCATATGCGGCAAAAAGTGCAGTGACATGTTGCATGAACACCAAAACAAAAACGCATCCATATCATAGATTCCCCCCCCCCCCCCCCCCCCCAAAGACCGGAAACTGGCATCAAACAGGCAAGCTCACGGCAAGATAGACATACAAATAAGTAAAAAAAAAAAACTCCACATGTGGCCCCTATGGTGAGACCAGAAGAAGGCAGATCAATACGGACAGCAAGATGAACAAATATCTTTCCTTTAAAGAGAGATGAGTATTTAGAGAAAAGGTTTGTAGCTAATGGCATCATTGAGGACAGGAGCCGTAGTAGCATCCAAAGTGGAAATCCATCTAATTTCTCTTTGTAGAATTTTCTTGATTGCCACCTTGAGAGTTTATTGGAATGTGTTCTAATGCTGCAAATTTCAATACACTGTGGTCTCCAGCATGCATTTGATTTACGTGTCCTATAGATGTCGTCATATGGCCATTTGCTGTTGATTCGCAAAATATCATGTACACCACGCCCTCCGTCTGACAGTTGACATGGTGTATCGTAGAGTGTAATCTGGCAGAAACATTGCATGGTTTTCATATATCCATGGACAAAAGCGCATTAACCGCTTTTTATTTTTTTGCTGCTGAAGACCTAATGGTTTGCTATGTCCCCTCTTTTAGATTTTTAATTTGCCTCTATACTTAAATTAGTAAGACCTGAAAGGGAAAAGGCATAATGAGCTAGTATGCACCACACAGGTCCAATGGCGGGTGCAGAGCTGGAGATGTGAACAGGTCATTTTGTTTAACGCTAAAAACTGGGGTTATGGCTGCAGCTAGATGCTATAACCCCAGTATTTTCTTTCCCAACAGATGCCAGACTTTCAGATAAGTGATCCCCACTGCAAATTCGCCGCGGGTTCACTTTAATCACTTCTATACTGCTTAAAGTCATATGAAATGACATCCTGCTGGCGATTCCGTGCACAGTAAAAACAATCATATAGGGGCAGTTCAGCCACTTGATTGTTTGTTTGTTTTTACAGGCGGCATGCTGAGAATGAATCCACCGGTGGTGGAAGATTACCATAGAGCTGAGTGAGGACAAGCTGGTCCCTGGTAATCTGACTCTGAGGCCGGTTATGATGTCACATCCTGCCCTGGCAGTTGTAAACACTGCTATGTGTTCAGCTGGAAGGCCTGAGATCGGTTGGGGGAGGGTTTGCAGGTTTTTTTTAAATTAACGACTGAGAGGAGAGATTGGTGGCAGCAGCGCTGTGGGCTGGATGTGTAGTGCACACAGTGCTGATTTGTGCCCACGCAAGCCATACATAATCGGCAATGCTCATCCATACTCAATGCTTCTTCATCCATGCTCAGCCATCCCATCCACCCCAGCTGTACTCAGCCATCCCATTCGTACCCGGCCGTACTCAGCCATCCATATCCATGGCTCATCATCCCCATTCATGCTCATCATGCCACTAGATTGCCTCACAAAAGTGTAATAGGTAGTCAAATTAGATTTGACATTTATGCCCCTAGAACACCTGATGGTGCTCCCTGCATGTTGGAAAACTCTGTGACCAGGCTGTGTAAAAGTCTCACACATGTGGTATCTCCGTACTTGGGAAGGATAGGAGAGTCTATTTTGGGGTTTCATTTTTGTTATGTACATGCTATGTGTTGGAAATATTGTATAAATGGACAACTTTGTGTAGAAAAAAAGTGTTTTCATTTTGTTTACGCATTTTCCTAAAACTGTAGAAGAAAAAATGGCATGTTCAAAACACTCATTATGCCTCATAGATTATATGTTGGGTTGTTTTCTTTCCAAAATGGATTCATTTTTGTGGCGTTTTCATTGTCCTGGTGCTCCAGGGCCTTCAAAAGTGTAAGGCCCCTTTCATACTGGCGGTTTTAACCCCCGCTAGCGGCCGTAAAAGGGTTAAAACCACCAGATGCAGCTGCGCTTTGCTGGCGGTATAGCTGCGCTGCCTCAGTGATTTCGATGGGTAGGAGCGGTGAATACACCGCTCCTAAGATGCTGCTAGCAGGACTTTTTTCAGTCTTTTACACTGGAGTGAAAGGGGCCAGATTTTTTTCAAGCGCTATTTTTAGCGCTGTAGGGCCTAAAAAAACGCAGCAGTGTGAAAGGGGCAGAAGAGTTAGTCAAGAAATTATGTGTAATTTATTCTCCATGAACCAGCTGATGGTGCTCCCTCTCTGTATGTGGCCACGCTGTGTTAGTCGTGATCACACATGTGGTATCACTGTACTCGGGAGTAGTAGAATGTGTTTTGGTGTGTAATTTGTGCCATGCATATGCTTTGTGTGAGAAGTAATCTGCTAATATAACATTTTTGTGGGGGGTGGAAAAAAAGTGTTTTGCAAAGAATTGTGGGAAAAAATTACAACTTCACATGCCTCTTACTAAATACCTTGGAATGTCTGATTTTCAAAAAGGGGTCATTTGGGGGGTATTTATACTTTCCTGGCTTGTTAGGGTCTCAAATAGGCAGTCAGTACATCAGGTCTCATCAATTATCAGAGATTGGCACCATAGTTTGTGGACTCTTAACTTTCACAAAGACCAAATATACACCGATTTGGGTTATTTTTATCAAAGATGTAGCAGTATAAATTTTGGCCAAAATTTTATGAAGAAATATTACTCATTTCCAAAATTTTATAATGGAAACAGAAAATGCATTATTTTTTTTTCTTTAATAGAGCAAAAAATAAAAAACCCAGCGGGGATTAAATACCACCAAATAAAGCTCTGTGAAAAAGGACACAATTTTCATATAGGTCCAGTGTTGCATGACTGAGCAATTATCATTCAAAATGTGAGAGCACCGAAAGCTGAAAATTGGTCTGGTTAGGAAGGGGGTTTTGTGCTAAGTGGGTTAAAGTGTATTTTCTTAAAATTTTTGCATTTGAAAAACCATGCAACATAAAAAAAAATTGCAACGACCACCATTTTTCTTCTCTAGGGTCTCTGCTGAAGAAAAAAAAAAAAAACTGTCTGGGGCTTCTAAGTAATTTTGTAGCGAAAAATGATTTAAACTTTTATAAACAAGTGCCATGTTTTGAAGCTAGTCTAAACAAGCCCTTAGGTATGCAGCATTGTACACAATTTTTAATTTAAATCATTTTTTGGGACTGACAGATCTTGTTTGGTGTTTATTCACCACTGGGACTTTTTTTTAACTTTTTTGAAGTGGTAGTAAACCGCACTAAACTATTATCTTTTTCTTTTTAAACCCTGCAAGGTAAAGGCATAATGTGCTAGTATGCATCACATACTAGCACATTATGAAATACCTTTTAGAATGAAGCCCTCCAGCAGCACGCTCTCACTGAGGGCTCCCGTCTAGGTTTGTGTGATCCGGCCATCTGACTGTGCTGGAGTCGCGGGCCTCTGAAAGGACGCTGCGGGTATTTTTGTCCTGTTTAGAGCACATGCACCAGTAACATCACCAGTTGCATCCAGTGTTACTATTGCTAAAACAGTGCAGGTTTAGATGGTCACTGTACCTACAGGTAAACCTTATAGGCTTACCCGTAGGTACAAGTGTAAAAAAAAGTTTGCTTCCACTTCAAAGGAAATAAACCTAAAAAAAAATGTTCTCCCTTTTGTGGTAGAGCTGCGCAATTAATCGTTATAAAACCGCGATCTCGATTCCTGACAATATCTCCCACTGAGAATAGGCGATTCTTTCATATAAACAAGTGGAGAGATTATCTGCTCACTCAGCTGTCAAAATAAAGCATCCCGGGCAATCTGCCAAGTTTAGAACTTGCATGAAACATTGTAACTAACTACTTAGGCTCAGTTCACACAGGGGCGACACGACTTCAGGACGACTTTGTGAGGCAACTTGGAGACGACTTGAACGCGACTTAGACACGACCTGGGGTGACTTGCAACACAACTTTAAGTCGCCCCAGGTCAGGCGACTTTTGCCGTGGCCAATCAGAGAATGAGCTCTGAAGGGGGAACTCCACGCCAAATTTATGAAAAATATTTGGCGTGGATTCCCCCTCCGAGAGCATACCAGGCCCTTAGGTCTGGTATGGATTCCAAGGGGAACCCCCTACGCTGAAAAAACAGCGTGGGGGTCCTCCCAGATCCACACCAGACCCTTATACGAGCACTCTACCCGGCTGGCCAGGAAAGGGGGTGGGGACGAGCGGGCGCCCCCCCTCCTGAGCCGTACCAGGCCGCGTGCCCTCAACATGGGGGGTGCCTTGGGGGAGGGGGGGCGGGTGGCCCCCCACCCCAAAGCACCTTGTCCCCATGTTGATGAGGACAAGGGCCTCTTCCCGACAACCCATGTGACATCAACGGATGACCCCGTCCCTTGTCCCTATATAAGTCGCCGCGCAGCGCGTCCCTGGCATTGCGGCCGGAGACAGCGTTGAGTCAACATCTCCCAGGAGAAGAAGAAGAACGGAAGGCGGCGGCGACGACAGAAGACCGGGCCACCGCCTGTATTAGAGGTATAAGAAGAAGCGGTGGCCCGGCAGAAGAACCGAAGAGGGGGACAAGACCCCCGAAGTCGGAAGAAGAGGCCGGCGGCGAGGAAGAAAGCCAGGCTCCTCCGCTAGCAAAAGAGTTGGCAAAAGAGCTAGCGGAAGATAGCGGAGGAGTCCGGCGAGAAGACCCCCCGGAGCTGTGCAATAAACTATTTTAACCCTGTTGTGTTTTTTTTTTTTTAACTTTTTTTCACAGGTGAATAGGTAGGGTTACATTGTACCCCATACTCATTCACATAGGGTGGGGGGGCCGGTATCCAGGGGCCCCCTTATTAAAGGGTGCTCCCGGATTCCGATAAGCCCCCCCCGCCCGCAGACCTCGACAACCAACGGCCAGGGTTGTCGGGAAGAGGCCCTTGTCCTCATCAACATGGGGACAAGGTGCTTTGGGGTGGGGGGGCCACACGACCCCCCCCTCCCCCAAGGCACCCCCCATGTTGAGGGCACGCTGCCTGGTACGGCTCAGGAGGGGGGGGGGGCCCGCTCGTCCCCCACCCCCTTTCCTGGCCGGCCTGGTAGCGTGCTCGGATAAGGGTCTGGTGTGGATCTGGGGGGACCCCCACGCAGTTTTTTCGGCGTAGGGGGTTCCCCTTGGAATCTATACCAGACGTAAGGGCCTGGTATGCTCTCGGAGGGGGAACCCACGCCAAATTTTTTTCATAAATTTGGCATGGAGTTCCCCCTTCAGAGCTAATAATTCTGTCAGTTGCCTCCGTATAGACAGAGATCCGACTTGGAGGCGACCTCCATTGAAATCAATGGGTACAAGTCGCCTACAAGTCGGATTGTAGTAGTACAGGAACTTCTTTTGAAGTTGGAGCGACTTCAGTAGCGTGCATTAAGACGGCTCTCATTCACTTACATTGATTTTTAAATGTTGTTCGACCTGAGGCGACTAGGTGCGACCTGAAGTCGGATCTGAGTCGCCCCTGTGTGAACCAAGCCTTAGATCAAAGGCATAGAACTTCTTGTGTAAACAAATAATCTGGGCAGTCTCCCAAGCTTTCAACCATGTGTAAATGCAGGAAGTTTAACCACTTAAAGTCTAAATCTTTTTCTGACACTTCTTTCTTAAGTTAAAATCAATATTTTTTTGCTAGAAAATTACTTGAAACACCCAAACATTAATAAAAAAATTATATATATATATATATTTTTTAGCAGAGACCCTAGGGCAGGGCTTTACAAATTTGCTTGGAATCTAGGAGCCAGCTTAAAAAGTTAGGAGCCAGGTCGGTAACGGCGATCCGGCCCTGTCCCTGGCCTGACATGGAGACGAGTGAGGGGAAGATAGTGCCGCATTTTAGTATAAATATGAGATCTGAGGTCTCTCTGACCCCAGATCTCATATTTAAGAGGACCTGTCATGCTTTTTCTATTACAAGGGATTTTTACATTCCTTGTAATAAGAATAAAAGTGACACTAATTTTTTTTTTTTTTTAAAAGAACAGTGAAAAAAATAAAGTTAAAATAAGAAAATAAGAGATTTTTTTTTTTAAACGTGCCCTGTCCCATATGAAAGCGGTGTTCAAACCACACATAGGAGGTATCACCGTGATCGGTAGAGTGAGAGCAATAATTCTAGCTCTAGACCTCCTCTCTAACTCAACATGCAACCTGTAGAATTTTTTTAAACGTTGCCTATGGAGATTTTAAAGGGTAAAAGTTTGTCGCCATTCCATGAGCGGGTGAAATTTTGAAGCGTGACATGTTGGGTATCAATTTACTCGGCGTAACATTATCTTTCACAATATAAAAAAAAAATTGGGCTAACTTTACTGTTGTCTTATTTTTTTATAAAATTATTTTTCCCCAAAAAAATGCGCTTGTAAGTCCGCTGCGCAAATACGGTGCGACAGACAGTATTTCAACAACCACCATTTTATTCTCTAGAGTGTTAGAATAAAAAATATATATGTTTAGGGGGTTCTAAATAAAGGGAAGGAGATAGGCAGAGGAAGCTCCATTAGCATTGCTGGTTGTCATACCAACGGCCACCACAAGAGAGTGCCAGATTCCAGAAGGAATCATAGGACCGCAGAAGGTCTCAAAGCCACGGCCTCAATTACCGGCCGCCGGCGGAACGGCCCGACGCGATCATGCCGGGGGGGTCCATGGAGACAGGATACCCCCAGCTGTGCTGCCCCAGGTGCCAGGTCGCTAATTCTAATTCTGGCGTCCGGGTTTTGTTGAGCCCTGCCCTAGGGAATAAAATGGCAATTGCTGCAATATTTTATGTCACACTGTTTGCCCAGCAGTCTTTCAAATGTAATTGGGAAAAAATACACTTCAATAATTAAAAAAAAAAAAACAGTAAAGTTGGTATGAAGTAAATCTTCATACATTTAGGCCAAAATGTATTCTACTTTTTTCTTGTCCAAGTCAGTGTGCAAGTTAGTGTCTACAAACTATGCAATGCTGTATATTTTTTTGAAATTGATCAAACCTGATGTTCTGGCTGCTGTTCCCAATCTTGAAGACCTAAAATGCCAGGACAGTAAAAAAAAAAAAATTACCCCATATTTTGAAAATAGACAATTCATAGTACTAGTAAAAGGTATGGTGAGTTTTTGAAGGTTTTTTATTTTGCATAGAGGAGCTTAGAATACTAGGAGCACCTTCAGGCTTTAAGAGAAAAAAAGGACTTGTCTATTTACCCGACTATTACATTTTCGCAGGCCCTGATGTTCCAGCACAGGAGACACTCCTGCAAAATGCTTATGTGGTCTTAAAGTGATTGCCAAGTCTCATATATTTTATTATTTTTTTTTTTCTATTAAAATAACAAACATACCTGCTCTGTGTAATGCAATGTGGTTTTGCACAGGGCAGCTCAGATCCTCATCTTCTTGGGTCCCTGGCTGGAGTTCCTGGCCCCTCCTTCCTGTTGAGTGCCCCCACAGCAAGCAGCTTACTATGGGGTCACTTAAGCCAAGCTGCAGCTCTGTGTATGTATTCAGACACGGAGCTGCCATTTTGCCCTACCCTCTCTCCTGATTGGCTAACGGAGTGTGTCAGCAGCGGGAGCCAATAGCGACGCTGCTGTGTCTCCGCCAATCAGGAGAGAGCGCCGGACAGTCAAGGCACTCAAACATTGCTGAATAGGGAGGGGGCTCAGTTAAGTTTGTTTTTTTTGTTGTGTGTGTTTATTTTTTTGATGCTGCACACAGGCGGATTTTTATCTTAATGCATTAAGACAACCTCCTGCCTTTTTATGATTTCTTTAATTTTGGCCATGCATTTGTTGAAATTCAGCTGGTTCAGTATACATTTTGACCAGTGTGTTGTAGTCCCTGCTTCAGACTGAAGGAACATGCTGTGAAACTTTTTCCGATCAGGGGCTGTAGCCACTGGCCATTATATGCTAATGGCGACAGGTCCAGTTGTTTGAACACACATCCACCTTTTTAGTGTACCCTAGCTAATGAAGAACGAAAAGTCCACGGCCAGCTTTACCCTGGTCTAGTGATACTGGGACTTTTTTGAGTAGTGGATAGGAAGACTACTGGTTTGGTGAAACTACTATTGTTGCTAGTAAGGGTGCAACGGAGGGTCACCCTGTTCGGATCGGCCCACGCCTTGATCGCCGGAGTGCTTCGTGGCCTCGGGCTTGGGAAAGGTCGCGGCTTTGGCCTAGCTCTGGAGTGACAGCCGTGTTTGTACACCCAGCGCCCGTTTACAATGTGATCGCTCCATTAAATGAAGCGATCACTTGTAAACAAACCGGTGCCGTTTTAATCTGTCCCCTCTGTGTATTGATCTGTACAGTGGAGGGGAGAGATTGGATGGCAGCAGTGCTGTGGGCTGGATCTGTAGTGCCCACAGCACTGCTGTGGCAATTGCAGTCACAGCCATCCCTCCATACTCTGCCATACTCTGCCAATATTACAGTGGGGGAGATAGTGGATATTACAGTGGGGACTATATGGTGGTGGAATTTTCACAGGTTTTTGCCAATTCAATTATTTGCTGATCCGAAAAATGATCCAATCCGTGTTTTTTTGATCTGTTGCACCCCTAGTGGCTAGAGATCAGGCACACTGTGGCCATCACTGGTGGTACAGTACTTCAAAACATGCTGCTAAAAATCACAATTCTGAACTGTTTCTTCTCACTGCCTAGAGCTAGCTGCAAGCAGGATGCAGCCTTGTTTTACAGCAATCATGTGGTACAAAGCCAGTTGCAATCCACTGTGTACGGGGATATCTAATATTTATAATGCATCCATATCGCAGTTTGCATGGTATGTATTGTCTGTATGGTATGTATGTCTACAGATTATAGAAGTTCTCAGTTTTAAATGGGTTTTAGTTTATTTAGGAAACCTATACAGGGAAATAGGCTGCCATTAATTTCCTCTGCCGCAAATTCTGTCCTGCCCAGATCTAATTCTGCATCAGTGGTTTTATTGCTTTGAGCTTATTGTACCATCTGTGTAATTTTACTATGGTCACGAGGGGACTTTATCAGTCATTGAGCTTTTTAGTTGGAAATTTGCCATTTAGCAGGCCATGAGCTTTTTTTGCACATCATCACTTTGATTAATTTTACTCAGTTACCGTATTTTCCGGCGTATAAGAAGACCTTTTACACTTAAAAACTGGCCAAAAAGCAGGGGTCGTCTTATACGCCAGGTCAGCTGCTCAAATGCCTGCTGGATGTGTGGTAATACTGTATGTAGCTTCGGCTACATACAGTATATACTGCTGAGCCAATCCTAGTGAGCGATGTATACAAATGAATACAGAGCCTGCTCGGATTGGAGTAACAACCTCTGCCAATCCGAGCAGGCTACATACAGTAGTCTGGTCAGAATGGCTTTGAGAGTCAGAGCGGTGGGCTGATGTTAGACTCTGCCAATCCAAGCAGGCTTTGTATTCATTCTTAGAATACATCGCTCGCTGTGATTTGGCTCCAGCTACAGCAAGAATCAAGGATATGAAGCGTCGGAAGCTTCAGAGGGGATGGTCGTCTTATATGGTGAGTACAGGCAAAAAAAATCATAAAAACCTGTAAAATTAGGGGGCCGTCTTATACACTGGGAAATATGGTATCTTTGGGAACTGACTGTGGCCCACATTGGAGTTTGATCTGACCATCCAGGTATCTTGTTTAACCACACAAGTATTGCCCACCGCATATATACTGCGGCAGGGTGGCCCTATTGCGTGAAACCCCCTGAACTGTACCAGGCCGCATGCCCTCAACATTGGCGGGGAGGGGGGGTAGCATCGGTGGAAGCAGAAGCTTTGAGGCGGGGGGGCCCTCTGCCCCACACTGCAAAGTACACAGGTTTTAAAAGTAATTTTATTAAGGTAGCTCCGCCGTCTCTTATCCCCTCTCAGGCTCTTCTGCTGACATCTTCTGCAGGTTATTCTCCCCTTTCAGAGTCTTCTCCCTCTGTCCACTGTCTTCGGCCTCTGCCGTGTCTTCTCCGCTAGCTTCTCACTTTTGCCGGGTCTTCTCTGCTGTCTTCTCCCTCTTCTTCTGAAGTTGACTCAGTAGTGCTCTCTCCTGCTCTAATGCTGGGTGTGTGGTGTCCCTGCTCCTTATGACGTCACCACCCCATCATGCCTCAGGCGATGATGTCATAAGGGATGGGGCCTCCAAATGACGTCACCCAGTGACCCTGCCCAATGCCAATATAAGTAGTGGCACACCCAGCATTAGAGCAGGGGAGAGTGAGTCAACATCGGAAGAACAGAGGAAGAAGACCCGGCAAAAGAGTGAGAAACTAGCGGAGAAGACTCGGAAAGGGGAGAAGAATTGTCCGAGCCGGAGAGGGGAGAAGAGATCGTAAGAGATACTGGAGCTGACTTAATAAATTTACTTTAAAAACCTGTGTACCCGATACTCCTTTACATAGTGTGGGGGGCCGGAATCGAGGTGACCTCGACAACCAATGGCCAGGGTTGTCGTGAAGAGGCCCTTGTCGTCATCAATATAGGGGACAAGATGCTTTGGGATGGGGGGGCTTTCCTGACCTACCGGGCTGCATGCTTGGATAAGGGCCTGTTAGGGGGAACCCACGGCAGTGTTTTTTTTTTTCCTTTTCAAATTTGGCTTGAAGTTCCCTTTAAAGATTCATACCAGACAAAGTGCCTGCAATGTCTGCGATCAAAGTCGGATCCCCGTTCATTGAAGTCAGACGCATGTCGGATCCACAGTCATACGACTGTCGTGTCATACCAGTGTGAAAGGGGCCATGGAACACCTTCAGCAAAGGGCTGTAGAAATATCAACAAGTTCTAGGTACCATAGACCAGATTCATAAAGCTACAATAATAGTAATGGTTTTAGAATGTCACTTTTAGGCTTCTATTGCGGAGTCTTTGAAAAGGCTTCGCTGTAATGCTGACTTTCTTTAGTGCTTTAAGTCGCTGACTCAGAAAAAGCATGCAGTGAGGAATTTTGATTCTTTCTTTACGTGTGTTGTGTGTGTTGCCCACTGTTGGCGTGATCTTGATCACAGGAATACAGAACTACATTGGGTCACAGGAGTGCACTTAGAAGTATAGTCAAAAGAGCTTTGGCCATAGTGATCCTTTTTAATCTACTTTTTATTTTTATGCAAGTTTTTAGCCAGGACTTTGGTATAACTGAAAGCTAATTCCCAAGTATTGACATTGGGTCTACCTGTCAATGCTGCATCTGATAAGAGAAGACAAGCATCTTGGTTTCTAGCATTCAAATGCTGACCAGTCACCCTTGGAGACTTCTCTTTTGGACCTAGCTGCTGTTTTCAATGTCACACTTTGTCTGGGACGTGTAAGGCAGAGATATTTTTCTGTCAACATGCAACAAAGTTTTAGCAAGGACAGCAGCCAATGGAACCTGCAGAAAGCATGTACTGGCTAACAGGCATTTATTTCAATGTTATAACATTTTATCGGCAGCAGTTATAGGGGCTTGTTTACTCTTGCTTTAAAACATGGTTTCAAACATGCTTTTTTAAGGTCTTTGAATGCTAGTCAAAGCTCCGGTCACTAAATAAAATGTTTGGCTTACAGTCTTGTTTACACCTTGCATTTGCATCGCTTTAAAAATTATACCCCATTTCGCTTTAGTGCTGCTTTAAAGTATCTTTAAAGCCTCCATAGATGTCTCACAAAGCTCTCTTGAGGCATCTGTAGCTTTTTGAGAGGCTTTAATTCAGCTTTAACTTCACTTTGTTTTGGAGATATTGAAGGTATGCGATATCGACACACACGGCACCTGCCAAGCTTCATGAAAGCTTAAAGCGCCATGGAAGCATCAAAAACTAATCCTAAACATTTTTTTAAGTGGTAGGTGGTTTAATGTGTGATGTTGAAGCAAGTGTTAAAGTGCTATTGCAGCTTGAAGAATCTGTATTCAAGGCTCAAAATGTTTCTTAACTTTTCTTCCCCAGGAATCCAGGACACTTGCAGAAATTGCAAAAGCAGAACTTGATGGCATGGTCATGAAAAGCAGACCCCTCCGCATCCGTTTTGCTACTCATGGTGCAGCTTTAACGGTTAAGAATCTATCGCATGTTATTTCAAATGAGCTACTGGAGGAAGCATTCTCAATGTTCGGTCCGGTCGAGAGAGCTGTGGTTATTGTTGATGATCGTGGCAGAGCTACTGGCAAAGGATTTGTGGAGTTTGCAGCGAAACCGCCAGCAAGAAAAGCTTTGGAGAGATGTTCAGATGGCGCTTTCTTACTGACAACGTAAGTGTTTGTTTTTTTATAACACAGTTCAATATAATATTTTTTATATAAATCCCATAATCTGTGCATCAGTATTTAATAAACCTAAATAAATATAAATCAAGTGTTACCTAAGTTTAATTATTAGTTATACAAAAACCAAAAAAATCAAAAACCATATGATCACTAAAATAGTGAGAAATTCTGTGCGTGGAAACTATGCAAAGCTGTACATGCATAAATCTTGATTGAAGCAACTCTGCAGACTTTATTTTTGGCAATCGGGTAAATAGAAAGCTTGCAGTTTTCCATACTATACCACCGATGTGCACTTGCTCTAGCTGTCGGAGGCAGTAAAGAGGCTTTCACTGACCAGCTGGTTAAGTGCAGCAGCAGGTCACCTTGGCAGATGACAGAGGCTCACCCAAGGTGCAGAGTCTAAGCACGAACTGTTGCCAGAGCTTTTAATGGTGGACATGGGTTTTGCTGCATGTTAGTTCCAGGTCACAGTTCTCAGGATCATCACTCCAGGAGTTGAGCAAGCCAGGGTCCAGTAGAAGATATAACCGGTGGGGATCAAGCAGTGATTAAGTGTAGTCAGTAAACAAGCCAGAGGTTGGTAACAAGTTGCGGTTTCTGATCAAACAGAACCGTAGTCCAACAAGCCAAAAGTTGGTAACGTGTGCTAGCGGAGATACGGACAGCAGCAGGAGTGATGAAAGCTAGATATTGGCTAGAGAGAGAGAGCACAAGCTGGCAAACAGGAAATGCAAAGGCATGGCTTTTAAAGCAGAGCTCCACTCAAAAGGGAAGCGCCGCTTATCTGCTTCCTCCCATCCAGTGCCACATTTGACATCTGTGGGGGGAAATGGGTATCTGGTTCTGACAGCTGCCCATTCTCGCTTCTGGGAGGATACCTGGCTGCAGCGAGGTCCCCTGGAATTTCGGTCCCCCGCCACCAGGCCATTTACAAAGAGCAGCAGTTTCCCTTACAGACATTGCCAGACAATAGCAGAGGTTGCAGGTCCTTAGACTCGCTTTAAGAGATGAACCCTAAATCAGAACTACACTACATCACAGTGCCACATACCAAAGATTCGATTTAGTTAATTTTATTACTTTACCACTTAAGGACCAGTCCTCTTTTTCAGATTTGGTGTTTACATGTTTAAAACAGTTTTTTTTTGCTAGAAAATTACTTAGAACCCCCAAACATTTTATATTGTTTTTTTTTTCTAACACCCTAGAGAATAAAATGGCGGTCATTGAAATACTTTTTTTCACACCGTATTTGCACACCTTTTTTTGGAAAAAATTCACTTTTTTGAATAAAAATAATAAGACAACAGTAAAATTAGCCCAATTTTTTTTATATTGTGAAAGATAATGGTATGCCGGTTAAATTGATACCCAACATGTCACGCTTCAAAATTGCGCCCGCTCGTGGAATGGCGTCAAACTTTTAGCCTCAAAAATCTCCATAAGCGACATTTAAAAAATTCTACAGGTTGCATTTTTTGCGTTACAGAGGAGGTCTAGGGCTAGAATTATTGCTCTCGCTCTACCGATCGCGGCAATACCTCACATGTGTGGTTTCACCACCGTTTTCATATGCGGGTGCTACTCGCGTATGCGCTCGCTTCTGTGCGCAAGCTCGTCGTGGCGGGGTTTTTTTTAAAAACTTTTTTTTTTTTTTCTTATTTATTTTAATTTTTTTTTTTTTTTTTACACTGTTTAAAAAAAAAAAAATGGACCACTTTTATTCCTACATCCCTTGTAATAGAAAAAAGCATGACAGGTCCTCCTTAAAGATCTGGGGGTCAAAGTCCTCAGATCTCATATTTGGACTAAAATGCAACAAAAAGGAAAAAATTACATACCTAAAAAAAAAAATATACCTTTTAAGAGGTATGGGCGGAAGTGACGTTTTGACGTCACTTCCGCCCTCCTATGGTATAGAGACGAGTGGGGGCCATCTTAGCCTCACTCGTCTCCATACCCAGCTAGCAAAAGCACCCGATCGCCTCCGCCGCTACCGACGGCTCCGGTAAGCGGCGGGAGGGGGGTGGCACCTCTCCCGCCGCCGATAGCGGTGATCTCGCTGTGAATCCGCCACGGAGACCACCGTTATCGCTCAGACGACCGGCGCCTGAAGAGATGGATTTCTCGGTTGTGGCAGCAGCTGCTGCCGTTACCGAGATATCCCTCTTCAAAAATAGGACATACATCGTCGTGCGCTGGTCGTTAAGTGGTTAAAGCAAGCTTCCCTGTATCCATGCTTTATTTAGCTGAGGTCACTTTGAAAACGCCCCCTACCATTTTTGCCCATGACCATCTCGATTAAAGGAAGATGGTTCATTTTAGTTTTTGCCTGTAATCCATTTGCCCATAGCTCAGGCATACAGAAAGGATGGCTTGCTTATCTAAGAAAACTCCTCCTTCCCTCTTGACTCCTGGGATGTATGAAATTGTTTGCCTAGGCCTAAGAACCACGAAATAACCAAAGCCGTGTAAAAAAGAAACGTTGATCTGTAAATTTGTCCCTACTTATATTCAATAAAACTTTTATGGGAAAAAAAAAAGAAACGTTTAAAACAAGTATTATATCATTTCCTATCTATTTACTATTGCTAGCAGCATAATGATTAAAAATAGTGTTGATTGAGACACGAAGTTGCACTTTAAGACTATAAAATTTCTATTAATGGCATTCCCCTTTCAACTTCGCCAAGCTTATCAATTGATAGCTACCTTAGATGGTTGCTTCCTGAAGATCAGTCTCTTTTCAAATACTCTACATGTAAAAGGGAGACTGCTACATAGTGCTCACCATCAATTTAAAATCATTTATTAAAAAACAAATATTTTACTCAAATACTGTTCCCCCAGATCATGGATCGAATTATAAAATTTTGCGGCTACATGAGTTTAGTATATCATCTGTGGGAGCCTCAACTGTCAAACTTCCAGTGCTTCACAATGCAACCTAACATTCTCTCAGGTCTCCTAGCTCCACCCTATGTGAAGCATCATCAGGTACATTGAGGCCATAATGTGAATGACAGCTGGCCACAAGTGCCTGTGCTCTCAACTATACTGTTAAGCTATCAAATGGCATTTGTCAAAACTGATCACATATGCAGCCCTATGGCAGCTGCTGATCAAATTGAGGCAAAGATGGCAGCCTGTAAAGTTTAAGAGTGTTTAGTTCTGCTGTAAAACTTGATAAAAAAAAAAAAAATGTTCTTTAGTGAGGAACATACATTTCACATTAATAATTATGCCACCAAAATTTGTCTGCTGTAAGTTGCCTCCAGCATTGCTCCCGTTTCCTCTTGCTGAAGGCTGCCATTTTGCTGAAGCCCGAAGACCCTAAACAGAAGTAAATCCTAAAGCAAAACTAAACTAATCAATTTAACCACTTATTGTTATGGAAGCAGCTAGCTGCCATAACTCCGGTATCCCCTTCTTGAGCAGGTGGTCCGCTACAAGATGATAAAAGTGGTCCCTGCGACGGAGAGGGGCCCTCCCGTCGCGATCTGGTGCCCTCCGTCACTTACCGGAGCTGTCGGCGGAGGCAATCGCTTCCTGTCGCTGGCTCAGTATGGAGATGAGTGAGGGGAAGATGGCCCCCACCCGTCTCTACAATTGGTGGGCGGAAGTGACGTCAAAACGTCACTTCCGCCCATAGCTCTTAAAGGGCCAATTTTTTTAAAATGACTTTTTTTTTTTTAATTACAATTTTTTTCTTCTCTTTTTTTTTTTTTTTCTTTATTGCATTTTAGTCCTAAATATGAGATCTGAGGATTTTTGACCTCAGATCTCATATTTAAGAGGACCTGCCATGTTTTTTCCTATTACAAGGGATGTTTACATTCCTTGTAATAGGACTAAGTGACAATTTTTTTTTTTTAAGTTTAAAAATAAAAGGTAAAATTAATAATAAAAAAAAATTAAACGCGCCCCCGTCCCGCCAAGCTCGCGTGCAGAAGCACCCACATATGAAAACGGTCTTCAAACCACACACGTGAGGTATTGCGGCGATCGGGATAGCAATAATTCTAGCCCCCTTGACTTCCTCTATAACGCAAAACATGCAACCTGTAGAATTTTTTTTAAACGTTGCCTATGGAGATTTTTAAGGGTAAATGTTTGTCGCCATTCCACAAGCGGGCGCAATTTTGAAGCGTGACATCTTGGGTATCAATTTACTCAGCGTAACATTATCTTTCACAATATTAAAAAAATTGGGCTAATTTTACTGCTGTCTTATTGATTTATATATTTTTTTTATTCAAAAGTGAATTTTTTTTGTCCCCAAAAAAGTGTGATTGTAAGACTGAGTACTCAGGCAAAAACTAGTTATCTGCACCAATACTAGTATCAGTGCAACCCTAGTAGACATTTACTAAAAGCGCATCACAGGTGATTTTTATGTAATGTGAATGAGTCTGACTTATATTGGTGCTAGCAGATTTACTTGACACAGGAAAACTCTACTCTATATTGTAAGGGATGTTCACTCCCCCCCCCCCCCCCCCCTGAAAACTTATGGTTACAGCCCATAAGAACATAACCAGCCACATGTACTGTACATAATATAAAAACAAAGCAGAATTGCGCCGACCATGCCTGCCAAATGTAGACATCGAAAGTCAATCAATACAAATATACAGTGCAGCGGACCTAACAACAATACACAGACTTAACACCTTTTTAGAGTTAGAAGGCACCTCCCAGGGAACACATTTAACCCATTGATTGCCCCTGTAGTTAACCCCTTCCCTGTTAGCATCATTTAAACAGGGATCAGTGCTTTTTTTTTTTTCACTATATTGGTATCATTGTTCCCCAAAAAGTGTCGGGGTCACATTGTCTGCTGCAATGTCGCAGTCCCTCTAAAAATCGCAGGTCGCCACCATTACTAGTACAAAAATAAAAATGCCGTATTTAACGCCGTATAATACGCACCCCAATTTAAGAGGGAAGTTTCAGGAAAATTTACTTTTTTTATTACAAAAAATAAAAAACACTTTGAAACAAATGGTCAGTGAGCATCAATGCAGCCTGATTAGTGCCCATATGCAGCCTCAATACAGTCTGATCTGTGCCCATCTCCCCCATGAATGCAGCTCACCATCTCTCGCAGGAAATCACTGAGCCATCCTCTCCTGTTTACTTGGCTCTGTCGGCAGTCACATACACAGTCCTTCCTCTGCCATCAGAATTGGACCAGCTCCTCTGATAGACAGAACTTTGGTCCAATTCCGGTGGCGGAGGCGGGAGCTGTGTGTGTGTGTGTGTGTGTGTGTGACGTGAGAGCCGAGTGGAGAGAAGATGACGGCTCGGTTAATTTCTGGCGTCACTCGTCCCCCCTCCTTCCCCTCCAAGGTAAGCTGTTGACGTATAACACGTACCCATGATCCCCCCCCCCCCCCCATTTTTTAGGGGAAAATTTTCATGTCATACGCTGATAAATACTGTAGTAATAAAAACTGCATAAATCTATCCCCTATTGTAGACACTATAACTTTTGCACAAACTAATCAATATGCGCTTATTAGGATTTTTTTTCTTTTACCAAAAATATGTAGCAGAATACATATTGGCCTAAAATGATGAAGAAATTTTGTTTGTTTTTTTGGATATGTATTATAACAAAGTAAAAAAATGTTTTTTTTTTTTTTTTTCAATTTCTTTTTGTTTTATAGCATAAAAATATAAATAAAATACCACCTATTTGTTGGGGGGGAGGGGGGGTAGAGACGAGACATCAGGATTTTTTTATTTTTTGTACAGCCTCGCACAATCTTGCAATTGTCAGTTAACCACTTCAGCCCCGGAAGAATTTACCTCTTCCTGACCAGAGCACTCTTTGTGATTTGGCACTGCGTCTCTTTAACTGACAATTGGGTGTCTTGGCTCCCAAACAAAATTGACATCCTTCTCCCCCACCCACAAATAGCGCTTTCTTTTGGTGATATTTGATCACCTATGCGGTTTTTATTTTTTGCGCTATAATACAAAAAACCCGACAATTTTGAAAAAAAAAATTTTTTTTTTTTTAATTTACTTTCTGCTACAATACATATCCTTAAAAAAATGATTTATTAATTTTAGGCCGATCAGTGTTCATACATAGTATCAGCACACGTTCTGTCTCCTCTCCCCTGAAAGAAGCGATCTGTCTGTTTACATACACAGATCCTGGTTCTTGTTCTGTCACACATGATCGCGAGAGCCAAGCGGTCATCGTGCCGCTGGGCACTCTCTTCAGGTACACGCCACATGCTCTGGAGATGTACCCCATGTGGCCAGAAGGCAAAGTGACATAGGATAACGTAGTTTCGCCAAGCCGTGCCATTCTGCCGCATTAAAACTGCGTAGACAGTTCTGCAAGCGGTCAACCATTTGACTGCTTGTTGACCAGCCACCGCTGTTTTACTGCGGCAGAATGGCACGGCTGGGCGAAGTGACGTTGCCTTAAGTCGCTTCGCCTTTTTGCCACTATGGGCGAGCGTGCCTGGGGCCCGGCAGGTGGGATGACCGCTGGGCACCCACAATCGCTTGTGACCGAGCGAGAACCGGAATCTGTGTGTGTGTAAACACACAGATCCCCGTTCTTTTAGGGTAGTAGAAACAGATTGTGTGTTCATACAAAGTATGAACACCGATATTTCTCCTCCTAAACAGTCCTGTCTCCCCTACAGTTAGAACACACCAAGGGAATACGGTTAACCCCTTGATCACCCCCTAGTGTTAACCTCTTCCCTGCCAGTGACATTTATACAGTAGTCTGTGCATTTTTACAGCACTGTTCGCTGTATAATTGTCAATGGTCCCAAAAATGTCAAATGTCCAATTTGTCCGCAGCAATATCGCAGTCCCTATAAAAATTGCAGATTGCTGGCATCACTAGTAAAAATAAATAATAAAATGCTATGAATCTATCCCCTATTTTGTAAATGCTATAACTTTTGCGCAAACCAATCAATATGCTTATTGCAATTTTTTATACCCAAAAATATGTAGAATACATATGGGCCTAAACTGAGGGGGAAACTTTTTTTTTTTTTTTTTTTTTTTTCTTCTAAAAAACTTATAGCAAAAATGACAATATTGTGTTTGTTTTTTATAGCGCAAAAAATAAACTGCAACTGATCAAATACCACCAAAAGAAGGCTCCTATTTGTGGGAAAAAGAAGCCAAATTTGTTTGCGTGGTTGTGCAACGTTGTACCCAGTTGTCAGTTAAAGCGACATCGTGCCATATCGCAAAAAAAGACCTGGTCATTGAGCAGCCAAATCTTCCGGGGGCTGAAGTGGTTAAGGACCAGAATTTGCCCCTTTAATGACCAGGCCATTTTTTGTGATACGGCACTGTGGCACTTTGACAATTGTGCGATCGTGTGACATTGGTCCCAAACAAAATTTTATGTACGCAATAAGCGTATATTGATTGGTTTGCTCAAGTTAGTGACTACAAAATAGGGGATAGATTCATGGCACTTTTATTACATTTTTTTTTTTTTTTTTTTTACCAAGACTGTGACATTGTGGCGGACAGATTGGACACTTGACTTTTTGAGACCAGTGACATTTATACAGCTATCAAAGCTAAAAATAGCTGATTGTATAAATGACACTGGCAGGGAAGGGGTTAACACTAGGGGGTCGATCAAGGGGTTAACTGTTCCCTAGGTGTGTTCTAACTGTAGGGGAGATGACAGATCACTGTTCATACTTTGTATGAACAGATGATCAGTCACTTCTCCCCTCAGAGAACTGGAAACTGTGTTTTACACACACACATCCCGGTTCTTGAGCAATCGTGGGAGCCTGGCGGTTATCTAGACTGCCGGGCACTCACATTCTCTCTGTGGGAGAGCAGGGGGCGTGTGTGCCCCTTGTGACCACAGGGACAAGCGACATTACATAATGTCGTTTTGCCCAGCTGTGCTGGCTGGTCGGCAAGTGTTAAGGGGGATGGGACTAACTAGAGGAGGAGAGAGAGATCAGTGTTCATACTTAGTAGGAGCACACGATCTGTCTTCTCTCCCCTGAGAGAACCGGGATTTGTGCATTTTACATACACAGATCCTGGCTCTCACTCTCTCATGAGCGATAGTGGGTGCTTGGTGGTCATCGCGCCCACCAGGTACTTGCATCGGCTCTGGGGACGCACTTTGGGAGTGTGGGGTTTTTTTTTCTTTTTTTTTTTTCTGTGTTCTGTGCACCTCCGGAGGCATCTTAAGGAGCCAATGTGGAGGGGGAGCCAGCCTGTGGCAGCTGGTCCGGAAGCGGTTAAAAAGTGAACATTTCTTAATTTAAAGACTGTTTGTTTATTTCTGGGCATACACTGTGTGTGAGAGCCTATTGGAAGAAAGGCGCACACCCCACTCCACATAAACAGAGGAAGGAAGAAACTTGCAGAGCTGAGGTGTGAATAGACAAGCTCACTGCTTATCTATCCGTCTCTAAATTCCCCCAACACAAATTTCCAGCTTCTTTTTCTGGTGTTGGAGAACTTGTCAGAAGTGATTCATGCTGATAAAGGAACAGAGCAGATGGTGCACTTTGAGCTTTGGAGAGAGATAAGTAAACACTACAGATATATGTACCCAGGTCAGATTTCGTGAATGGGGCTTACAACCACTTATTTTTATTTTTTGGGGGGGGGGGGCGGGTTTTTGTTCATTTTCTTTGGGGTTTAAAACCACTTTAACGCACACAAGTGTGTAAATTTATTCTAGTGGCTAAAATTATGGCCAATAGTGAGTTCACGCTTATATTCATCTAACTGGCAGTGTGTTTTGGAGCATTTTTTCATATACCCATGTGTACGAGTCCTTCTCTGTAGTGTGTGTGTGTGACCAGTTTCAGGAGCTCTGTTATAAAAATATATTCAGTTTAGGGGGTCCAAATGAAGTGCTAAGTCTCTGAGAGCATGCAAAATCTAACATGAATCATGTCTGTGTGACTTGTCTTTACTCTTTTCTACCAAGAGTGAATGAAACCTGGTGTCCCTACAGACATAAATATTCTCTTCAGTCACAAGGTGGTACTGCAAATATGTGGTTTGATTTACTGAGTATACTTATTTTACCAGAACTCCGCGGCCAGTTATTGTTGAACCAATGGAACAGTTTGATGATGAAGATGGCCTGCAAGAAAAATTCATGCAGAAGACTCAACAGTATCTGAAGTAAGTTTAACAAAGGCGAATATCTGAATTTCCCTGCTATACTATTAATTTTTATTTTTTTTCCAATAGTCTAAAAAACAAACAAAAAACTTCCTTTCAGAAACCTTGTCAGCTAAAAACTTCCCATGCTCTGACATTTTATCAGCAACTTTCCCAGCTGTCTCTATGGACTTTCAAACGCCTTCCTGTTTTAGCGAGGCGAGGGGTATTTTTTCTGCAGTCCTGTTCTAGGTTTTCAATACTGCTTCTCTGTAGATGCCCAAGTTGGTAAACATTGTCATCTTAGGACAGGAAATTTTACTGGCATGATAATCAGGTGGATTAAAAAGCCTGAAAACAGCAGCCACCACATTTTAGGACTGGGTAATCTGCAATATATTACATTTTTTGTTCTGGAATTAAACAATAGTATGAAAAAATTATAGTGTGTACTTGAGATTTCTGTAAAAACTGTATGGCAAACCTAAAAGCCTGTTCTGTGTTCTTGTATTTCCTTTCTGGTGCACCCATTCTTGAGCTGTAGAGACACATTAAAAATCCCACCTGTAACATTGCTGACCAAACTGCATATTGCAGCATCCCTAGCGCAATTGTACAACTAGTCCTGGCAAAGCAGCAATAACGATAGGATGGAGGTGTCTTTCACCAATTCCTTGGGTGTTCTATGGTGATGAGGCTGTGCATTGAGAAAAATGATGCAAATAAAAGTAGTATTCTGGTTAGAGATGCTCCCAGGGTGGATTTGATTTAAATGTAGTAGATTTTTTAATTCCAATCTAAATCTTGATTCAACCACTTAAGAACTGCCCGCTGTAATTTTAAATTTTTTTTTGCACTTTAGTATAAATGTTTGTCCTTGAGAAAAACTGAAAAAAAGAAGAGAAAAAATTAAAACACACGTGAGGTATTGCTGCGATTGTTAGTGAGAGCAATAATTCTAGCATTAGACCTCCTCTAACTCAAAACTAGTAACCTGTAGAAAATTTTAACCGTCGCTTTTTTTTGGAGATTTTTTTTTTTTAAGGGTAAAAATTTGTCGCCATTCCACGAGCGGTGCAATTTTGAAGCATGATATGTTTGGTATTAATTGGCGTAACATTCTTTCACAAAAATTGGCATAACTACTGTGTGGGGTGTTTTTCAAAAAAGTGTATTCTTTCCAAAAAATTATGCTTGTAAGACCTCTGTGCAAATGCAGTGTGACAATGTATTGTAATGACAGCCAGATTTTTTTTTCCCTCTAGGTTGTCTGGAAAAAAAAATCTGTGTTTTGGGGGTTTCAACAAATTTTTCTAGCAAAAAAAACCTGATTAACGTGAATGTTAAGCCCGATTCATGAAATTTGAGCTGGGCACATATATCGTCAATGTTTTTCTTATCTTTTTTTTTCAAAGCACTAAGTCCTGTGGCTTTCTCCTGCTCAGTTCTTCTGCTACCAGCATGATAACTTCTCCCTCATCTGTGCTAAAACCAGGCTGAGTTTTGTGTGATGGATGCTATAAATGGATTACCAGAGAGCTGAACTAATCTGAAAACAGCTCTGAAAGTCTCTGCCTATGTGGAGGGTGGTGTGTGCCTTTCCTCCAATCAGCTGTCTTGGCTGTATGCCCAGACTTCACTCCCAGGAAGAGAAAATCTAACATCTGCACTTTCTAAAGAATAGATAAAGCTGAAGACAGCATATATACATGTAAAACTTACACAGGGATGAAACCGATATCCCTACAAATCATTTGAGGTTGCTCACTTCACTGGGTATATGTGAGGGTTTACAGCCACTATAAATCATCAGTGCATATATATATATATATCAGGGCTTGACAAATTTGCTTGGAATCTAGGAGCCAGCTAAAAAAGTTAGGAGCCAGGTCGGTAACGGCAATCCAGACCTGTCCCTGGCCTGACATGGAGACGAGTGAGGGGAGGATAGCGCGGCCCCCCCACCTGTCTCCATGTCATTGCCCATAGCTCTTAGAGGGACATTTTTTATTTTTATTTTTTTTTTTTCAAATGACAATTTTTTTTTTTTTTTTTTTATTGCATTTTAGTGTAAATTTGAGATCTGAGGTCTCTCTGACCCCAGATCTCATATATTTAAGAGGACCTGTCCTGTTTTTTTTCAATTACAAGGGATTTTTACATTCCTTGTAATAGGAATAAAAGTGACAATTTTTTTTTTTTTAAAAGCACCGTGAAAAAATAAAAAGTTAAAATAAGAAAAAAAAAAAACGTTTTAAATGCGCCCTGTCCTGCCAAGCTTGCGTGCAGAAGCGAACGCATACGTGAGTAGCGCCCGCATAGGAAAGCGGTGTTCAAACCACACATGAGGTATCGCTGCGTTCGGTAGAGCGAGAGCAATAATTCTAGCCCTAGACCTCCTCTGTAACCCAAAACGTGCAACCTGTAGAATTTTTTAAACGTTGCCTATGGAGATTTTAAAGGCTAAAAGTTTGTCGCCATTCCATGAGCGGACGCAATTTTGAAGCGTGACATGTTGGGTATCAATTTATTCGGTGTAACATTATTTTTCACAATATAAAAAAATTGGGCCAACTTTACTGTTATATTTAATTAAAAAAAATAAGACTTTTTCCCCGAAAATGCGCTTGTAAGTCCGCTGCACAAATACGGTGTGACAGACAGTATTGCAACGACCACCATTTTATTCTCTAGGTTGTTAGAACTCCTAAACACACACACACACACACACACATATATATATATATATATATATATATATATATATATATATATATATATATATATATATATATATATATATATATATATATATATATATATACATACATACATACATACATACATACATACATACATACATACATACATACATACATACATACATACATACATACACACACACACACACACACACACACACACACACACACACACACACACACACACATACACACATACACACATACACACACACACATTTTTTTAATTTTTTTATTCTAAGTAAAGGTGAGATGGGTGGGCAGTGAAAGCTTCATTAGCATCGCTGGCTGTCATACCAACAGCCACCACTAGATGGCGCCAGATTACAGAACTAAACATAGGACCACAGAAGGCCTCAAAGCCGCGGCCTCAATTACCGGCCGGCGGCGGCGCGGCCCGACACGATCACGCCAGGGGGGGGTGGAAGGAGACAGGATACCCCCGCTGTGCTGCCCCAGGCGCCAGATCACAAATTCTAGTCGCCAATGCGATCTGGCGCCTGGGGTTTGTCGAGCCCTGATATATATATATATATATATATATATATATATATATATATATATATATATATATATATTGGAATTAAAGTCCCTAAAGTGACTCCAATATATAAAGTGACTTGTGAGATAAATCTGTGAAATCTAAATCTAGTTATCTGATCCAGCATCAAAAGGAAAGAGGCTTACCAGACAAGTTGAATCCAACTAGGCATACGCCTGATGAGTCAACAGAGCTTGTGGTGTAACACACCCAGGGGAGAAAATCGGCATACACTGTGTCCAATGTAGACCAATTGGGCAAGGGTCTGTTGCAATGTATAACATCAATGGGTATCCACCAAGGGAACAATGACCAAAGATGAAGAACGAATCCTCCCAGTAGTATATATGGTAAAAGGAAAATAATTGGGCCACATAGTATTATCCCACTTACATAAAAGGCATTTTATTCAAATAAGTAAAATGGTCACTCACATTTGAGAAAGCATTAAAAGTTATGTAAGTGAAATCAAATATTGTAATGGCATCAGCAGAGCCTGACCGGTTTTGTCTCAATAAGACCTCATCTGGGGAGCTTGTCCACTTCAGTCACTGCGTATTTATAGAGTAAGAGGATCACCCCAATGAGAGCCAGCTCCATGGCTGACGAAAATAAAAAACATTGCTTCCTGTTTGGAAAGATGGCTGCTTGGCTTGCAGTGCAAGCCTCTCTGGTATCTAAATCGAGGCCCAATATGAGTCTCTAACCAGGAAGTAGCGGCAGGCATCATTTAGATATCCCCGCACAAAGGACATCATATGACGGCCGGCGGGTGGGAAGTGGTTAACGCGTTTGTGTTAAAAAAAAAATATATAAAAAGGTGTCCATTTTATACAATATTTCTAACACCTAGCATGTACATACCAAAAATGACATCCCAAAATAGATTGTCCTACTCCTCCTGAGTACGGCGATGCCACATGTGTGAGACTTCCACAGACTGGCCATATACAGAGGCTGGGTATTGCAGGGTATGGGTGAGCATGAAGGGCTGGCTGGATGTGACTGGAATTGTCACAGAGCAGTGCTGTGGGCACTACAGATCCAGCCCACAACACTGCTGCTATCCGCTCTCTCCGCTCATGTTGTACCGATCGGTACAGAGAGGGGAGGGAGGAACCGGCATTACATGCCCCTTTTGTTTACAAGTGACCGCTATCAGCGGCAGTCACGGATGTTCCCGGGTGCGTCCCATGGACGTCCACCCAGAATAAGCAGACCGCGCTGTAGATGTCTTTCAGCTATGGCCTGGTCGGCAAGTGGTTAATATTTGCAAACAAAAAGAAGGTTTCCTGTTTAGAAGTATAAGCTGTCAGGTTAGTAAAACAATGAAATCAGAACTGGTTCAATCATACAGTTTGTCGCGTACATAAATTTGCAAAACAATGAAAATTGAGGAATATTCCTGAATTTATTTTATTTTTATCTCGTGGTTACTGTGAAATTGTGCGAATGCATCAATGCAGTGCGTATTATCTCAACTTGCAGAGCTTGGATAAATTGAGTTTATGAAAAATGGAAATATTGCAGAATATACATCCGCATGCTACAGAACCAAGTCCCATTTCATGCTGAATAAACTAAATGATTACTGTATCTTGAAAAGTATCTTTAGATTTTTACTCAAAGCATTTTTATTAAAATAAATTAGATTTCAAATCAATTCTTTGGATTTTTATCAGATTTTATTTTTAATAAAAAAAAAAAAATTACTTTGATCTTCTCTGCAGGCCCCTAAGACAATCTTCAGTAGTTTTTAACTTTGAAATACATTTGTCCACTCATAAATCATTTATTTTTTCAGGGAAAGGGAGGAACCCCCACGATTTGCTCAGCCTGGAACATTTGAATTTGAATATGCTTCCAGATGGAAAGCATTGTATGAAATGGAAAAGCAGCAAAGGGAGCAGGTGGACAGAAATATCAGAGAAGCTAAAGAAAAACTGGAGACTGAGATGGAAGCTGCTCGTCATGAACATCAGCTTATGCTAATGAGACAAGGTGAGAACAGAATCCTTAATAATAAAGATATAGTTCACTTGTAGCAACTGCATGATGTCTGTATAAAGTATTGCAAAATGTATCGGTTTTAAGTTTTCTTTAATAGAATTTATTTTATATATATATATATTTTTTTTTCCTCTAGATCTTATGCGGCGCCAAGAAGAGCTTAGGCGTCTGGAAGAGCTGAGAAATCAGGAGCTTCAGAAGCGGAAACAGTTTCATATGAGGTAATCTATTCAGTAGTTGGAAAATGTAAACTAGCTTTTTTCTGTGTTTAGACAAAAGTCTCATCTAATGTAAACCTTCAGGCACGAAGAGGAACAGAGACGGCGTGAGGAAGAAATGATTCGACAGCGTGAGCAGGAGGATCTTCGCCGGCAGGAAGGTTTTAAGGCAGCTTACATGGACACTGTAAGTAACTGAGTTTTATCTACCATTTTTTTTGCTAGTTTAGAGCTACAGATTGTCATTCATCGCAGACTTTAACAGCCAATAATGTCATGAGAACACTGCAGTAGAAACATTTCACCTTTGCAGTTCAGGGGTCAGATTTAGCCTAAAACCTGTTAGTACAGTGTTGCATCCATGTTCTTAGCACAAGGTTTTATAGAAAAGGACACCTTAGAAACTGCTGTGATATGACTAAAAGGCAGTTTAAAGTCAAAATTAAAACAATGTTATTAATATACCAGCTGGTTGTGGATGCAAGGAAGATGGCATTTGTGCCAATAATCCTTTGACAACTTTGGGGAAACAAGAATTTATATCTAGCTGTTATCAGTTTGATTGCCTTAAAGGACAATTTACCATCCGCCTTCTGGAGAAGCTTCATTCCTAAATAGGTTCCTTCAGTCTTAGACCCCATTCACACCTGAGCGTTTTGTAGCTTGACACCTGAAGCTACAAAACGCTGGAGGGGAAAAAATCCATTATTCTCGATGGTTCACATCTCCACTCCAAGTCCCCTGAAGCTCAAACAAGTTCCGGACCCTTTTTTGTCGCGCTAATCGGGCTGATTGTGGCATTTTTCTTTAACATAGGTGACCTTTTGCCCTGCACAAATTCGCGGAAAATCGCGGTAAAAAACGCAGTGAATCGCGGGATAAAAACCGCTTGAAAACGCTATGCTCAGGTGTGAATGCAGCCTTACTGCTAATGCCGCTCACAACCTTCATTTGTCAGGCTGGCTAGGTCTGTACTTCTCCAGATGGCTGGGTTACCATGACTATGGTTGGATGCGAACCAGGCTGAGGGTGTTCTGGGAAGGGCCAGTGGAACCCAATAGAAATAACTGCAATGAATAAATTTGTCCTTTAAATTAAGTCTGCTTGTTTTTGGAGAAAAATTACCATATGCTCAAATGCATCCCAAGAGGTCTGTTAGGCTCGATTCACATCTATGCATGTTGCTTTTGAGCGTTTTTGCAATGCTTTTTGCGGTGCTTGTTTTTGGACACGCGTTTTTGCTGCGTTTTGCGTTTGTTCCCCCCCCCCCTTTTTTTTTTTACACTGTGGTTGCTTAGCAACCAGATATATATAGTGAAAAAAAACAAACAAACCGCAAAATTGCGGTAAAAAAATGATACCTTGTGTTTTTGATGCATGTCCATTGACTTCTATTACATGCAAAACGCTGCATTTTGCATGAAAAAAAGTCCCCAACCCTTTCCAAAAACGCAGAGCCACAAAAATGTTTGTGTTAATAGTAACAATCCCTTCCAAAAAAAAAGTTTAGTGATTTTAAAATGTTACTAAACCCACAACAGTTAAATCAGTCTATAAATCAGAAATGGAAGGGATAAATGGCTTTTAACGGTGCAATAGAATTGAATGGTGAGAGAATTGAAACCATAATATAAGGTTTTTTTTTTTTTTTTTTTTTTTTTTTTATAAGCTCAAAAAACACACATGAACATGGAAACAAAGGCCATAATAAAGATGGTGGTCGTGACAGGCAGGTTGAATTGAAAATGAGGATTGCACATTAGCCCGACATGTTTTGCTGTATTGCTCCATCAGGGGATGTGCAAACAGACAATAATGTCACAGGAAACTGTACATATATTGGAACAAAAAAGGACATTTTTAAATAATCTAATTGCGCTACATAAAAAGTAAATTGCAACCTATGCTGGACATTACAAAAAAGCCTGCTTACTCCGCCGAAGAATCCACCCAAAATCAGCCACTGCCTATTAGAGCAAACAGTTATCCACAGGGGAGAGCTCGCTGTGCAGCCACAGAGGACAAAGGCCAAGCTCAATAGATAGAAAAAGGAAATGTATAATCAACAATGTGGATATCCTACTGAAGGAAAGGTATAAATAGCAAATATGCTGTATACGCAAGCAAAAGACAAGGGCTAATTTTACTTTAAGAACAAGTATATCAACGCATGGGCTGGAGGGTGACCTAAGACAGCCTGCTAAAAAGTCAGCAGGGTGTCATTCTATAAAGAAATAGTGGAAATGGATCCATGGGGGTCAGAATGTATATAGGTTTATGGTGGTATGAAGATAGATTAAATATATAAATGGTATATATTTGACAAACCAGCACTTGGGGACAGTATTAATGGAAAATAAAGCTTGATGGCATAACCAGTTAGTGAAAAAAATATATACAAAAAGGACTGTCTCATCTATATAAAAATATATGTACAAAAGGGACCATTGAAATAAATCAATAAATGAGACATAGTAAGGTGTATAAAATCCAGTCAAAAGTATGACACCTTATAGGGATACATGGGTATAATATGCATTGAGGGGGAACTGTTAAGAAAGATGAATCTCTCCTAACTTACCGACATAGTGAGCTGGAGGACAAAACACAGGTGGTGACGCTCACTGCGTTTTCCCTAGGTGGTGACTCAGTGCCTGGGGTCCTCCCCACTCCCGCCGCGTGGCCTTTATGGTTGTTGTAGGGGCAGGCATGGCACTTGGGGCATGCGCTATGGCGCCCGCATTGAGTCGTTGACGTCAGACGCTGTCTCAGTGGAGAACAAATAAAGCTGCCTATTCTGGCATCCTACACTCCAGAGTCGGAGGGTCAGACTTTGTCCACCAGCTCACTATGTCGGTAAGTTAGGAGAGATTCATCTTTCTTAATAACAATTCACCCTCAATGCATATCTATTATCCCCATGTACCCCTATGGGGTGTCATACTTTTGACTGGACTTTATACACCTAACTATTTCATTTATTTCAATGGTCCCTTTTGTATATATGTTTTTATATAGGTGAGACATTAGTCCTTTTTTGTGTGTGTGTGTATACGTATGTTTGTGTATATATGTGTGTATATATTTAATTTATCTTCATACCACCATAACGTATACATTCCGACCCCCCCCCCCCTCCCCATTTTCCACTATTTCTTTATAGAATGACACCTTGCTGACTGTTTAGCAGGCTGTCTTAAGTTGTCCTCCATCCCATGCTTTTGATATACTTGTTCTTAAAGTAAAATTATCCCTTGTCTTTTGTTTGTGTGTATATAGCATATTTGCTTTTTATACTTTTCCTTCAGTAGGCTATCCATATCGTTTATTATATATTTCCTTTTTTCTATCTATTGAGCTTGGCCTTTGTCCTCTGTGGCTGCACAGGGATCTCTCACCTGGGGAGAACTGTTTGCTCCAATATTGGCTGATTTTTGGGTGGGTTAAGCAGGCTTTTTTGTAATGTCCAGCGTAAGTTGTAATTTATTTATTTTTTTGCATCGCAATTAGGTGCTGTTTATTTAAAAAAAAAAATTTTGTTTTGTTTTTTGTGTTCCTATATATGTAGTTTCCTGTGACATTGTCTGTGTGCACATCCCCTGAAGAAGCAATACAGTGAAACATGGGCTAATGTGCAATCCTCATTTTCAATTCAGCCTGCCTGTTATGACCACCATCTTTATGAATTACTGTCTTTTTTGTTTTTACATGTTCACATGTTGTTTTTTTTTTTTTTTTTTTTTTTTTAACTTTGAGCTTATTACAAATTTGATAAACTTTTTTTTTTTTTTTTTTTTTATATACTATGGTTGCAATTTACTCTCATCGTCCAATTCTATTGCACTGTTAAAATACCTTTCTCCCTTCTATTTCTGATTTATAAATTTTTTTGGGGATGTGGTACCAATTACACTGGGCATTTTACCATTAATCAGACAAAGTTTTATGATGGTAAAATCAGTCTGTCTGCAGTGCTACTCACTGTGGATCCTAAGGGGTTAATCCTCTGCATTATGTAAAAAGGCTGTTTGATCCTGTATGCAGAGATCCTCCTCCTTCCACTGACTTGGAACATGTCCGGATAATACAGAGCCTTTGGAGTCAGACTGCACATGCTCAGTTTGGTGTGTATTGCTAGAGAGGTTTTTTTTTTTTCTTGGGAAGAGTGCATGTGATCGGCACAGGGCCAATCAGCACTGTCCAGACAGGGTCAGGAGTCCTGGATCCTGATAGGACAGCTCAGTGCAGTATGAAAACCCCCTCCTGCAAGCTTTACCAGCAACTGATAGAAGTCACAAGACTGCTATGTACTGCTGATGGAAGAGAAAAGGTATTTATCAGTTTATATTTACTAAAATGATTGCATTTCCATGTTCCATGTACTGTGAGAGTCAACAAATATAGTGAATGCAGGGTCCTGGGTTTAGTAACACTTTAAGGATCTGTTTAGCTATTTGTGCTTGGCTGAAGCACCACCAAATACATCTTTAGGAAGTGCCCCATTTGGCAACATTTTTTTTTTTTTTTTTTTTTTTTTTAACTTGGTTATGGTCTTCATTGTGGTATTTGTTCCTTTATCTATCTGATATGGGATACTGTCGAAATTGGTCTAATTTTTTATTTTTAAGTTTGTGTTCAGTGCTAGAGCTTTAAATATGCAGAACAAGTGTGCATGTGGAAAGGTTTCTAAAAAAAATATCTCTCGAGGAACTTCAAGAAAAATGCCAAGATATAAACCCTGTGATTAAGCCATGATAATTTCTGTTCTTTGAATCGCTGGTCTTGGATCATCATCACTACAGAAGACCTCTGTATCAAGGCCCAATTTCAGCAAATCGTTTTTTTTTTTGCATTGGAACTGTCTGCTTCTTAGTAATTGGCTCACAGACCAAAGCAAGAGTCTGCCTTCTTTCCTATTAGGACAGGAAGGGATGGCGGTGGGGCCAAAACTGTTTTTGCTGTAAAATTTGGGGAAGGGTTAGGAGTTGTTGGGTTATTTGTTTCTTGTTTTCTGTCTTGGTGTTAACTGCTCTCCCCCCCCCCCCCCCCCCTTACCCAACTCTTCTTACTGCTACCGAGAGAGAATTAAAATCGAACTGGTTCAGGGGCAACAGTAAACACTTAACAGGATAGTATTTTACTCTTGTCGTACTTATTCAAAGCAAAAAAAGTTTTGGCTAGAATTTCACTTTTAAACTACATTTCAGACCCTACAAAAAGTTGCTGTGCAGTTTCAACTAAATGTAAAAAAAAAAAATGTTTAATTGAAGGTGAAAAATGTTGATTTATTGTGCCAATAAAATAAGTCTTTAAAGTCAACAGTGTGGTGTACCTTCTGTACGTGGAAACCGCAGCCCCATTCATTCCTGTGGGCATGCGGGAACTTACAGGAAATCTGTACAAAGTCTATCTGAGCGCTATTGTGATTTTATTTTTGTTCAATACTTTCTCATTTTAATTCTGTTGTGGTTGTGTAAATGAAATGTTTGCAAATTTGGCAAATGCACATTCCACTTTTATATTTAAAGATCTGTTAACTTTTTGCTGATAAATTGTGTAGTGAAAAAAAAATAGTTTTTGAAATGATTCTAATGTATGTATATATTCCTGTGCATGTTAAGAGAAATTTGTTTGGTCTAATATTGTATTTCGCTACAAGGCATTTCACATTTTCATTATGCAGTTATGAACACTATTCAAAAAGAGAATGATTTGCTATACAATGGTAATAGTTCACATCCAACCTTAAGTTGTTTTGACAGATAAGTATATTGAAATGGCTGTTAAAGGAACATGATCTTTACATGCTTTGTCTAAATGACCACATTTTTCCATACATGCTTCATAAAATAAACGCTCTTTCATTTTGCAATGTCTGTATGAAATGTGTATGTATACATTTAGATCATGTCTATTCATAATATTGGTATTGGTAAATAGTTTGAAGTGTCCTTTATTACATTATGAAATCTAAGCATTAACTGATAACCAATTCCTGGAAAAAAAAATCCTGCAATATCTTTTTTGACAATATATTTAGCGTTTGCATTGACTGGTTTTCTGTTAAAAGAAGTTACTACCAAGAAGCAAAATCTTAGTACCTAGAGATTTGTTTTCTCTGCAGCCTTGGCACTTACAAAAAATTTTTTCTTGCCTAGTTGCTGCTGACAATCTGTTAATGTAAACTTTTTTTAAGATTACTAGTAATAAATTGTTTGAATATTGGGTATGTGCAAAAATGTTATTGTCTCTTATGAATGTGAGAGGGATAACGTGAGGGAGGAAAGAATGTTTTAAAAGTAATTGTAAAGCTTTGATTATTTAAAACATGCCATACGTCCCTCCACTGTGCAGATAATTTTGCAGAGTGGCCCCGAACACAGTCTTCTGGGGTCCCTCGGTGGCTCCTCCCTGCATCAGATAAACCCCCCTAGGAGAAGCATTCTCCCGTCATTGGATTTGATCGAAAGCAGCGTGAGCCAATGGCTGCACTGCTATAGGATGCATTAAGGTGAAAAAACACGAGGGTTTAACAATCCCTTTCAAATTCATTTGTAGAATATAACCAAAAAATAATAATTAAAACCCATGCATCCAAAGCGGTCTTCGCTTTCTTCTTCCTTTTTGATATAGTTGACCACCACCTCATCCCCTAAAAAAAAAAAAAAAAAAAAAAAAAAAAAGTTACCTTTTGACCTCTAAGACACTCTGCCCTTTTCTGGTTCACTTCGTACTTCTCAAAGTGTTCAGCTCTAATCCTCCTTTCTCTTCTCTGTATTCTCTATCTACATCTCCTCCCTTGCTCGCTAGTTAACTTCCCACACAGTTTCCAATACCAACTCTATGCTGACGACACCCAATTCTGTCTATACTCACCCCTTCAGTCACCTCTTGCATTCCGAACTGGCATCAGTATAGATATCGCACCACTAACAAAACTAAATCTGAGCTCCTAATATTCAGCCCTCATTTCTCCTGCGGCCTCTGTTCTAAATGTTATCAGCATCAATAAGAGTCATGCATAAAGAGTCACGCGCCTCTTGCCACCACACTCGCCACATTTTTGCCTCTCCTTTTACAGGTTGGCTTAAAGGGGTTATAATCCCTTAGGCCTTTTCACCTTAATGCTGCCCTGCTGTCCTCACAAAGGGCTGTTGGTTAGAAATGCGTGGGGTTGCCATTACGAATGATTAGCAGCCCTCCCCTCTGTGTTTTTAAACGGCAGTGCATTTTGACTGCTGGTACAGGAATTGCTGCGATTCCAGCACCCCCAGCCACCCGCAATAGTTTGAGCCAAGCCTAATTTTTTTATTTTTTTTCAATAGTTTTTGGTTTGTGGATAGTTAATACAGGGTAAATAATGAATAAAAGGCACACCTACCAGCAGTGCAAATTTTCTGCCAAGTGTCAGATTACCATATGCTAGGAGGAGAGAAATATGATATCTCAGGGCTTTTGCAAAATATGAACATGTGTTTAGAGGTAGAACTGTAGTAATAGAAAAGAGAGGGGAAGGGTTGAGGAATGGGGCTGTGGGGGTAGCAGTATCACAGAGGTCACTATGAATTTGTTGGTGGCAAATAAATGGACAGTGCTTGAAAGCAGATGGCATGAAGTGCGAAATCCAAGGGTCCCAAGTTTTGTGGATGTTAAGCATTGTATCAATAAGTTTTAGTAGTCAGTTTGGTGAGCATTAGGGTTGCAATGGATCGGCACCGATCCGTTATCCGAACGGGTCATTCTGTTCGGATTGGCACATGCCGCGCTCCACGGAGCACTCTGCGGCTTCAGTCTAGCTCCGGAGAGGCGGCCATCTTGGTACACCCGGTGGCCGTTTACAATGTGATCGATCCGTCATGACGCCAGTTCCTCTCTCCCCTGTACAGTGGAGGGGAGAGATCGGATTGCAGCAGCGCTGTGGGCTGGATCTGTAGTGCCCACAGCGCTGCTCTTTGACAATTGCAGTCACAGCCATCCCTCAATACCCTGCCATACTCTGCGATACTCTGCCAATATTTCAGTGGGGGAGATTGTGGATATTACAGTGGGCACTATACGGTGGTGGAATTTTCACAGGTTTTTGTAAATTCAATTGTTTGCTGATCTGAAAAATGATCCACGACTGATCCGAGGAACGATCCGATTCATGAAGTGTGTGTGTTTTTTTTTTTTTTTTTTTTTTTTTTTTTTTTAAATCCGTTGCACCCCTAGTGAGCTTCCAATGGATTTTCACTTTTACTGCCACAAGAGGAAGGGAGTTTGACATCCCGGCTTTAACCATGTGTTTTTTTAGTGGCTATAAAAATAAGTTGTCAGTCTAAATTGGCATTTGGAAAGCCTTTCTGCTTTCAAATTGAATAGCGCCTCACCAGCCAGCATTGGGTTATTGGCTCTAAAAAGAACTTTAATATATCGTAGACCTGGGCCCATAAAGCCTGGACAGTTGGACATGTCCACCACGTAAGCACAAGTACCTGGTTCTGGGCAGCCACAAAAGTAGGTCCCCCCCCGCATGTCCTGTGGCATAACGTGCGACACGAGTCCAGACTAAGTACCAATGTTACAGCAGTTTTGTAGTTTCAAGAGCAAGTACATTCACAAGAACACAGTTTAGTGGTGTCCCAGACTTGCTGCTGTGGCTCAATGTAATGCTGAGATCTGCTTTCCACTTCTGCATCAGGCCCAGGGAGTGCAGATCCTTGCAGCACCGCCATTAAATAAGGGGTTATTCCCTAACAAGGGTCATTCCTTTGTCAGGGACTGGGATCATAGATTGGATGAAATGTTTAACATGTAAATAACTAAAGCATTCATCTGGCCAATTTGTAATCCATATGTAAGATGTGAAATTACTTGGGGCCATGATGGCTAATGCATGTCAGTCAATTTGATGTCATCTCAGGTAGACAGGGCATGTAATGTTACTGCGTTTCACAGGTAGGCCCTGTCACATTGCAGTATCCATATCAGATTTTTATTCGGTATAGGGGCACTTTCTGACACTTCAAAGGAAATCCAAAGGGGGCTACTTCAGTTTATAGCATGGTAGTTAGTGCGGTGGCCAATAAGGCCGACTGGTAATACTTGTGTAAGACTCCCCATCCACAGCTCTGGTTGAGGGTTTTAGTATGTCTCTTCTGAAATGATGATCTCACAACCTGCTCATTCACTCCCTTATTTTCTCTCATCCTGCCTATTGCAAGTCCCGCTTACTTTTACACAGGCTATCCCCCTTTAGTCTATTCTGAATGCTGCTGCCATACTCCTACTTAAACAACCAATTCAAAATGCCAACATCTTCATGCAAACCCATTTACAAATCTGCCCGAGCTACATACCAGTCTTATTACAAAATATCACCCAAATATCTTCTTCTATATCTTTTCCTTTTTAGCTCACTTGTATCACCCTGAAATACTTGCATCCAGGACTTCTCCAGAGCCTTTGCTCTGGAACAACCCTATCCCAATCTGTCTGGCTATCTTACTCTGTTCGTTTTCATGATCCCTGAAAGCTCATCATCAGAGTTACTTTGGTGATCCTAATTTTCTTATAGTGCACTCTGATATAATGGCATTGATGCCGTGCTTGGTTACATTACTCCTTGCCTGTTTACTACACCCCTGATGGTGTAGAGGGGGGCCGAATATGGATTGATTGCTTCAGTCTTCCATAAGTTCCTGTAGGTAGAAAAAATCATGTTTGGGTCCACTTGGCTGCTTTGTCTCAACCAAGGCACTTCCTAGCATCAGTGGAAATCAAGGGTACCTACTTACATCCTTTTGGCTGGCTATTGCTAGCGTACAGGCTGGCTAGGCTGCTTCCATCTCAGGATCTCTCCCCTCCACTGTACAGATTAGTACAGAGAGGGGGGGGGGGGGGAGGAACCGGCGTCATTACATGACGTGGGTTTGTTTACAAGTGATCGCTCACAGTGTAAACAGCTTGGGTGTAGAAAGATGGCCGCCGCTTCGGAGCTAGGCCGAAGCCACAGCCTTTCTTAAGGCCGAGACCGCGGAGCGCTCCGCGCATCGCGGCATGTGTGCCGATCCGAGCGGGGTGACCCCTAGTGTCCCCAGGGTGTTAACCAAGGTGTTTGCTCCAGTTCTGGGGTTTATGATCAGGGTTATCCCCATTGAGTAGCTGGATGACCTTCACAGGAAGCAGTCAGTTCAGAAGCTAACATCAAATGTCCAGCAAGACCGTATGAATCCTGGAGGGGATTCAGCTAGGTACTAAAACTTTAGGAGTTTTTTTTTGGAATCCAAGGCCAGCTTCTAAAGTATTTAGGCTTCGTATTCAACATGGCACAGCCAAGGGTACTGCTGCAAGAGAGAAAAGCCTGCCTCTAAGCTGCGACAGAGTCCCTGAAGTCACTAGAATGTCACTCGATCCTGGCGTGTATGAAAGTTCTGAGTTAGTAGCTGCATTTAGATTGGTCTTCTATGCCCTCTTTTACTCTGCAGCTCAATGTCCTGTTGGTATGGCAGACACACCAGGAGTCCTTTTGGTTGACCCAGTGCATCCGACTCCCAAGACCAGGTAGGCTCTGCAATTGTGGATATCCACACAGATGCTGGATACTGTGTAATCTTTTCTTTCCAATACAGTCAAAAGTTAGGAAGACTGACAGCAGCTTGTCAGGCTGGAGAGGCGTTCTGGAGAACAGCCCGGTTCAGGGAATGGGGCTCATCAGGAGTGGAAGTTGCCAATCGTCAAGTGATTCAGTTGACTGGTAGACAGGACTGACTTTGTGTTTGGCCCTTTCCACTGTGCACATTAATGGCAGAGGCACCCCAGTTTCAGACAAAATTAGAAGCCAGCACACCTGTAAACTTATGAAGAAAAACCTTAGATTTCACTCTATGCCCCAGTAAAGCTTTTCGTTGCAAGTTCTGGCTTTTTGGAGACTGCACTTGAGGCCCATATATTTAAGAAGTTTATCAACATTGCCATTGCTATCAAAAAAGGCCTGGTTTAAGCTTCAGAATAACTTCTTTGCCATTAAATGCTTTGCAAATCTACAAGCAGGCGGAGAGAAGAATTAAGGAACTAAAAATGGTTTTGAAGAAAAATTTGGCTTTGCAATTTTACATGATTTATTCACACTACCTGTTTTTGTTCCATGCAATAAAATATCACAAGGACCTTCATAGTGCAGCTTCTTTACTATATTTGGTTTCTTTTTAAAACTGGGATCAGGAGTTTGCATTTTTGAAATGCAGCACATTATATGAAGCTTTTTTTTTTGCACTGCTGGCAGAGTTTGCACTCAAGTCTAGGGTACACAGGTGACCTTGCTGAAAAGTATAGCAGTGTGCAGGTCTACCCTCACACCCAGGTTTTAAATGTTTAAAGCAGTGGTCTCAACTGCAGCCTGGGGGCCAGATGTGGCTTTCTGCTTGCCTTTATCCAGCCCCATAGGGTACTATTCCTCCTGATACGAGACACTATAATGCAAATTGACACCAACAATGGGGCACTATTCCTCCCAATGATACCAGGAAAATTTTCATTCCCACTTGCCACAATTTGGCCTCCTAAAGTCTGAAGGACAATAAAATGGCCCTTTTGTTTGGAGACCCCTGGTTTAAATTTCCTTTTAATTGATGTAGGATATCAAATAGATTTATTCAAATTAACCTGATAACAGTACTGTTAAAGTGGCATTGTGACAATCTTTTGGTATTGGAAGTGTCTGGAACACTGCCAGTGCCAATCGGGGATATGGGATCAGCCTATACTTTTTTTACTTATAGATGTTAAAGAGGAGCTGCACCAAAAAAAAAAAAAATATTAAAAGCCAGCAGTTACTAATATTGCAGCTCATGACTTTTAATAAAATCGCACTTACCTGTCCCAGGTTCCAGCGATGTCGGCGGCAGATGACGGGCGATCGCTCATCTCGCTGCTGCCACCACCGCCATCCTCTGTCAGGGAATCGGGAAGTGAAGCATGACGGCTTCACTGCCCGGTTCCCTACTGCGCATGCGCGAGTCGCGCTGCGCGTCTCTTATAGTCCTCCGCTGTGTCTCTGGGAACTGTGTGTTTCCCAGAACACAACGGGGGGGGGGGGGGGGCGGAGCGTCTGCGGCGGTCTGGCCGGAAGTGGGTGCAGTTACCTGGATTATCCAGGTAACTGCACCCCCTCCCCCCTGAAAGGTGCCGATTGTGGCACTGGAGGGGGGGGGAGGGATAAGATTAGCGGAACTTCCCCTTTAGGGTGAAGAACCGCTTTAAGCATTTTGAAAGATGTTTACACAGGCATGGAGATTTAAGTGCTTGCACATGGTATCCTGAAAAAAAAAAAGTAAAGCATTGTTTCACAACCTGTGATACGCATACCCCTAAGGGTACATGCAGTAAGGGTGGGGGTTACAGGGGCAGGGTGGCAATTGTGGCTCTGATGCCTGGTAAAAAGTCTGTATTAATGTAGGGGTGGCTTGTTGTATAAAGCTGCCACTACATTTTTATATTTGCAGAGCTACCTGCAGTGGAGATCTAGAAGAGTGCACTCCTGCACTCTTTCCTTTCGGCAGAGGCTGGTAACATTATAACATTGATGACTGTATGGCTGTGTCTTATCTGTGTGCTCCTACTGCAGTGCTTAACATATTTATTTTTATTTAATTTTTTTTTTGGGGGGGGGGGGGGGGTGTTAATCTACAATGCTATTTGTAACATGCAGCATGGAAGTGGCTAATATATTACCATTGGTCAGACGCCTTACTGACCAGTGGCGATTAACCCCTTTGCGCTGTGGCAGTGTTAACCCCTTTATGCTGGTTGATAAAGGGGTTTTTGAACACTGACATGGGTGCCACTAATGCAGCACAAAGGGATTAATTGCCACTGGTCACTAATGCATCAGTGACCTATGGCAATACATTAACCCCTTCCATGTTGCATACTACAAATGGCATTGTAGATTAATTACGTAGTTACAGATGAGGTTGAAAAGACAAAAGTCCAACCTACTTGTGTGATTTTTACAAGTCAGTATTACATTGTATATCCCTGTATATTTTGGTAGTTCAGGTGCTTATCTATAGTGCCTTGCAAATTTATTCACCCCCCTTGGCTTTTTACCTATTTTGTTACATTACAGCTTTTAGTTCAATGTTTTTAAATCTGAATTATGTGATGGATCAGAGCACACTAGTGAAGTAAAATTAAAAAAATATATATACATAAAACTATTTTTCAGAAATCAAAAAAATTGGCATGTGCGTATGTATTCACACCCTTCGTTATGAAGCACATAAAAAGCTTTGCTGCAACCAATTACCTTCAGAAGTCACATTAGTGAAATGATGTCCACCTGTGTGCGATCTAAGTATCGCATGATTTGTCATTACACATACACACCTTTTTTGAAAGGCCCTGGAGGCTGCAACGCCTAAAGCAAGAGTCATCACTAACCCAACCCTGCCATGAAGAGGAACTCTCCAAACAAATAAGGGACAATGTTGTTGAGAAATACAAGTCAGGGTTAGGTTATATATATATATATTATAAAAAAATCCAAATCTTTGAGGATCCCTAGGAGCACCATCAAATCTATCTTAACCAAATGGAAAGAACATGGCACAACAGCAAACCTGCCAAGAGCCGGCCGCACACCAAAACTTGCAGACCGGTCAAGGAGGACAGTGCGAGACTTTGCGAAAAGGCATGTGGTAGACTCCCAAAATGTATGGAGAAAGGTGCTCTGGGCTGATGAGACTAAAAAAATTTTTTTAGCCATCAAAGAAAACGCTATGTCTGGCGCAAACCCAACACATCACCCAAAGAACACCATCTGCAGTTGGGACTGGGAAACTGGTGTTGATGGAAAGATGGATGGTGCTAAATAGTGTTATTCTTGAGTAAAATCTGTACCACTCTGTGATTTGAGGCTAGGACGGAGGTTCACCTTCCAGCAGGACAATGACCCCCAAACACACTTCTAAAGCAACACTTGAGTGGTTTAAGGGGAAACATGTAAATGTGGAATGGCCTAGTCAAAGCCCAGGCTTCAATCCAATAGAAAAATCTGTGGTCAGAATTAAAAATTGCTGTTCACAAGCACAAACCATCCAACTTGAAGGAGCTGGAGCAGCTTTGCAAGGAGGAATGGGCAAAAATCTGTGGCAAGATGTGGCAAGCTCATAGAGACTTATCCAAAGCAACTTGGAGCTGTGATGGCTGCAAAAGATGGCTCTATAAATTATTTTATTTTAGGGGGCTGAATAGTTATGCACATTTTACTTTTTTTTTTTTTTTTTTTTTTTTTTTTTTGTTATATTGTCCTATTTGCTTCACAATAATAAAAAAAAAAAAATCTTCAAAGTTGTGGGCATGTTCTGTAAATGATGCAAATCCTCAAACAATCCGTTAATTCCAGGTAGTGAGGCAACAAAACACGAAAAATGCCAATGGGGTGAATACATTTGCAAGGCTCTGTAATAGTTTTTTGAAACACTCATTGCCTTCCGCTTATAGTAGAGAACCCTCTACGTAGTTTATGGTTTAAAGCTTCCCCCCCCTTCTAATTTTAATGAGTGACCACGTCTTTTTTTTTAAACTTCCTTTTGCGAAAAAAGTTTTATCCCTATTTGTGGGGTCACCAGTATGGTATTTGTAAATTAAAACCTTATCCCCTCTCAAGCATCTCTTCTACCGAGGGAATAAGTTCAGTGCTCGCAACCTTTCCTCCTAACCAATGTCCTCTAGACCATTTCCAGTGCATCCTTCCTGAGGACTGGTGCCCAGAATGGGACAACATACTCTTAAGTTAACCTCCCCCAAACAGTTAAAGTGGTTGTAAAGGCTGAAGGTTTTTCACCTTCATGCATTCTATGGGCACTGGTGAGGCTGCATTTGACTTTGCACACAAACAAAAACCATCTCGAACACACACAAATCACAAATACTGACATTACACACACACAGAAACCATGACACCCAAACAATAGAAATTACTTTCTCGAGTCACGGTTACTTAGGAAATCTTCTTTGGATCTGCAGGGGTACTTCACCATAAAAGTTTGAGAAACACTGCTGTAGAGGTCCTGAATACAAGTATTCTGTACGTTATTCGTGACAAGAGTTCCATCCTTTTCCTCAATGCCACATTGCATTAATGTAGGTGTCCTAATAACCTACACACAAGTGCATTGTGGAATGCTAGAGCGCTAACCTTTTCCGATGGTCCAAGGGTGCACAGATAATTTGTTGACGTCCGATGTGTGCAGAACCTGGAACAGGATTTAGTTTAATTGAAACTAATAGAGTATTCATATTGCCATGCCATAAACATTTACATGTGAGCATGCATATGTTGGGAATCGTAGTTTTTGTTTCCCCTGAGATGTATAGATGTATACGCAGATATAGATTTCTATAGTACCAGCACATATCAGAATATGAAGAGAGAAAAAAATAGAATTTCTTTCATTCTGATGTGTGTGTGTGTCTGTGTATGTAATATGTGTGTAAAATATATATTCTCAAACCTTTCATTCTACTACTAAGGGCACTTTCACACTGGGGGGTTGCATCGGCGATAACCCCTGCTAGTGGCATTAGAGGGTGCAAAGCGCTTTGTGGGAGCTTCAGTAGCACTGGCCATTGATTTCAATGGCAGGGACGTTTTAGGAGCGGTGCGTGCCTATGTTGGGAATAGTTTGTTTTTTTCCCTGAGATATATTGATATATACACAGATCTAGATATTCACCGCTCCCACAATGCCCCAAAGATGCTTCTTGTGGGACCCTTTTCCCATCCTGCGACCTCAGGATGGGGAAGGCACTCGGGCTTTCACACTGGGGTGGTAGGGGAGGCATTTTCAGGTGCTCTACGGTCGTTATTTTTAGACATTTAGTGCGTGAAAAAATGCCCCCGTAGCCAAAGAGCAAGACTGGTGAATGGCTTGCCACAAAATGTCATTTTATGTGACAATAGATGTCGTTTTATATGGTAAATGGATCTAATTATAATTTTTTAAGATTGCCATAACTCTGGGGCTTGTGGTGAAGCGGAAGCCAACAAGGCGAGCAGGAAAAAAACATGCAAAAAAGAAAGCAAAGCTACTGGCAGCACTGCAGGAGAACAGGAACATTCCATAAATGAGAGCCACCGGATTTTTCTGGACTTTTTTTGTTTACTCTTAACCACAAATTAGTATTAATATATGAACTGTACTGAGTATCCTCATCAGTGTAGGTGTCTGCATGATTTGTGTTTTGAATAAGTTGTGTATATAAACTATTTTATTTTGTAGATTTCCATGTGCATATTGTAAAATAAATTGATTTAACTTTGTGTGCACAGTAAATGGTTATTTGCCAAACTAGACTTTTATTGTATGGGAAGAGCCATCAAAGTGCATATTGAAGATTTAAAGTGGCTGTAAACCTAGTTGCACCATTCATACCTACAGGTAAGCCTATAATAAGGCTTACCTGTAGGTACTGGAAATATCTCCTAAACGTGCACTATTAAAGAGATATTTGCCATATGTCCTTGAACCCACGTCATTGGTGCATGCACACTGAAGAAAGGGCACGTGCTGTAATCGGCAGCTCCCGCCTAGGAGTGACATTGTGTGATTCCAGCCAGTCACAGAGCTGGAGTCCATGGCCCTGGAAGGAAGAGGGGTGAAGATGGATTCGGTCTCCAGCGGGGACAGCGCAGGCTTTGTTTGCAGCTAAGTGGCATTATACGTTTACTTTGCAGGAAACAAAAGCGGACGTAAAACCCATCAGGGTTTTAAAACCAACTACAGTGAACCAGCAACCAAACAGATTTTAAATTTTTTGCCTGGTCGTTCAATTCCTCAAATTCCTAAATGTGCTGTTTTCTGACAGGCAAGGCAATTATAGTAAACCTGTACCTTGCCCAGAGTAGGCAAAGTAGATAAGCGTTGTGTTTTCTAGGCCTGGGATGCCAAGGGGTTTAAGGAACTTAAAGCGGCAGTAAACCCACTGACTTTTTTTTTAATTTTTTATTACACCTGTAAAGGAAAAGACATAATGAGCTAGTATGCACCGCAGTGTCTGGTGTCTGCCGAACTTTCAGCCAAGAATCCCTTGTACGCATGCACCTCTGAAGTCAGCGGCTCATTGCGAGGGGAATATCTCTTAAACCGCATAGGTTTAGATGTTATTTTTACCTACAGGTAAGCCTTATTATAGGCTTACCTGTAGGTAAAAGTTGCAAAAAGGACTATACAACCACTTTAAGCAGTGGAGCAGTGTTTAGAGGTCATATGCAAACAAAGCAAACTACCTCCTGTTCTCAAGATCCAGACGTTCTGGATACAACTGCCAATTCCAAAAAGTTGGGACTGTAAAAAAAAAAAACCCAATGGAAGGATTAGCAAATTTCATAAACCTATAGGTTGCTCACAATAGAAAATGTAGCAAATGTTTTTAAATTGAGATAATGTACCATTTTAAGAAGAGAAAATAAGATAATTTTGAAATTTATGGCCGCTACATGTCTCAAAGTTGAGACAGGGCAACAAAAAAAGCTACGTAAAGTTAGTGGTCCTAACTAGGTTTATTGGCAACAGGTCGGTAACATAATTGTTTATAATTATGAGTCTCTTGGAGAGTCAGTGTCAGAAGTAATAACGGACAGAGGTACAACAATTTTTATGAAATTGTGGAACAATTTAAACATTTTTCTCAACATAAAATTGCAAAGACTTGAAACTATATCCTCTACAGTACATATCTCTGTGCTCAAGTAACAAGACTGAAATGCGATATTGGATACCCAAGATCTTTTGGCATGCAGATGGCACTTTATTAAAAATGTGCACGATTCTGCCATGGACACACAGCTGGTCACATGTAAACATACTTGTCGGTATTGGCAGGCTCTTCCTCTGACATAAAACTTTTTTTTTTTTTGTATGCGTTTGGCCAATATGGAAGGAAAAAAACGAGCCTTGTTTATAACTGAATGCTGCTGATGACTTGATAAAACCTGTTTATTGTAGTATCTAAGCTTGCAACCTAGGATTGCTGTTGTCCTTATGATTGTAATCCAAGATCTTCCAAGCAATGCTCTTTAACTCCTGGGTTTGACTATTTTGTTACAAATATAAACGTAAAAATAGTTGTTTAAAAATGGGCATCTTTCACAAAACCGATGAGCAACGTTTTTGTATCTTGACTCTCTTAAAATGGCTTCTATAGTGGCTGTTTGCTTTATAGGTACTGATAAAAATAAATGAGCAGCATGCTGTTTAAAATAAGTAATTTCCGAATTGTTTAATGTAATTCATAACGTTACAATTTATTTATTTTTTGTTCAGAATCAGTTACTCAGTAGTACTAACGATTTATAATTTTGCTCCATTTGAATTTAGTTGACATTAAATACTAAATCTGTTAGATGGCTTCTGTATCGATTCAGAGGGACAGTTTTATCCAGGAACAATTCCCCCCCCACAAGCTTTATCCCATGTTTGATGTGCATTTGTGGTTAATGCACTAGTCCAAGAATGTTTTTAAAATTTGTTTCCATAAAATGAAACATATGAATGCTTTGTGTGCCACGAATAGCTGTTGCATTGTAATAAATGTTAGGAAGTGGGATGTTTCTGATATCCAAAATTTAGATTGTAAGCTCAACGGAGTAGAATTTTTTTTTTTTTTTTTTTTTTTTTGTATTGTCCATGTTTGTGTATTTAAACCTATCGGATTCACATAAATGTTGCTTGTGCTTCATTTTCTAGTAGCAAAATGTTTCTTCTATTCATGGTTTTTTTTTTTTTTTTTTGTTTTTTTTTTTTATAAATAACTAGGTAGGCCTGCTAGTTGTGTAGTCATGTGAAGCCCAATCATGCTTTTCTGCTGTTGACTTACATTTGTCTGTTGGAAATTTACAGTACCTCTCCTAGCAGAGGGGGGATGTAAGACTAGTCCTGCTTTGTCTAGGTACACAACTCTGTTCTCCCTTTGTACTTTACAGACTAGTAACAACCTTTTTCTGGTTCTTTATCATTACTAAATACATTTTTTTTTTTTTTTTTTTGTAATGCTTAAAATCCTTTTAATCAAATGTTTTAGGTTGACACTGAAAACTATGTTTATTTTCAGAGAGAACAGGATATGAGAATGGGTGATATGGGCGTCCGTGGAGCAATAAACATGGGAGGTAGGGATATTTACTGAAAACAAGTGCTTTTTTTATTCTTTTCATTAAACACCGTAATTGGAAAACTGTACCCAAGTATAATATTCTCAAAATGCAAAAAGGATGTCTGTACTAAGTTATGCAACCCATCATATATTCTGAGAATTACAACTGAAATTTTAGTTCTCTGACTATTGTCCGAAATATGGAGGTGCTAGCAAGCCAGGCTAAAATTAACTTCAACCTTCATTTTTATTTATTTTTTAAACTTCAGGATTTGTTTTTTGCTTTGTCATACAACTAAATACAACAAAATTTGTATTTAAAAACATAAAAATGCGGTACATATCCTTTTAACCGCTTAAGCCCCGGACCATTTGGCTGGCCAAAGAACAGACCACGTTTTGTGATTCGGCATTGCGTCGCTTTAACTGACAATTGCGCAGTCGTGCGACGTGGCTTCCAAATAAAATTGTCGTTCACACCCCCCCGAGCTTTCTTTTGGTAATGTTTGATCACCTCCTGCGTTTTTTTTTTTTGCGCTTTTATAAACCAAGTGCGACAATTTTGAAAAACGCGTTTTCTTTTTGCTATAATATCCCCAAAAATCTAAACCTTTTTTTCCCTTAGTTTAGGCCGATACGTAATAAGCGTTTGGTATGCGCAAAAGTTATAGCATCTACAAAATAGGGGATAGTTTTATGGCTTTTTTTTTTATATAAATGTTATTTTTTTTTACTGGTAATGGCAGCGATCGGAGATGTATATAAATCTTCGTTTTTTTTTTTGTTTGTTTTTTTCGTGACTGCAACATTATGGCGGACACGTCGGACAATTTTTACACTTTTAGTGAAGAAGTTAACACTAGGGGCAGTGAAGAGGTTAATATGTGTCCTAGAAAGTGTTCTAACTGAAAGGGTATGGGGACTGTGTAGGGAAACTAACAGATCGCTGTTCATACTCTATATGAACAGACGATCTGTCAGTTCTCCCCTCAGAGAACCGGAAACTGTTTACGCACAGCTCCCGGTTCTCTGTGTGCCCCCAGTGATCGCTGGAGCCCAGCGGTGATCGAGACCGCCGGGCACTCACGTTGGCTCGGATACGCACCTCCCAGGGTCACGCAAGCTCCCCCTTAGTGATGTAACATGGCGGCTATTCGCGCTGCTGAGTCATGTTGTCGCAGTACAACTGCATTGGCTGGTCGGCTAGCGGTTAAAGACCTGGCAAGTTCAGATCCTATTTGATCTGCCAGGAATGCACTTGGCTGTTAACCATTTTTCTGCCATACCCTTGTTTACTTTTTTTGCATACAATGTATGGTTTAAGATGAGATTAGATAAAACCCGCAAATATAAATTTTCTAAAAGAACGGAGAATAAAATTGTGGTAGTTATTGGCAAAACTGTTGGTCAAGGGTTTTTTTTTTTTTTTTTTTTTCCCCGTACAAAAATACACCAAAGTTAACTTTAGGGTGCACAACGATTATATTCTATCCAATTTTGGTAAAATTAAGCTGTCTGTTACCATCATATTGAGTGTGCTCATGACCACAAACTTTAGTTTCTGTAGCAAACATTTTTCATAGGCTATGCTTTCAAAGTTTTTACAGGTCACCACTTTAGAGCTGGTTGTGAATGATTGCCCTAGAATTTATGCTTTAACGCTGACGTGTGGTGATATGTAGCATGTAGCATGTAGCATGTAGCACAGCTGTCGTTTCCATAGGTCACCATGTCTTATATAGGGGTTTACATATGTACATGGGGATGGAGGGCTTTAAAATATTTTATTTTTTCAACGTTGCCCTTATATCAATCGCCGCCTATGTTGCTGGCGACATGTCACTTTACGGTGCGGCACGGCAGCCCTGATGTCAGATCGTGTACATGTATTTGTGGGTTGTGCTGTCATTCATTACAGCATAAGCTGATCAGCCTGACCATTGATTTGTGTCCGGTACCCTCTGATCAACTGAAGGAATGACAGAAGAGAGCTCTGTGCTGATTGATTGATGACAAGACTCTCTACAGTAAAAGTAGGGAGTAAAATCAGCACATACACACTGTAAAAATGTAGGCACACAATTAACCCTTTGATTTCCCCTAAATCTTAACCCCTTCCCAGCCAGTGTCAGTGCAGTGACTGAGTATATTATCAGCACTGATGACTGTATTGGTGTCACTTATAGCGTCAAATTGCCTGCCACACATCAGTTCCACTTTAAGTCGCTGATCGCTGCCATTGCTAGTATATATTAAAAAAAAAAAAATTCAGTATCTGTAGACACTAAAACTTATACGCAAACTAGTGTTTTTTATTTTATTTTTTTATATAATATGTAATATTTTTTATAACCGAAAATAAATGAATTCACCCCCCCCCCAAAAAAAATGTACTGTTGTTTTTTGTTTATATAGTTGGAAAAAAAAAATCCCAGTGGTGATCAAATACCACCAAAAGAAAGCAATATTTGTGTGAAATATACATTTTTTTTTTGGGGGGGTACAGCGTTATACGACTAAATAGCACAAAATTGCCTAGTCATTAAGGGGGTAAAATCTTCCAAAGCTTAAGTGGTAGGGGGTAAAATCTAATGAAAGGGAAAGCATTTTTGAATCAATCCCATAACCTTCGTTCTCAGCTGCATAAGAGGTTTGGAGAAGTGAGGGGTGGAGACCGCAGGGGGTAGGGGGGCCGTTTTGGCAAGAGGAATACACGGATCCTTCCAGTGATTTATCTGTGCAGGGGTGTGTGCCAACACAAGTCTGACCATCGGAGGAGAGGCTGGCTGTGCTCCCAACACAGCCAGAAAACCGACCACACTGGGATGGATGAGCTTCTAGTTTGAAATGGGAAAGCAAGGGGACTGGCAGGATCAACCAGTACTTCACACAAAGGAATGAATACAAACAGATCAGGATACTTTTTAACACCAGTACATGCTACAACAGCCACACGCCAGCGATATGAAATGCTTTGATAATGTAAACTTGTAAGAGTAATTTCAGGCAATCATCTTAGATAGTATACATTTTTTTTTGCAGGTGAATTTTTTTTTTTTTTTTTTTTTTTTATTCTTCACCCTTCAATGGATGTTGACTTGTCACTCTAGGTTCATTGTCTGCACACTAGACAGGATGCTCAATATACGATAGTGCTGAGTAACTAAATGGTGGAATTTATCTTTCTGACTATGCAGTATATTGGGTGTCGGTAAGATGGGATAAACAGGGTTACAAGACATTTAAAAAAATTCACATACTATATACAGTATGTAGTGAAACCATTTTGGCTATTTGCCTGGAGTTCTGCTCTAAAATATTCACTCTGATAGGAAATAAGGGGAAATCTGGGGGCACAGCGATAAAACTAATTGGGGTATTGGCACTTGCTCCTTTTTTTTTCTGGTCTTTTTCTTGGAGCCTTGCCTTGTTTTTGTTTGCAAGTGATGTCACCTTGATAAAATCTCTCCATCAGGACTACAGAGCAGTAAAAAACTGACGTTCTGACCTTTTCTCAGTCTGTGGAAAATTTAAATAGAAAGTTTTTTTTAATTTTTTTTTTATTTTTTTTTTATTTTTTTATATAATTCCCGGAATATTTTGCCACATCCTTTAATTTTATTTCTGATACTTGTTTTATAGCTGTATAATCTTGTGACATAATGAAAATGGATTATTTTAATTCACGTAGTTTGTGACCGGAGGGTATAGAATAAAGCTCTTGCATACTGTTCAGTCATCATTGATTCATACCTGAAAATGGTGAAACGTGCATTCCTGGAAAAGCCAGATTCCTTGTAGAATATGGGCTGTTTAATACTGTATTAGTATGAAAATGGTTATTGGGGATGGCTTGTACTGGATCACAAATTTTTTTTTTCTAACCCAATATTTGTAAATGACCAAACAGTATAATCTATTTTATTGTGCATTTATGTTTACTGCCATTCTTGTTTGAAAATGGTTTATCCTGCGCCTACCACTGTGCACGCTGTGTGTTTGTGTGTGTGTATCTATATCTCTAGCGAAATCTAGTCACATTTACCCCAGTGAATTTACTGACCTTAAGGGGTCTAGTTCTAAAACAGTCATTGCACAAATGTCAGATGCATTTGTGCAAGTTGAAAATCTCCATTTAAGAGAAGTGTGGGAAGTAAAAATCATAATACTCTGCTAGGTGCAGTATGGATCTGATGCTGAATCTGTCCCCAGCTGGCCCTACACCAATAACTGAGTGATCAAAGACAGCAGATTGCTCAGTTCTCAAGTCTGCTCTGAGCACAGAGCATGGACTGTCAGTCACCGCTCTGTCCCTACAGCTTACTGCAACGTTTGGCTGTGGAAGGGGGAGGAGCGGCTGACTCAGGCTCTCAGTGGCTCAATGGCAAACTGAGCCAGCTGCTGATCAGGCTTCTGGGCAGATCCTAGACTAGCTCTGTGATGCCAGCCAACAGCTGGCTTTAGCCTGCTGAATCAGGATCTCAGAAGTTCTGGCCATGCTTCTTTTTAGTGTCTATCATCTGTTCCATCCAGTGGACAAAGTGGTGTAGTTTTCTGAAATACCTTGGAGAAAACTATAATGCATTTTAGCAACTAGATGGAGCTGACGCAGGAATTGCAATGTACAATATAGTGACATTTCGATAATTCTGACATTTTGCACAATTTATCTTATATCTTTTAAATAGGCCCCCAACGTACATTAACGGCATATCTACCTTTGTTAGAAAATAGTAAAAGTTTGTGTAGATGAAAGCAGCTTTATGCCCTAGGACAAAAAAACAATATATTACTTCCAATTTGTAAATGTGGTTGCTGCATAATTTTCATTAGGCTTTTTTTTACGTTTTATTTTCAGCTGTTGATCTGGCCAGTAAACCTATTTTTCAGTTAAACCAGCAGTGTTGAGGAAAACTATTTAATGTGAACAAGGGGTGCTTACTGATGGGGGGGTCATCTGCTTTTTATTTACATAAAACGTTTGCCACAAAAAAACAAAATGCTTTTCTGTAACTGCTTAAAACGTATTGGCTGTAGTGTGGCTTTAATTTGTGCGTTAAGTCTACGTACATCTGCTAGCGCAGCTAACACTACCCACTCCCCAGATTTACAATACTGCTGTCCAAAGGTGTCTCTATTGCTACTCGAGTGGATTTGAGATGCCTGAAAGACCGGGTTTTGTTACTGGCTGGATCACCAGGTAAAATTGAGGAAAAGCAGCCTACGGAAACTTTTGCAGCGACAACATTTAAAAATGGTAAACTGCAAAATGTAAAAAAAAAATTTGGCTTGGTATAATACCTCTTAAGTATTGAATGTGTCCTGACTCTGTATACATTGCACAGGATATAGTGGTATTGATTCATAGGTGTTGTGCGCTACCCTTTGTTTTCATCTTTGTAGAAAAAATGCATTGGCTAATTCACCAAACGCAGTACCTTAGTTTTACAAAGAAATTGTTTTCAATAGTTACTTTCACACTGGAGCGTTGGGGGCGTTGTTGCTATTCAGCCACTGGGAGGGGGGCTTTTAACCCCCCGCAAAGTGCCACGGCAGTGGTGGTTCCGCGGCGCGGCCTATTGATCTCAATGGGCAGGGGTGCTTTAGGAGTGCTACAAAGATGCTGCTTGCAGGACTTTTTTTTTTTTTTTTTTTTACTGTCCTGCAAGCGCACCGCTCCAGTGTGAAAGCACTCAGAGTTTCACACTGGAGTGACATGAGAGGCTCTTTACAGGCGCTGTTTTAAGCTATATAGTGCCTCAGTGTAAAAGCAGCCCAAGAAGTTTTAATTGTAAATTGGAGCTTCTGAGATGTCTTTTGGAAATGAAGCATTTGAGATTGCGATAAAATACCAATAAGAAATGGAGATTATCGATATTAAGGAGACTGTTACTCTCTTAAAGGTAACTGTAGTACAATGCATGGGAGGAGCCATTCTACTTGCCTTTCTGTTTGAATCCCCTACCTCTGCTCGTTTTCAGTGCTGTAATCTATATCCATGTCTTTGATATTCAACTCATCCAGGAATCGGATGCCTGTACAGAGGTCACAAGTAGAGGTCGACCGATATGGGTTTTTCTCATGCCGATATTTAGAAATCGCGATGGCCGATATATGATGCCGATTTTTTTTTTTTTTTTTTTTTTTTTTTTTTTTTTTTTCCCTTCATCTCATAAAATCTAAGTTGGACACCTTTCACACTGGGAAGTTTTTCAGGCGATTTTGGGCTAAAAATAGTGCCTGTAAATTGCCTTCAAAACAGCTCCCCTGCAGTCTGTGTGAAAGCCCGAGTGCTTTCACACTGAGAAGATGCGCTGGCAGGACATAAAAAAAAAAAAATCCTGCAAGCAGCATCTTTGGAGCGGTGTAAACCGCTCCACCACTCCTGCTCATTGAAATGAATGGGCACTACTGCTGAAGCGCATGCAATGCGATTTTGCAGCAGCGCTTCACTGCCCCGCTAGCAGCCGAATAGCGGGGCTAAAATGATGGTAAATCGCTGCTAAAACTAGCAGCGTTTTACCGTCAATGCCTGCCCGCTCCAGTGTGAAAGCAGCCTTAATAAGTGATGTCGAAAATTTCTTACACATTTATTAAACAAAACAAACCTCCAATCAGTTCACTTCTATGTATAATTTAGATAAAAAAATAAAAATAAAACTATATTAAATACACAAAAACAGGTACTCAAAACTTTTGGAGGAAAAAAAAAAAGGGGCTAACTTTACTGTTTTATTTTTATTTTTTATTAATCTGTATTTTTTCCAAAATAATTGCGTTTGAAAGACCTCTGCGCAAATACCGCATCACATAAAATATTGCAACAACCGCTATTTTATTCCCTAGGGTCTCTGCTAAAAAAATATATATAATTTTTGGGGGGTGATTTTCTAGCAGAAAATACAGGATTTTTACTTGTAAGCAACAAGTGTCAGAAAAGATTTAGTCTTTAAATGGCTAAACTGATAACTTCTACTGTTTTTAAATGCCGTTTCACCACTAGACAATGGTGAATGTTAAAAGCAAAGGTTTTCTGTAAATGTGCAGGGCATTGTTCAGTTTTTAAAAAGTGACTAGTGTAATAAGCACTTTTCTTGTATATCATAGGATTTGGAGTTTCTTTACAGTATATCCTTGACCAACATACTATGCTGAAACCTACAGGTGAATAGACAAGGGCCAAAAACATGCAGGCTTCCTTACTCAAAGCCCCAGTACAGCCTCAATTGCTAGCATTGTTGGGTGATGGAGGCACTTGTGCAGTCTGTTTAAAGAGTTATTTCTGTGGGTGAGTTTTACCCTATGGATTTTCACTACCTATTCTATATACACCCATGTTGGGGGAAAGGAAGGGTGCTATCCAGGATAGCTTGTCCATGGCCTTGGCCTTGGGGCCAAAGAGACAGTACCCAGACCCTGCCGGCTACATGGACCTAGGTTTCTGTACTCTACAGGTATAGTGTGGTGATCCCTTAAAGCAGAATTTAAATTGTGCCCCAGAATTCTCCTCTTGAGGCAAGTTCACCATGATGACATGAGTGAAGATCGGCTTTGTAACTGCCCTTTAGCCCTTTGTGGGACCATTATTGGTGGTGGTTTGCAAAATGCTACCTTTTGAACCCATCAGGGATATTACCTTGACACTTCTTGGCAGTTTGTCCTTTTTGGTAGCCATTACTTTCATTTGTAGTCTTGGAGCTGGCTGCTCTCATTGGTAAAGGGCCTTTCATGGTCCTCCTTTGGGATAAGATTGTGGTGAGGTCTTCGCCCTATATTTTTATTTATTTTGGGCTAAGGGAAGTGTTTTTTTTTTTTTTTTTTTTTTTTCCTTCTACCTGACCTCAGGGCATTGTGTTTATCTTTGTCAAAATTCTAAACACCCTCAGCCCTTGTACACATGGTCTGACATTCCGACAACCAAATCTGTCGGATTTTGTCCGACACTGTTGCATACACAGTTGGACAAAGTTGTCAGAAAATCCAATCGTACTTAACATGACGTTATTTTGTTAGGACGGGACTACGTTCAGGCTAGTAGGCAATAGCTTTGGTCTAGGAATTTGATCTGAGCATGCGTGGCACTTTGTCCGATCAGAATTCTCTACACATGATCGGGCAAAGTCCGATCGGATCATGTCTGAAAATTTTATAGCCCAGCTGGAAAACTTGGTCCATCGGTTACTCAGACGGAAACATTCCGATGGAGCACACACAGTCGGATTATCTGACAACACGGTCCTATCGGACATTGTGCATCAGAATGTCCGACCGTGTGTACAAGGGTTCACTATTTTAATTTTTTTTATTTTATTTTTTTATGCTGGGGGCTCCTCGTAAGGTAAAGGCTGCATCATCCCATTTCTGCTATTTCTCTGCGTTTGTCCACTCATTCTGAGGTGTGGTATTAAAGTGGAAGTAAACTCCCCTATTGTTTTCAGCCAAGTAAGCTACCATCTTTGCCTCTGTTTAATCTTCAACTGCTATGGTGCTGCACCTGTGATTCGTTATGACACCAGCCATTGGATAGTTTGATAGTTTGGCTGAGAGCACAGCCAATGTGCAGTTAGCATTCCCGGAATCCTTTTTTTTTTTTTTTTTTTTTTTTTTTTTACTGTTTAAATCGATGGGTTTACTTCCACTTTAAGGAAACCTTTTCTGCTTCTCTAGTCCAGGCCCATTCTACCAGGCATGTCAGTGCTTCCTGTGTGAATAAACATCAAGCTTCAAATGTACAAGGTTATAAGCTTGCAACTTGGTCTTCTGTTCACATGTTTATAAAGTTAGGAGTAGATATTCTCACCTTTTGGGAATGCCAGTTTTGGGAGGAAGGTCATGCAGGTGGCTCTGTAGTGAAGCTTTATTCTTTTGGGCTTGTAGCTGTTGACTACCCTTCGTGTTTAGTGCTTTGGTGCATCCCACTGGACCTAGATGCGACGAAACCCTGTGTCCTGTTATGCAAGATTAAGAAACTTAAGATCTTTACATAGAAGTCAAAAATCCTTTCTTAGAGTACATAAGAGGACACGTGGATCCCTTCCCTTCCCTCTTTGTGAATTTATCTTTTCTTGATGCAAAATGATGGCTGTTCTTTGAAAGGGTTTCCTGGGCAGGGAAGCCTGCCTTTTTTTTTTTTTTTTTTCTTTGCTGTTCATTCACCTGTAGGTGGCAGCATAACCTTGGATACAGAGAAACACTCCCCTGAATTTCAAGAAAAGGATTTTACAAGTAAACCAAACAATCTAATTTTATTCTGGATGGCTTTTACTGCTTGATCTAATGATGCTTGATCAAGGTGTTGTCTGATCATGTCACTGCCCCCTGCCTTTCCACATGCTCCAATCAGACACTGCTTTGGTATTCATTGAGAAAATTCCAAGTGTTTTCGGACTTGTGTATAAAAAAAATTCTTTTGAAAATGACAAATCTATACAAATGTCGTAAAGCTTTACTATAAATATCTCCAGTAAGAATGTGCACTATGTGTGTGTAACAGTGATAACAATGATTTATCCAAAAACAAATTGTTACCCAAAACCGCTCCATATGTTGCATGCAAATAATGATAAAAATAAATTGAACAAATATTCAAATAAAATGCAAAAGTATAAATGGTCCCAAGTGATGAAAAACGAAAATTCCTGTAATGCAAAAATCACTCTTCAATAAAGGTGTGTTCTGGGGGAAAAGACACAATCCTCCAGAAATTGACACTCACCACAAAGCTCAATTTAGCTGGTTGGCAGACACCAGCACCCTGAGAGCATCTTCCATCTGCTCCAGCTTGTATATGCAATAAATCGGAGGGAATCGCAAGACTTTGCTTTACAACCACATTACTTGATGAAATTGACCTCTCAAACTACAGTGATCTTGGATTGAGCTGACTGGAGAGATCACTGCTTTAGCACAGGGGTTTTTGTTCATACTTCCAGATAGCATTTAATCTGATATTGGTTGAGGCCATTTAGAAGTGCCTGCCTGGTTTCATCTTGCATGTTGAGTATCTTCATAGTTCTTGAACGTGGGTTTTTTTTCTTTTTTTTGTGAGCAGTATGGTTTGCTTCTCCATTTTTAGCTCCGAATGCATATACAAGCTGGAGCAGATTGAAGATTTTTTTTCTTTTTGATAGATCATTGTTACTTTTATACACACTTGCACATTTCATAATGGAGATTTTTGTTGCAGTGCTTTGACATTTGTATAAATATTTGTCATTTTCGGCGCATTTATACACATTCTTACAGCTTTAGGTTATTTGGAGTGCCTGCAGCTATAGCTAAGAATACATTGTGGCTGTTCAAATTTTTTTTTTTTTTCTCTGAATGGTGCCTTCACCAAGCAATCAACTGTGTTCACAATGTAGCAGAGCAACTGCTTGGCATGTGACCTAAAAGATGGCAGATCCTACTACAATGATTTCCAGCTGGCACAGAGATCGACCAGGTATGCTACATGCATACTTGCATTGGCCCATGCCTACTATACAATAAAAAGCCATACCTAGGGTGTGTGTGTGTGTGTGTGTGTGTGTGTGTGTGTGTGTAAAATATATATATATATATATATATATATATATATATATATATATATATATATATATATATATATATATATATTTATATATAAATATATATATATATATATATATTATATATAAATAATTTTTTTATTTTTTATTTTTTTTTGTAAAGCATTTTATTCGAAAATGTATGCAGTGAAGATCCCTGTGGATCATTGTTTAGGACTTTCATCTAATTTTAGTCAGTTCTCTAAAGCATATTTCAGGTGGAATTTTCAATTGGCAAGCATAGTCTGCTACTTTTTCAAATAAAAATAAAACCTTTTCAGTTCTGCACAGTTCAACTAAATGTTCAACATGTACATCTATTGTGTTTTTTTAGAAATATTTTGTATGCAACAATTTCCCAAAGCATTTTTGAAAGTCTCTTCCACAATAAGGCGTTAATGTTTGTGAATTTACTTTGTCTCTTGGCTCTAAAACATGACAATGCAGAATAAAGCATGTTATCTTAGAAAATGAACCACTTCTGAAATTATTGTAGTTTTGTTTTTATTGCTTGTAGAGCAACCTATAGATTAATAAAAAAAAAGTTAACTACTGATGACTGCTTAATGCATTGCCTGTGAATACCAGAACAGCTGTTTGTGTTTTTTTTTTTTTTTTTTTTTTTTTGTTTTTTTGCTCAGGGATTACTTCATTGTGTAATTATTTACAATAGACATAGGACATTTCTAAGTATAGATTGTTTCACATAGATGCATACAATCCAGCACCTGCTGGTACCCAAGGTCCACCTCCCATGATGGGCATGAGCATGAACAACCGAGCAACTGTTTCGAGCCCTTCAATGGGTCCGGGTGCTTCAATGGGTTCTGAAGGAACTGCAAGCCTGGGAGCTGCTATGATGCCAGATAATGGAGCAGTGGTAATGTATCTCTAGTTTTTCTTTTTATATTGCATTTCCATTTGTGCTACGTAAAATGATTAACCTTTTGCAATATTCAGTAAACTCCATTTTTTTTTCCTACAATAACATCCATAAGGCTTTTTACCCCCTCTATATCGCCCCATAAATTTGTGTAATGTCTGTATACTGTTGAATAAATAAGGGGCAACTTTGTATTTTTCTAGATTAGTGAAATTAGTGTGTTGGCATGTAGTAATCCTCATTACAAGATCACCAGTATTGCACAAATTTCTCAATACTTAAAACTTTATATAAACTGCTAAGGCCATTGTAAACGTGCTGATCAGTATTTGAATTGATGCCATATATCTTTTTTTGTGCCTGCTCTTTTACAATGCTCTATTGACAGCAATTTAGTTGCCTACTTTTGTGTTGCCTCTTAAATTAATATAAGTACCCTGTATAGATAACATTTTGGTTACAATTCAACTTAAATATAAACTTTTTTTTTTCTCTTTGTAGCAGTTTTTAAACTTGTAATATTTCTGGTCTGCATTTTGTCGCATTTAAATTCTCTTTATAATTTTAAACGTATGGCTATATTCATTAGCTTTTTATGAGCACGTTATACGCTTTTTCTTTTTTTTTTTTTAAAGAAAAACCGTGGTAGTTTTTAACTTTTTAATATAAATAGAAGTCTGTAAAAGCACAAACTTGGTTTCTTGATGTCAACTCAATTTTCAGTAGTATATATTTTTGACTTACAGCTACACTGTCGTAACTTAAAATCTACAACTTACAATTTGAGATCATTTAAAAAAATGTTTTGTATTTTAGCTGTAGTTTCAAATACTTTTGTGCGTGTGTGCATGGAAAATAGGTATTGTTAAAAAGGGAGGAAAACAAAAAAAATCAATTTGTTATATACATACCAGATGGCTATTTTTTTGTTTTGTGCCATCATTTCTATCTGTATTTAAATGCTTGGTTCATTAACTGCTTTATTGTATTTATGTAGTTGTAACAACTGGTAAGACAAATGGTGATGGAGACTCGTTTAGATAATTATAGTAGTGCTGTTGATACCAGTAGGAATTACTTAGAACATTAAAATGTAAAATAAGTTGTATTCATATTTGCTCAACCAGTTTATTTGAAATCCACTACTTTTTAGTATTTTTTAAAATTGTAGCACTTAAATCCCTTTTTTATTTATTTTTTTTAATTTTTTTTTTACTTTTTTCTTATACAGTTACTAATTTAACTGCTCCTTTCTTCCCTTTATGTACGACTCTACCGGACTGTCTACTGAACGTCACTACGCACTTTTGTGAATGTTTCCGATTTATATTGACCGATATTAAACTTGCGGGACTGCGTGTTGAACCAATGTGTTTATAGCGCAATGATAGATTCTCCCAGCCATCTCCATCACAGATGGGATCTCCCATGGTTAACAGAGCAGGGACTGAAGCTGCTCAGCCAGCAATGGGTGGTGTAAATACAGTTGGTGGTGGACCTGGTGGCTATGGTAGAGGAAGCCAAGGGGCAAACTTTGATGGATCTAACAAGCGTCACCGTTATTAGTGCACCATTCCTTCTCAGAATACATTTAGTATAAATTCCAGTGGAATGCCTTTATTTTTTATTCATTTTATTTTGAAACATTGTTTTGTCACTTATAGCATTTGTAGAACTTTTTGTTATGTAACTCTACATTGTGTTTTTGATCAGTAGTAAAATTCGCCATGCCTCATTGTGAATGTTGAATATTATTGTGATTTAATCTATTTGTAACAGTGCTGTAAAATGTGCAGTTAAATCACAATAAAGGAAAATCTTGTTTTACTGTGAAATAAAGCAGTTTTAAAGGTAGGAATTTGGTGTCTAAACTTGATAAAATACGTTCTTGTTGTAAAAATGTATCTGCTGCGTTTCAACTACCTTTTTTTGAGCAAACTTGTGTTTTTCTGTTCTGAACTTGGAAAATGATTTAAAGATAAACCAGTAATTTTCCTGTTAATAAACCTAGAATGCCACTTTGTGATGTACATGGATGAGTGCATTATTCAATTTAGGACATTTTCTTTACACTTTTTCAAAGCAATGAAATAAATGCATGAATAAGAGAAATGTATTTTTTTTTTCAATAGCACCTTTTCACAGCAGTAGATATCACTGCATGCAGTGTGTTCTCATAAAGTTCAGCATGCTGCATTTTTGGGTCCATTGACCAGAATTTACCTTTCAAATTGACATTCATCATGCACATTAGGGCAACACGTATTATCACATGGTATGACTGTAGCTTTACTTTACCTCCACCAGTGTAGAACATTTATTGACCAATAGCTGTCTACGTGTCTTTTTTTTTTTTTTTTTTTTAAGTATCGAAGAAACATTTATTTTTACAGTAACGTCTATTCTGGTTTTAATTTTAGCCAGCCTATGATAGTGCATTGATAAGAACATTTTGGAATTACATTGGACAGCAATTTTTTTCTCAAGGTTTTTTTGCTTCCTGAAACACTTTTGGTGGCTTTGAGAGACCCCTTAAAACTAAATACACAGAATTTCACAATTACTATATCGCGTAGGAATCTTGAGAAATATGAAATTTTAGTGACTATAGTGTATTCAATTCAACAGGACTGTTTTGCAGCTGATTTTCGTTTGCATGGAAATGCACTGGGCACAAAATGCAGTGTCCAGCAATTGTCAGCCAGTATTGATGGATTCCAGTTGTCTTGATACTGTTTTTCCATTGCAATGCCCCAGTGAAACCTTTCACTATGTTCATTACTGACTGTACCTAAAAGTCCAAGTGTGAATGCAGAAAATGAATCTCCATTTATAAGTGACATTTCATGGTCTTCTGTGCTGTGAGATGTTTGTCAACCAGTTGAATGTAGTTTGGCTCTGTAGTTGCCAAGGAAAGTCCCAATGACATCCTTAAATCAGATCTTCAACCTGCTTAGGCAACATACACATTTTAGTAAATCCTCATACAAATACTTGAAAGTTACTCATGGTAATAAGCATAATTGAATTTTTATTTTCCTACCATATACCTGCAATTGGGTTCTCTAATCTCCTCCAGCAGTCCTCCTCTGCTGTATATTGCTAGTGATGGTGGGAGGAGTGCTATGTAAAACCGTACAAGGTTTTTTAACTGTAAACCGGAGATAGAGATAAATATATCTATATCTCTCTCTAATTTTTTTTTTTTTTAAATATCTTCTTTATAAGATTTTACCTGCAGGTTAGTTTGCACACTTTTTTTTATTTATTTATTTTTTGTGTGTTTCTCTGCCTGTTCTCGTCTCTGGTAATTGGTAAACTGACAGAAGAAAAGCCAAGCGGGGAGCAGCCTATATAAACACAGCAGTAGGCAAATGAGGGAATGGGCGGGACTTCACTGGCCAATCATGAGGTGGAGTTGGCAGAGCCTTGTCTGGACTTGTGGAGAATGAAAGGCCAGAGCTTTCCATGGACTGGAGGAGTACCTCCCCCATTGATGTCAGGACGACATGCTGTAGTCTCTTCAGAGAGGCAGCATGCAAAAGGAGACAACAGACATTTAGAAACGGAGGAAGCACTGTTGTCTCCTGCAGCTGAAAGCTCTCATGTTCACTTCCTTTAATGAGGAGATAAGGTAGCTCACAATCTTTACATTTTTTTTTTTTTTTTTTGCAAAACAACCAGTGAGCTGTTTAACAGACTTTATAGTTGCATAACCTATTGATTTTTTTTTTTTTTTCATTTTGACCATAGTTCTTTAATCTTGGTGTAATTTATTCCTGGAAACAAAGCACATCAGAGCCACAACTTTTAATATCTCCAGATATTCCAATTGTACTTCTTGTACTGGATATGCTTCAACTACATTTCCACCTTTTTGATGCTTTCACTGTGTTCCGCACAGACATCAGGTATTGAAGGGTGTACATTACCATTGTGTAACAAGACAGCCTTGAGGCTCAACACTTATGAATCATCAGACACACCTTTCTAAACTGTCAGCAACCCTAAACTGTCGTCAAACCATCAATCTTGGTACAGAAAACAAGGTTGGCAGCTCTAAAGACATTTTCTCACCTGGTGATGGCAAACACCATCCTTGCAGTCTTGAACCAAGTAGCTCTGCTTTAGATTTTGACAAACCTAAGTCCCTGATCTAGTCATTTATTTTTGACTTATGTGATGAGGCTCACCAGACATCCACTGTTCAAAATCCTGATTGTTAGTCTTGTGCTTGGCTGGCAACTTTCTCTTTCGTCTAAGCTTGATTTCTCTGATGCCTCTGCTACTGGCAGATTGTCATCGGGCACTCGTCTAATGGCTGAGGTGGTCGATTGATTTAATATTTTTAGCAGAGAAACCACCACTAGTCAAACAGAAGTAACGGTATATTGCGGGATTATTCTGTTCTCACCATATCAAGGGGAAAGCAGACACTATGGAGTTCCTTTTGAGCCAAGATCTAAGATTGACAGCACATCTTGCACAACAAATATGAGGAGCCCAGACCTTGATTTGATCACCAATCTTACAACCAAATAAAGTTTTTATACACTTTCTCGACAAGCCCAGTCATGGTGCATCTGAGGCTTAAGTGTGTACTGCCACAAACATAGCAGAACATATCACAGCTGTCTGATGTTGGTGAGAAATGTCTGTCACAAATTGTCCACTAGCTTTCCTATAACTAGTTTAGTTTACTTATGTAAATTGGATGTACATAGACAATGCTATGCCTTGAAACAATGACATCAAAATATATGGGAATTGATCTCAACAAAATGAGCATTTGTGTATGCAAGATTACTTTGTAGCCTTTTCACGCAGCATCCACCCAGCCTAGGCATGCCCAAACTGTAAAAGTCCACAAATGTTATGCAATATGTCCATAGTGTATGCCTGGACATCTATGTGATACACACAGCATTTTAACGCAAGTAAAAATTTGCAATCGTAAAGTGAAAAACCTTTAAGCCCACCTAGTGATTAAATCCTAATAAATGGTACCCGTTTATCTGCAGCCTTCTCTCCGCAGCTTTCCAAAATAGTTTAGATGGTATTTCTCAGCTTCCAGGAAGCTGGGATCTGATATCACACACACGGAATATCTCAAACTCTCAGAAGTGACTCACGCAGGTAGCAGTGGAAGGAGAGCAGACAGATCTTTGTTCATTTGTACGTTTTCAGAGACCTACAACCACTTTAAAAAAAAAATATATATATATATATATATATTGCAAAAACAGAAGATGCCTAAGAAAAAAAAGCTATCATTTAAATAAGCTGCCAAAAATCTATTGGAAAAACTAGTGTCCAGGAAGCAAAATTTTTGCTGTCCAGTGTTTTTTCATCTGCTTGCCAAGGATTGGGGTTTCCTTTTTAGACTATCTTGAAAAGCGCTTTAGAATCTGAAATCAAAACTTTTGCTTTTCCTAAAGGTGGTACAATATGAAAATTGTGTTTTCTGTGCACTCCTAAAAACTTCTTGTAACTTTCCTGTCGCTTCATCTGTAGAATTTCATGAGTGACTAAATGCAGGCCACTTCTGAGTTTAGTGCTGAGGTTTTTTCTAAGGCAGGGGTTCTTAACCTTTTAACGATTAGACCCCGTAGATTTGCAAAATATCGCTCTACCACTTTCAACAGACTAAGGCCTTGTGCACACTGATCGTTTTTAATGCTGTTCTTAGGGGTGTCAGATAAAACCCACTGCCAGCACATCGTTATGTTAGAAAAGGAAGTGTAAACATGCTAGGCATGTTTAGCGATTGAGCATTAATTTCAGTGGCCAGAATAACATATTCTGGTCATCAAAATGAATTTAAACCCAAGCGCTTGACGTGTGGGTGTTGCACGCATTTACAAGCATCAAGCATTTTTTTTTTCTGCCAAAACACCCCTGCCAGGAAAGAAGTGCCAGTACGAAAGGTGTCTAGGAGAAATGGTCACAGCCTCGAGTGTCAAGAGTCCTAAATCATCCTAATCACCAGCACTCATGACTTCAAAACATTTCAATAACTTTGTTTAGATTTACATTGGCAAACATTTTATTATTATTACTGCATTGGATTCCTTTTTAGGCTTTCCTTCTTTTTTTTCACCTGGTGATTTAGCCAGTAAGTGTTTTTAAAAAAAAAAAACAAGCTGTCTTTCAGATGTCACATTTAGAGGGTTGAGACAAACTAGTTACCACTGCTGGGTGCTTAAAATGGTCAGTTTATTATGATGTAAAACCTTTTATCCAAAAAGAGCAAAACTGTTTCTGTAACTGTAAAAGTTTTGGCTTCAATTGTTAGTGTACCTAAATCTGCTAGTGCATCTAACACGACCCTGACACCCCCCCATACTGACGATGCTGCTGTCCAAAGGTGTTGCTTCTTCATTCAGTTGCATTACTGGCAGATCACCATGTGAACACATATTTTGATATGGAATTTAATACGGCTTTTAAGTAGTTGCAAATTAGTTGCTTTTGGTGCAATTTAAAGCAGATCCAAACCCTGAAGACCAATTAATTTATTGCAGCATATCAGATGTTGTGGCTACTATAGTTTTCATTTTTCTAACTGAACGTTTTCGGCCAGTACAGAAAATACCATTGATCCTGTTGGAATTTGTGTCCCTGTCAGTTCCTGTGAGCTGAATTTAAGAGCACTAGCATTAATATTCTTTTTATTATGTAAACTACTAGTCTCCCCCCCCCCCCCCCCCCCCCCCCCCCCAAATTCATGAGTGAATGGAGAGCACCAAGTCCAGCCTAAGTCACATCATAGCTTTCTCCATAGATTTTTTTTTTATTATTATTTGAGGGATCACCAGGTAAAGAGAAAATACACAAACAAGCCACCCACCACATCTAAGGACTAGTAAACTCCAGTAAACTAAGTTTTTGATTTTCAGGTTTAAATTCGCTTCATGTAGACAAGTTATTTGAAATGTGATTATGCTATTTACACACACTGCCAATGTTCAAGAAGACATTTACGTTTTACACTGCTGAAGTTATCGAAGACACCTTTTTATTTTGACATACATTCTTCCGTTTTCACACTTTATAAATCTATATACTGGTAGATATATACTTTTGTACATTATTCCTTTGAAGCTGTTGAATGTACTGAGAATTTTCAATCGACGAAAACTCACACACACGGTTAGAAATTCATTCATAATTTTCCGTATTTTGTTAGGCTTTTTTTTTCATTCACAGGGGATTTTAATATTCTATTTGATCCCACTAACAGATATTCAGTTGAATGTTCTTAAAATGAAAAATGTAAAACTAAAATCTACTTGTGTATACTCAGCTTTATATGTTTTTCAAATTTGGTTTTTAAGATTTCTGAAATTTGTTTCTCCAAATTAAAATAACCATGCAAGGATTAGTCTCAAAATTAGTATTATGATACTGATCCTTTTTCCATTACATTTTTAAAACAGGTGGTTGTGTTATGTGCACATTTTATTTCTTTTTGCAATGTTTTACATTGTGAGACGACATTCACGTTAATGAATTCTTGATGATGTTCTTTGTTTTTAAATATTTAAGTATGGTCAAAATGTATGATTACAACTTTGCAATGGTCTGCAAAAAAATGTCTGAAAGGTGGGGTTTTACAGCATCTTTTTGTGTAATAATTTTCACTCTTACTAAATGACACCACTTTATGGAGGAGTACCTACCTGTCTATTTTCCAGCAGACAACACACCAGTTTTCTGTGTTGGATTGGTGACAGAGCGTTTGAGATGTCTTAATGTTTCATTATGAAGTAGACAAATTAGTCTTTTCTTTCCAAGTTTTACATATACAGTCGTGTAAAGGTTTAGTTAGCCCTGGCCATATTACATGTTCTGAATTAATGGAAACCTGTGCTGAGAGATGTATGTGGGATGCTAGTTACCTTCTGTTCAGTGGTATATAATTACAGTTAAATTGGCCTTTTAAGACTTAAGGTGGTACTGATAAGGGGGGGGGAGACAGGAGGGATGCTTTTTTTTTTTTCCTTAAGTTTTCAACCTGTAAAATGTACAACAAAGTTTTTAGTTAAAAAAATAAAATAAAATACTAGTCTAGCTTCTATGCTAATCCAGTGGCTTCTGTACTTTCAAACATAGTCTGCTTCATGGTGGATTCTTGTCATAATGTGCAGGGTATGCATAGGATACTTGCACATTATGGCACACTTCCCTTTCAGGCATGTATTACTCCTCCAGCAGTAAAAGGTCAGAGCTCTGATCGATTACTGCTCCTGCTGTTGCCTACATCTCTTTACGTCTATTTGGGTTTTGCAGCATTCCTCTTTGGTCATTGGACAGCAACTGATGTAATTTACTGTGCAGTTATGTTGTCCTAGCACTTTTTTGGGCATGTCTATTATTCTTTGCTAAAAAAAAAAAAAAAAAAAAACTCCTTGCAATTAGAGGGTTTTGTTTTTTGTTTACCTGAAATAAGTAAGCAGATCAATTGTGACTTAAATTACGTGCGTGCGTGTGCATGTATATATAATTATCCATGAGCACTGAAGCCAGAGTGGATCAGGATGCTAGCATTTTATAGGATGTCTGAAATGGCAGCCTACAGAATTCTCATAGTATGGGTTTCCATTACCTTATGCAATGTAATGTAACATGTTGACATTTTCAGAAAGTTTCTCAAGTTGTCTTTCAAAGCTTAAAGTGGAAGCCCATGCAAAAACTAAAATCCCTGCATCTAAAGCTAACGACATTCTAACATTAACTTCTCTATCCCTGAAAAGAAAGGGGTATACATTCCTTTTCTACAGGTGTTCCAACCTGATCTTTAGCAGTGGAAGCTCTGATCCCACGTGTCCTCTGCACCCGCCTTTTTCGCTGTGGAGGTGGGTGCAGAGGACACGTCTGTCAACAGAAGCCCCATAGTAACTCTATGGTTGATATTACTTCATATTCATTTCACAGCCGTTGTCGGACGTGTACTCGGCAGAGCTTTCACCGCTGGAGATTGGGTCGGCTCGACAGCAGAAAAGGTTTATAGTCGTTTTTTCTTTACAGGGTTAGATAGGTTAGTGTTAGCATGTTGGTGGCTATAGATTCAGGGATTTAAATTTTTTCATGGACTACCACTTTAACCTTTCATTCAAGGTGTTTGAGTTCAGCATATGATGAAATATCAGGATAAGCAATGGTTATCTTCGTAAAAATTATCATGTCAAATAGGTGAGTGTACTAAACTCGGACTGCTGAAATTATAAGGCAGAGCTCTGCTGTTCCATTAAAAGTGAGGTTTGTCCACCACTACCTTCTGAACCATCGTATTAGACCTTTACTCTAATGGGCAACTTCAATTACTAACACAGAGGATCCAGACAGAGGGTGACTAAGTGTGACTTGAAGTTTTTTTTATTTTTTATAATTTGCACAAGCTTTACCAGAATCTCTGGATCTACATTTTGTCCAAAGATTTCACTGAAGGTATCCTGCTTAATTCATGGTTTATCATATGCTGAATTTAAATACCTATAACTTTGGACCTTTTGAATAAGATTTTCTCATTGCAAATGAGTTTCCTGTATTTTGATATTTGTAGATTCCAACTGTATACAATTTTTAAACTATAGTTCTTGTCGATCGTGAAGTCTACCCTGCTTTTAAACTGAGTTGTTTTCTGTTCCTTGGAATGAGCCAAAACGTTGCTTAACTTTTGAAAAAATAATTATTCCAACATTATGTTGAAGGCTCAGTAAAGTTAAATTTTGTTATACATACGCAAGTCCAAAATTTTAGAATAACTAGGGAAAAAGCATGAATTGGTGTACTTAAAGTATAACTAAAGGCAGTTTTTCATTTTCGATAAAGTAAGGGAGGGTTTTAACGCCATTTGGGAGAGTTCCCCTCTGTTTTTCTGGGGACAAACCAAAATTTGGGGTTATGTTTTTTTTTTTTTTAACTTTATTCTCGCTCTTCGTGATGTTAAACAGTACAAATCCAAGGGGCTTAATCTCCTGAATGTTTAAGTGTTCTTATCGATCTCCACTTTGTCCTAAAAAATTGCCTTTACTTATACTTAAACCAGTTGCTACCAGCCGTATGCATATGTGACAGTAGGCTTTAATGCTGTTGCAACAAGTACAAAATGTGTACAGCCAGTGCTGATGTCCTTTGCTAGGGGTGTGCTCACTCTGTGCCTCCAGCAATGAGACCTCGCTGTCAGACGCCTCCCAGTCACGGTTTACAATTGGGAGCCAGTAACAAGTCTCTTGATCTTGTGATTGCTGTGACACCCAGATAGTGCTTACATATTAGGAAGTTCAGGAAACACCTCTGGCATTAAAAATCCCTTAAAGGGTCTAAGGGAGCTAACAGCAAGGAATCGATTATCATCAACTTAATGAACTCAAGCTACTGTACTATACACAAGAATTGTACAAGGCTGCACCTCTTGGATTGTCCGTAGAGAATCTTGCAGACAATTGTCAAGGTATTGTAACCTTAGAGAAATGTATATGAAATATAAATTTTTGGGGAGAATAAAAAGCTTGTTTAAATTACCCTTTAAATTGCAACTGTATAAAATAAAAAATGCTATGTAGTATGCAGTCTTTCACTAGCTTTAACATGAGTTTGGAAGCCCATCACTGTAACTGTTTTATCTGTGGATACTGCCAGTAAATCGGTTTACTTGTTCATACAGTACCAGACACAGCCATAGTCTTAGATGACTTGTTCATATGTTGTTACCTTCAGGTGATTGGATACTAGCAAGCAGAACTGTTAGGGCCCCCAATTTCTTCAATTGATGGTAATAGCTTTTTCTAGTGTCAGATGAGTTTTTTTTTTTTTTTTTTTGTTTTTTTTGTTTTTTTCCTGAGTGAATTTTTTTTTGTGGATATTTTATATCGATTGTGAGCTTGCTGCTTCAGCTAATAGCATAATATCCAGATTGGCAAGCCATTGGTACCCTACCTGAACCCTGATGACGATACAGGCCGGCGTGTAAAGTTGCTGCGTTAGGCACTCCTCCTTGAGAACACACTGCAACGTATTGCGCGGTCGTGCAATTTTTTTCCCCCACAAACTTTCTTTTGGTGGTATTTGATCACCTCTGCGTTTGAGTTTTGTGCTATAAACAGAGTGACAATTTAGGAAAAACACAATTTTCTAATTTTTGTATAATATGCTCAATTTTATTTTTTAAAAAATTTCTTCAGTTTAGGCCGATAAGTATTCTTATACATATTTTTGGTTAAAAAAAAATCACATTGAGCATATATTTTGCGCAAAAGTTATAGCATCTACATATAGGGGATACATTTCCTTTTTGGCATACTGATTCCCCTTCTCTATCATGCATTTTGATATCACACACACAAGTACCCGGGATGGACAGGAGAGTATCAGAGTGATTGGTGTAGTACACTTAGGAAATTTGTTTCCCTGTGTGTTTTACTGGTGGTGGAAGAGCCTGGTAGAGGGTTGGCAAGGTGGGGATGCGATCGATGAGTTGCCCACCCTATTTTAGCCTATAATCTGTGGGACTTTTCCTGGCCTTTCTCAAGTCTGTTTATCAATATTTGGCCTTGAGTACCGTCAAGGGACAAATTCTGCCTTGGCTATGCTCTGCCACAGGGGTCTCAAAACTTGTTCAAGAAAGGGCCAGTTTACTGTCTTCAGGCTTTATGGCTACCGCACTATGGTCAGTGCGAGTAAAAAATGTCCTGCATTTGTGGGAGTAAATACTGCCCCGTCATTGGTTTTAATGGGAGGAATAGTTCTGTTTTTTTAGCAGGAGGATGAGTGCCCTATGGTTAGTATAAATAGGAGGAATTGTGCCTCATCATTGGTGTCAGTTGGAGGAAGTGTCCTAAGGGCCTGATAGAGGCAATCGGAGGGCTGCATCTGGCCCCTCTGCTGCAGTTTGGAGACCACTACTTTACCAGTATTCTTTGCCCTCTTTCCATGGTAAAAGCTTTTGTTCAGGGAGTTTCTCATCCTTCCTAGAGTCACTCTGATCACACAGAGGTGACACTGGGATCCTAATCTGGTACTGAGGCTCTTCAAAAGCCTCCCTTTTAAACCTTACTGGGATATTCCCTTGGTTGAACTTTCTCCTTGGTGACATTTTTTATTTTATTTTTTTAAGCACCATCACCTCTCCTAGGTGAGCATTGGATGTGATATTATCTTAGAGGGGATAACCACATTCCGCTACCACTACATGCCCCGAGTATCCAGCCGAGGGGGGGCCCAAAGATCCCCCCCCCAGTCTAAGAGTAAACTCCGTCTTCCGGCATCTAAATATGACACTTCTGGCTTGAAAGAGCTCTAGCCTCAGCTTCTCTAATATGGACAGCAAGTTGGAAATCGTCTAAATTACCCAAAAGACAAGGCTTTGGGTCAAGCTGTATAGAAATCTGAAATGCCGCATTTAACGTTTGCATTACTCCCCCCCCCCCCCCCCCAATAAGTGTGTAACTTGGGACTTTGCCAGGTCTGTTTTTGCTTACAGTGGTTATCCTTGTTTGTTCTTAGTTTTATTCTATTCTCTTTACACTTAAACATATTTTCTAAAAAGAAAAAAGCTTTGGCTGGAGTTGGACTCATTTTTGTCTTTGTTAAATACATCAAGCCTAGCTGGAAACCCTGATTTTGATCTGATTCTGTTAGATTGTGGTACAACTTGTGCAATTATGTGGAGTGCATATTCTATGGGACCAAAATTGCACTGGAATCGCACCAGAGTAGTACATTTTACAAAATCTCACTGTGCTGGGTTGCATTGCTGTAAATAAACAACCAATGTGATTTCCATTGTCTTGTGGTTCTGTGCAACAAGTCTCAGAATGAAATTGCACTAGTGTTTATAACTACTTGTCCATCTAAAACTACCCTGATCAGAGTGACAAAGCTGTTGTGCAGGAAGTGGGGAAAATGAACAGCTACTGGCAAGATGAACTAGTATTAATAAAACTATTACAGGAGGACTCAAAACAAAATGTCATAATGCTAGTGATAGATTGCATGAGGTCTCATTTAATTTTTCCATAGTTAAAGCAAAACCTTTAGGGGAAAAAATGCAAATTTGGCATTTACAGAATTCAAATTTCTGGGTTCTCACGAAACAAAGCATTAGACGTGCCTTTAATACTTGTAAAAAAAAAATTATGTCTCCTATAGTAATGGCTCAGTCTCAAATCGCCGTTTTGATGCAATGAGTGTTTCCTGAAAAATGTGTTTTGAGTGAGATCTGGTGGTCTCATGTGAGATAAACATTATAGGTGCTCAGTCTGAGCATAAAAATGTCAGACCTTATTTAAAACAAAGGCATGTTTTCTGATATTGCAAGCATATAGATTACTTGTCTAAACGTTTACCCCTAAATTTACAAAATAAAAATCTTCAATGCTGTATGAAATGTTTTGTCGGTCATTTACCTTGTGTGCTAAGGTTCTTTTGCTTTTTCAATATTTTGAATGACTTGATTTCATGGTGATATTTTTTATTCTATCAAATTTACATGATTTTTCTAATTTGGGACTTTATTTCTTTCTCTTGAATTATTATTTAATTTTAAAAGCTGGCAAAAGTGGCAACTGAATGCCTTAATCTATGCTGCAATGGTGAATTTCTCTGGATGTGAAGATCAAAAGTCCCAGCTCATCCATTTTTATTTTTTCTCTTTTTAGATTTAAAGTTTATGCTCGCCCTTTTCAGAAAATTTGTAAGGTGAGCTTACACTGTACCCAGTCCCGCTAACCTGCAGTATGGTGCATCCCCCGCACTGACAGCTCGTATCACCCCTGTACCAGTCCAGGGATTTTAAATCCTTGTGTTTTCTCTCCTCTTCGTCCGAAATTACATGATGGGCTGCATGAGTTCTGATTGGTCGGCATCGACCTGTTAGAATGATCCTAAATGTATCTCCTGACTAGCTACGTTTTTGGAGATTAAGCTGAGGGGATTTCTGAGCTGTAGACCGGTGAGGCGGCGACCTGGTGTGTCAGTGCAGGTGATCACGCTCCAGGTCAGTGCGATAGGGGGGGGCGGGGTATGCTAGGGTGTGAGAGAGGGTCCTGTGAAAGTTCACCTTTATAGATTTGTCTGTAAAGGTAAACTTACCCTTTTAATTTTTACCTATAAAATGTATTAATGGTGCATCTATTTTGTTAAACCTTTTGGTCTTAGGCCTCATGTACACTAGGCCCATACACGTCGCATTTCAGCATTTTTATTTTTGTGTGTGTGCTCCGGAGGCATAGGTGCAGCGTCCAGCCCCGCTGCCAGCAGCCTATCAAGTTACCCAATTGGTACTAGAATTTAGGATCATATGCATTGAGGCGTGTGCCTGAACTGCACGGCACACAACGAAGTTCTGATGTGCTTTACGACTTACACCATTTGATTTCCTTATTCTTATTTTAGCCACATTCTTTGAAAACCATGTTTTTGGCTTTTTTGTTGAAAAATAATTGGACGAAATGGAAATATTTGATTGTAGATTATAAAAAAGTGCAGAATTTTTGTTCATTTATTTTGGAATATGGAAATGGTTTTTGAAACCTACTATATATAAATAAAGCTTTAAACTAAAGTGCTGGTGTGGACCCGTTGGAGAAAAAAACTTTTATGGCAGGAATTTTGCTTTAAAATCTAAAATGTTTCCACCATTTGCAGGTATCAAGTCTGAGTGTTAAAAGTGTTAAAATGGTTGAAGTACTATGTTCTTATCATATATCTAGTATGTCACTCTAAAGAATGACTGCATACTAGCATATTAGCTTTTATCTATTTTGTGTTGGGTGTACAACAAGCCATATTTAGAAAATGTACACATGGCTTAAGAAAATTTTCATGATTAGATGACACAGGGTTTCTGTGGCTTTTATCCCTCATGCACTTAGGCAGTTTGAGGCTTCTGTTGTAAATTATGGGCATATTTCTACGCCTCAGAACTGCAGTATTCCACTGCCCATTGTAATGGCTGTACGTGGGTATATGTCATGCTTGTGAATTATTTTGTAGGGGTGTAATCATGCTAAGTATAAAAGCCTCATTACAGGATTTATGCCTGTGCACATGTGCTGGTTTACACAAGCATGCCCTATAACCCCGGAAAGCTAGCATACAGAAATCCATTATTATGGGCTGCTGTATGGTGTAGCTGTTTGAAAAGCTCAAACCACCCATGTGCATAAGAAGATTTTAACCTCTTGGTGCTGGCTGTCACTGGCCCTTTAAGCACTTTGCTATCCCAGAGGTGGGCCTTATGGCCACGTGACCACTGTGATTGGTCATCACATCAATGGAAAACTGTCACTGTGGCGGGAGCACACACTCTAGGCACAGCACTGTTGACGCTAATGCATGAAAATATGCGGCTGCTCAGCGTGAAGGCCTTGCTGCCGAGAGGCTACATATCCAGGAGGTCAAGGTTATCTTGCACAATATAATCTGTTTATACAAGCTTTGTAAAATCAAGTTTAGATTATCTAAACAATCATTTTGCATCCAGTCAGGCAGTAAAGTTTTTGGCAGATCTATAGGAGATCTGTGTAGTCATACTGTAACGTGTGGCAAGCTTCTGAATCAAGTTTAGTTTCACCAATATTTAGCCATCGGCATCAAGTATAGGATATCATTCCCATGATTTGTCTTCAGTTGAAGTGGCAAAAAAGTAGATGTACAGTCACAATTGGACATGCCTATTGAATATTTTCTTTTTAAAATAGTTTACTTTTTCCTTTTAAAAGATTTAGGGTTTCCTCATAATTTTAGTTGAAAAATTTCAGGGCATTGGAATATTACATTTTTTACATGGTTACAGTGGATATCGCTGTAATACTCGCCACTATTGTAGTGGGCTCCATTATTTTCCTGGGTTCCATACCAAGGACCTGCATCATTAACACACAAGATCATCTGCTTCAAACTTTTCCCAAATTTTTAAGCTATTTTTAGGCATATAGGCTTTTTTTTTTTAAATACAATCCCAATCCGAGTTGGTGCACTGTGTAAAATGTACGTAAAAACAGAATGCAATGATTAGCAAATCTCATAAACCCATATTTTATTTACAGTAGAAAAATAGCATGGAGACAGACTGGAAAATGTTACTAGGGTAGCTAATAGAGGAAGGATAAGAGAAAAATAGTAATAAAGGATAAAAACGGGTAAAACTATTTGAGTTCCAGTTTATACCTCTGTTAACCTAATTTAGGTTTTAGGATCAAGTGCAAGAGCTTTAACCTGTGGGGGCACTGTGACATTTGGGGCAATACAAAGCTCTCCCCTTCCTATGGTGCCTGGCCATTCCTTTCTGATACAGGCAACTGTTGAAACAATCAAATTTTTTTTTTTTTTGAGACTGCGGAGCATTGCACCTGCAATCGGCAGATCACAGGTGCAGTGGAAGGCTCTTGGGAGAACCCAGTATAGCTTTCTGACTGTACCTCACGTATGGGCAATCAGTTACTGGAGAGTCGGAAGATCATTGAGCCCTCATAGCTCAATGGGCTTTTGCAGTAAATTAAGAACTAAGTCATCTGCTGGTGTGTGCACTTAAGCTTGGTTGCCCTAGAAATGTTTTTGGCTACGATACATTTGTGTCCACATTGCAATTGGCTTTCTAGTAGTTGTACATATTGTCTGATTTCCTACACTAAAATATCTAGTGTAAGCGGAAATAATTTGACACTTTCCTTTTTTATATCATTGGTTTTGATGAAAGTGGGGGGTAAATATCTGCCGAAAAGCTAAAAATAAGAAAAAAGATGACCAATGACTGAAGAATGATAACAGCGCAGCACCCAGGTACTAAATCAGTAGAAGCTGTTAGTTAGGGGTGTCCTGGAGCTGGCAGATGAATTGACAAAAGCCGCTTCCCTAAGCAGTTTGCCATGTGGAATCTCTTAGGATTTTTCCTAAGTTTGCCATGTCTGTGTGTCCCTGCACTATGCCTCAGGACATGCAGTCCAGATCTTGCAAGACCATGCTGAGCCGCAGCTGAACAATGCCATCACAGGGTAGCATGGATAAGCTATGAAATCAACCAGTTTCCAGAGTGGTCGACCGCCTTAGTAAATTAAAAGCCACGCTGTGCCAGACCGAAAATATCAACTTAAGGAAAAGTGAAAGCCACAAATCAAATGTTCCTTGGTGACAGGGTCTCTTTAAGAAGGAAGTATCAGGACCTAGTTGAGGTAATGTAAAATGGTTTGGGAAGCCAAGGGTAAGTAGAATAACATGCCTACATCTTTAAAAAAGTCTTGTCTTGTGTGTCATTTTAGCTATGAATTTGGAGAATGGGATCTCCTCCCAGTTACCAATGTTGGGTAGATTTTTCTCTTGAAATGCTTTCTTTTTATTTTATGTTTAAAAGTAGTGGGAAAAGTAGGTGTTGCACGTTTTCAAGGTGGCCACACACTGTGATACTGGTAAGACTGTTCAATGGAGAAACTGAAACTGTAGTCTTAAAGTGTTACTAAACCCACAACAGTAAAATTTGGCAGTATATGCAGTAAAGCATGCTTGTTATACTTTGGAACCTAAGGGGTTAATCCTCGGCATTGTGTAAAAATGCTGTTGGGTCCTCTTCTCTGATCCTCCCCTTCTACTGTCCTCAATCAATCTCCTGATAAGACAGAGCCTTAGTCAATATGCTCAGTTTGGTGTGTATTGCTAGAGTTTTTTTTATTTTTTTTCTTGGAAGGGTGCATGTGATCTATGCATGGCCAATCAGCACTGTCTAGACCAGCAGTTCTCAACCCGTGGGTCGAGACACCCGGGGGGGCGGTGTGTTATGTCGATTGCTGATTTGCCAGGGGGTCACAAACGCTGTTCCAATCAGGACAGACCCGACTCCGTACACATAGTAACGTCTGGTTCCTTCTTGGGCCAGCGAGACGCCACTTTTGGGAGAGACCTCGTGGAAGTGACGTTCCGTCGCCGCCATCTTGGGTCACTCGTTGGCAGTAAGGCTACAGTAAGTTGGCAAGCAGACATCTTTTTACACCCACCGAAGTTTTGAATTTGTCCCTTTTTACCAGTAAACTGAGCTTATGTACTTAGGCTTGTATAGTATATAAGCTCAGGTTACTGATAAAAAAAAAGTGTAACATGCACGACTTTGGTGGGTGTAAAAAAAAAAAAAAAAAAAAAGTTTGCTTGCCGACGAACTGTAGCCTTACTGCGGAAGAATGTGCCCAGATGGTGGCGACTGAACGTCACTTCCCTTTCCACATTAGATGGGTTGCTAATTCTGATGGAACACCTGAGTAAACTGGCAAGTCAGAGACAAATTAATAAAAACAGTGCTGTCACCAGTCCAAACACCTGTGATGCGCCACCACCTTCTGAATTGTGCACTCACCAGAATACGGTATAAGGGCCTGATCAGAACATGGGTCTCTCAGTCATTTGTACTGGTTACTCCACAGATGCCTCAGCAGGTCCAGTGGTATGTATTCTCCGCCCATATACTCATGCAAGATAGAGCCATCATTGCGGAGTATTCTAAAAGAGATTTAGCTTAAAACTTGAACAGATGTACACTCACATGATAGGATGTTGTCAGCATCGTTCCACTAGTCTCAACGTGTTTTGCTTGAAATATGCGTCATCAGGCTAGTGGAGCAATGAGGCTTGGAACGCGCACCGGTTTCTAAGCACGTAGCGGTGTATACAAACTAAGTAGGTTTGCTGGATAGACTTAATGCTGGTCTAACACCCTATCATGTGAGTGTACATCTGTTCATATTTTAAGCTAAATAAATGATCTTTTTTGGAATATTGCGCAATTATGGCTCCTGCATATCAGATATTTATATTTAGGTTCACAAGTCCCAAAATTACAGCAATGAAGGAGCAACGAAAATAATTTTACTTTTTAGAGGTCCCACAACTTGGGAAATTTTATCTAAGGGGTCACGGCACTAGGAAGGTTGAGAACTACTGGTCTAGACAGAGGGGTCAGGGGTCCAGCAGTCTCATAGGATGGTCAGAGTAGAATGAAAACTTCTTCTCCTACAAGCTTTAACCAGATACTAATAGAAGTCACAAGACTGCTCTAACTACCGATAAGAAAAGGTATTTAGCTTTTTATATTTACTAAAACCATTGTATTTCCATGTTCTGTGGAAGACCGAATATAATGAATGCAGGTTCCTGGGTTTAGCATCACTTTAAGTGAAGTATTTATACTCTTTAGAACATGAAAGCTTATCAGGTACTCACCAAAGGCGAGAGATTGGTAGTAATCGGTTTGCATGGCTTCTTAAAGAGGAAGTAAACCCTTCCAAACAACTTGGACCTATAGGTAAGCCTAGATTAAGGCTTACCTGTAGGTCCAAGCAATATCTCCTAAACCTATATGGTTTAGGAGATATTTGCCCGAAAATGGGCACCGCTGTCTACGGCGCATGCGCCGTAGACAGCGGCGCGCAGGCGCACTAAATGCGGCAAATCCAAGAATGGATTTGCCAAATTTGTCGACTCTCGTGCGCATGCGCGGGAGTGACGTCATCGCGGCTTCGCCGTATGACAGCGGCGGAGCTGCGAGGCGCGACTCCCGTGCGCATGCGCGGGAGTGACGTCATCGCGGTTGCGCCGCTGTGATTCGTCGGAGCTGCGAGACGCCACAAGCAACATGGATGCGGCGGACTACAGGGGACAGCGGCGACTTCGCTGGCTCCTGTGTCAGGTAAGTGACACATAATGAGCTACTATGCGATGCATAGTAGTCCATTATGCTTTACCTTTGCAGGGAAAAAAAGAGGAAGTAAACCCATTAGGGTTTACTTCCTCTTTAATTACATAATACTCCCAGGTAATTTCCTTTAGTATAGCAAATGTACTAAATGCAGTAAAACATTGATCTGAGTGTTTTTGCAATACGATACAATTTTTTATATTCTACAAGTGATGTCTTTTTATACAAGTAGTGTCATGTCACAACTGAGTATAAAAGAGAAAAGAGGAATTTCTAAGTGTAGCAATCCAGTTACATTTAATAAAGGTACAACATTTAGCAACTTGCATGGTTGATGATTAAAACGGGCACATTGAAGTATGCAGGTATCCGGGGTAAAGCTGTCCGCACAGATTGTCCTCGGCACCGCCATCAACCTAGTCCCTTCCATACTGCGGTCCACGAGCGCTTCAAGCCTCGCTTTCAGATCGCTCTACTACAGGGTGTTCTTCCTGGTCACGATTGCAGACTGACAGTGGTGGAAAGCTTTACCTCGGATGCCTGCATACTTACATGTGCCTGTTTTAATCATAAACCATGCAAGTTACTTAATGAACATTTAGTGCCGGTTCACACGGGCAACCTGTCAGGTGACTTAGTTGCCTGACAAGTCGCACTCCATGCATTGTAATGAAGTTGCTCCGACTTAGAAAAATTATTATTATTCAGGATGTATATAGCGCCAGCAATTTACGCAGCGCTTTACTATATAAAAAGGAGACAATACAGTTACAATACAATAAAATACAAGAGGATTAAGAGGGCCCTGCTTGGAAGAGCTTACAATCTAATAGGGTGGGGCAGGTAGTACAAAAGGTTATAACTGTCGGGAATGAGCTGATGGAAGTGGTAGATTAGTTTGAGGCGTGATAGGCTTCCCCGAATAGATGAGTTTTCAGGGATCGTCTGAAAAAAAGGTTCCTGAACTTATTTGGGGGTGACTTTGGAGCGGCCTGCATTAACTTCTATACAGAAGTCGTTTTGCAAGCCGTGCTGAAGTCGCTCTGTATGGGGTGGCTTCAGAGTCGGATGACTGCAGCTGCCCCTTTGTGAACCGACACTAAATGTAACCGTATTGCCACAGTTGGAGGCACCTCTTCTTTTATACTCTGAAACCCCTTCTGGATTTTGCTTCTAATCCCCTTGTGGAGGCTGCCATTTGTAAATGGACATTTTATGGTTATACAACCTCACATTGCTATAATTTATTTTTTAAATCGACTATAAACGGAAGGACTTATGTATAAATGGCTGTGAATCTAATCATCTGAGTTTCCATTATTATGGGGAATTTCACTCTGATATGTGCTTTGGATTACAAGCATGTTTCAGGAAGGAATTATGCTCGCAATCCAAGGTTTTACTATACAAGTATTTGCGGTCGCCCAGTGTTGAGCCTTTTTACCACCTCCTAAATGTGCCAAGAACAGGCAGACTAGGTTAGGTTTGCTAGATGCCTTCCCTGAAAACTATGAATTGCTATGTCTGGTGATTTGTTCTATAATATTTGAAAACTGGTGTTTTTTTGTCCCTTGTCTTTCAGTTCATTTAATTTTCTCAGCTCCATGATCTCATCAGAAACGCGATTTGGTATACTTGGATGTAAACATATTTTTAAATAAAGACTCATCAAGAACCAGCTGTTCTGACTTTAAATCTTGGCATATACATGGTTAGTTTACTTCGACCAGAGCAGCCCACCCACACATTCACCCTGTTGAACCAGCCAATTTTTGATCAGTGTATAGCCTGATTAAGGGTGCTGTTGTGAAATTTAGGCACCATTGTACCAAGACTGAAGCCTACAGAGGGGACTGCTGAACGCTTCTCTGCATAGTAAAGCTGGCCATACATACGCTAGTAGATTTTTGAAAACGTTCGTATGAAAATTCTCATCCATGCATTCAATGACTGGACAAATATTTGAAAAAGCGTCAAAACCTATTTGCTTTTAGTAACATTTGTTATTGGAGTCAATGGACTTTCCAGAACAAACACATTAACCAATAGGAATGTGTTAAGACCTGATCAGTTTTTCTGTTAACAAAAAAGCAAGCCGAAGAGAAATTTTTGAAAAATGCACCCCTTTTAAATCCTTCGGAACTCTTCACACCGGTCAGTTGCATTTATTTTTATTTTTTTAAGTCCTTGCACTTTTAATTTGTTAAAAATGACACCTCAAACACACCTCCCCATTGAGGTGAATATAAAGCACATAAACACTACAGTTGCATTTTTGGTGTGCTTTGAGTCACATGTCTGTTTCATAGATGGCTAGAAGTCAGGAAACCAGAAAATCCACAGGATATGTATAAAAACTGAATATGCATTTTTGTTGCATTTTTCTTTCCAGTGGAGCAATGTGAAAGCAGCCTTAATTTGAGAAAAAATTTCTATTGTTAATTTGACCCCATAATGATTAGAAAGTTGAATGCCATTTATACAAAAATGTTTGAACAAAAACCTATTGTATAGCCAGCTTATACCTGGAGTTTCAAGTGCCAGTTACCTGTGACGTGTTTCTCCATCCAGTAGGATGCCTCCTGCAAAACTGTGCTGAGTTTGATACTGCAGTTGAGAGATCAGATATTTGGTGAACAACTTTTAGGAGTTTGCTATACTAGCACAGAGAAGATGCAGATTGGTGATGGTCCCAGCAGCTCGTAGAAAAGAAATTATTCAAAAAACATTAATCAGCTTAACATCAATAGTATGTAAACTAATTGGAAGGTGTGATAAGGGACCATACCCAAGAATTTGAGTATAGTATTGGTAGTAACCAGCATGGATTTATGAAGGACCATTCTTGCCAGGTCATCCTCTTAACATTCTATGAGCTGAGCTATAGTTTGGATAGAGGAAAGCCTGTGAATATTCTATATCTAAATTATGCAAAGACATTTCATTCACATTTTACAAATTTAAGATCTTTTGGCATTGGGGAGATCTTATGTACCTGGATAAATGGTTATGGAAATGTGCCCAGAGGGTGGGGATTAAATGGCCTGAAGTTGTGAGCAGGGTATTCCAGGCCTCCTTCCTGGGACCAATTCTGTTTAACTTGTTCATAAACTATGGAGTTTGCAAAAAGTAGTCCCATCTCAGCATTTGCTCATGATACAAAGCTAATCAGGGCAATAACTTCACAACCGGATATTGAAACAAGAAGACCTAGTTACAATAGAGTGGTGGCCAGCTATGTGGCAGATGAGGTTTTAAATTTAAAAATGTAAAGCAATGCACTTGGGAGCTAAAAATATGCTTGGGGGGGCTGGATTGAAAAGGATTGGGGGTTTCTAGTTAATGAAAGGCTGAGCAATAGCATGCAAAGCCAAGCTGGCTTACTGGCTAACATGCATTAAAAAGTTTATTTACTCAAGAGAGAAAGCTATAATTCTAGTACTTTATAAAGCTCTGGTTTGGCCACATCTTAAAGGATATCTAAAGGGAAGAGATATATATTTATTATTATTATTATTATTATTATTATTTTTTTTTTTTAGCAAGCATGTCGTCATACCACCTCTGTGCAGTTGATTTTGCACAGAGTGGCCCCGACGCTCCCCTTCTGGTGTCCCTCAGCAGCGCTCCTGGTTCCTCCTTCTCGAGTGCCTCCTCAGAGAAGCGCTCTCCCTCATGGCACCCGTGCGGATGCCCTCCTGTGTCTTCCTGCTACATCTATTGACACAGACCGCAGGACTTGGCCCCGCCCAGCAGCGTGAGCCAATGGCTTCGCTGCTATCAATTTATCCAATCAGGACACGAAATCGGCTGGTGTTGCGTGTTCCCTATGCAGGAAAGACAGGGTTCAGGTAAGGAAAACGAGGACACTTGGGGGGGGGGGGGCTGCTACACTAAAGGAGGTTTTTCACCTTGATGCATAGAATGTATTAAGGTGAAAAAAAACTCGAGGGTATACAACCCCTTTTAAGTATGCCTTCTAGTTCAAGTCACCAATTCTCAGGAAAGGATGTGCTTGAGGTGGAGAGCATCCAGAGAAGGGCATCAAAGCTAATAAAGGGCTGGATGACCTCAGTTATAAGGAAGGCCTGCACCTGTAGAGGAAGAACTTAAAGGGGGGTTTGATCGCAATAAACAAATCTTTAAATGGTAACTCTAGCACTGGAAAGAAAATATTTACTATAAGGCCCCTAAAGAAAATGTGGCCATAGAATGAAGTGTGAAGCAAAGCAATTAAGTCTTAAAATGAATAAGGGCTTCTTTACTATTGGAGCATTAAGGATTTGGAACTCCCTCCTATGGTTGGTGGTATCAGCTGGGACTGTTGGACACAAAATCTTTTAGGTTTGTTTCTTAGCGAACACAATGTAAAGGGGCTAGACAAACACATGCTCGGGTAAAACTGGATAGACCTGGTATCTTTAGCCTTACCAACTATTAGGTTGGACATTATAAAGGAATTTGGTCGAAAAAAGCAGGAGATATGGATGGAGTAAGGCACTGAAAAATTTATCTGGTATGGAAAGTTGGGGGGGGGGGGGGGGGGAGCAATACTGCAGCACAGACGACTGAAGTAAAGTGTGAACCATGCAGCAAGTACTGCTGACTTAACCAGTGCAACAAGTAGATGGCAAGAGTGGATAGATCTTGACACAGTGAGTACCCTTTAACACTTTTTCAGTTACTTTAGGTTTGACATGCTTGTGAAGGTTTTTGCTCACATGCATTGCAGCTTTTTTTCATTTTTTTTTTCATGTGATTTAAACTGTAAATAGAATATTTGAATACTTTTTTTGTATTATGCCCATTTTGCAAATATTGATTTGTACATGTTTCAAACCAAATATGTAAATTTGCTAAATATATATTCCAATGTATTTTTCAGATTTAAATGTTTGTTTTTTGGGTGTTCTACATGATGAAATTGGCATGTCAAGTTTGAAAATTGATGGCCTAGAGTCACTGGCATTTTTCAAATATGTAAAAATGTTTTACTTTTCTCACCAATATCTGCTTAAAGTAAACCTGTCAGATTTGTTGAACGCCACACAAACTTATGTTAAATAAATCTTTATATTCAGTAACATCTTTAAGATTAGAAATAAGCAATGTTGTAAATGCAAATAGTTTTGGTCTCTCTTAAACTGTGAAGGATTTTTGTTCTTGCTCATATGTAGGTGTAGAAAAGTAGTAATGGTAGTTTCTTCACACATTCTGTAGTACTGCAAATTACCTACTGCTGATGGCATTATAGCAGTTTTAGTAAGCAATGTTGGTGGGTGCATAAAACTGTTGGGTCACAGCTGTCCTAATATTCTTTTTTTATAGCTACCGTTTGGTAGCATGTATGTAAACTGATGATAAAAGGTTTTCGAAAAGGGGTTCCAATTGTACAGCTGGTCATACTATTAAACCAGCTTAAATTCGTTCAGAGGCTCACAAAATTGTCGGCTCAAAAGTGGCTGCATCCAATCAGATGCAGCTGCTATTCAGGTAACATAATATAATGCTGCAGCATGAGATTCACCTGTGTATCATGAATGGCGGAATTGTTGGAGGAAAAAGAAATTTGTATGGCCATCCTAATTTTTTGGGCAAAAACTTTAAAGGTGTGGTTTTTTTTTTTCCTAACCAAAACAGAATGAGACACAACGGCAAATGTCATTGATATCAATCATACAAAAAACATCATGTGAAAATGTTTTCAATAATGTAGTCCCAGAACTATCTCAACAGTTTGATTAATACAGTCACACAAAATAGGTGCCATACATTGTAAACCTTCTCCTTCGTGTGTAAACACTGTGTTCATTCACCCATGTAGTAAACCCTGCTGTTCATCTTGTAAACAGACCTTACATGTTTAGAGGTCAAACGGGCACATATCCCTCCAAGAAAAAAATTGAGAAATTATCCCGTCGCCTCAGTAATCTCCTGAAAGCCAGCTCTTGGGTACAAGTATAAGCCATATAGTGTACATGTGAAAGACCTCTAACCCGGTCCTCACCATTTCTTAGCGTCAATAATTAAAATCACTGTTTGTCAAAGTACAGTGCATCAAGAAGAAAAAAAAACAATCCTCCATTGCCTCAGGTTAACAGCTCACCGCTCTCCCAGAGGTGCGTGATTAGCCCCTTTAAGCTTCCGTGTCGATGACCTTATGCGGACCACGCACCTCCGGGAGCTAAATATAAAGCTGAAAATGTGAATGGGAGAAGATTTGTTATGTTTGCCCAGTTTTGCGATCTAGGCACTCCTGCTACTTAATGACCTTTCTTTACTGCAGTTGAGCAATATATGTTGGTCACAAACCTGCCCTAGCTTATTGGGCAATGGAAATGCAGCACTCAATTTTTCACTCTTATCCTGAGAGCATGGTCAGACTGTTTGTGAATTTGATAATACTTCACCATCCCAGGGTGACTGTTGCTGTACAGATTTGTTTATGCTTTTTATTATTTCTAACTTTCTTTATCTGCCTGGAATTCAACTTTAATGAAAAACTGTACAGCGAAAAATACAGAAGCTGTCAATACAGACCTTTTTGTATGCTTGGGTGAAAAAAAATCTGTATATTGGTGCAGTATATGTACAAAATGTATTTTATTTTTTTCTCTTTAAAATGCTGCAAGTGCTAAAAAATACTTTTGGATTCTATCAGACATCCAGTGAGCCCTAGCTTCCTGTCTGAGCTGACAATTCTGCACTCGGCTGTACTGAAACCCAGCACGTTATCGGCCCTGTCCATGTTCTACCTTATGGTCTACAGGGTACACCGACCCCCCCCCCCCCCCCCCTTATACTATGGCGCTGAAGAGGGTGGAGTGTGATGGGGGGAGATGCACAGTTGTCCAGAAGGGAGAATTTGGTAATGCTTAGAATTTCAGTACTGCAGATACATTGTTACCTTTTAAGCGGAAATTAAAACATACTGTATTTCTAACAGAGAAGCGGGTACATAGCTTGATGATGAAGAAACCTAGGGTTATGCAGCCATTTAAGTGAAATGGACTCTAGGCACAAGACAATTGGATGCCAGCCTTCTTAAATGTGTTACCCCCTCCATAGCACTTGCTCAGTTCTGCTTAGTGTCCTTAGGAGAATAGATGTGCCTGCCCTTATTTTTTTTTAACCAAATTGTACGATTTTTCGATTATCAGTTACTGGCAGATTTATGCCGACTATTTAAAATCCTGTAAGTAACTCCAGTTAGCCAGTTTATACTGCCTTTTATGCAAAGAAGTTACAACCTGTCTGTGTTAATTTACCACAGAACTCTATTTGGATCGGGTAAGTATATCTGAGAAGTCCTTGTCAGGTTATCAGAGTTGTGATAATCTAGGTTTACAGGCTATGCATGGTGTGTTTGGACTCTCTTGTTACAGATATTAGTCATGCTGTGACCAGTTAAATGGTTCCCCTTTTTACTGTTCCTTTTTACGTGTACAAACATTTTTCCATTTACTCGCCAGCTGCAACTTGACACATAAAATTAGTGGTGTCAGTGTACCAGCCTCTTTCTGTGGTGTTGCTTCAGCCCTAAGAGTCTAACAGCCACCTTTTCCTTCACCACGCCAGTCCTGGGGTTACAAGGCTTTTGCTTGTCATTTATTTCCCCCCCTTATGGATTGCATCAATATTTAGTGGTCACAAAGTGTTGCAGCAGTGCAGTATCCCAGTATGGGACAACTGGCAGGCATATTTTCTTGGTGGACTTCATCTGGGCCCCAGGGGTTTGGTCTCTCCACCTGGATGTTTCATGTTGCAAAATGCCAAATATGGATCTGCTAATTTCTAGGTTCAACAAACTGGGAAGAATTGTTTCCAGGTTGTGGGACATGACAGCATATACAGCTGATGCCCTTGTTGCATTGCCAGATCAGTATGCCCTGATCTGTATATTTCCTTCACTGAAGTTTGTTGCGCATCTGAGAAGAATCAAGGCTGAGGGCATATCTGTCATTCTCAGCACTCAGATGAAACTGTGTTGTCGAGTGTGGTTACTTGCCGTGTTTGTTAGCCAATGCTCTGTCACCAGATTTGTCATCTCAAAGATGAATCTTCCACCGGCTTTTTGGTTGATGGCCTGGTCATTTGAAACCCAGGTTTCGAGAGACAACAAGTTTGCTGATTTAGTCCTGCTCATGCTCAAAAGGTTCTGAGTTAGCAGCATTTTCCTGCTAGGAGCCCCACCAAGAACCTTCTTTTTATTCTGAGGTCTCTCTTCACTTTCACAAAAAATGCATTTACCTCCCTGTATCTGACTCTTGTTCACCCCGTGGAGAACTATATTGCCTGGATTTCCCTTTTCCAGAATGAGCTAAAAGAGGCTTTCTGGCTTCCTGAACCACTTTTTTTCTGAGTGATTTGTTGTGTAGACTTATGCATTGTGGGGTGAGTTTTTTCCCCCCTGTTTAAGCACACTTCACTAGGACAGTAAGTGCTTCTTTAACTTTTTTTGTCACCTGATTGTCTGTCTCAGATCTGTATGGCTTCAACTGAACTTCTTTACTTTTTGAAAGTTCTATAAGGTTAATATGTCTTCCTTGGTAGTTGGTAGTTTTTGGTTGAAGGGATCTGTAGGCAGTTTAATGCCCCTTGTCTCCCTTCTGTCTTGGTTTTTTATTTTCTTGTTGGGCTATTTGCCTGGGTTTGCTTAGGTGCGCCTGCTCCTCTTTTTGGACTCATTCTGGGTGGTGTTAGGTTGCTTGGTAATCCTCAAACTGTGTCCCTCAATGGACAAAAATTTTGTTATTTTAAACTAACCGAAAAAGCTTTTTCTTTAAGTCCATTGAACACCGAGCCCCCCCCCCCCCCCCCCCCCCCCCATACTCTTGTATTTATCTTGGGACTGTTTATTACGACTGAGCAGTGAAATAGATTCAAGGTGGGTGCCTGTCAGTCTGGTGCCTAGTGTCCAACCTGTGAATGGCAGTGTAACCTAAGGTTGTTTTGTCATCAAGCTTTTTTGTACAGGTTTAAAAGGGATAAAACACATTTGCACAGCTCCAACAAAACTTGCTGTATTCTGATATCGAATTATCTTGTATGAACCTAAGTCGCATCTTGTCGTCATAATGCCCTTTTGAGGTATTTAAATGCCCCACATTATGGCAACTTGATGGCAATTATGCTTGTTTTACACATGGGGAGTTTTTTATTCAACCCAGCAGGCTTGATGGGGGGAAAAAAAGTACAGATCCAATGTTGGTGTGACGATCTCCCCACTGTGCTATTTGTATTCTGACAGTGGGGACTGCCAACCCCAACCCCCGCCAGAACACAGTGATCAGTGCTCACAGCCATTGGTATACTGTTAGTCGCTGGGAGCTGTACACACGGACCGAAAGATGGCCGGTTCCTGCCAATCCACCTGTTTGTCTCATGTGTACCCAACTTTACAATCCTAAGAAATTATATTGCACAGAATATAGCAATTTTTTGTTTTTAACTGTGTGGATCTCCCATTCATCCAGAAAACTCTTTATACGTACACATTTGTCTAAATGTCTGGCAGGCATGGCTAGAGTCTGTGCCCCCATACAGAACGAGTTGTACCTCACTGACATGCCATGCAGGACGCTTTCTACATTTTTTTTAACTTTTGTTAGGACCGCCAGTGTTCAAAAGTAGTTTATGCCTGAAAATTAAGAACTGTGAATGCTGTAAAGACACAGGTTTAATTAGGTTAAACATATTCCACAATTCCACCCTAAACCTTACAGAGCAGAGAGGGAGTTTAAGGATTTCTAGGCAAGTAAACCAGCACATAAAAAAATAACCAGAAGTTTTTAGCAAGTTATGCTGTGTTAATGGGGAACATAATGCATTCGTTATCCCAATTTGGATAAAAAAAGTGGAAATGGACTGAAAGCATGGCATTATACCATACTTCAAATGATGTGCCTGCCAGTGACTTATCTCCTCGAATTTCCAAAGGCATGCTTATAACTTTTTCCTTTCATTTGGCCCTTCCAGGTGCTTCTTTTTCATATCGGAATTACAATTTTGAGCTATAGAGTTTTATTTTTGGCAATTGATGTTTTGCATGTTAGTAATGTAATGCATTTGGTAATTGTGTTTTTAGAAAAATCTTTTTCAGAGGAACTCTGAAATATACATCAAAAGAAAAGGGCAGCATCTCGGCCTGAATCTGAAGTGCTAAGGGTTTGTGAAATCCTAATTTTTTGTGAAGATAGATGAGGAGTAACTTTGATGCAATAACTTTGCTACCTGGTAATGAATATTAACCATTTGTATTGTAGCGGTTTAAAAAAACTCTTGTGCATTGGATTACAAAGGATAATACGCATATCTACCAATGCAACACAAGCACTGCTTTTTTTAACGTTTTTAAGGCATCAGAATAAAAACTGAAAACGTATGAGCTCTCCTTCAGTTTTATTCTAACTTTAGTTGGGTTCTTGATTGTAAGTCTCAAAGACTAATAGTGGGGAAAAAAAACCCTGCAACTGTCCTGCTCCTTAAATATTAGTACATTTTAAGAAGGTAAAAATAACTCTGGTATCTAAACTTTCTTAAAACGGTGCACTGCAATTCCACAGATTGGTGCATTGAACCCATGATTTCTATTGAGCAGGAAGGATGATTTTTTTTTTTTAGCAGAGGTAATGTAACTGTTACATTTGCATTGTATCTAGTGTCAGAGGGGCTCTGGACAGCAGTTTCTGCAGTGACGATATTTCAGTGTTTTTTTTTTGTTTGTTTTTTTTTCTCCTTTGAAGCACACCTGTTGCAACTCAAATTGATTGATCTAGAGCCAGTCTGTAAAAGAATATCACTTTCCTGTCTGATGGGTTTTCCGGTCTTTGCTTTCTTTCAGAGCTAGATTCTATGTATATGACACTTCTGAATGTTGTCTTCTCTTATGCACAGATGTTCCACCTGCCAGCCACTACATCATTCTGTTCTGTATTGGAAAGTAGAATGAAGCACAGTGCAATGTCAGATTCACCTGAAAGTGTTGGATACTTTTGCTCTGTAAGAGTTAATTAATATTGGTATTGCCACCTGCCTTAACATAAAACCTTATTTTGCAGACTACCTTTAGAGAATTATTTTTTTTTTTTTTCCTGGTATAGCTATAGGGTTACTTAAAGATATTCAGGGAAGTAGGATGCACGGAGAAGGAAATTTGCTCTATTCCTCCATCAATGTAGTGTTGACGTGGGAATCCTTCTTGCCGGTGTCTTGTCAAATAGGGTCCTCCATCAGATGCTGTCCTCTGCGTACTGCGCATGCGCAGTACACAGGAGCACAGATTCCGAAAATTGCCGAGGACGAACGGCGCCTGCGCCGTGAGTCCAGGTTCCTTTCCCCACTATCCAAGTGGACATAGAGTTAGAATAAAAAAGAGCCGAGCGCAGCGAGGCCGAGCCCGAAGCATGGCGAGCGAAGCTGGCCCGCGAGGGGCCCTCTAAAATTCTAAACCCTATGTCCGCTTGGATAGTGGGGCTACCTCCTCCACTCACGGCGCAGGCGCCGTTCAGCTTCGGAGATTTTCCGAAGCTTCGTCTGCTCCGTACTGCGCATGCGCAGTACGGAGCGGACACATATGGATGGCCGGACTCTATTAGGCAGAACACCGGCACATTGGCTTCTGATGGGGGAAGCCATCCCCACCAGGAGAAGACAGTGATTATCGTTAACGGCTACAACAGCTGCTAGCGACAATCGCAAGAAAATCCGGTAGGCTGGTTTGTATCGTAGTTGATCGCTCAACTTGGTACATTCAGCCTGCCCATTAATGGTTCAAATTTTGTTTGGCTCCTGCTGGTCAAGGTTGTTTATGGTTGGCTTTTTGTTATATCGGCCACTTATTTGCATCTTTTAATAAGCTTATCTGCTAGTAGCTAATAGTGTTACTTTGTTTAAAGTGTGTGTAAAAACACAACTTGACCAAGGGTGTAAATAAGTTTCAAGAGAGACAAAGGGTGGTGATAAATGACATGTATTCATACTGGTTTAGAGTGGTAAGTGAGGCGCCCCAAGGTTCTGTCTTGGGACCAATTCTGTCCAATTTACTGATGGGCATAAATGTCTCAATCTGTTTTTTGAATGACACAAAATAAGCAAGGCAATAACTTCTCATCAGAGTTGGTTGTCCCTTTAGAGAGATTTCACCACACCTTTGGGGAGAAAATAGGAAGCGAATAGAAATTCTTCTAAGGTAATAGAAAATCTCCTCCAGGACAGTGAATTTTCAGTGGTGGCACAGCAATAAAAACCTTATAGGGCTTCTGACCATTTCCTATTCAATCTAAAACTTAAATCCTAAGGTGCAAAAACTACTGATCTGCAGCTGTTGTGCAACAGCATTAATAAAACAAGATAACTGATTTTATGGTCACAGAATACGCTTTAATTTTATATCAGCATTGTAATAATACAAATAATAGTTCTTTTGACAATCCAATATAAACTTACTTGAAAAAAAATGAACCTCTGAGTGTTGCCTGTATGGCCATCTTTCCACAACTTCCTGGATACCCTTCCTTCATGGTTTGCAACTTCTTCACTGCTGTTTGTTTTCAGTGTCTAATGATTATATATCCCATTGTTCCTTATTACTTGCAAGCTGTGATGCCTGTACTTATGCAGGGGTACACATTATTAGTGTGGTTTTTTTTTTTGTTCTGCCCAGTGAAAAAAAAACTGATTGCTGTACTAACATCGCTTGCAAGGATACACCAACCAGCACTTGCTGCCATTGGCTGCGAGCACTGATTGGATGCCGGTCTGCTGCTGGGTTTCCAGCATGCCTGTTGAACAGAAGCCAGACTGACTGCTGTACACACTGGCTGAATTTCGGGCAGTTTCTGTGGAACCTGCCAATGTACCAGCCTTCACCTTGCCTTCTGAAACCCCCTCTTAGCACCTCTGTAGTTCAGAAGGCAAGCGGTGTAAATTCCATGACACAGAAGTGCCTATTCACAGGTCATAGTGAATGCGTCACAGAATTCAAGGAAGTAAACTTGGGAGCTCGTCAGAGTGGGTTTGCAAACTTCAGGGTCCTTCAGATTAGTAATAGACTAGAAATAATTGGAATACATACAATGGGGAAATGAATACATTATTCAAATGACCGTAAATGAGCTTTAAGATTTTAAAACTGAAATTCCACTTGTACTAAATCACATTTCTTTTGGTAAATGGGTCATTTGCAGTTTTTTAACAAGAATTTTAAAGTATTATTTTAAAATGCTGGCTTTTTTAAAAATCAAGTTTTACAAAGGTGGCTTAGACCCCTTTCACACTGGGACGCTTTGCAGGTGTTGCATCACTAAATAGCGCCTGCAAAGCTCCCTGAAAGAGCTGCTCCTGTCTCTCCAGTGTGAAAGCCTGAGGGCTTTCACATTTGAGCGGTGCATCGGCAGGATGCTACAAAATGTCCTGCTAGCAGCATCTTTGGAGCGGTGCGTATACTACTGCTCCACTGCTCCTGCCTATTGAAATCAATTGGCAGCACGGCTATAGCGCTGCAGCCGCGCTTTGCGGGTTGTTTTAACCCTTTCTCGGCTGCTAGCGGGGGGTAAACACCCCCCGCTAGCGGCCGAATAACGCAGTAAAAAATAGTGCTGCTTTACCACCAATGCACCCACTGCCCCAGTGTGAAAGGGGCCTTAGAAAGGGCAAAGGCTTTTCAGAGTATACAGTTACAACTGAGTGTACAAAGAAAATATCAAAGATGAAAGGTATACAGCATCTGATTTATTTATTTTTGTTTTTTTGTTCTGAAAAACTTGTATGTATGCAGTTTCTCAAGCCAAATTTATGCTTTATCAAGTGTGCACCCAGCTTTGCTATTCTTAGCCTTGCCTTTCATAGCGATTCCCTGTCCTGAAATTGGAATGCTGGTTCAGGTGTCCCAGCATCTCACTGACTGCATGATTAATCCACCTATCAGACCCAGATACATTTGCCTCAATTGGAAGAGTTTTTTCGTTTTTACCCAGAAAAGGCTGCTTGTTTGAGATGTCTGTAGACTGCTTTCTATCCAACAAGCAAGCTTGTTTACCCCATGTTTTATTTGAGAAAATTGCTCATGAAGGTTTGGGTTAACCATATTTGGAGGTAAGAATGTAATGACGCAAAAAACGCATATAACTGCCCCAGTTCTTGTACTTTCAAGATGCCTATAGTGACCAGTTTCCATTAAGATATTGATAAATTCTGTATTGCGCCTTGATTCTACATCATTTTACCTGTATTTGTTTGATATTTATCAGAGTACCTAATGAGTTTCTTTTGATTAGGCAAAATAGGAAAACTCTTAGGTGTAATGATTTCTTGTTTTTTATACATCTCCATGTTCGCATGTTTAATAAAAACATTTTAGGAAGTTTAACTACCGTACAGCCTGAAACATGTTTCTATAATACGTGTACATACATAATTGATGATTTCTATGGAGTAGGTTGCTATACTTTAAGTAATTTCTTGGTTGAACTTTATATTGAAAAATACAGATGTTTTATGCACTGTTTAGTCTGTATGAACTTTGCCATAAATGTGTTTTTTTATTTTATTTAAAGCCTCACGCCGGTATACATTGTAACAAAACTACCAGTTTATCCTATTACACCCCTCATTCTAGCAATGATCGTTTCTTTGTAACTAAGCCTCACATGAAACAAATAAAATATGGTTACCTGTGTTGTCATCGCTTTGCTTTTTCCCTTCTTTAACTTTCCATGTAGTGACATGCGTTCCTTCCCTCAAATCTCCTTGATCAATCATCAGTATTAAATATTCCATCATGCATTGGAATGTACCTGGTTGGACATTACTTGGGTAGGGTCTATTGGTGTTCCAGGACTAATCATGCACTCTGTTACCACCCCTGTGAAATACTGCCACTACTTTCACTGTTTGAATGTTTTGGTGCTTTTACTGTGCATACTGTGCATTACCCACTAAGCAATATAAACCATGTTGCCCTGTTCTCCACTAAACAGAAACTAGCGGCTGCTTATTCATGTGTTGTGGGTAATAGCACTGTGAATGCAACATATTCTGTACACAAGAACTGTGATTCAAGCAAATGTGTACAATAAGTAGGAATCTGATACCCTGATTGTACCTGCCAGTGTGCTTTGCTGCTGGCTAACATGAAGCACGAAGGATGCTCAGCACTGGAGGGAGGAGTAGCTGGATGTGTTGAAGCAGTGAAGCAAAGCTATAGAAAGTAGACAAGTTCAGTGGTGGGTGTGACTGGGCAGACAGAAGCGGGTCTAATTTTAATAAACCTCCCCGAAGTTTGGGTACATATTTACTTCAGACAGAAGGAAAAACTACAGGGGGTGTGTTGAGGGGCTGCATGTAGAGTAGACAAAAGACTGGCCCACTGTACCAGAAACCTTTGAGGGAGAACCTCTGAAGGATGACTTTTGTGGAATATTAGAGTATGCCTCTACAAAGAGGTAAATGGAGCCACCATTATGTGGTAAATATCTTCCTAACAAAGCAAAATATGGACTAATCCTGGAGTGAGGCTTTAATCCCCTTTCCATGATGGGAAAATACCTTGAGCCTTGTAAAGGACACATGAATTGAGAGAAACATGTAATCTGACCTCATTCTTAAAATGCTAGTTGCTTGGCTGTATCTGGCGCTAAGTTGCAGACCCTGAACAAGCATTAAAGAAAATAGTCATAAATTCTGATCCTTATGCTTGTTTCTGGTCAGTGACTAGGCAAATACTAAACCCATTGATTCAGTGTAACAGGCAGGAAACTGGCATTATTAAATTACCAACAACCTGCATATATTTCTACTTAGACACATTAAGTTATGCTGCATTAAGGAAGCACATTCATTGACTGGGCTAGTAGCACACCGTAAAATCAGAATAAAACCGATTTTACTTTTTTCCTAACGCCATGGATTACAACGTGCAGATTAAGTGCGTTAAGTTGTGTTGCACTACTTTAATTGTAATTTCAGGTGCAGTTCTAAATTAATGGCACCCTAAATTGTGTATTGAAGTAATGGGTTATCATGCTGCAGAAGTCTGCATGGATCCTGAAAGTTGAAAGCTAGGTTTCAACTTGGAGCTTTTTCTGTGAACAGCCACAGTATTTGACGTTTGTCTAAACTTCATTATTTTTTTTGATTTTTTTTTTTTTTGATTTGTTTATTTAAATGTAAAATTGTAACAGTTTTATGCCATTTTGTATGCATTCTTTCTCTAGGACTGTGTTCTGGAGCTTCCGTATTTGAGTGTGTAGACCTCAGAGAGCTTTTTCTTCTTCCATGTCTTGTGATACCTGAAGCCAAAAGGATGCATTTCAGCAGGCTTGGTAAATTGTTGCCAGCTTGTGTGACCTTCAAGTTTGAAAGTCAATACATGAGATGCTACTCCTTAATCCCTTTTAGGTACCTATTGTATAATTTCCTTAATGTTTTATGATTATTGGTGAAATCTAAGCCCCTCCTTGCATGTTTTATGTGTAATATTTTCTCCTAGAATAAATTTTATGGAGGTAAGCACAACTCCTTTAGGTAAATAGTGAATTTCATGCAGGAAGCCTATCGCACTACCAGACCAAAAACTGTCCAGAAAAAATGGCAGGCCTGTTTCACACGGGCTTCAGATTGTTTAAGAACAGTGTGAACAGCAAGCTTTTACAAAGCATTTGCTGGGATTTCAGCAAGCTTTGTTGAAGCTTTTAAAGTAGCAATCAACTCCAGTGTGTAAATGTTGAACACAGGTTCTTATGGAAGTGTTGATTGTCACTTTAAGAAAGCTTCTAGCAAGCTTTTTGAAAACTTGCTAGTAGTAGCTTGTTTAAAGTGGCCATCAGCACTCCCGTTTGGATGTGTTCAGCATTAAAAAAACTGAACTAAATTGAATGGTGCCTTTTTAAAAGCTTTAAGGAAGTGTGCTGAAAGCTCTGCAAATGCTTTGTCAAAGTTTGCTGTTCACACTGCTCTTATGCAAGCTGAAGCTTGTGTGAAACAGGACGTAGAGTGTTAATACAATTTAACACTGACATGGGTGTTCACAAGGGTCATCTTTTATTAATTTATGTAAAACTATGATCCCAAAAGGAAAACCATTGCTATAACTTAAAGTCTTAGTGGTAGAGTGGCAGGAAGGGGGGGCTCTCTCCCACCGCCAATAACGGTGATCTCACGACGAATCTACCGCAGAGACCACCAACATTATCTTAAACAGGACTGCCAGCTGAAAAGATGGATCTCTCGGCTATGACAAAGCTGCTGCCAGTATCGAGATAAGCCTTTTTAAAGTGCCAATGTTTACGTACAGGAGCCGGTCGACAAGTGGTTATATCGGAGAGCTTTACATTTCTGCAATTGTGAACTGGTCAAACAGCTTTGACATGTCACTGGGCCCTCATCCCATTTTTATTTTTTTTTGCAAGTTTTGCTGCCATTCATTGGTAATGGCACCTCAAATGTGCGAAGGAAAATTTGCCTTACAAAATGCTCCAAAACTTGCAACAAATATGCTATCCAAAAACTTTCCAACATCTGCTTTAAAAAAAAAAGGTGCAGGAGCTAATTTGTAAAAAAAAAAAGTCATGCTCCCACAACTCACAAATGTGAATGGGCCCTAATTGTATGATCAAGGAGCCATCAACAAATGAAGCCCTTAATTCTGTCCAGTGCTCTCTCATGCTTCACAAGTGCAATACAGCATGTCCTGATTAGCTTCCAGTGTTGCTGTTTTGTATTGAATCAATTTGTAAAGCAATACACAACTGTACTAAAAAGTAGTTTCCTGCTGGGAGTTTAGTTTCAAAAAAATATATAATTATTATTTCACTTTTATTTTGCAGCTGATATTAATTTTTAGTTACTCAAAATCTCCAGTTTCGGATGATCATACTTTAAGAGAGATGGCCTGCTTCATCATGTTCTCTCCCAATCCACCCTTCAACCAAGGGCGGGAAAGTGAAAATGGAGCGTTAGATGGCTAGAATGTGTGTTGCTACTACAACATAGAAAAATTAGAATCTTGTCCCTCTGGTTTTTATTGACCTTTACAACTGACAGTCTTTGAGACCTCTGACCCTGTATGCTCTCTCTAGCTGCTAACTGAAGTTTTATTCTCCCATTGTGAGAAGTGCAGTTGCTTAGTAATGGGAGAACATGCCAACAATCCCATAAAGTAGTCCTTATGTAAAAAGAACTGCAAATGTCTTTCACTCGCATCCCACTTTCCCCTGAAATTCTTTTGACTGCAAAAAGAATGCAGTAATTTAAAACCACAATGCATAATGTTTTTTTTTTCAGGTAAGGATACATGTACTTTTAACCACTTAAAGGGGTTGTAAAGGTAAATGTTTTTTCACCTTAGTGCATTCTATGTGGTGAAAAAACATCTGACAGTGCCTGCGCCCCAAGCCCCCCCCCCGTTTTTACTTGCCTCACCCCTCCAAAGTCCCGCGCTCGTCCCCTGACGTCCTTTCCACCGTTCAGCCTGGTCGCTGATTGGCTGGAGTGGATGGATGGAAAGCAGCGCAGCCATTGGCTCGCGCTGCTGTCAATCACATCCACTGACGCGGAGCGCCGGGGGGGGGGGGGCCGTGTGATACAGCGAGCTGCTATAGCCGCCGGCTGTATCATGGGAGCGCGCCCGCAGATGCTTCTCACCATGCGAGGGAGCTCACATGAACGTGAGAAGCACCTGCAGGAGGAAGCCGAGACAGCCGCCAAGGGACCCAAGAAGAGCAGGTTCGGGGCCACTGCAAAACGAGCTGCACAGTGGAGGTACGTATAACATGTTTGTTATTTAAAAAAAAAAAACAACTTTACAATCCCTTTCAAGGACCAAGCCTATTTTTTACATTTAGTGTTTACAAGTTAAAATCTTTTTTAGCAAACAAAAAACTTACTTGGAGCCCCCAAACATTAGACACACACACACACTGTGAATGTGTGAATTATGTTACGCTGAGTAAATTGATACCCAACATGTCCAATTTCAAAATTGTGCCTGTTCGTGGAAAGGCAACTAGCTTGGACCCTTAATCTTCATATGCAACATTGAAATATTTTTATAGGTTTCCAGTTTTGTGTTTCAGAGAAGGTCTTTTGCTAGAATTATTGCTCTCGCTATAACGATCGTGGCGATACCTCACATGCGTGGTTTAAACACAGTTTACATATGCCGGTGTGACTTGTGTACGAGTTTGCTTCTGCACGGAGGGACGGGGCCCCTTAAAACATTTTTTTTATTTTTGTTATGTTTACACTGTCCCTTTAAAAAAAAAAAAAAAACATTTTTGGATTACTTTTATTCCTATCACAAGAAATGCAAACATCCCTTGTAATGGGGAAAAAAAAAACATGACAAGACGTGCTCTTTAATGTGAGATCTGTAAGACCTCAGATCTTACATTTACACTTAAAAGCAATAATAAAAAAAAGTCCCTTTTAAGGCCGTTGGACGGAAGTGACGTTTGACATTGCTCCCGTCATCCAATGGCACAGAGTAGAGTGGGGGCCGTCATTCCTTCTTTCATTTAACTTCCTGTCCATCAGGGGAAAGGATCGGATCGTCGCCACCACCAATTCCTACTGCTCCGGTAAGTGGTGGAGACAACCGGGGTGGGGGCAGCACTTCTCCTGTTGCCGAATTTAAGTGATTTGCCACAGGGACCACTTTTTGTCCTAAAGTGGACCGCCCGTCATTGAAAAAAAAAATACCGGGGTTATGGTGGCTCTATGCCGCCATAATAATGGTATTTAATGTCAAGTAACGACGTATATCAATGTGGACGGTCCGTAAGTGGTTAAAGTAGAAGTAAAATAGAACATTTTTATAACGGAAACCTTTCTTCACAGGTATAAATTCAGTTTACTTGGTTTAACCACTTTCAGCCACGGACCATTATGCTGGTCAAAGACCAGACCACTTTTTGCGATTCGGCACTGCTTTGCTTTAACTGACAATTGCAGGGTAATGCAACGTGGCTCCCAAACAAAATTCCCATCCTTTTTTTCCCCACAAATAGAGCTTTCATTTGTTGGTATTTCATCACCCCTGCAGTTTTTATTTTTTGCGCTATAAACAAAAATAGAGCGACAATTTAGAAAAAAAATCATTATTTTTTACTTTTTGTTATAATAAACATCCCCCAAAAATATATATAAAAACATTTTTTCCCTCAGTTTAGGCCGATACGTATTCTTCTACATATTTTTAGTAAAAAAATCGCAATAAGCGACTGATTGGTTTGCGCAAAAGTTATAGCATTTACAAAATAGGGGATGGTTTTATGGCATTTTTATAAAAAAAATTTTTTACTAGTAATGGCGGCGATCAGCGTTTTTTTTTTTTTTTTTTTTTATTTATTTATTTTGACTGCGACATTATGGTAGACACATCGGACATTTTTGGGACCATTGTCATTTATACAGCAATCACTGCTATATAAATGCAGTGATTCCTGTGTAAATGACACTGGCAGTGAAAGGGTTAACCAGTGGGTAGCAGTGTAGGGGTTAAGTGTTCCTAGGGGTGTGTTTCTAACTGTGGGGGGAGGCTGGGCTTTCATTTAGTGAACACTGATCTCTGCTCCAATCACATTGAGCAGAGATCAGCATCACTAGTTGCTAGGCAGAATGGGGAAATGCTGTTTACAACAGCATTTCTCCGTTCAGCCGCCCCGTGAGACGATCGCGGGTATGCCCGCTGCGATCGAGTCTACGGGGGTCCCGTCTGGCAGACGAGCGTGCCGCCGCCGGCGCGCTCGCGATGGCAGGGCGGCAAAGATTGGACGTACCTGTACACCAATATGCCTGCCCGTGCCATTCTGCCGACGTACATCGGCGTGCGTCGGTCGGGAACTGGTTAATGTATTGACAAAAAAGCTTACATTTACAAATGCATGCTATACAGTTTGAGGGGATACAGAAGACAAAGAATCCTAAGTACATATTAGTGTTGCTGTATATGACAGGAGATGGCATTTTTTTTTGAAAGTGAGATGCAGAAGAGCTCACCCTTAAATTATTCAACTACTGCGCAAAAGTTTTAGATACGTGTAAAAACTGCTGTAAATTAGGTATGCTTTCAGAAATTTTATCAGTTAATAAAATGGAAAGTAAATGAACGGAAGGAAAATCCACACTGCTTTTAAAAGGGCATTAATTCTTCTAGGTACAATTGGACACTGTTTTTGAAGAAACTGCACGTGCATTAACATCATTTACCTACTCTGGTTCAGGGGCATGTTCCGAATAAAGCAGATTGCAGATCTTGGGCCTGGTGATCATGTGATCGCTATGATCTAGATTTTATATATATATATATATATATATATATATATATATATATATATATATATATATATATATATATATATATAGTGGCAGAATGTAAAAAATAAAGTGCCAAAAAATTACAACTGCAGAAGACTTGCCATGCCTCTTACTAAATGTCTTTTTTTTTTTTTTAATTCTTTATTTACGGATTGCAGGTAATACAGGGAAAAACTGTAAAAGACATAGATCACTCAGTTTTCCAGGGTAACAAAAACCCTCACATAATCAACCAACACTTTGTGGGGGATCAGGGAAAACCAATCAGTTTGCTAAAGCAGTGGCCCCAGCCTTGTCTAAACCATCACGTTATCGTAGTCAAATTATCTGGCATCCCAGTGTCCACTTAGAAATGAGGGCAAACCCCGGGGCAACGCCCTTCCAAGCCCAGGTCGAGGGGTAGCCGACATCGGTCACTGTCATTTTATCGGACAAAGAGCTCAGCCGGGACCCTCCCAAGGGACACCCACCCCTAGCTGGGAAACCGAGGAAACAAAAAGGAGAGGTTTGTGCAATCACCGTGCATTTTAACTATATGAGGGGGTTGGGGGGTAGGGAAGGAGGGGGGGGCAAGCAGTGAGGAGAAAGGGATGGGGGTAAGCAGAGTGAAAGTTATGGGGGGTTAAGAGTGCTACAGAGCAGGTGGGAGAGAGTGAATCAGAGTGGAATATGAGAAATGATGGAAAGGAGGAGGACTCCGATGGATTCCCACGGCCGGGGCCCTTCCCCTGTATACGTGCCAGAGCCTACAGATAGGATCTGTAAGCGTCGGAGAACCGGAACAAACTCCAGGGCAACCATCGAGCAGTGTGTTCTTCCTCCTTGTCGCCCAGAGCCGAAGTGAGCTGTTCCATACGGCAGATGTCGCAAACTCTCGCAAACCAGTGAGACACCGTTGGAGCGGCCCGCTGCTTCCACACGCTAGGTATGCATGCCCTGGCTGCACTCAGAAGATGCTTTAAGAGAGACTTGTGATACCTCTTGTGCGAGAGTGGGGTCAGATTGAGGAAAATTGCCGCCGGGTCGTTCTGCAGATCGACAGCTGTGAGGTCTAAAATGATACTAAGAACCTGTCTCCAGAAATGGGTCAACTGAGCATTCCCAAAAGATATGTAGTAACGTGCCAGGCTGTTCACCGCATCTCCAGCACAAAGGGCTGTGACCAGGGAACATAGCTGCCAGAACAGTGGGGGTCCTGTACCATCGGGTCAAAATCTTATAAGCTATTTCCTGGTATTTACTACATAGGGAGGACTTGTGCGCAAATAGAAGCGCGCGACTCCTCTGTTCGGGCGAGAGCCGGATACGAAGGTCCCGCTCCCATTTTTCCAAGAACACCAGATGACCCTGGGAGAGTTGATCCAGTAGGATGCGATAGGACAAGGAGAGAGATCCTCGGGTTGGTCCCTCCCCTGAGCACATTTCCTCAAACGATGTTAGGGGTCTGCGGAACTCGCTACTGTTCGGTAGAGATTTCAAGAAGTGGGAGAGTTGGGCAAGCTTCCACTGTCCCAGGGCCGTGGCAGCTAACTCCTCGTACATAATGGGGACCGCTGACCACGTTCCAAGGCCAAGAAAAGAAGAGGCCCGCACCAAGTCTTGGCCAAGGTCGAGGCGGAACGATTTGTCCGTCATGCCTGGTTCAAAACATGGGTGTCCAATAATGGGAGTCATGGGTGACGGGAAACTGGGCACGCCCGTCAGCTTAAAATATCTGTCCAACTCTCGCAGCGTTGGCTCAATGAGAGGGTGCGCCCGTACTGTTCCCGACCAGCTCGGACCACTCCATGGCAGACCTTCAAGTGGAAATGACACGGATTCACGTTCCAGTCGAACCCACAGCTTATCCCTCAGATGTCTGCACCAGTCGACTACTCTGTTCATGTGTATCGCCGTATAATACCACGCCGGGTCTGGGAGGCCAATCCCACCCTTGTCTTTCGGTCTGAGCAGTAGTGCTCTGCTGAGTCTTGGAGGCTTGCCTTGCCATACGTAACGAATAAAGGCAGTGCGCATGGCTTTAAAAAATGATTGGGGGATTTTTATTGGTAAGGCTTGTAATAGGTACAAGAGTCTGGGCATTACATTCATTTTGAGCACATTACATCTCCCAAACCAGGAGGTCGCCAACTTTGACCACCTCTCTAGATCTACGGCAAAATTTTTTAGGAGTGGCTGAAAATTCAATTGAAAAAATCAGATGTGGATCCGGGGGGATCTTGGTGCCGAGATATTGTATAGCTTCAGTAGCCCAACGAAAGGGAAAGTTAGAGCTTAAACTCGTTTGGGCGTTGGTAGACAGTGAGACATTGAGTGCCTCCGATTTCTGTAAATTAATTTTAAAATTAGACAGTGAGCCATATCGTCTTACTTCCGCTAAAAGGTTCGGTAAAGTAATGTGAGGCTCCGAGACATAAAACAAGAGGTCATCAGCAAAAGCTGCGACCTTGTGGTGGTACGAGGGCGTGTCCAATCCCTTGATATCTACGTTCTGCCTGATATGATGCAGCAAGGGTTCAAGCGACAGGACAAATAAAAGGGGGGATAACGGGCACCCCTGCCTCGTTCCATTGCCAATAGTAAAACGCGACGAGGCAAATCCATTGACCCTTACCACCGCCGTCGGAGACGAGTAAAGGGCCGAAACCCATGTAAGCATGGGGGGAGGTATACCCAGACTTCGCAGAGTGGCTAGCAAAAAAGGCCAGCTCACCCTGTCGAACGCCTTTTCTGCGTCCACAGAGAGCAGCATAATCGGTAGTTTAAGGCGTCTAGCACGTTCAATAACATTGATTGTCCTGGTCGTGTTGTCTCGGGCCTCCCTATTGCGAACAAACCCTACCTGGTCCAGAGGTATCAGGCGCTGAAGAATGGGCGCCAACCGCTCTGCTAATATCTTAGTGAAGAGCTTGAGGTCGCAGTTTAATAAGGAGATGGGCCTGGTGGCCGGATGTGGGAGTGAGTGAGTGAGAGAGTGTGAACGCTGGACGCCCGCTCCTAGCCTCCCCTTGCTCTCCCTTCATGCAAGAGAATCTCCCCGCTGGCGGAGGTGGCGTATAGCTTGGGTTTCTACCTGGACCCTGTGCGGGACGTGGTGGCCCTGGTCGCCTTGCTCCGGAGCTCGTTGTGCACTGCCTGGCGGTGGGTCTCGCGGGAGCTCGTGCCGGCGTGGCTCCAGCGTCATCAGAGGCGCGTCATCGGGAGCGAGCCGAGCCGAGGGAGCCTGCGGGAGCCCGAAAGAAACTCTTTCAGCTGATTCGGGACGCGCTGAGAGCAGCGACAGCAACCTGCATTAAGAAGACCCGGGAGGCGGCCCGTAGCAATTCACGGAGAAGAAGCCTATGGTATCTACCTAGGCAAACGGTAAAGCTGTAGCGTATGGTGGGGTGAGAGGCAAGCAAGGAGGAGGGTACAGTATCTGGGAATGCCCATATGAACATTCAAATACATTTGTTTAGCTCTACTACACACTAAACCTGCTTGCTGGAAGATATAGGCTCCTAAGCTCTTGGAGCCTCCGGGACTTACTGAAACGGCCGTCTCCCCTTTTTTTTTTTTGGCATTGCTGTTTCTATAGTGTGATGAACTCTGTTAAACTATCTATGCAAATCCAACATAGCGCTTAGAAGCAGCCAGGCAAACTGTTGGGGGAATAGTCTCTTGGGTCCATGCTCAGCCTGCACGGTTACCCTGCTGCCATCTTGGCCTGGGGCCACCGCACTATTTTTTTTTGCCCCACCATATGGACTTGTATCACGCTGCTAAAACCAAGTTCCTTGGGGGGCGACTTTATCGCAATTTTCTAATACCACTATTATTGGCCGCTTTTCTACCATGCTTAGTAAACGGGCCAACGAGGATGGGATGATTGGTGAGGGGAACCAAAAAACCCGGGCTGCTAAAGAGAAAGCAAATCAGGCATCGGCTACTGTGGTAGCAAAACTGGAACGCTTTGCCCATGCAACTTCCCCTACCAGAAAAGGACCCCCTCAGCCAGCAGGGCACACAAAGATACAGGGGGGCACTACGGAAAGGAGAAGTATCACTCAACTAGCATCTAATCCAGGACGATCACCTAGTGGCAGTAAGATGCATGATGCAGTTACAGCAGCAAGCAAGATAGCACACAATATAGCAGCTCCGGTGGAATCCCCTCCATTGGAGGGTGATGAGCCCACACTGCGTGATATACTGAAGGCAGTCAATGAATGCAAAGCGTCTATAGGTGGCCTCGATAACCAGCTAGCCAGTATTAAAATTGAATTGCACTCTATGGGCCAACTACTGAGCAATACAGTGGCAAGAACTACGATTTTGGAAGGGAGATTGAGCACGATCGAGGATGACTTTTCTCCACTACAGCAAAAAATAAATGTATTATTGAAACAATCAGCCATACAGTCAGCAAAACTAGATGCGCTGGAAAACAGCAACCGTAGGAATAATATTCGCCTGATTGGCCTCCCGGAGGGAAGCGAGGGGTCTAACCCCATAGACTTCTTGGAAAATTGGCTCAGGGAACTTATGGGTAACACCCCTTTTACCACTCTCTTTGCTATTGAAAGGGCCCATAGAGTCCCCGCAGGCCCGCATTTATCAGAGGGCCGCACCAGGCCTTTGATATTGAGACTTGTGAATTATAATGATCGTACCATTTTATTACGTAGGATCAGGGAGCTGAACGATGTTTCTTATAAAGGATCCAGGGTCTCATTCTACCCAGACTTCTCGCCAGATCTACAGAAACGGAGAGCTGAGTTTATTTCCATCAAGCGAACCCTCCGCCAATATAAGTTAAATTATGCACTGTTGTATCCTGCCCGGTTACGAATAACTGCTTTGGGCTCAACTTTTTTCTTTGACACCCCAGGAGAAGTGGAAAGGTGGCTGGAGGAACATAAAAGTGATTTCTAGCCACTCTGCAACCATTGGGACTGGCTAACAGAGGTGGCTCCCTGGGAGCCTCTTTTTTTCTTTTATTTTTATTTTTTTTGGTATAAAACCTGCACGAGTAATAATTCTAGAGATGTAGAATACTTATTATGTTAGCTAGATTTAGCTTGAGGTATCGGATTATAATGTTTTTTTTTTTTTTTTTTTTTTTTTTTTTAGCACTAATTTGCACCTGTTAGAAGGCAGGGGTGAGCAAGGGTGTTAGTATAAATGTTGGTATAAGTCGCACAATACAATGCAAATATCACTATATACCTCACATAGGTCTTGGAGGGGGTGTCATTGAACACCCCCCCCCTGCTTTTCTTGGGATGCAAGAGTGCACTGTCTTAATTTTATATAATATCTGCACTTGAAATAACTTTATTGAGCAGCATGGGGGAATTTTTAGTATGAAAGTATGTGGTATGTTCTATAAGATCACCGATTAGCAAGGGGGGGTGGGAGGGGGAGATGGCAGGTATGTCGTGACATAGTGTAAACACTATTAGTAGCGCTTAATGGTTAAGCATCGAGGATGTCTCATTGAATATGTCCTGCCGTTTCCCCTTCCCCTCCCCCCCCTTTTTTTTTTTTTTTTTTTTTTCTTTTTTTTCTTCTTCTTTTTTTCCTTTTTTGTTTTTTTTTTTTTTTTTTTTTTTTTTTTTTTGGTATAAAACCTGCACGAGTAACAACTTTAGAGATGTAGAATACTTATTATGTTAGCTAGATTTTAGCTTGAGGTATGGGATTATAATGTTTTTGTAGCACTAATTTACACCTGTTAGAAAGGAGGGGTGAGCAAGGGTGTTAGTATAAATGTTGGTATAATGCAAATATCACTATATGTCTCACATAGGTCTTGGAGGGGGTGTCATTGACCACCCCCCCCCTGCTTTTTTTCTGGGATGCAAGAGCGTACTGTCTTAGTTTTATATAATATCTGCATTTGAAATAACTTTATTGAGCAGCATGGGGGAATTTTTATTGTGAAAGTATGTGGTATGTTCTATAAGTTCACTGATTAGCAAGGGGGGGTGGGAAAGGGAGATGGCAGGTATGTCGTAACATAGGGTAAATACCATTAGTAACGCTTAATGGTTAAGCATCGAGGATGTTTCATTGAATATGTCCTGCCATTTTTCCCTTCCCCTCCCCCCCTTTTTCCTTTTTTTTTTTTTTTTTTTTTTTTGAGCCTAGGCTGCATTGGTGGCGGGGTACTGAGTGGGGTCGAGGTGAGACACTTCGGGGAGACTAGGGCTCCCTGGGTTATTTGGGAGAGCGAGGGGAACGGAGTCGGGTGTCCAGGGTCCTGGGGAGTATGGAAAGTCGAGCCACAATAGTGTCCCCCAGGGGATACCCTGATGGGTGGGCGGGGGGGTGGGAGGAGGAGGGGGGGGGGGAGGGGTTGCTTAGGATGTTGGGGGGGGGTGGGGGGATGGGAGGGGGGGGAGAATGGGTGGGTAGTAGGGTTAAGGGGACCACCTCGAGCGCGCATAGCCGATACAACGGAATTGGGGGGGGGGGAGGGACAGTGGGCCCGTCGTGGGAGGGCGGGCCCCCTTCTCTCCCTCCCCCCTGTCCCGCCCGGTTTGAGTACTAACAGCATCTATGGGTAGTGTGCACATCTTATCATGGAATGTGAGGGGACTGGGAGACCCAAAAAAGAGGGCATCAGTTTTTCTGGAAACAGGAAGGGGAGGTCCCGGCTTGCTTTTCCTTCAAGAGACACACCTAACCCCCAGCACAGCCCCATTGCTAAGAAATCGGAGGTTCTCGGCATACTATCATTCTTTCCATACAACTTATTCAAGAGGGGTGAGTGTTCTTGTTAAGAGGCACAGACTTTCTGTGCAAAGAGTCCTCTATCGACAAAGAGGGAAGATTTGTTTTTTTGTTCGGTCTTCTGTCCGGGCGCCAATGTATTTTAGCTAATATCTATATACCCCCTCCTTTTAAACTGGAAGTAATGGTTAAATTGATGACGTTCTGTCTAGATAAACCAGCTGTCCCATGTATAGTAGTAGGCGACTTCAACGAAACACTGGACCCGCATATTGATAGATTTCCTGCTTCACTGGTGACCAAAATGGGGCGTTTGCAGGGCTTTATCTCTGAAATAGGTTTGAATGACTTATGGCGAATACGTCACCCTCAAGTAAGACAGTATTCTTGCTTCTCCAGCACTTATTGCACACTATCAAGAATTGATATGGTACTGGGCAATAAAGCAGCCGCGGAGGTGGTCCAGGAGATAGAATATGGAGTAAGGGGGGTGTCTGACCACTCCCCCCTATCCATGATACTGTCTCTAGGCACTAGACCAGGCCCAAGAGAGTGGAGGATTAACCCGGGCTGGCTGGTATTAATGGGTCCCCCAAGCCCCCACCAGGATAAGTTAGAGGAATTTCTTCAAATAAATAGGGGCTCTGCCCCCCCGGGTGTGGTCTGGGACTCCTTAAAAGCCTACATTAGGGGCACATTAATACAACAAGTAGCAACCATTAAGAGGAAAGCCCGAGACCAGGATTTAGCAATGAGAAATAAGGTAGCCCAGGCAGAACAAGCATACATAGCCGCACCATCGACTGCAAGCCAGCGGGAATGGCTGGATAGCCAACAAGTCTATAAAATAGCCCTCCTAAAAAAAGCAGAGAACAGGCGGATTTTCCAGCGCCAGCACTACTTTGGCGAAGGAGAGAGAGTAGGTAGAACCCTTTCTCTCCTGGTTCAAACTAACAGTGCGCCAACAGTAGCCCAGGTAATCAAGTCTCCTACAGGTGCTCTTGTTTCCAGCCCCTCCGCAATTATGAGGGTATTCCATGACTACTACAGGAATTTATATAAATCTGTTATCCAGGGACAAGGTAATTCGGCGACTGATTTTCTATTTCGGACAGCAATACCAACTTTATCGACCGATGATAAATTATCCCTTGAGTTACCACTTACGCTGGAAGAATTAAGGAATGCAGTAGCCGCAATGCCTAATGATAAATCCCCAGGGCCAGATGGCCTTCCAGTAGAAATCTATAAACGCTATGGGGAGGTCCTATTGCCGGAACTCCTCGTGATATTGAATCACGCATTGGAGACAGGGGAACTCCCTGACTCGATGCGTGAGGCTAATATTACTCTAATCCTGAAGGAGGGAAAGGACTCCCAGGAAGTTTCATCATACCGGCCGATATCCCTGCTATGTACGGATATTAAAATACTAGCCAAAGTACTAGCAAACCGGTTAAATACATACATTCACAAACTCATACACCCAGATCAGTCGGGTTTTATCCCGGGTAGGGCGACTAGCACCAATATTAGAAGAGTCTTCCTTAATGTCCAATTACCTAGAGATAACGAGGGGGTGGGGGCCATCTTAGCACTCGATGCCACTAAGGCCTTCGACAGTTTGGAATGGGGCTATCTGTGGAGGGTCCTAGAGAGGTTTGGATTTGGCCCTTTATTTACCCAGTGGATAAAATTAATGTATAACAAACCCAGGGCCAAAATTAAGTTGGGTACTGAAATCTCTGAATCATTCCAACTGGAAAGAGGTACAAGGCAGGGGTGCCCGCTCTCCCCCCTCCTTTTTGTATTGGCCATGGAGCCCCTTGCGGCCCTGGTAAGATCTTGCCCGGACATACAGGGATTTCGGCGGGGTAGTTCCGAGGAAAAAATTGCCCTGTTCGCCGATGACCTTCTATTCTTTATTGGCGATTTGGATTCTACCCTGAATAGAGTGATCCATCTGATGGGCGAGTTCGGTCAACAATCGGGCTTAGAGATCAATTGGGGCAAATCAGCTCTTTTACCACTGCTTCGGCATGGGGAACACGGGGCCCCCTCAACGATAACAGGCCTGGAGTTGGTGACTAAGCTGAAGTACCTGGGCATCTGGATATCAGGGGACGTAAGTCAATATGCCAATGAGAATCTGGCACCATTATTGACGAAAATGAAGAGGAAACTTAATAGCTGGTGTGGCCTCCCTCTCTCGGTGGCGGGCCGTTGCAGCCTGGTAAAAATGATTTGGCAACCCCAAATACTTTACATTCTACACAACTCTCCAATTTGGATCAACCAGAAATGGTTCCAAGTCATGGACTCGCTTATTCGGCAATTAATCTGGAAAAAGGGGCATGCTCGGATAGGCTTACACACGCTGCAGCTGCCCGTTGCGGAGGGAGGGTTGGCCATACCACACTTGGGTGCATACTTCCTGGCCGCCCAACTCCAGCACTTAACAGGGGCAGGACTTCAAGAGGGGGGGTCTATAGGTCACAAGTTGATGATGATGGGAGCACCTCATAAACTGGTCCCCGAAGCTCTGGAGGCTAATGCCCTTTCTTATGGCTGCCCCACCAATACTCTAATGAGGAAGGTATGGCAGCAAGCAAAGCGTAAGTTAGGATATGTGGGAATAACTATCTATACTCCTCTATGGTGTAATCGCCATCTGACTGAACTAAATAAGGTCGATAAAGCTCCGGAATGGGATAGCCAGGGGATTAATAGAATAGTACATCTTTATGAGGGGAACGTAATGAAATCTTTTGAAACTATCAGCCAGGAATTCAATGTCCCTAATAGGTCATTTTACAAATATCTGCAACTGAGACATGCAATCCAGGCCCAATATGGATCACTTACTATCGAGCGAACTGAAATACCACTGCTCCAGGCCCTTATAGACCATGGGCACGCAAAAGGCCAGATTTCGTGCCTATATATGAAGCTTAGAGGCAGTTTCCTGAAAGGTGAAGGCCCAGCCAAGAGTAGACAGGGTTGGATAGGGGATCTCGGCCCGATATCTCGGGAACAGTGGGCTAAAACGCTTGAACAGGGGCACTTGGCCTCCATATCCCCATCGCAGCGCGTGTCCCATCTGTTCCTCATATATCGGGCATATTACACCCCCCAGAAGTTATGGAAAATGGGGAGGAAACCTAGGGATGAATGTCCTAGATGCGGGGCACCGGGGGATCTCCTCCACATGGTGTGGAAATGCCCAAAGCTGTATAGCTATTGGTTAGAAATAGTCATCAAAATAAATAGAGCTTTTAAGACCACCCTGAAACCTGAGGCCAGGGCCTGTTTACTGGGGATATTTGATGGGGTTAATATTCCTCTGCCAATCAAGCCATCTGTCCTGAAGTGCTTATATCAAGCTAGGCGACTGATAGCAATTAATTGGCAAGCTAGAAACCCCCCGGATACTGGACAATGGGTCAACGCAATTAACTCTCTAATATGGTGCGAGAGAGCAATGCTTATAAAGCTAAACAACTTAAGAAAATTTGAGATACTATGGCATCCTTGGCTGACTGATATGGGATTTCCCCTGGAGTGAGGTCAATATATGGATGGCCTAGTACCCGCCTGGGATTCTGCTCCCTCCCTCCTCATGCGGAGCCCCCTCCTTTTTCCTCTTTTTTGTTTTGGCCCGTATGGAGGTGGCTGTCTGGCTGCGACTGGGACGGTTGTTGTCGGTGTTGCGCGCTCGAGGTGGGGTGGGTGGTAGGGAGGTGTGGGGGGGGTAGGGGGGGGGAAGTGCATTAAGGGGTGGCAGTGACGAGTTGGCGCTACATGGCAGTTTCAGCGCACTAACCTGCTTGGTACGTTATTGGTACTGCAGCAGGGCAAGAATGGGGGATAGAGAAGGAGGGTTGGCGTTGGGCGGGGGGAGGGAGGCCTCGCCCCCCACCCCATAACACTACTCCTGGATGGAGTGTCTGGGTGTGGGGACGACGCCCCCTCCCCCCCCGCGCCCTTCTTTGTCAATAATATATTTAACATTTAGGTTTAAGCGTGATGTATGCTATGTCAGCGCCATTATTCAATTATATTTTGTTTTATGTCTTGGAATGTACCAGGCTACGCCACCCCCGGTCTTGTAAATTATCTTTTTTGTATTGGTGAAAACATTAATAAAAATTAAAGAAATGAAAAATAAGGAGATGGGCCTATAGTTTGCGCAGAGCAGAGGATCCTTCCCCGGCTTGGGTATGACCGATATGCTGGCCTGTAACAGCTCTGGCGGGAAGGTCTGACCCTCCAATAGAGCATTAAAGGCTGACACAAATGGCGCGGATAACAGAGAGAGGAAGGCCCTATAGTATGGGACCGTGAACCCATCCGGGCCTGGTGCCTTGCCCTTGGGTGAGTCTTTTAACGCAGCCGACAATTCCTCCGGGGAGATTGGCTGCGAGAGAAGTTCCATCTCTTCCTGTGTCAGTGACGGGAGGTTTGCCGAAGCAAGGTAGTCGTCAATGGCTGCCGTGTTGGCCTGGGGGGCTTCTCCTGAATCCCGGGGGTGCAAGTTATAAAGGCCTTCATAGAAAGATCGGAAGCTCTCTGCTATCTTCCTGGAATCATGAAGCTTAGTCCCCGAAGGGGAAGCTATGGTCGGGACGAAAGACGCATTGCGCTGGGTGCGCAGGGAGTTCGCTAGGGACCTATTGCATTTGTCTCCATATTCATAGTACGTCCTGCGGACCCACATAAGTCTGGTTCTGGCCTGAAAGAGAGAGAAGTCTCTGATTTGCTCTCTAAGATCTCTCACCTCCACCTCCAACGCAGCAGTCGGTTGAGATTTATGCCGTTGTTCACATGCATGAAGCTTGGCAATAAGTGTGGAGAGAGCCTCTGTTTTGGCCACTTTAAGTCTATGACCATGTTTAATAAGAATGCCCCTAATGTAGCATTTATGAGCAGCCCAAAGCATGAGGGGGTTGGAAACGGAATCTCGGTTATGCTCAAAGTAACTGTCTATTTCCCTAAGTAGGTCTGCATGGGTCTCAGGGTCTTTCAGGAGAGACTCATTCAGTCTCCACCAGGACTGACCCCGGGACTCCTGTTGCAGCTTCAGCGTCAAGGAGATCGGAGCATGATCGGATAGGGCTATGTGGCCTATCTGAGCGTCTGTGACCGCCGGGATAACATTGTGGGCGACCAGGAACATATCTATACGCGAGTAAGAACCATGAGCGGAGGAAAAGAACGTATAGTCTCTATCCTGTGGGTGGAGCGTGCGCCACACATCAATCAGTCGATGAGAATGCAGCAAATCTCTAATGTGCGAACGCGTTCTCGCAGATATCGCAGAAGTGCCCGACGAGGAGTCTCTGTGGGGGTCTAGGGTGAGGTTAAGGTCCCCTCCCACAATCAGAGTGCCCTCCGAGAATACAGCCAGAGCATCCAAGCAGGTTTCCAATGCCAGCAGCTGGTCCACATTCGGCATGTACAGATTTGCCAGAGTAAAAGTTTGCGAATGGAGCGTTCCCTTAACGAAGAGATATCTCCCCTCACTATCGGCTTGGACAGCTAACACTTGCCACGGCAGATTTTTAGCAAGAAGAACACATACTCCTCTAGATTTGGAGGTAGGCGACGTACTGTGATAAGCCAGGGGGAAGTGTTTACTGTAAAGCCGGGGTATTTGGCCTGTCCTGAAATGGGTCTCCTGGAGGAAGGCTATTTGGGGCCTCAGCCGCCACAATTCTGCGAGACAGCTGGACCTTTTTTCAGGTACATTCAGCCCTTTCACATTCCAGGAAACCAGCTTCAGTGTCATGTCGGCAGCGGTACCCGGCCGAAGGGCCCCACCAGAGTCGGAAGTAGAAATAGAAGTCAAATACCAAGGAAAATAAGAAGAAAGAGGAAAAGCAGTAGGTAGGGGGGAGGGGGAAGGAGAGGGTAGAAGGGGGAAGGATAAGTCGGGGAGATGCTAAGGCTCCTATCGGAGAGAACCTGCCGGTTAAGGCAGAAGGGCCTAGTGGGGGAAGAGGTAAGGCACTGCAGGGGGAGGAACTCGTCGGTGCAGTACCCCTCCAGCAGCCTGTGGTCCATGCATCCCCAATTGGGCATGCACGGAGCTTCTTTGGCATCTTAACTTCGACATCCAACACATCATAGAACATCACTGCAGCTATTAACAAGCAGTCAACAGTAGGACAGCGCACAATCAGACCAACCTATTTAACTTTGCAACACAGATTATAGATAACATCATCCATTAGCTAGTAGCAGGTAGTCAGCAACAGTAGAACAGTGCATAATTCAATCAACATATCTAACTTTGCAACACAGAGCATGGACAACAGTATCCCACCCAGGCAACCGCCCCGCCCCCCCCCCCCCCCAAAAAAAAAAAAGGGGGGGAGAGGGGGGGGGGGGAGGGAGGGGGAAGAACATGGGGAGGGAGCAGGAACACCGTCCAGGAGCATCCGGGGGACACCCCCAGGAATTCCAAAAACAAAAAGAGCTCCGAGATTCGGGCACCTAAATATAAACAGTGGTTAGAACGTTAAACAGTACCGCCAGCATCCCAGGTCACCGTCCAGTAAGCGCCATGTCCATCACTGGTCTTGAAGTGTCCCTCCCCTCCCCGCGTGAGGCCGCCGGGGGGAATGATCCGTTGCAAGGTGTAGAACACTAAATTGGACGCTCCAGCCACCTATATTTATAGAGAAAAAGCAATAAAGAAAAAAGGGGTGTAACACAGGTACAGTGGGTAAACTCCTGCGCTCTTTCAGAGTTCACGATCTTGAGGGGCCTGCGATCGTTGACGTTGGGATCGACGGCGGCGTCTCCCTCTCTGCGGCCTACTTGAGGGGCTGCTCGTCGGGGCTCCCAGGGGAACGACCGGAGCTAACCAGTCTGGGATCGGAACCGGGGGCAGGTCCAAGGCCTCCAGGAAGGACGGGACCTCAGAAGGGTGTCGCAGCGCCAGAGGTCTCCCATTTCTGCGCACTATGAGGTGGAACGGATGACCCCACTTGTATGGTATCCGCCGTTCAGTGAGGCGTTCCAAGAGGGGTCGCAGACAGCGTCTCATCTGGAGGGTCTTGCGGGAAATATCTGGCAGAAGGATGACTTGGGCCCCGTCAAAATCAACGCTGCCTTTGCGCCACGCCGCTTGCAGAATATCCTCCCTAACCGAGTAATTGTGGAGGCAGCATAAAACGTCACGTGGCCGGTTCTCTGTGGGGTTCCTGGGACCCAAGGTCCTGTGGACTCTATCAATGGCTATGGCTGTGTCAGCAGCGCGGTCCAGACAGGCGTTAAATATAGCAGTAACTGTGGCTTTGAGGTCTGCTTGGCCCGTGGCTTCGGGCAGGTCTCTGATCCTGATGTTACGTCTGCGGTTGCGATTCTCAAGGTCATCTACTAGAAGTTGCAACTGTGCGACTCTGTCAGCAAGGGTATCATGTGCGACTTTCAGGTCAGAAACATTAGTGGTCAGTGAGGTAACATCTGATGTCAAGGTGGTCACCCGCTCGTTCGTAGCCGACACATCACGTTTGACCCCTGCGATTTCCTGACGCAAGGTCGTTTCAATCCTGGTTGCCATACAACTAAAATCCTCCTTAGTGGGAAGGTTTTGTAGCAAAGTCAGTATGGTTGTGTCTCCTAATAAAGCTTGAGGAGTGGGTAGCAGATTGGCCCCCTGTGCGGCTGAGGCAGGAGTAGCCTGGGCATGTAAACTGGGGGTGAGGCATCCACTGTGAGAGGGTCTCTGGGACAGTTGGGAGTTATGGGGAAACCAGGGTGGCAGGCTGCTGCGGTCCGGGCTGTCTAGTGAGGCCATAGACAGTGAGCGGGGGAGGCATGGGGACAAGTCACTCGGTGGGGAGAACGGCGGCAGGTCGTGTCCCTGCACAGTCATCTGCTCACCTGCTCTCTGTGCCTCATGTCCCGGAGCGCCGGAGGCCGCGGGCGCCATCTTGGATGGATCCGGCGTGGAGACTGGGGGCTGCAGCGGGACTAAGTACTTCTCCATCGCTGCAGTGAAGGGCTCCGCTCGGCTGGCAGGGTTCCGCTGTCGTGCGGGGATGTCGGCGATGCCGAAATGTGCGATCCTATTGAGGTACCGGCTTGCGGAGGGGTCACGGACCGGGAGCTCCAGAAAAAAGCGTCCTCACTCCTGCATGTCTAGGCCACGCCCCCTTACTAAATGTCTTAAAGTGGTTTGTAAACCCCCTGAAACATGTTTACATACAAGTAAGCCTTTAGAGGTCATCGGTGCATGTGTAGTGAAGAAATGGCACTCCATGCCGTTTCTTTCCCAGCTTGTGATACGCAGCTTGGGCCAGTCAGAGCCGGAGTCTGTGGCCCTGGAAGAAGGAGGGGTGAAGATGGATGCTTCCACCAGCGGGGATATCGCAGGCTTCATTTGCAGGTAAGTGCCACATAATGGGCTAGTATGCGATTCATACTATTTTCTTTGCAGAGGTATGAAGCGGAAGTAAAACTTATCAGGGTTTACTTCCTCTAGAAGGCTTGTACACACGATCCAAAAATCTTGAAATTATAATTATCGCTTTTGAAGTGATCGTACGATAATCAGATTGATACAGATTTCGTGAGTCGATCACGACAGTTCATCCAATATTATCCAATCAGACAAGCATGAAAATTATTCTCATACAATTTTAGTTTAATCAGTACAGTTGTCTGAAAATACAATATAAATACATTACAACATTATAGAATCACTTCAGATTTTTTTTTTCTGTCATTCAAGAATTTTCATAACTCTAGCAAATTCTTTACGTTCGATATGTGACTAGCATGCAGAAAAATCTGCCATCTGTTTTTCGGTCCGTGTGTACAGGGCATTAGACTGTACTGTCCTAGAATTTATATATAATTGTTTTTTTGTTTATCGCAAAAAAGAAACAAAAAACTACCCAGTGTTTTTCAAATGCCACCAAAGGAAAGCTCTGTGTGACGTTATAATTTCATTTGTGTACAGTATTGCATGACTGCCAGCTAAAGTGGTGCACTGTCTGCGATCCTCAACATTACCTCTTTGTGCTTCAAAAGAGCTTGAACAGCTCATCTTAAAACCCCCAGCATGCTTTGAAATCTTTTGCTGACAGAGACCTTGCTGATGCAGTATAACTACTGTCTTGATGCTGTGTTCAGTCTTGCCTTGGTTTATGACCTGTTACATTAAACTGTCCTTAACAACCACGCCTTAGTAGCAGAGTTTGGCTGGTCTTTACCCAGTTTAAGGCCTCCTACACAGCTGTTTAATGACTATTAATAACCTACATATAAAATTGATCATTTTCACCTGCTTGGTATAATTGATCATACACCTAACTTGTAATCCTATAAAATCCCTGAATCTGTGTAAGAATTGATGCTGGTTTGAAGCCAAAGGGTTGTCACACCAAATATTCATTTTTATTGAATTTTTCATCTGCTCATTTTGCATTTTGTAAATTGATTAAACATATATATTTTTGAAAGCATTATTGCACTACATTTCTTTATACCTATATATGTACTTTTGCACAGTACTGTACATTACCAGTTTTTGCCATCATCTCTGTGAAGACTAAATTTGTTAGTGAACCTTTGCTCAGACTACAGTAAATAAAGTATTTATATAGAATGAGCAACCAGTAAAAGCATATTAAAACAAGCCCTCATTCACTTCTGTAATTTTAGAAGCACACCAAAATCTGTATAAGACCTCACATGAAGGCCATGTTCAAAATGCCTAAGTCACTCGTGACATTTTGAGACGACATACCATTTTGTAACACTAGGAGGCACATGGCAATAATTACCTTTACATAATCCTAGGAAAGTATCTATCTTGTACAATTAAACTCTTAGCTGCATTGCAAACACCCTTATCAGTACTTTGATAGAATTAGAAGAATCTAACACAATACACACCTCAGTCTTGTGGCCATCATAAAACTTTTTAAAGCTTTCTGGCTTGAGTAACTAGGAGCTTAGCAGACCTATCTCTTAGCCAGCTAGAAATGTGTATTTGGCTGTTTTACCAGATGAGCCATTTATGACAGGTAATCTGATTTATTTCCTGTCAATAAATGGCTCATCTGGTAAAACCGCCAAATACTTTTCCAGCTATCTTTTATTGGCAAAGAAGCCAAATGTCAGTGTATTTCAAAACTCCTACACTGATACTAGTACAATCAGAACAAAGGCATATTTACCTGTATCTGTTAATATAGTGGTGTTTTGGCTTAAAATGCTGCTTATTAACAGGTAATGGAGGAAAAATGGGACACGTTACCTCTTCTAAGGGAAATAGCCATCCAAAACCCATCATTTGTATTCATTCCAAAGGTAATTTCATGCAAAAGAATTCACCAGACTGATGCCCTTTAGGTATGTCAAGATATTGATACCTATAGTAAACTCTATGGAAGGGCCTCAGACCTCTTGATTGGACAAATCATTTCATGTCAGCAGTCTGGAGCTCTCCTTTTACTGCCAAAACGGGTACATCAGCTATGATCTATGAGAGACACTGATTCATCTCATCTGATCATCTTATTTGAGTGGACCCTGTTGAGCATACAGAACCAGGACCATGGTTATTTTCACCCTTAATTTATTTTTCTTTGTAGCATTATTGTCTTAATTTTATTACTCTTTGCATGAAAAAAAAATTGCACCATTTTTATCTTTTCTTTAAACAAGATTTCTAAAAGTGTTAAAGCGTTTAAACCCTAAAAATGGATCCTGCTCCTTTAAAGCATGTTATGTGACGCATTTCTTGCCCTGTGTCATTTGGCCCCCTGTAACCCCCTTAAAAAAAAAAAACCTGGCTTATCCTGCCCATTTCTCTCCACCCCACTGACCACGGCGTATCATGACTACTAAACCCTGCAATCACATGGCCAGCTCTCCTCCTCCCAGACTGACAGCAGGGAAATCTCAGCCCACTGCGTCTCTAAGGAAGAAAGGAGAAAGCTGGCCAGTCATGTGATCGCAAGTTCAGCAGTGAAATTGGGTATTTGCAGCATTTTTTTATTTTTTTTTATAAATCAGAGAGGGGGACACTGCTATAGGAGGCAGTGCCGATGGTGTGTACATGTTAGTGTGGCTTAACGACCACTTTAATATTGTGTGTAATGCGCTAACACTTAAAGATTCCGGTTTCTTTGAAGAGCGCTATTATATTGTATATCTCTGGGTATACCAACCTGTGGTGACAGTGTGTATTGCACATGTTTATTTAAAGTCATAATTGTTATCCATAATATTGTGAACATTTTATATTTTTTATTATAAATATATCTAGTTGCAGAGTAATTGGTTAACTAAATAGTCAACGAAACTCAGCAACGCTCGCCCTATCAGCTGGCGCATAGATTGTTTTCCAGCAAGCTGGCAAATCATGCAGGATGAGGCAGCACCATACTTGCCTATCGATGGAAGCACAGCGTGAGTTTGACCAGCCATTTGCCACAGGTTAGCAGGCCAGCGCCATATACCCCCACCCCCGTTTTCAGCTTTTTTTGCTAGTGTCCTAGGGGGTTTAATGCCCTTTACTCAGCACCGCTGAATAAATGTGCTGAACCTTCCTCTAATTGCTGCCTATGGGAAAAAAAACCTTTTCAAATGCTTATCTTGCCTGCCTGAAGCCACAGTTGCATGACAATCCCTCTCATCTTCTGTTTACTTGGGTCCTTCTGCCGTCCACGCCACTGCCTGCTTTATGTACACAATTTCTCTTGGTATAGGCAACACTTTTAGTGCCCAGGTACTCTCTCGTGGACTTCAGAGGCAGGAGAACTTGCAGGGGCAGTGAGGGGAGTGTCCTGGAATATAACAAGCTGTGCAAAAGGTCTGCTTCCTCGGCCAGGATATTTGGTTAGCTCATAGAGAAAACTTTGACTTTGATCCGTGCAGGATGGCTTAGGAAGAGGTGTTTGGAATCTAGACTTAGTAGGGTAATTAGTGCACGGGGTATCATTTTAAATGACATTTTTCTGGAGTTGGACTTTAATCAAGATGCTCAGTACACCATCATTTTATTGTTTTTGCTAACTGCAATCATATCTTCAAAAATGCTGATTTAAGCTGGCATCTACATAGCAGATATCCAGAATGGCGTATCCTCCACCTTTAGAGGCCATACTGGTGACATTTGGGCACTGTACTTTGCTTTTTATTGCTTTCCTTACCGGGGGTTTCGTGGGCTAGTTTGGAATCTGTAATTCCTTACGCTTTGCCGGATTCCCAGCCTCTACTAGAGATTCCTGAAAGCTATTTAGTTGCTTCTTTCTTTGAGGTGTTTGATCTTTGCCTAAGACTTTTGCCCCTTGCTTCATGCCTGAAATCTGCTGAGTTGGGGTGGGTCAGAGGCTTTGTAATCCAATATCATGAATCAGATAGGCCTGTCCTGTAGGGGGTTTTGCTTGTTAGGTCTTGGGGATACTGTGGACAGTTCTACTCTTCCTCCTGTATTTCCTAGAATTTCTGCAGCAGTCATTTTTTTTTTTTTTTTTTCTTAGGTTGTTGGGGCTTGCACCCATTTCTACTTTATCCATCTTTCTGACAAACTGTAATTTCCTTGGGTTTTGACTCCAAATCCCAAGGTCCATGATGATTCTATTTGGGGTGTAATGTATGTTCTTTATCTCTTAAAACCTGGGGTCGTAAGTTTAAAGTGGATGTAAACTCAATGTCATCCCTTTTAAACTACTGCCTTGTGGGTTATCTATAAGGATATACATGCCTCCTGCATGTATCTTTACCTGTCAAATATCTCTCCCCTGTCTGCTATGAGACCTCGAAAAACTGCATATTCTTTGGGTGGGTCTGTTGTCTGGAGCTCGGTGGGTGGAGTCGTGATGTCAGACTCCCCGCCCACCTCTACAATTCCCATGTCAATATGCATATTCTCCAGTCCAGTGTATTTCTTACACTGAACTTCTGCTATGATCTCTAACATCCAGTGAAAAGACAGACAAGTAACCACATGAGTTCAGCATGCCTAATCATGCTGAGAGAAGAAACATCCAATCCTGGCAGAGCAGCAGAAGAAAGGAGTGGGAGGGAATTTAAAAAAATAATGCATATCTCTTAGACTAGTGCACAAGATATGTAAATCGCCTGTCACTCACAGCAAGGGGGAGGATTTGACAAAGTTTTTCTGTCAAGAATTATCTGACTGAACAATAAGAGGATTGCTCAGAGATGGAATAACTTTGTGGCAAGACTGGGCTCAAATGATAGGAAATCATATACACTACATTATGACATCAAAGAAATGGGGTTTACATCCACTTTAAGGCTTGGGCCTTTGTCTTACACTGGCTGATTTTACCTAGTAGACCTTTAGTCCATTTTTTCCTTGGGGATCTGTCTTCAGTTTGAGAACCCTTAGTTTTTCCAATTTTATGACAATTCTTGTCATCTGTATATTTTCTCCTAGGTAGTAATATTGCTTCTACTGTTGGATGCTATGCCTTACAGCTTCTGCTGTTGCACAATTGGTGTCCTTTTGAGGTAGTTCTTCCATTTGGCAGTGATTCTTTATCCTGGACTCAGAATCAGGTTGATTATCTTGATCTTTCCTGGGTTGTTGGCTGTTCCCCCTGTCCAGCAGAGTATTTCTTTTGTGGTGCAGATTCAAGCTTTGGTCTTTCTGATTGCTTCTCTTAAATCTACCAGTGGCTGTTACTCATCCCTCAATTGGACTGCTTTTTGATGTCCTTTTTAAGAATCCAGGTGTACCTGAATGGATGATGAAGAAAAATAAATTTTTTCTTCTTGGATTCCATTTGAGGGCACGGGTGTGTTAACCGTATTTACTGCTTGCTCACAAACTAAGCCTTGATGGTTTGAGGCAAGGTTTTTACAGGGTTTGTTAAATTATTCCAGTGCCCAAAAACCCATCCTGTAGGCACAATATAACCTGAATGTTTTAGAATTCATGTGTCCCTCAATGGCCTTCAAGAAAGATTTTAAAGTAAGGAAATATCAATTTTTTGTATGATTTTAAATCTTTGTCTTCCTCTGATGTTATAGAATATAAAATGTAATACTGTGGGTTATGTTATGAGAGCTATTTTAGAGCAGTTTGTAACATATTGTATAGGCTATCCTTGTATTTCAGCATTGCACCATTTTGATCCTTTTAACGGTAAGTGTAGATAAATCCAATAGCTAAAATGTCATAAGCTATAGTGATGTAACTAATGAATGTAATTTCAATATTTTTTTAAAATATTAAGTTGTCATTACAATATCATGTAATGCTGCCTTGAGGATGTTTTTCAGGCATGTCTGGTTAAAGTGAAGACACTATCTCCTTGTTCCCCTGTGAGGTTACTTGTTTCACACACATGATGGAGCCTACAAGTGGCTGTATCAGTGAAACAGGCGTGGCTGCTTGTTTAATTTCAGGAAACTCGTCCTCAAATACCATGCAACCACAAAACTAAGAAAATCATGCAATAAAATAGGGTGGTCACCTGAAACGTGCTATTTTGCTGGTCCTCAGGTATAGATGTCTTAAAGTGGAACTTCAATCTGAAAAGGAGTCCTGCTAGATCACTTCAGGCTGGCCACTTTTGCAGGTATAGCTATATATAAAACCTTCAAAATAAGTGCCTATACTGTTTAAAATCCAGTAATACATTGTCTCATCGTGCTCTACACATGCTCAGTTGTGCGCCCCCCTTTTTTTGACACTGTGCTGAAATTCAGAGCCACTAGAGGCTGATCTGCTGACAGCCTAAAGATTTACTGCTGCTCGGGCTCGGAGCTTCAGCAAAATGGCAGCCATCAGCAAGAAGAAACAGGAGCAATGCTGGAGGCAATTTACGGAATACACTTATTTTGGTAGCATTATTATTGTGGTATGCATGTTCCTTGCTAAAGAACATTGTTATTGGTAAGCTTCTGCTTTAATATTTTAGATGTGTTTAAAATTTAAGGAAAGTGAGCAAGGAATACAAGATAGTGTTAGTGTTTCATGTGAGGTTCCCAAATTAACTCAAAGGAATGTGTCTTTATGTACACGAGCAACACTTTGGTGTACTTTGCAGACTCCAATGTTTCCCCCATCAGTTTGCTTAACATAGTGAGGGAATCTGGCACCTACTCTGATTTCTACTCGGTCAACTGGAACAAATCTGTACTTTTCCCTGGATGAGGGCTTGACTTGGCATGTCCATGTGGCTTCTCATTTACAGGTAGTTGACTTACTTTAATTCCTGTGTGTGTGATCCCATTACCTTTCAGAACTATATAATCATCCTACCCTGTCATGAGTTAACTTCAGACAAAAACAGGAAGACCTTGCCTTAGGACCTGATTGTCATAGCCAATAGCTTTAAATTGCACCCTCTAAAATTGACCCCTTGCTATTTTCCATAGCAAGGAGGAACCCCTAGAATCTTAGCGGCGCTTTGTCTACCACACCAGCAAGCAGGTGTACTACATTTCCATTACGAGTACTTTATATAATCTGTCTTCTCCATGTTGGACAGTATATGTCTCTCCAAACATGCCAAGACCTTGTGAAGTAACATACTCCTATGCTAAAAAGTTGATCCCGCTCAACTTAACTCTATCTCCTACGTTGGCATTCAATCTAATTCTGAACTCTTCTTTACCAACTCAGTTATGACCTAAGAAGTCAATATAATTCAGATTTATTTGAGGCTGCAGGATTGTCAGACTATGCACTTTAAACTCAGGACTCTGATACAATGTTTACCATGCTGTTATTACTCGCTAATACTTTTCTGTAGCCTATGCAGGCTAAATAAACTGTGGCATGTTATTACATTATTGTGCCTTGAATGGTAAATAGACTGTGAAAGGATTGTTTGTGTATGCTGTGTGTACATTGCACTGTACTTAAAAAGCATTGATTGATTTGAACATGAAATGCACAATTAAAATGGACCTTTTTTAATCCTGCTTTTCAGTGTGCTGAAAGAGCAAGTGCGTGTAAGCATCATTACATTCCAGGTATTAATGTTGGGAAATTAGACTCCCAAAGTAAGCCATATTTGTGCTTGGAATTTGTACTCTCTCCCCAGCAGAGTATTAGGTGTTTAAAGTGGCTCTTGCAGTACAAAGCATGGTATGTAGGGGAAAACATTCTACTTTCCAGTGAAATCCTGGGCATTGCTGAGTACCCCATGTTTCACAGGAAGACATTCCTGCGCATTGCAAGAATGTATTGGTGAGAGTTGTGGTACAATGCATTCCATAAAGTCTCCGAAAAGAGATGTTAACTGTCTCACCTAGACACTGTGGGGATCAGACAGGGGTAAGGTTTAAGTATATTAACCTTTTTTCCTTCACAGGCCCTTAACCCCCCCCCCCCGTGGTGTTCCCGAGTCTGGCTCGGGGTGGAAGTTTTGTACCAAAAGCGGTAACCCAGAGCCAGACTCGGGACTGCATCGCTGAATGCAGGAGGAGATTACTTGCCTTCTCCCCTGGATCCAGCGATGACCCCACCCCCCGCTGTACGAGTGGATCATCCTCCGCCAGATCTATCACAGAGCCGATCTCCGTCCCTGCGAGCATTGTGACGCACAGGGACGGAGATCGGCTCCAAATCCAAAAAGTGAAACGCACAGTATACATAGAGTATAATGTAATCTTACAGATTACATTGCTGTATGTAATTATTTCACATCTCCTTTGTCCCTAGTGTTCTGCTCAGTGTCCTGAATGCAGTTTTATATTATAAAAACTGTTCTTTATGCCTGCAAACTGGAGATTGTCCATAGCAACCAAAACTGTCACTTTACATCAAAAATGATTTTAGACCAGCTAGAAAACAGCGATAATAAATTGGAATCACTCGCAGAATTGAGGGATATCGATTTTTGCAGAGATCCGTCATCAAATATTGAAAAGTAATGACAGTGACAATTCTGCAACTGAGCAAATTTCAGTATTTTTTTGATTTGATTACATTATTTAATAATTTTTATTATTGTAATATTATTATTTGGTATAGTTATTTATTAGATTATAATTTATGATTTCATTTTCCAAACTTTATCATACCCGGGATGTCTGCTAGACTCTGGTTTGAACAGATTTAAGAGAGTTATTCCTAAGAATTGCAGGACTACAATATAAAATGCCAAATTTTCATGCAAAATAATTGTACTGCTTTTAGCACCTAAAATCTGAAATAATTATACCGCCAGGGAGGTTAAAAGAAGTATGGAGTTAAAAAAAAAATTCTGAATCATTCTTGCCTCAGTTGGGACAGCATCGGTCTGATGCATCTTGTGATCCACAGGAGAAGTACACGTTCAAATGAGCTTTGACTGTACTTCTCCTTTTAATGCAGTGTATTGGCAAGGAGCCTGATTTTTTGCTTTCAGTTTTCCACCCCGTAACTAGTTATTGATAACTGCTACAAATTAACAGGAAGGCATTTTGTATTTACTTTTTCTATTTGTGTGTGTGTTTTTTTTTTTTATTTTTTTTTTGCATTTTGTGTTTTTTTAAATGGGTAGCTGATTTTGTTGCCATAATGCATTATACTACTCGTGGTGGTCTTTATCCAACTGTATTCAATATTGTCTCATTACATTTTGAATTGCATTTTACTTTACAGGCTACCTGAGAAGAAAATCCTCTTAGACATAGCAGTGAAGTCTTATATTTTTGGATGATTAATGTGGTTAAAGAATCAAAGTAGATTTATTAAGCTTTATATGTCCAGGTAAGTAATTATAAATTAGTGTTTTGGCAGTCATAACAAAACAAAATGCTTTTGAACAGGAAGTATTCCTTTTACCTTATGCATATTTACATAAAAACATTTTTAGTGTTATTTGCTCGTATGTGTTCTTAAATCCATGACTCTTGCTAGAATAATATATGATGGATGCTTCTGACTGAAACCATGTTTTAAGTACCATGAGTATTAATATTTATTCAACTACATACCTGGAAGAATTATTAGGCTGCATACTGTATATAAATTATTTTGCATCCATAAAAATAATTGCATTGCTCTTTTTTCATGATTGAGTTTTGGGCACATTCGTTTGAATAAAACCATTTGAGTTTAATGGCAAATTGCTTAAATATATGTAAGAGGAAATAGTTTCATAATATTTTACTACATTACTTAAAAGAAAAAAAAGTACTTTTTTTTTGTTTGTTTTATATAAGGAATTAAACATAAAATATTTTAAAACCTACAAAATATGCTGCATGTTGAAATTCTACATCGGCCCAGTGGGTAAAATGATAAAATAAAATTGTCCATTTTAACTATCCTGCTATTGTAGCCTGGAAGCTTTCTGATTGTTTGTGGATTTGTAAGGCTTTTGTCTATCTCTTTTTTTTTATTTTCTTTTTTTTTGGAATTGGTAAACCTATAAATATCTGCTTTTATGGTGAAATGCTTTGCAAAGGACAATGAGAAGTTATTCTAATGTATTACTTCCTTCATGTTGTACCTGGATCAGTTAGCTCAGTGCTATGCACATTCTACTAGTTCATTGCCATTTTGTAGTGTATTTTAGTGCTGGCAGTAATTCTTTCAGGCTGCCCTTTGCAGCAACTATTTAATTTGGAGGATAGCAGAGACTGAATCCAGAAAAGGGCAGATAACATAGGCATTGATAAACATAAAGCTCATAAAAAGCATTAAAACTTTTTCATTAATAGCACCAAATGTATCAACCTCCACACTTTATTTGTGTTCTTTTGTTTTTTTAAGTTGGGAATCTGTTAATGTGATCAGATATTTTTTGTAAAGTACTTTTTGGTAAATGCTAAAAAGTTTTACATATTAGTTTTTTTATTTGCTATGCGCGTATACTCAGTGTAATAGTGCTACACGATTGGTTTTTGTTCCACTTTTAATGCTCAGACTTCATAAAATCGTGCATAAATGGATTATAACTTTTTTTTATTTTTTTAATCCAGTCATTCTGCAAGGATCCAAACAATTGTCTTAGGTACATAATCTTAAGAGCGTTTCTGCAAATCTGTAGCAGTGTGGACTTTTCAACATTGATAAACATGCTTATTGTCCTGTAATCATTTTAGGTTCTGTGTATTATGCAATTGCCATTTCAACAAGCAGCCTTTTGTCAAACTGGTCTATGCTGCTGGGTTTATTGTATTTAATTTCCTGTGACATTCTTGTAATTGTCATTTTTTGTTTTCTTTTTTTCTGGTTATTCTCTCAGGCTTCATATGGTTCATACAATACAAATACCAGGAGTGGAGAAAATAACAAAAAACTAAGTGGATGTTAATATCATTCTCAAATATAGGGCCTCCCTTAAAGGGCTTGTAAACCTGTGTTTTTTCATCGTAATGCATCCTATGAAAAAAAAACTATCCCAGGGAACAAGCCTTCCTCTCAATAAAAGGACGCCCCCCACTTGTGAAAATTGGGGAAGTGGGGGGGTTAAGTCTGCTAATCATTGCACCAATCTGGTCCTGGGACATCTTTGATGGTTGGGTTCAGTCTTCTGGGGCTACAAACCGGAGCTTTTGTCTTTTTTTTTTTTTTTTTTTTTTTTTTTTTTTAAGCCCTGCTTGATGCTGCTAAATTTTCCATCTCCCCCAAAGGTGTGTGACTCTTTGCACTGCTTTCCAGCAACTCCTTTCTCAAGAGGCGTCATTGCCCCTATTCCAAAAGAAGGTTAAAAAGATTACAGTACTTGGGTCTGATCATAGATGCAGCCCAGAAAAGGGTGTTTTACCCCAGGCAAAGATCAGCTCCATAAAAGAGCTGGTTCAGGTGGTCAGGCTGAAGAAGGATCCTTTTTGCATTTGCATGAGGGTGTTGGTAAAGATGGTGGCTTCATTCGAAGCTGTTCCCTATGCTCCATTTTATTCGAGACTGCTGCAAAACAGTATCCTATCTGCTTGGAACAAGAAGGTCCAAGCGGTAGATTCTCCAATGCGTCTGTCGCCAAAGGTGCGCCAGAGCCGCAGCTGGAGGTCCAAGAATCTGCAGAAGGGGAAATCCTTCATGCCAGTTACCTGGAAGGTGGTAACAGATGCCAGTCTTTCAGGTTGGGGAGCAGTCCTGGAAGAAGCGACTGTCCACGGAAAATGGTCCAGGACTGAAAGGACCTTGCCCATCAACATTCTTTGGGCAGCATGCTTGGCGCTAAGGGCCTGGACGTTCAGGTTGCAGAATTGTCCTGTCAGGATTCAATCCGACAATGCCACATCAGTGGCTTATATCAATCACCAAGGGGGCACCGGAAGTCATGCAGCCCAGGGAGAGGAAAACCATATCCTAGCCTGGGCAGAAAAGCATGTGGCATGCATATCGGCAATCTTCATTCTAGGGATAGAGAACTGGCAGATGGACGGGTCACCAAACGGCTGCCTTGGTGACCCCGTGGGATTGGTTCTCCCTGATTTATGCATTCCCTCCTATTCTGATGCTACCTCATCTCCGCAGGATCAAGCAATAAAGGATGTCAGTGGTTCTTGTGGCCCAAAAGGTCTTGGAAGGCAGAGATCGTAAGGATGGCAGTAGGGGACCCATGGACCCTACCACCACGTCCAAATTTGCTGTCGCAGGGACCAGTATTCCATCCTACCTTAAAAAGGTTACATTTGATGGTTTGGCTATTGAAACCCACATTCTGAAGAATTGTGTGCTTTCAGGATCAGCGATATCTACCTTGATTAATGCAAGGAAGCCAGCTTTCAGAGTCTTTTATTAGTCTGGAGGGCATATGTTTCCTGGTGTGCATCCAGAGGTTGGCATTCTAGAAAATGTTATAGGTAGAATCCTTGCCTTTCTGCAAATAGGATTAGTGATGAATACAGGGGGAAAAAACACAGCTTAATCCACCGTTTAGGTCACCCATGAAACCATGGGACTTGAATTTTAGTTTTGTTGGCTTTACAAAAACAGCCTTTTTGTGCCAATATGGCATACTCCCTTGATCCTTTTCACAAGGAAGTTTAGTTTTTCTGGTTGCCATATCTTCTGCAAGAAGGGTATCGGAGTTGGCTGCTCTTTCTTGTAAAGAGCCATGTTTAATCATTCACAAGGATAAGGTGGTATTGCGTACTCATTCCTAGCTTTCTGCCGAAGGTGGTGTCAGGTTTTCATCGAAACCAGGATATTGTTCTGTCTTATTTTTTTCCAGAACCCTGTTCTATGGCAGAAAAGTCGCTACATGCTCTTGATGTAGTGAGAGCAGTCAAGGTCTATTTGAAGGCGACTGCTCAGATTCGAAAAATGGATGTTTTGTTTGTGTTGCCGGAAGGTCCTAGAAAAAGACAGGCAGCGTCTAAATCTACTATTTCTAAGTGGATTCGGCAAGCAATTGTTCAAGCTTGCAGTTTGATAGGGAAGGTTCCACCTTTTCAAGTCAAAGCGCACTCCAGCAGGGTAATCCACCATAGTGCTTCGTGTGGGCAGTGCATCACCAAGCCTCCATGGCTCAAATCTGCAAGGCCGCTACTTAGTCTTCAGTCCATACATATACCAGATTCTATCATGTGGATGGAAAGACAGGAGGATATCGCCTTTGGGCGTAGTGTGCTGCAGGAAGCAGTGTAGGTCCTCAGGTCTGATGGCACCTTACTTTTTTGTGTCTCCCTCCCCTCAGATAACATTGCTCTGGGACATCCCATATAGTTACTACTATGGCTTTGTGTCCTGTGATGTACGATAAAGAAAATAGGCTTTTTCTAACAGCTTACCTGTAAAATCCTTTTCTTGGTGTAAATCACGGGACACTGAGGTCCCTTCTCTTTCTGGTATACACATGTATGGCTGAAACGATTGATAATGAAAATCATTGACAACAATTTTCATCGATTAGTTGGCCTGCGCGCACCTTCCTGCATTTCAGTACCGCCTCCGTCCGAGTGTTACAATCCCGTGTAAAAAGCCAGCGGCGCTCATGTGACCAGGCTTGTCTGCCTCTCTCCTCCTCTCTATGCTGACATCACCGTGGTATTCTCAGGCCCGCTCCCTTTGCTGCCTCGAGGGGAGAGGGAGGAGAGAAGCAGCCGGTCACGTGATCGCTGAGCTGGGATAAGGTAGCAGTTTGTTTTTAAAATACAGGGAACTTGGCAAAGCAATTCATATTGGTATTTATGGGAGGACACATGCCCCATAATTGGTGTTCCTGGGGGGTGAGAATAGTGCCCCATCATTGGGGTTCCTGGGGGGTGAGAATAGTGCCCCATCATTGGTGTCAGTTTGAGGCATACTCAGACCTCTCCCACCCACACTCCGGTCTGGTTCCTCCAGCTCGCTTTGGTCTGGTCCCTTGCCCCAGCCCACTCCCCCTTTTGGGTCTGGTCCTTTGTCCAACCAAACTGCCTTTCTATTACAACCCCCTCTGGTCCGGTTCCTCTCCCACTTGCCTCTTCCAAACTCCCTCACTCCCTTTAACGCCTGGTCTCCAAGCTAGCAAACTCCCTCCCACCCTCCAGTACGGTTCCCTCTCCCATTCAGGGCCAGCCGCCTAACTGCATTGTCAGTAATGAATGAGGAATTTACTTTAATTTCAAATAAACAATATTTTTTGGGGGATTTTATCTGATTAATCAAATAAATCGCCCAACTAATATAAAAATAATCCTTGCAGCCCTATACACATGTATTGCTTTGCTGCAAAAACGGAGGTACTCCCGGTAATGGGAGGGGTTATATAGTGAGTAAACTTCCTGTCTAGGGTGTGCCAGTGTCGATCACCTAAAGGTGGCCTATATATAACCAATATAGTTACTATGGCTCTGTGTCCCGTGATGTACTCCAAGAAAAGGATTTTACAGGTAAGCTGTTATAAAAAAATCCTATTTTTCCCTGTGACCGGGAAGGTTCTCACGATTGATGCCAGCCTGTAGCCTGGATACTTTCTTGTTGTAAGGGACTTGTAAGGTAATTTGGTTGTCCCTTTGAAGCTGAACCTGTCGACTGCAAGATCACCAAACCTGGATTCATCTCAGGGAGGGCACTAGAAGTCTCGCTGCTCAAGAAGCAGACCTAATTATAGCTTGCGTAAAAGTTCCCATGTTCTGCCAATGACCATTATGGAAATGCTCTGGAAAATTGTCAGTTTTGCTGCTTCAGTTGTCAACCTCTGGATTGCAGAGAATGGTTTCTTCAGCTGGAAAGGTTTCAAGCCCCCTGAAATGGGAGAGACAGGATCAGGACCTCCTGGCACAAAAAATGGATATGTTCATTGCCAGGACCAGGGATTTTTGGTTCTTTGTCGTCAGTGCTTCGGTAGCTCTGTAAGACCAGTTCAACCTGATTCTGTTCCTATCTCATCCATAGCTCCCTCCTTCCCTACTTCGCAAGATTGAGATGTAGGGGTTCACGTGATGTTCATTGCAATGAACTGGCTCGGGAGGATGTGGTACTTGGACTACTGAGATGACTTCTGCTTTTTTGGATCATCCAAGGGCCAATCTACCATCCTGCTTCTCGGTTGCTTTTAAAGGTTTGGCTGTTGAAGACCGGGTCCTGAGGGGAACATGGATCTATCAGATTCAATATTCCTTACACTTCTAATACCTTTTTAAAATCTACTTCTTGCAAAGTCTTTTATAACTCCTGGCCAGCCTACTTTGTGTGGTGCAAGGCTAGAGATTTCATCCCAGGAAGCTCTCTGGAGTCTTTTCTCCAGTGTGGCCTGCATCAGCATTTCAGCCTTAAGGGCCAAATCTTGACTCCCATCTTTTCTCAAAACCGTTTAACTCCTTAGTTAAAGCTGTTGTGTAGGGTGACGCTCACATTGCTCCCCAGAGGTTTTTTTTCTTTTTGTCTCGTGGCTCAATACCCTTTTCTTCCCAAGGTTGTTTTCTACTCTAGTGATTCTCAAACTCAGGCCTCATGTACCCTCAATAGGCCATGTTTTCAGGTTTTCCTTTAGCTTGCACAGGTTCTTTAAATCAGTCAGTGGCTTGGTATTTTGGACAGCTATTGTATCGAAGATAAATTCCCAAAACATGGCCTGTTGGTGGGGGTACTTGGGGACCGAGGTTGAGAACCCTTGTTCTACTCCACCTTAATCACAACGTTCTTCCCTTTCGGGGTCTTGCGCCAAAACATTTCAGGATATTTCTCTCAATTGATATGTGCTGTACTGTGTCTACAACTCAGCTACAGCTTGTTTTACAAAGTCATATTCTTTTCCATTCCTGAGGGTCTCGCAGGGGACAACCTGCCTCCAATTCCACTATTTCCAGGTGCATTAGAAAAATAATTCATAATCCTTTATAAATTTCAGCTATTACCAATATATACCCCCCCCCCCTATATTTTAAAATGATAAATTCTTTAATTTCTAAATTTATCTGGAACAACAAGAAACCTAGAATCCCACTGAAGACTTTGCAAAAGGGAAAAGACGAGGGGGGTCTGAATGTCCCAGACTTTAGAAAATATTACGAAGCAGCAGTGTTAACACGGGTGGTGGAATGGGCAAAATTAGAAAGTAAAAAAAGATGGGGAAAAATAGAACACAGTTTATCAGGCACAAATTTAGGTAGAGAAATCTGGACTCCTTTAAAATATAGATCACTAGGGAAGACAACACCTTTGGTCACAAAAAATGTGTTTAGAGTATGGGAGGGAATACACAAACATAACAAGTGGAAATATAATTCCCCTTTAATTTATTTAAAAGATAATGATTTTTTTGCACCTGGTAAAAGTACAATAGGAGGGAAATGGATAAAACAAGATAATATGCAATTACGACACATAATTAAAGAGGGGAAATTGAAAACACTAGCAATATTACAGAAAGAAAATGATTGGATGGATTTGAATGAGTGGCGATACCTGCAGCTTAGACATTTCGTCTCAAGACTACCACAACCGCTTAGAGATGGAGAAAATTTGACTGCCTTGGAGCGGATATGTGAGGGGAAATCCCCAAGGGCAGGTATTTTATAAGGTCTTGAGACGGGAATGTGAAGCGGAGGTACCAACTTTCATTAAAAAATGGGAAGAAGAGATAGGAGCACGGGGTGAAAACCAAAATATAGAAAAAATATTGAAGATGGTGCACAGATCCACAGAAAATAGTAAGATGATAGAAACAAATTATAAAATTTTAGTAAGATGGTATAGGACCCCAGATATAATGGCAAAGTACCAGGAGGGACAATCTGGGAAATGTTGGAGGAATTGTGGACAAACGGGAAGTTTGGCCCATATATGGTGGGATTGTCCCAAGATTAAAGAATATTGGAGAGAAATAATAAGATATATAGAAGTAATAGCTAAAATACAGTTACCTGAGAACCCATGGTTATGCCTATTCCATGCAGTAGATACCCCAATTAAGGAGTATAGGAATTCCCTCACAAGCTCATTAATAAACGTGGCAAAAAGCCTGATTCCGAAAAAATGGAAAGAAATAGAAGCACCCAAAGTAAAGGAATGGCTAGGAAAAGTTGAGGAAATGTATAGTATTGAAGGGCTGGGAATGGAGGAAGAAAGAGAAAGAAAGAGATTCCATGTAAAATGGAAATACTGGAAAATCTTTAGACAATCTATGATTTTTAACGAGGTAATGGGTCGGTAGGGGTGGGGAGATGGGTGGGAGGGAGATATTTTAGAAGAACTCGAGAAGGAAAGAAAGAAAACCAGGATAATGTGAAAAATTGAAGGGCATGAATGTATTTTGGTCCTATGGTTTTCTTTTATAATACTTGATTATGTTTTGTACGCAACTTAAATGAAAAATTTAAATAAAGAATAAAAAAATAAAAAAATAAAAATAATTCAAGCCTATAGTCTAAAAGAACAAGGTTCCACCCTTCCCTGTAAAAGAACACTCATCCAGATCTATTAGTGCTTCATGGGCTTTTTTGGCATTAGCATCTTCCCAGCAGGGCTGCCACCTAGTCTTCTGTTCACACATTTAAGGTTTAAGTGGTGGATGTTCAGGCTTCATTTGATGGCATTTTCCAGTAGTAAGTTGGTGTAAGCTACCTTGAATTTTATTTGGCCCTTTTGATTAGGTTGTTTTATGTACCAGTTAGCATTTGTTGCCTACCCCTCTGTTGGAGTAGTTTGTTCATCCCTTCTATTGTACAATAGGGAAAATGTTTTCTTTTGTTAACTGTAAAATACATTTGTTAACTGTAAAATACATTTAACAAGCATTTATTGCAGGACTAAAGTTACTCCCATCTGTATAATTTGATCAACATCATTCTTTGATAAAAAACTGAGACTTGCTGTGGAAGGAGGGATTATTCTGGCTGTGTCCTTACAGCTTTGCCAGTGTCCGATTCTCAATGCAGCTGCTTTACCCTTGGTCTAAGACTGAGGTCCTGTATGCCAAGAACTTACAGGTAATAAACATATCTACCTCTCCCCTTGGTTTTGTAAAATTAAGATTTTATATGATGAATAGCATCAGTAACCTTATAAGTTTATAATTCTATAAACAGTTCAAAATTACAATTTACCAGGAACATTATATAATCTCTCTGGGTGATATTGGAATTTGTTCATGCAGTGTTTTTATTTTGACCACCCATTTAAGAATTTTTCCCATAAAGTTCTAGAAGACCACAGACAGTTGAGCATGATTACCCAATTAGAGAACCTCCCAAATCACTTTTTAAATTACTCATTTGAAGCCCCCTAGACAGCAGGTTTAATCTGTCTTCTAGGAGCTGTACTGCTTTTGGGGTAGTAGACCACATTATGTATGAAGCAGAAATATTCTGCAAGTCTGACTGTAGCTGCACTGGATAGGAGGAGACTTGGGTGTTACAGGTATGGGCAATCTGACAGATTCCCATTTGCTTGTCTCCAAATAGAACCAGCCCCTACTCGATGTTAAGAAACGCCACAAAAGTATATACATTTTGTGTTAACTTTGTCACTGTAAACTGAGGAAAGAATGGCGTTGTAACATTTTCACTATAGGCTGCTCTCTTCCCAAAGACTTAACTATTAGTCGGCAGTGTGGTTTGTGTGTTCCCAGTGCTGCTTTTATGTAACATAATTTCGTTTGTTACCATAGGTATGAGAGGTCCAGAGTTTATAGGACTATCAAGATATGGGCATTCCTGAACCAATGTTGAATTTTGTAAAGCCTGATTGCATACATTCCAGATGAGAAGTATATTTGAATTAAAGTGGAACTAAAGTCCGCAATACTTCTGCTGCAATGGTCTAGGTCCCTTGGTGGCAGTTTTCGGCTGTCCTGATTGGCTGGCGTGGAATTACATAACTCTCTCTCATGTATGTGCAGCTCAATGTATTCTACGGGTAACTGCCAACAGGCAGGTTTATTTAATTGCAGCAGAGACATTGGGGGACATTTACTAAAAGTGGTTTGCTCAGATTCTCATGCAGCTGTGCACAAACAGCTTCTAACTTCAGCTTGTTCAATTGAGCGTTGACAATAAAACCTGGAAGTCCACTGGTTTCTATGCAGAACTGCACCAGATTTTGCACCATGCACTTTTAGTAAATCCCATTGCATCTCTCTTCTGCAGTAAAGATTTGGCCTGTTTGAAGTTTTTTTATTTGTGACTTTTTAGTTGGTCATCTGCAGTGGGTTTCCTATATCCTTTTACAACCATGGACAAATTTGTTGGTACCCGTCCATGGAAAAAAAATCCACAATTTTTTGTTTTAAAGGCCAAGTTCACTGCAGGAAAAAAATGTGTATATTTCGTTTTTTCACAGGAGCCTACAAAGTATAGTGTTGCACCTGCGATCAGTGCTTAGCGATGTGTTACACCTAAATGCTTTTGTAACATGTTGCTGGAGTTATCCTTTAATAATCTGAAACTCACCAAAGTAATTGGCAGCCATCGTTGTTTGTACACTATTACAAATTTTGATATAACAATATTTCAACTCAGATGAGAATGGCAAGGACAAAAATTGTACTCTTAACCTAATATATTGTTGCCCAACCTTTTGGAGGCAACCACTGCAAACAAGCATTTTCTGTAGCTCTCAATAAAACTTCTGCATCTGCAAAAAAAATAGTCTGGCCCCCTCTTACAAAAACTGCTACAGCGGTCTCAGGTTTGAAGGCTGCCTTCTCCAGACTACATGGTTTTTGTCCTTTCCATAGGATTTTCAATTGTTTCATATGATTCAGATTAGGGCTCATAGTCTATTTCAGACGAATCCATTGTTTTTGTACTTGGCCATTCTTGGGTGCTTGTAACTGTGTCTTGTGTCATAATCTCATTAGAGAACTCACAACCTGCAACTGAAACTGCTATCTAACACTGTGCTATATGTTTGTTTTTCTGCAAAATGTAATGATATTGAGAATTTATTGTGCCCTGCACAGCCTCAAGGCACCATGTGCCAAGCAGCCCGAAACTGAGCCTCCATGTTTTACAGTAGGTACTTTTGTGGGGGGTTGCTAATTTTTTTTCTTCTTTTTTTTTTCCTCATCTATTAGTTTTGTCTCATCTTTCCAAAGGATATTCTCCAAAAACATTGTTTCTTGTCAATATGCTCTATAGAAATTTTTTGGTCTGGCTTTTATTTTTATATATATATATATATATATATATATATATATATATATATATCCCAATTGAAATTAATCAAAGTATCCATATAAAAATTCAGTGAGCAAAAAAATTGTGAAAAAATATGAAGAAGTGTAAGAAACACTTCAGGCCATTTCTTCAAGGAAATACATCCTTTCAATAAGTCTGTAAGTGAATGTCCTTACCAGGGAGAGTGGACTCCCTGGCAGGCGGAGTCAAGTTCGCAAGCAGATTCGGCTTTCTGCAGGGACGGGTGGATCTCTTTTGCTTCAAGTATGGCCAGCCACTTCCGAAGATAGACGAATAGACCAGACAGCGGAGGGCAGCGTATAGATGAGCTGATGGATAGGCTTGTCAGTCTCTCGTATGTTCGGCGCCTTCCGCTGTTAGACAATGTCGCTCCAGCAAGAGGCGGTGAACGCAGAAGTATGGCCAGTGAATCCACTGATCTGAAAAAGATGCACTCAGGCTCAAGACCAGGAGTGTAAGAGAGAAAGACTGACTCCAATCGTGAAATACCATTAGAAAAAGCCTTTAATGGTGGCTGCACTGACTACACTGGATTGATTTAACTCGTTTGTGGCCACTTCCATGAAGGTCTTCCATGGACCTTAATTTTTCTCATTTTTGCAGCCCTAGTCACAAACTTATTAGAGATTGTCTTATACCCTTTTACCATTTGATATGCTGGTCTATTATATTCTTTCTCATCTCCTTAGCCAACAATCTCTTGCTTTCTCTGATTCATTATTAGTGTGGTGCACACGGTGATGGGAAAAAGCAGAGACTACTTTATTTGCCTAGACTGAAGATGTGTGATCCTAATTAGGGATGCACAGATATCATTTTTGTTACTACAAATACGAGCACAGATTTTTTTTATTTTTTTAATACTTGCTGATACCAATTACCGCCACCTATGGCAACTGTTATGTTTACACTTAAGTTGTCCGCAATGGTACAAAACATTAAAGTTGTAAACAAAACACATTTTTTAATTTCATTTGTAAATATTTTTAACACATTTCAATGTGAAACATGTAAATATGTTAAAGATGTAAAAAAAAAAAAAAAAAAAAAACAACAAAGCAAACAGTTTTAATTTTTAATAGTTTATATAATAGAAGTGAACAAAAAAAAAATCAGGGAAATAAATGGAGCAGAATAAGGTGTTAATTAAGGCTAATAAGGGTTTAAACAAAGGAACATTTATTACCTTTTTTTTATTTTATTTTTTTTTTACTTGACAGAGCGCTTTAAACTGACTTCATCTTCAGATCCAAGTTCATCCCTTTGATCTGCAGATAACAGAGCTCCAAAAAGAAACAAGGTCTTTTTTTTTTTTCTGTGACTGAGCAATGTTGATCAACATTGCCCAGCTGCTTTTTTTTTTTTTTTTTTTTTTTTTTTTTGACGGTTCCAATTGCTGGACGACTTTTACACTTTAGCTGTCAACAGGGGAACCACACCATTTTGCTGGCTTAAGACCAGAGCACTTTTTGCAATTCGTCACTGCATCGCTTTAACTGACAATTGCGTGGTCTTGTGACGTGGCTCCTTCTTTTGGTGGTATTTGATCACCTCTGCAGTTTTTTTTTTTTTTTTTGTTTTTTTTTGCATTATAAACAAGAAAATGACAATTTTGAAAAAAAAAACACATTATTTACTTTTTGCTATAATATCCCCCAAAAATATATACATTTTTTCCCACAGTTTAGGCCGATACGTATTCTTCTACATATTTTTGGTATAAAGAAATCTCAATAAGCCATCATTGATTGGTTGGCGCAAAAGTTAGTGTTTACAAAATAGGGGATAGTTTTATGGCATTTAATAATTTTTTTTTTTTTTTACTAGTAATGGTGAGCAGTGATTTTTATTGTGACTGCGACATTATGGCGAACACATCGGGCATTTGACACGTTTTTGGGACAATCGGTGCTATACAAATGCACTGATTCCTGTCTAAATGACACTGGCAATGAAGGGCTTAACCAAGAGGTAGCAGTGTAGGGGTTAAGTGTGTTCTAGGGATGCGTTTCTAACTGTGGGGGGCTTGGCTGTGATTTACAGATCACTGATATCTTCAATCACAGGGAGCAGAGATCAGTGTCACTTGTTGCTAGGCAGAACGGGGAGATGCTGTTTACATCGGCATTTCCCCGTTCAGCCTCCCCGTGAGACGATCGCAGGTATCCCCGTGGTGGTAGTCTGCGGGACCCGCGGGGGGTCCTGACCAGCACATGGCAATTTTAAAGGGACGTACCTGTACGCCCATTTGCCTGTCCGTGCCATTCTGCCGACATACATCTCCGTGCGTCAGGCGGGAAGCGGTTAAACTGTTACTGAACCCAGTATTATGAGAATTAATGCCCCATTCCCACAGCTTATAAATCTTCTATTTACATTAAAATACTGCCACTATATACCTTTTTAATCTTTATACCATGGTTGCGTGATGGACTGCACCATTTCTCCAGTGCTGAGAGATCAGGTAGGAGATTTCCACTACAGCCTGTACACACGCCCACATGTGTGATGTCAATAATATGTGACCTGGCTATCTCTGAGAACAAGTAATTCTCTCCAGCATAAAAGACAACTGAGCATGTGCAGGTCGGCTACTCTACCTGTGTTAGCTGGCCTTCCCCAGATAGACAATACAGGAGGGAAGGAATTGTACGTACAAGATAAAACAGCCTTTTTGCACAATGCAGAGGGTTAACCCTTTAAGTTCCACAGTGATAGAACAAGAATGCTATGCTGCATATAGTCTGATTTTACTGTTGTGGGCTTAGTTGCACTTTAAGGACGCGGTGGCCCCGCTTCTTAACAGATAATTGCCGGCTTTTATTTTGTTTTAGCTGTCGGTGGAGGAATCCTGCTGATAGGCTGAAAGTATCGGTTTTAGGTACCAGTGCATTTTGCAAATGCAACCCTAATCCTAATTAGAGAACAGTTACTTTGAAATATTACCAAGATCCAATTAGTTGTCATCTTTTCTAGGAGTACCAACAAATCTGTCCAGACCATTTTAAAATATCTGTGCGGAGTAAGCAATGATGTGTCTCATTATTTTTTTTGCTTTACTCTGACATCTGAAAGGCATGCTGGTGTACATGAGGCGATTGGTTTTAATTAAAAAACTTCTCAAAAGGAATAAATCCACATACTGTATTGCCGTAAAACACTCACTATTTCACCCTGAAAATTGGGTGCAAATGGTGCGTGCGTGTTATACGCCGATACTGCAATTTGGGTTGCCTAGGAGGGAATGGGGATGGGACTAGGGCCGTCGGATTACATACCGTGAGAATCTCCTGTTTACTCAGCGGCCTTTGTAATAGGAAGTCCCATCTCCTGGGCCAGCATTTGACAAGTGTTCTGTCTATCATAGAACTTTGTATTACAGAGGCTGCTGAGTAAACAGATTTGTGCTGTATGTAATCTGACGGCGCTCGTCCCACCCCTGTCCCCTCCGAGGCAGCAGTAATCTGAGGTGAAGCTGCAGATGGGCACTGATCAGGCTGCATTTATGGCAAAGGTGAGGCTGCATATGGGCATTCATCAAGCTGCATTGATGGGCAATTGTAAGGCTGCAGATGGGATTTGATCAAGCTGCATTGGTGGGCAATTGTGACGCTGCAGATGGGCATTGATCAAGCTGCATTTATGGGCTGCAGATGGCATTGATCAGGCTACAGATGGGCAATTGTGAGGCTGCATTGATGGGCACCAACCCTTATTTTGCTTCAAAGTTCTTCATTTAAAATTTTAAGTTTTTTTTTTCCCTGATACTTCCCTCCTAAAATTAAGGCGCTATATGCTGATAAATACGGTATGCAAGTCTTGCAAAACACTTGTTTCTACAAAAAAAGAAAGCGCAATATGTTACTTTAATATATTTTAAGTGTGACATTTTGAAGTGTTTAAATGGCTGAAAATTATATTTCATACATTGTAGGTATTTGGGGATCTACAATCTGTCAAATCTTTAAGATATCTGAATTATAACCTAAAACTTCTATCTAAAATATGCAGAATTATCCTTCTTCCTATCTAGCCGCTCATATAAGGTTCTTCAGCTCCGGTCCAAATGTTTCACTTGACTATAGCAGTAAGACAGAAACCTGTGCACAGCAGGACATACTGGTTGGATATGTTGTAACTTCTTTATAAGATAATGGCTATTTGTTTTTTTGCATCCAGCATCAATTTATCTGCCTTGTTTACTAAGGCAGATCCCCGTTCTGCCTCTGTACCGTGATCGGGGGTGGCCGGGGGACATAGTCCGCCATACCTGCGTGCGTTTCCCCAGCATGCAGTGAGCACCCACACTATCTCATGCATGGACCGACATACAGGTACGTCAGTTTGCGAAGCTGCAATATATCTGCAGGAAACAGTCAGCAAGTGGTTAAATTCCTTTTTTATTCATAACTTGTGTATGAATGATTTAATGCGATTGGAACCCAATATACAGTGTCCAATTTCCCCATAATGTGTATAATTTCTTTTTCTCAATGTTTTTAAATTTTATATTTTCAATTTTGAACCTTGCATCACTGACTTGAAGTTGGTATACAACACTTTAGGCATCTGATATGCATTTTCTTTTTGAAAGGTTATCTTAAAGGTTATATAGTACCTTTAAAAAGTATTCATATCCTTTAAAAAATTTCCAGATTTTGTCATGTTACAACCAAAAGCGTAAATGTATTTTATTATTTAATTTAATACCAACACAAAGTGGCACATAATTATGAACTGAAAAGAAAAATAACTAATGATTTTCACTTTTGTGAAAAAAAAAAAAAAAAAATTCGGAAAGTGTAGTTTGCATTCAGCCCTAACTGAAATCTAGTGGAACCAAATGCCTTCAGATGTTACCTAAGTAAATGGAGTCCACCTGTGTTTAATATATTATAAATACAGCTGTTCTGTGAAGCCCACAGAGGTTTGTTAATTAACCTTGGTGAACAAACTGCATCAAAGGCCAAGGAACACACCAGATAGGTCAGGGATAACATTTCTGAGAAGTTTAAAGCAGGGTTAGGTTATAAGAAAATATCTCAAGTTTTGCACATCTCACGGAGCACTGTTCAATCCATCATCTGAAAATGGGAAAAGTAGGGCATGACTGTCCACCTAAACTGACAGACCCGGCAAGGAGAGCATTAATCAGAGAAACAACCAAGAGGTCCAAGGTACCTCTGAAGGAGCTGCAGAGATCCACAGCTCAAGTGGGAGAATCTGTCCACAGGACAACTATTAGTCTTGCACTCCACAAATCTTGCCTTTATGGAAGAGTGGCAAGAAGAAAGCCATAAGAAGTCCTGTTTGCAGTTTGGGAGAAGCCATGTAGGGGACACAGCAAACGTGGAAGAAGGTGCTCTGGTCAGATGAGACCAAAATGTAACTTTTTTCCCTAAAAGCAAAATGCTATGTGTGGCAGAAAACGAAAGCTGCACATCACCCTGACCACACCGTGAAACAAGGTAGTGGCAGCATCATGTTGTAGTGATGCCTTTCTTCAGCAGGGAGAGGTATACTGGTCAGAGTTGATGGGAAGATGGATGGCGCAAAACACAGGGCAATCTTGGAAGAAAGCCCATTAGAATTTGCAAAAAACTTGAGACTGGGGTGGGGGTTCACCCTCCAGCAGGACAACGACCCTAAAAAAAAATTCAGCCAGAGCTACAATGAAATGGTTTAGATCAAAACATATTCATGTGTTAGAATGGCCCAGTCAAAGTCCAGACCTAAATCCAATTGAGAATCTGTGGCAAGACTTAAATTGCCTTTCAGACGCTCTCCATCCAATTGACAGAGCTTGAGATATTTTGCAAAGAAGAATGGGCGCGCCATGGCGCCAGAAGGGGAGATCACCTCTCCCTCCTTCCTCTCGGCAATCATCTTGAACATGCCTCGGATTGCCCGGCCAGTCACAGCACGCCGCATAGCTTATGCTTGTGCAGTCCCCCACATCTCTGGGCCCTGGGACAGGTTAATGCCCGATTTATTAAGTCAGCAGCTTCAGTATTTGTAGTTGCTGACTTCTATTTCTATTTCGTTTTTTTTTTTTTTTTTTTTTTTTTATATAAGCAGGATTCCCCTTTAAACCAGTTTGTTAAAAAGAAAAGCATGAAAAACAAAATCTATTGGCTGGAAAGCTTCTGTATATCACACTTGTGTACATTTGTATTTCACCATAACTGACTATAAAACATACATGACCCAGTCTGTTAGTGGAGCCAATACATTGTGGTCAGTCATATTGTGAACTTACACCTCTGTGTTTGTCAGTCCTACCCACTGTCTTCTGCTAAATCACTCAACCACTCTTGCTCTCAGATCTCTCCCAAAATAAAGGTTAATCATTCTAGTCCAAGATGAGAATTGAGGGATGAATCGACAATTTGAAAACTCAGTGTGCAAAGGACCCAGGAATGCTTAGAATTTTTAACAGGAACAACTTTATCAACTTTGCACATATCACACACATAACATACTTCCAATACTAGAATTAAACAGACCAAAAGGGATCAAATGAGGAGCTATTTTTAGGGTTTACATAAATTTTTAAGAGTAGAGCTGATTCTCTTTATAGGTGCAACTATAAATGTTCACTTTTCATCATGTATTTGTTACATAGAACGTATAGTGATTTTGTATTTGTTTTCCGTATTTTGGTCAAGACTTGAAAAAATATTTTTTATTAAAACCTGTGTTGAAGAAAACCCTGTTTACAGGTCTCAGTAGTTCAAACTGAAATTTATACATGATTGCGGGGATTTGTCCCTGACTGGATGGCTCCATCCTAGCTTTCCGTCAAAGCAAGCCAAAATGCAGGGAACTTTTGTACTATGCTCTGGAAATGCTTTGCCATGTAAATGTCTGTCAGTTGTGTGTACAAAAATGATATATTAGGTTCCATTTAATGTTACAATTATAGCATCTCTTTAACCTACTGTAACAAATATATATGCCTTACTGAAAAATTAACAATGTACTCAGTGACTCAGGCACAAAACCCTTCCATGTCCACACAATAATCCTCCATTCACATGTGTAGAAGGAATTATGTCTTTAATAGCATGTATGATGAGGTATTTTCAGATCACCTGTGTTCTATAACAGAATAGCTTGCCTCTGGTTTCTAGTTGTGAAATGTGATATGCATTACAACTAACAGGGTTGTTTGTTGATCCAAGTCAGTGACTAGGAATTTGGGCTGGACAGAAGTATGAGAGCTTGCAGTGAGCAACATCTGAGGTTTTTCAAAGCAGATGTGGCATGCAAAGAAAAGGTAAGCTATATATATATATAAATTCACTATCCTTTACAACAAGTTCAATTTGAAAATATTTCTTGGCACTTTGATGGTTGATGAAATATCTAGACCTAGTAGCATGGTCATTGTATTTTAAAGCAGTTGTACCTGCGACAATTTTGCTTTATCTGAGTGACCTCAATATAGCTGAATAGCAGAATTCTAGCTGAATAGCAGAATATGAAGTAAACCTGAACCTTGATGAGAATAACTAATTATAACCCAGTGTTTTAGTGACCAACTTTAAACAACTGCTCAACATCACAAAATATGATCAATATTTTGTCACACGGTATTTGCACAGCAGTCTTTAAGACGCATTTTTTGGGGGTGGAAAAAATACTTTTCTGTATTAAAAACCATAAAGTTAGCCCAATTTGATAATGTGAAAGATAATGTTACGCCAAGTAAATAGAAACGCAACATGTCATGCTTTAAAATTGGACATGCTTGCGGAATGGGGACAAACTACGGTACCTAAAAATCTCCATAAGCGATTCTTTAAAAAAAAAATTAAGTTCCCCGTTTTAGAGTTAGAGTGGGTCTGGTGCTAGAATGATTGCTCTCACTCTTTAACGATTGCAGCGATGCCTCACATGAACACCGTTTACAATTGCGGGTGTGACTTGCGTTTTTTCTTTAAAGGGGGACTTTTTTTTTCATTGTCCCTTTAAAAAAAAAAAAAACTGATCACTTTTAACGCTGTCGCAAGGAATGTAAACATCCCTTGTAGGTGGTGACGGGTGCTCTTTATGGTGGGATCGGGGGTCGAAAAGACTCCCAATACCTCCTTTGCACTTAAAAGTATTCAGATTGCCAAAAACGGCGATTCGGAAATACTTTTTTTATTTTTATTTTTTAAAGTTGTGCCATTGGCAGCCGAGTAAATCGGTAGTGACCTCGCCTCCAGGATTTTACTTAGGAGACCTGATCAGAGCCGATTCTAGCTGGTGGCTTTGGTCTCAGTGGGACAGGAGGCCCTGAAGAGCGGCAGGAGGGGGGTGCCCCCTGCTTTAGGAAAACAGATAAGCTGCTTTTAGCCTCGTCAGTTGTTATCACTAATGAGTACTGGGTAATGGTACCAGGGTGATGCCTGCAGCTGCAGGCATCACTCCGATATAACCCTTTCATGTCATGAAGGGGTTAAGTAGGAATGGCATGCTACATATAATGTGTTTGTTTTCACAATGGACCTGGCCTGTCTTGTTGCCCATAACTGGTCAGTTTTTTTTTGTTTGTTTTTTTTTTATTATTTTTTTTTCGCTCCTCCTTGCTTTTAAAATGAAGGAGAGAATCTAATTGGCTGTCATAAACAATAGAATTCTAAGATTTGGTCTGGGCCACCTTTAGACTATCACTTTATAGAGCTGTATTTTTCACTTTTTCCAGTGTTTCTGCTAGTGATGGCTAAAAACTGCACAGGTTGCATGTTAAACTCATCTTAGCATGGATAATGATAAAGATTATAAAGCTCAAAGACATCTGATAAAACTGGAGAGTGCAAAATCTGGTGCACCTTTGCATGGTAGTTTCTAACGTCAGCTTGTATAATTAAGCTTTGACCCAAAAAAGGAAGTTGATTGGTTTATATGCAGATGTGCACCATATTTTGTATTCTCCAATTTTGGTAAATCAACCCCACTGGGTGACTTCATTAGAAACGTTTACAGTGCTTTCTTTTTTTATTATTACTAAAAAATACTTGGTTGATAACTATTATCTTTTTATACCACCCTTTCCATGTCCATTCACTTATCTATAATGTAATTGGTTACCAGTAATGTTTAGAACAGTTTAACAGTTTTAAATAGCAGAATTGTTCTCTAAGGCTTGTGATTTCAATCATGTTTCCTCTTTCAATAAATTTTGTTAACTAGATTTTAAAAATGTGCTTTAACAGATTTAAAATGTCTTATTTTTGATACTGTAACCTCCATGTTAATGCTAGAATAATGCCTACTCGTTACTCATCATTAACTTGCATTGTTAATGCTGCCCATTATCCAACATTTTGTACAATACCTATACTTAATATTTAGATCATGTGTATCTCTATTAGGACCTAATATTTGTATCATATGCCTCTCTGAATAAGGCTTCTTTAACCACTTGCCTGCAGGGCACTTAAACCCCCATCCTGCCCAAACCATTTTTCAGCTTTCAGCGCTGTCGCACTTTGACAATTGCGCGGTCATGTAACACTGTACCCACACAAATGTTTTGTCATTTTCTTCACACAAATACTTTTTTTTTTTTTACTTGGTTACAAAATTTACTGACAAACAAATTTTTCTCCTAAACTGATTTGCGCTGATGAGGCGGCACTGATATGCTGAGCTGGTGGACATTAAGGTGGCACTTGTGGGCACTGATGAGGAGGCACTAATATGCTGCACTGGTGGGCACTGAAAGGCGGCACTGGTGGGCAACACTGATAGGCATAGATCAACAGCAGTGATGGGCATGGATAGGTGGCACTGATGGCCAGCACTGACTGGCATCGCTAATGGGCACGGACTGCTGACACTGTTGAATCTATATTGTAATTGGGGCACTGATCAGTGCCCTAACTACATGCCCAGATGCTGCATGGTGATGCCGCTGATCGGCTCTCCTCACCACACGCTGCCATCTGTGTTTACAAGTAACCGGTTGTGATTGGACATAGCCAATCACATTGTTAGAGCCGTGGAAGCGGCTCTTACCAGAGATCGGCGTCGTGCCATGTCCTAGTAACACAGTGTGGCTGCGATCGCAGTGCTGCGCACCCCTGCGACAGTGACCATTCTGGGTCGCCGTCATGACGTCCCAGAAGAGAGCTGCACCACCCCGCTGTCGTGACAGTGGGCAGGCGGCAACTAGTTGATGTTTGTAGATCTTTCATTAACAGATTCCCTTTTCTGTCAATTAACTACAGCGTGAAATATGCAGATCATAAATGACATGTATATATTTATGCACATATATTTATATGTAAAAACCTTGGAATTGACAACATAATGCACAACTTCCCATTCCATTAATGTTTTTACTGACGTCATTCTGGTAATTTTCTCTCCAATTCTTTACTTCCTGACATTCTAATGTCAGTTACAAACTTTGCAAATGAGAGCAACATTATAATTGGAAAGGCATTCTATTATATTATAAATATCTTTGAGGTAAAGACAGTTATAGGCTATATTTATGGGCTTATGTTGGTATACCATCAAAGAATTGCTGTCATGTATTGAACATCTGTCTGAGATATTCATCTTTCACATTTGTAATAGTTTGTATTTTATGGCTGTGTGCAAACAAAAAGCAGGTCTTTGGAGTTTTAACTTCTTTAAGTATAGTTAACCTTCCAAATTTAAGTTTGCTGTTTTCAGTAATCAAAAGTTCTAGAATACCATTTTGATGTTAATAAATTGACTTGTGCTCATTAAGAGCTATCCTGTAGCACCATAATCTAAGCATTAGACTTTTGGTTGCGATCCAGCCTTATGGACCGTACACACACCATCATATTTTCCGACAACAAATGTTGAACGTGAGCTTGTTGTGGGAAAGTCCAACCGTGTGTAAGCTCCATAAAACATTTGTCGAATTTCGGCCAACAAATGTTTGAGAGCAGGTTCTCAAATTTTCCGAAAACAAAACTTGTCAGAAATTCCAAGCGTATGTACACAATTCCAACACACAAGTCCATGCATGCTCAGAATCGAGCAGAAGAGCCTCACTGGCTATTTAATTTTTCTCGGCTCGTCGTACGTGTTGTACGTCATCACGTTCTTGACGTTCGGAATTTCCGATAACATTTGTGTAGAGCTGCAACTAATGATTATTTTCATAATCGATTAGTTGACCAATTATTGTTTCGATTAATCGGTTAATAACCTTAAAAAAAAATGTGTCAAATTGACATTCATTTTCAACCACAGTGACAGGAAAAATTGTAAATAGAAAACTTCTTAGTCAAAGGAATTTTCAGACAGTGTATGTTATTTTTGTTCAGAAATTACATTTATTTTAAAAACGGAATGTTCAAGTGAAATTTTCGAAATTAAATTCTTTCATTCGGCGAATGTACAAAGATTTTTCATCTGAATATTCTCATCTGAAAATTGATCTGTGTGGCCAGCATAAAGGCTCGGTACACACCTATGCTTTTGATCTGTTTCTGCAGTGCTTTTTGCTGTGCGTTTTTGATTTTTGCGCATGTGATTTTACAGCAATTTGCATTTTTTTTTTGTGCAGATTAAAAAACACAAATTGCTGCAAAAATGCAATACATGCTTTTCTGCAGATTCTCCATTGAAGTATATTGAACCAATAAAGCACCATTTTGCGTTAAAAGTCCCTGACCCTTTCAGATGTGAATGTGGCCCATAGGAAACCATGTAAATGAACTGTAGTGCATTTCTGCAAAAAGCACCAATAAACACATAGATGTGAACCAGGTCTAAGACGTTTAGTATCATAATGGGGTTAAAAAAATAAATAAAAATTAGCCCTTTATAGTAGAAAAAAAACAGATACTGCTGTAACGGGTTCATTTTTTTTTTTTTTACTGTAGAACAGTGAAAGTAATATTTACAGTAGCAATTTGTTCTTTTTGTACTATAAAGGGCTCGTTTTAGTTTAATTTTAACACCATTATGTTACTGACCAATTAATCGATTATGAAATTAATGGATTACTATTTTCATAATAGATTCGTTATCGATTAGTTGTTTCAGCCCTACATTTGTGTGACCATGTGTATGCAAGACAAGTTTGAGCCAGCATCCTTTGGAAAAAAATCCACGTTTATGTTGTTGGAAAATCCTATCATGTGTACATAGCCTTACAGTAAATTGTCTTCAAGAGGAACATTTCAAAGTAGGAGTGTAGTGCCATAAGGTCTGTGCCTTTACCTTCATGACTTTTCTAATCCATCAATACAGCCCCTCAAAAGCCCCATGTTATTGAGAACTATCCGAAGATCTGTTTCTAAGGATTTATCTGCCTCCTTGGTACTACTTGAACCTTGAAGGGGGAACACCCCCCAACGAAAGCTTGTCCTGAAAATTTGGATGTTGGTGCAAATAAAGTTAAAGTATCAGACAGTACTCTGTAGTTTTTGTAACAAATATGCTGACATGGCTACAATCACCTCTGCCTTCCTACATGACAGTCCTAATGTCTGATTGGTTGCTCAGGGAGTGGTATTCTATTAAGAGTGCAGTTTTTTTGATGGTTTCTCTGTCAACTTATAAACAAAAAAAAAAACTTTACATTAAATTGAAATATAGTTTATCTTTAAAGGCATAGTCTTGTAATCTAGAAGATATATTGTAATGTAGTTAGGAAGAAGAGATAAAGGAGAGACTTTACCAAGCAAGAACCCAGACGCCTATCCAATATCCACTTCCTTTCAAATTTTTCAAACTTCAACTTCCTCTCAAATCTATTTCAACATTGGAGTACACATACAACACCAGAAACTTTGAAGATAAAAATACAAGAATAAAAGCACAGCAGTGCCCAGGTATTTAGGGATATGTGCTGTACCATTGCATCCCTTGTACCTGCAAATGCTGCACATTCAACTCTTAAGAGTTCTACAAACATCAGTACTACATAAAGTCATTAGGCTTTTTTTAATATATATATATATATATATATATATATAAACGTTTAAGTGTCTAGGTACATGTATTCTACTGAAGTGGAACTTTATCTTGCCAGTAGAAGACTTGTTTGAGGGTTTTATGAATCTTGCTGTGATCTTGCGTAAATCCTGTCTCATAAAATACATCTCTTCTCTTTTCGATTGGTTTGTTGTGTGCAAAGTCTGTAAACTTACTACAGGAATGTCCCTAATAGTTTTTCTTTTTCCTACACAATTTTATATATGCTTTTATAGCAAGGTATAAGATAAGCCTACAGAGTTTTTTTGATCTGTTAAAATGTTACTAAACCCACAAGAGTAAAATCGGTCTGTATATGGAGTAAAGCATGCTTGTTATACTCACTGTGGAACCTAAGGGGTTAATCCTCTGGATTGTGTAAAAAGGCTCTTTGATCCAGTCGTCTTTGATCCTCTCCTCCTTGCATTGCCTCCAAAACATCTCTGGTTAAGACAGCAGCTTCAGTCTGCACATGCTCAGTTTGGTGTTTTACCTAGTGGGTTTTTTTTTCTTGGGAGAGTGAAATCCGCACAGGGTTAATTGGCACTGTCCAGACAGAGGATCAGGGGTCCTGCAACCTTATAGGACATTCAGGGGAGAATGAAAACTACTCCTACAAGCTTTAACCAGATATTGTTAAAAGTCACAAGATTGTTATACTCTGCTGAGAAAAGATATTTAGCAGTTTTTATATTTACTAAAATAATTTAATTTCCATATGTACTGTGGGGAGACCAGATATAGAAAATGCAGGGTCCTGGGTTTAGTAACACTTTAATATCCACCTATGTTTTGTAAAAGGCAACTCAAGGTCTGTTTTCTTCTACTGCTTGCAGGCTACTTATGCTCCTCATTTTAGATTTGTTGTGTTTATAAATTAAAGGCTAAAACATCGTTGTTTTTTTTTTTTTTTTTTTGTAGAAGCGGTACTTTGTTAGATCACTGATCTAAAATTTAAGAATTAATACTTGTAAAAACAAATTGTTAATGGATAATTTTTTAAGAGTTGGTTATACAGGGCAATTCCTCAGCATTACACCAACTTATATTTAATATTAAGTATTTGTATTTAGTTTACTGGAAAATGGTGATACTGGTTAATGTCTTTAAATTGTAAGTGCCATCTGTCTAAAATATTATTCCTTATATGTACCTTTTTTGTGCTCATAAGTTTACATACCCTGGCAGAATTTGATTTCTTGGCCATTTTACAGATATGAATAACACAAAAACTTTTCTTTCACTCATGGTTAGTGTTTGGCTGAAGCCATTTATTAATCAACTGTTTTCCTCCTTTATTTTTATTATTTTATGCATTTGTTTTTAATCGTAATGACAACAGAAATTACCCAAATGACCATGATCCAAAGTTTACATACCCCAGTTCTTAACTAGTTCCCGACTGCCGGCTGTCGAATTACGGCCAGGCGGCGCACCTATTGTGGCGGGAGGGCGTCATATGACGTCCTCCCGTTTAAACAGGGAATGCAAGCGCATCCCTGTTTCTTCCGTGGTGGCGTGTCACGGAGACGCCGCTCGCCACCGAAGGGGGTGAACAGCCATTGGGTATGGCTGTTTACCACGTGATCGGCCATGATGAAGTGATGCACGCGATCGCGCTGCGCATGCACGTTGGCGTTTCCCGGGAACACTGCTTGTCGCTGACGCTGGTAAACAGCCATTGGCCGGCTGTTTACCCACGGGATCGGCTGTGATAGTTTCACAGCCGATCACTAAAATGTAAACAAACCACGGTAACGAGATGTTACCGGGTTCTCCTCCTCACACCCTGATCGTGTGTGAGGAGGAGATTGCAGTAACATCTCGTTACCGCTTGGTGTACACCAATCATACTGATTGCCCCCCCCATAAAGAGGACCTGTCACCACCCTTCATAGTACCTGTCACCGCCCCTCAGAGTACCCAAGTACCTGTCACCAGGCCATCAGAGTACCCGAGTACCTATTTGCAGCCCATGATTCATAGAATGTATACGTTTGGGTGTTTGCTTTCCAAAATGGGGTCATTTTGTGGGTAATTGCACTGTCCTGGTGATCCAGGACCTTCAAAAGTGTGACCAGGCTGTGTAAAAGTCCTACACATGTGGTATCGCCATACTTGGGAGGAGTAGCAGAATGTGTTTTGGGGTGTAATTTTTGTTATATACATGCTATGTGTTAGAAAGATCTTATAAATTGTTTTCATTTTTTTTTCCACATTTTCCAAAAACTTCTGGAAAAAAACGAACCATTCAAAAGACTCATTATGCCTCACAGATTATATGTTGAGGTGTTTGCTTTCCAAAATTGGGTCGTTTTATGGGAAATTCCATTGTCCTGATACTCCAGGGCCTTCAAAAGTGTAATAGGTGGTTGAGAAATGAGATGCGTCAGTTTTGCTCATAGAATGTCTGAAGGTACTACTTCAATGTTGGTGCTCTGTATGTGGCCCGGCTGTGTAAAAGTCTCACATGTGGTATCGCTATACTCGGGAAGAGTAGCAGAATGTATTTTGGGGTGTAATTTGTTGTATGCATATGCTGTGTGTGAGAAATAACCTGATATGACAATTTTGCAAAAAAAAATCTTCATTTTGCAAAGAATTGTGGGGAAAAAAATGACAACTTAAAAAATGTTACATAACGTAGTTTCGCCCAGCCGTACCATTCTGCCGCAGTACAACTGTGATGGCTGGTCGGCAAGTGGTTTAACATCAATGACAGCTTGAAGTCTTTTGTGGTATTTGTGGATGAGGCTCTATATCTTCCCAGATGGTAAAGCTGTCCATTCCTCTTGGCAAAAATCCTCCAGTTCCTGTAAATTTTCTTGGGCTGTCTTGCATGAACTGCACATTTTGAGATCTCCCCAGAGTGGCTCAATAATATTGAGGTCAGGAAACTGAGATGGCTACTCCAAAAACTTCACTTTATTCTGCAGTAGCCAATGACAGGTTGACTTGGCCTTGTACATTCCAACATGACAATAATCCAAAGCACAAGTACGTCCCATGTGCAGCGTCCTGGCTGATGAATGCAAATGTTCCTCTAGTATCTTTTGTAACCTACTGCATTCATCTTGCCATCAATATTGACTACGTTTACTGTGCCTTTGCAGCTCGCACATCCCCAAAACATCAGCAATCCACCAGTAGGAATGGTGTACCTTTCACCATAGCCCTTGTTGACTCCTCTCCTCTAAATTTTGGTCTTAAAAATTCCATATTACTTTCTGCCAGAAGGTTTGAGGCTTGTCTCTGTGCTGTTTAGTGTATTGTAAGCATAATACTTTGTGGCATTTTCATAGTAATGGCTTTCTTCTGGCCCATCTTTTTTCAAGTGCCTCCATATTGTGCATCTTGAAACAGCCACACCACATGTTTTCAGCGAGTCCTGTATTTCACCTGATGTTGGTGGGTTTTTCTTTGCATCCCAAACAAATTTCCTGGTGGTTGTGGCTGAAATTTTAGTTGGTCTACCTGACCATGGTTTGGTTTCAACAGAGCCCCTAATTTTCCACTTCTTTATTTGAGTTTGAACACTGCTGATTGGCATTCTCAATTCCTTGGATATCTTTTTATATCCCTTTCCTGTTTTATACAGTTCATCTACCTTTTCCCGTAGATCCTTTGACAATTCTTTTGCTTTGCCCATGACTCAGAATCCAGAAATGTCAATGCAGCACTGGATGAAAGATGCAAGGGTCTGAACTTTTTATACACACACTAATTACAAGCAAACGGGGCACAGGTGAGGATGGTTACCATTTTAATAGCCATTCAAACCCCTTTGTGTCAATTTGTGTGCATGTTATCAAGCTGAAATCACCAGGGTATGTAAACTTTTGATCACGGTCATTTGGGTAGTTTCTGTTTTTATGATTTAAAAAGAGTAAACACAGTTGATTGATAATGGCTTCAGCCAAACATTAACCATGAGTGAAAAAAGTTTGTGTTCTCATTCATATTCTCTGAAAAATGGCCAAGAAATCATAAATTCTGCCAGAGTATGTAAACTTATGAGCGCAACTGCATATACCTTATCTAGGCATCTGTCTGATTAATTTAGTTTTATTTGTCATACAATTTGGTTTTTCTGTGGTGCTATGTGTTCATCTTGTATATAATTACTTTAACCTTTCTGCTTTCAGGATAGTCACAACGGAATTGGTGGTGGCTGACAAAATTTGTATGAACAAGGGCTTGTGATCTTTCAGGTAATTAAGTTAACTTCAGTGTCAACCACTGATTAACACCTAGTTACATTTAACTTCATAGTGAACCCTTTTTCTTTCTGACACATTCTTCAAAGTTGTGTTGTGTTGTATTTTTATTCCACTTTGTAACAAAACCATATTTTTGTGTTTTACCCTAGCTTTAAACAAGGAAAAACTTTTAATTTTACATAGATTAAAAGTGATTTAAATGGTTTGTTGTGTTATCAGGAGCATCTAGAAATGTTAATTAAGCCTAAGCTAGTAACCTGTAAATTGTACATTTTGCCCAGAATTCTTCCTGAAAATAAGATCGTTATGTGAGGCTGCCTAGACATTCCTTTTTCATTGATAGCGGGTACACATTTTCAATGTGAGATCTAAAGCACTGCTGCCTCTTACTGCTAGTCTCAAATTTGGAGTGAGGTTTGGTAATGTTACTACTGTGCTGCTCTCTTAGAGGCTCTGACATGAGAAGGCAAGATGGCCACCTCCACAGTGTAGAACAAGGCATAGTAAATTTTTAACTAGGAAAATCAGCTGCAGGAAGACTAGAGACAAAGGAAGGTATGAGGTAAAGAGGAGGGTTTGAATCACGCTGCCATCCCTCCAGGACCAGGAGAACCTCTTGGACGACCTCCAATTTAGACAGTTTAGCGCAGCAAGGCCTTGTACTTCTCAGAGTGGACAATTTGTGCCAGTAGAACCACTTGTTGAGGTATTTTTCCCGAAGGCCCATTTTCGTGGCCAAGTCTTCCAACTCATTGATTTTCAGTGACCCTTTTAAAACAGAAGGCTATGGGCAGAGCTTGTGTCTGCTTCCAGAAAAACCCAGTTACTTAATAAGCACAACCTACCTGCTTCAGTGGTTAATTCATAGTAGTACTGTGCAAGTCCACCGCACCCCATCCCATTTTATTAATCCTGGAGCATACTTGATTTAGCTGCTGGGTCCCACAATTTCATTTACTTATTGCATTTAGCCTAATGTAGTGCTTCCATTTACACACTGGAGAGGAGAACAGTTACGAACGCCCCCGAGCTATTGAACTAGTTTTAAGTCATCATATGAAGATTTGTATAGTTTGAAATTGTCATAAGTCCTTTATACTATAATGAACACATTTTCATTCCTCAACCACCCTTATGAGTTTGATGCCTCGGGATAAAACCCTCCTAAATGCCCCTATCAAACTAGCCTAATTGCTGAAGAAATGTAGCAGTTTCCTGCTTCTCTAACCATAAGGATTCTATCATTGATGGCTTCTCAACTGCTATGTGTACTGGAGATGGCCTTTGAGGCAGGTGCACTACCACCCTCTATGTACAATGTCCACAATGATTGATACCCCTAAAGAAGGCAGGGTTCCCACCCTGCCCCATCCATGTAAGCCAATTTGCTTACTGTGTTCAGACATTAAACTGCTCACTCGTGTACTGGTTGACCACCGTTATAATCGGATTACCAGAATTATCCACTAAGACCAATCAGGATTCATATCCAGTAGATCCACAACTTCCTATATCAGTATATTAGTCCCAACAAATAGAGGTGATGGAGGCAATACTTTAAATACTGTTTAGGCTTTTAAAGAGGAAGTAAAACCCCTCTTTTGTTCCCTGCAAAGTAAAAGCATACTAGCCTCTTATATGCCACTTAAATACAAACAAAGCCCACAATGTCCCCGCTGGTGGCCTCGTCCATTTTCACCCCTCTTCCTTCCCGTGTCGTGGACTCCGGCTCTGTGACTGGCCAGAGCCACGTGACGTCACGGCCCGGTCCCTTTAGAAATGGCACTTCAGTGCACCTGCGCCAATTACATCAGCGCAAGCGTATATGGCAAATATCTCCTATACCGTGCAGGTTTAGGAGATATTAGCAGTACCTACAGGTAAGCCACCTTATAGGCTTACCTGTAGGTAAAAGTGGTGTGTAAGGGTTTACAACCACTTTAACAAGGTCGAGAGGGACCATCTCTGGAGGGTCCTAAATACATTTGGTGTGGGTTCCAATTTTTAAAATTAATACAATTGCAATATGCATCTTTCTCTGCATGTATTCATGTTAATTTAGTCTTCAGAATAATTAGAATATTTACCACTGCTCTTTGCTCTTGCCTTTGAACCTTTTAGCATTTGTAGTCAGAAAACCCATAGATTCACTTTGGTTCAAAAGGGGAGAGGAAAAAATTGCATTATTTGCTGGTAATGCCATCCTGTGTGAGACCTACCCAAAACTGTCTACCTTCATATCTTTAACTGAAAAGTTTGGCTCCTTTTTGGGTCTTAGACTCAGCCAGTGTCGGAGGGAACTTGGGACATAAAAGTACTGCACCAATTTAAATGCTAGGGTCTATCATCTGAATAACCAAACTGTTTCTTAGACCTTAATCTTACACCACTTTGGATGAACTTCAACCAGAACTGTAAGACTTGGTGTCACTTTCCTTTCACAGTGGTAGGCCAGTGTAATCCAATTAAAAATATGAATGCCCCAACCTCTCTATCATACACCGATCCACAGTTTGGATACCAGACGTTTGTTTCAAAAAGATTGATGCACTTTTCCTGAGACCTGATTTGGTAAAAGGGCCTGCCATGTTTTATTGCTAGCGATCACCCATCCCAGGCCTATTTCCAGACCTCAACTCCAGCATCTGTTAGGCTGTGCCTCATCCTTGCTAGCCAAACCCAATCCTGCTATGCTTCTTATGGGCTCCAAGCATAACTCCCCTTTTGGAGATGTGGAAGTGGGTTCCTTAGCCTTTGATCAGTTATGCTTTTTGTATGTAAATTATTGTCATATCTAAGAGCCCATTCTTCTGGGATAACCATAATCTGCCTGAGTTGAAAGATTCGTTATTGGACTTTGAATTGTGGAAATCCCAGGGTGTTCAGTATGTGCCTCAAATATACTGTATTCCGAGACCCCTCTCAAAAAGTTAGATTTTTGTAAGGAAGGAATTTAAACTACCACACTAAAGGTTTTATCAGTGATTTCAGATCAGGCATGAATCGGCTAAATATCGGGTGTCAGCTGGTTCAAAAGAAACCGGCCGACATTCGGCTTATGTGTACAGCAGGCATGACCGAACAATGATCAGCGCTCTCAGCTATTGGCCTTTCCCCTTGTAATAAAACAATAACTCAGCGGGGGAGATCGCTGTGCGGACATCGCATTAGTACAATGGCTCCTCCCAAGCTGTGTGTTTTTTTTTTTTTTGTTTTTTTTCTGTTCAGCCCGCCGGGTTGAACCAAAATAACAAATAGTGTGTACTAGGCTTAAGACCTACCTTGTGCAGTATCACACAGCCCTGCTGGTTGAGATGCTGGTTTAGGCCAATATCTATTAAAGGTCTCATTTCCACTATTTATGGCACTATTCTGCCAATAACCATGACTACGAATGCCAAAAAAGCAGGCCATACACTATACAAATTTTGGGTTGCAGGAAAGAAATTTGCACAATTCTCACATCAACACAGATCGTGTTGACAAGGAAATTGGCAATTGTCTTCTCCCGGTGGGGGAAGCCACCCCCACCAGGAGAAGACGGTGATTATCTCTAGCAGCTGCAAGCAATCGCAAGAAAATCGGGTGTGTTGATTGTACCCAAGCTGATCAATTTGGTACATTCAGCCTGCCCATTAACGGTTATGGCTGGCCTTTTCCTGTAGGAAAAAGGAAGATAAAACATAGGAGTGATCACAGATGAACAGTTGTCATATCCATTGTGGGGCTCTAGGTCCACCACCTCTGTTTAAGCTCTCTGTACTGGTTGCTGCAAATTTATGCATGATGGGTAGAGGAGGGAGGGGAATCTATACCTTCTTTTGATACAAGAAAGTATTTTGCTAGCTTTATAAACTGCAGTTTGGGCTCGCATGTCGTTATTAAACCTGTTGTAAACCACGGCTGATGTTAAAAAAAACAAACAAAAAAACCTGCAAGACAGTGGCATAATGTGCTAGTATGCATCGCATGCTAGCACATTATGAGATACTTTGGAACAAAGCCCTCCAGCGCTGTACTGTCTCACCACTTGAGAGGGCTGGTCTTTCTTCCAGGGTCATGCGCTCCGGCTATGTGATTGGCCGGAGCCGCAATGACCTCACTCCCGCACATGCCAATGACGTAACTGGCTCCGTCCAGGGTGAATATCTCCTAAGCCAATGTTTCTCATCTCCAGGCCTCAAGTACCCCCAACAGGTCTTGTTTTCAGGCCTTCCGTTATTTTGCACAGGTGATTTGATCAGTTTCTCTGCCTTAGTTACTTCAGCCATTTCATCTAATGGAAATCCTGAAAACATGACCTGTTGGGGGTACTTGAGGATTGGAGTGGGGAAACCATTGTCCTAAACGGTGCACGTTTAGGAGATATTCATTTTATTTACAGGTAAGCCTCATTCTAGGCTTACCTGTAGGTAAAAATGACCGCGCGGGCTTGACTACTGCTTTAAGCTATGCTGTACCAGAATACACAGGTCCTCAGCCATTGACTCCCCAGTTCTCCTCCCACAATATGATGCATGCATTTCTTTATCGTACATCACAGGACACAGAGCCACAGTAATTACTGTCTGGTTTATATAGCAGCTTTTAGTTGATGGACAATGGCACACCCTAAACAGGAAATTCAATTCCCAATATAACCCCTTCCCTTACCATGAGTACCTCGGTTTTTTCGCCAGTGTCTTAGCTGTTGATCACGAGTAAATATGTGCTGTGCTGAGCTCCACTGGAATATTCCTTACTGGGGTAAGCCATGCAACCGGATCCATTCAAAGTCTTTTCCAGGCCGAATTGAATGGTACCCGCGCCTCGTGCCTGAAGAAACAAGGTTCTGCCTGTAACACTTCTCTTTTTAGAGAGCTGGACCCCGAGATCCAGTATTTGTGTTTTTCAGCCACATATTCCTGGAGGGGTGCTTTTTACAGGCCCAGGGATGTGGATCCCCCGATCAAAAAAAAGGGGGGGGTCCCCCAGTCCCTGAAAGTTTTCTAAACGGAGCCTACCATGAGTGGTGAAGATTGGATCTGTTAACACAGAACCCTGCAGCTGGATACGGTAAGGGAGATTCCTGAAGAAATTTTCTAATTCTTGTGGGTTTTCTCCTTTAAAGTAAATGTTGTCATGCCTATAGTCACCACCGGGGGCTGTCGTGCACGTACCTTTTCCATGCATGTCAGTCTCGTCTCTGTCTCAGGCTGCACGCTTCTCCAGCCCAAAGCTCCAGGTAAAATCGTGGGAAATCTCTTCTCCTGGAATGTCCCCCCACATGAATAGCTTATGCCAGGCAGGGGGAGCTTGGCGTTAGACGGCGGTGTGCTGCGCCGCTCCCGCCACCATTGCGGTGGTCCTCCACCGCCAAGCTCTCCTCCTCCCCCAGCCCTCCTCCATGCGATTGGGCAGGATCGGAGCCTGCTCGCGTGGGCAAGAGCTCTAATTTAAAATAGATATGGGTGGGGGCACTGTGGATGGTCGGAGGTAGAAGTGTTGGGCTTAGTGGTGTTGGCGCAAATCGAGCATCTACAACACGGACTGCATAGCTGTAAAATGCACATTTTTCAGGTGCATGCAACTAGGAGGGACACAGAGCGGACAGTTGGCATGTGAGTTGGTGACAGGCATTCCCAGGCACATTTACTTTAAACATCAGGCTGAGCTTAATAGCAGCAGCAGTTGCTGGACTATTGCTCAGCAGTGGGTGCGTGTTTTTTTTTTTTTTATTTTTTTTTTGTGTGGTACCTCTGCGTTGTGCTTGGCGCTATGACCAGAGGAGGTGGTTCAAATGCCGTAAAAGCCAAGGACACAAAGGGGTCACCCTCAGGTTCTAAGGACTCTGCAGCACCATCCCATACTAAGGAGGCTGGTCAGAGTGAGCCATCAGGGGCTGCAATTGCTTCTGACACTTCAGCCTCTGTCTATATAACTGAGCAGGTTTTCTCCTCAGCTATGAGTGGCTTAGAGGAATGATTAGTGGCATTAATCATGTCTTCATAGAGTGGAAGAAAATGCATTAGGTCCCCTTCCACCACCCAGGATCCCCAAATGGAGGGAGGGGGAAGAGGAATCCCCCCTCAGGGGACCATGAACAAGCTGACGATTCCTCCAAGGATTCAAGTGGGGAAGGATCATCTTCAGCTTCACATGCTGAGAAGTTGCTGGCACATTTTCTTACTGAAATGGTCCACTCCACATCTAAGCTACCCTTAACGGAGTCGTTTGAAGAGCCCACTTCCTGTTTGGGTTCACTAAAGCCAACTCAAGCCTTGCATGCCTTTCCTGTCCATTTAGTACTAGAAAAGCTTATGTATTCTGAGTGGGATCGCCCAAATAAGCATTTTTCCCTCAAAAGTTTTCAACACTTTATCCTATGGAGGAAAAATTTACTAAGATGTGAAGTATACCAGCAATGGACGCTGCTATGTCCTCTGTGAATAAACATTTGGTTTGTCCAGTTGATAGTGCACAAATGCTTAGGGATCCAACTGCTAAAAAATTGGAATTCCTGTTAAACATTTTTTTCCCCTGGCAGGTTCAGTGGCTCAACCTGCAGTGGTGGCAATTGGAGTATGTCAGTCCTTGAGAGACCAGTTGAAACAGGTACTCTAGGTGGTCCCTGAACAGCAGGCCCAGGAATTAGCTGAGCTGCCAGCGGCTTTGTGCTTTGCAATTGCCGCCATTAGAGATTCTATTCATCTAACCTCTCGCCTTACGCTTGGGTTGGTGTACGCGTGTAGAATGGTATGATTGAAAAGTTGGTCAGCCGAAGCACCATGCAAAAAGCTCCTGGCTGGTTTTCCTTTCCGTGGTGCTGTTTGGAGAGGATTTGGACAAATATATCCCAAAAATATCAAGTGGGAAAAGTACCCTTTTGCCAGTTAAAAAAAAAAAAAAAGTAAACGTCCATTTAATCGTGCTCTTTCTCCAGTGCCAGAGGCATCAGCTTCCAGGCAGTCACGACGACCTCCACAATCAAGGTTAATCCCAGGGGCAAAAGAGGTCCTGGGGGAAGAAACCCGCAAGACAGAACGTTAAAGCCTCTTTATGAAGGGGCACCCCTGCTCGCTTGAGTGGGGGAAGACTTCTGCAATTCTCAGGTTTGGCAGGAAGAATTTCCGGACTGATGGGTGGTTTCCCCAATAGATCTAGATTACAAACTAGAGTTCTGATTCCTGTCTCCTTGTTTCCTCAGGTCAAATGTCCCCAAAGATCCAGAGAAAAAAGTCTTTCTTTCTAGTGTTAGACTGACTTTTGTCAGAAAAGGTGATCATGGTGGTCCCTGTGCAAGACCATGGGTCAGAGTTTTATTCAAACCTTTTCACGGTACCAAAACCAAATGGGGATGTCAGACCCATTCTAGATCTCGAAGATCTAAACTGGTTCCTGAAGATTCACTCTCTTCGCATGGAATCAATTTGATCAGTAGTCTCCATCCTACAACGGGTAGAGCTTCTGGCATCAATCAACATCAAAGATGGATACCTGCATGTGCCTATTTCCCTACTCACCAGAATTATCTGCGTTTCGAAGTAGAAAAACTTAATTTTCAGGGTGTAGCCTTGCCTTTCGGTCTAGCTACTGTACCTCAGGTGTTTACAAAACTTCTGGCCCTTCCTCTGGCTAAATTAAGGACTCGAGGTATAACAATCGCGTACCTGGATGACCTTCTCTTAATAGACCGGTTGGTAGTCCGCTTGAATCAAAGTGTAGTTAACTACCTGGAATACCTAGGTTGGGTCATCAACCTAGAGAAATCTTCTTTAAAGCCTGTAAGAATGTTAGATTACTTGGGTTTGGTCATAGATACAGCCCAAAAGGTGTTTTTAACCCCAGACGAAGATCAGCGCCATGAAAGAGCTGGTCCAAGGGGTCAGGGCAAAGAGGTCCTTCCATTCGCCTTTTTATGAGATTGGGGAAGATGGTGGCTTCATTCAAAGCAGTTCCCTATGCTCAGTTTCATTGGAGACTGCTGCAAATCAGTATCCTATCGGCCTGGAACAAAGATTCAAGCACTAGATTTTCCAATGCATTTGTCGCCAATAGTGCGCCAGAGCCTCAGTTGGTGGAGGATATCTGAGAATCTGCAGAAGGGGAAATCCTCCTTACCGGTTACCTGGAAGGTGGTAACAGATGCCATCCTTTCAGGTTGGGGAGCAGTCCTGGAACAAGCGTCTGTCCAAGGGAAATGGTCCAGAACCAAAAAGACCTTCCCCATCAACAATCTAGAGATTTGGGCAGCTCGTCTAGCCCTAAAGGCCTGGACATTCAGGTTGCAGAGTTCTCCTGTCAGGATTCAATCTGACAATGCCACAACAGTAACTTGTATCAATCACTAAGGGGGCACTAGAAGTCAGGCAGAGGTAAACCATATCCTTACCTGGGCAGAAGAACATGTGCCCTGCATTTCGGCAATCTTCATTCCATGGGTAGAGAACTGGCATGCAGACTAGCTAAGTTGCCAGCAGTTGTTTCTGGGGGAATGGTCCCTTGACCCTGACATCTTCCTGGCTATATGCCAGCGATGGGGGATCCCGGGTGTAGATCTATTTGCATCCAGGTTCAGCAAAGTCGACAACTTTATGTCGAGAACAAGAGATCCACTCTCATGCTCATCAGTTCTCACTGATTTATGTGTTTCTCTCCTATTCTGCTTTTACCTCAACTTCTTTGCAGGATCAAGCAGGAAAGAAAGTTGGTAGTTCTGGTATGCAGAAATGGTAAAGATGTCAGTAGGAAACCCATGGACACTACCACCACGTCCTGACCTGCTATCGCAGGGACCAGTGTTCCATCCTACTTTACAAATGCTAAATTTAACGGTTTGGCTATTGAAATCCACATTCTAAAGAATCGTGGGCTTTCAGGCTCAGTGATGCCTACCTTGATTAATGCAAGGAAGCCAGCTTCCAGAGTCATTTATTATAGAGTCTGGAAGGCATGTTTCTTGGTGTGAATCCAGGGGTTGGCATCCTAGGATGAAGCTGGCCTTGAGTACTATCAAGGGCCAGGTCTCTGCCTTTTAAGTGTTTCAACATCCGCTGGCTTCGCATTCTTTGATCCGAAGCTTTATGCAGGGGTTAATTTGGCTTAATCCTCCAGTTAAAGCACCCCTGAATCCTTGGGACATGAATTTTAGTTCTGTCGGCATTACAGAAACAGCCTTTTGAGCAGATATGATGTTCCTTTGGTCCTTTTGACAAGGAAGCTAGTTTTTCTGGTAGCCATTTCTTCTGCAAGAAGGGTATCAGAGCTGGTGGCTTTCTTGTAAAGAGCCATATTTAATTGTTCAAGGATAGAGTGGTATTGCGTCCTCATCCTAGCTTTCTGCCAAAGGTGGTTTCAGGTTTTCACCTAAACCAGGATATTGTTTTACCTTCATTTTTTTCCAGAACCCTGTTCTATGGAAGAAAATTCACCACACTCTTTGGATGTAGTGAGAGCGGTCAAGATCTATTTGAAGGCGACTGCTCAGATTTGGAAAACGGATGTTTTGTTTGTGTTGCCGGAAGGTCCTGGAAAAGGACAGGCAGCATCGCAATCCACTATTGCCAAATGGTAATTTGGCAATTAATTATGCAAGCTTACGGCTTGCAGAGGAAGGTTCCAACTTTTCAGGTAAAATCGCACTCTGCTAGTGTTGTAAGTGCTTTGTGGGCAGTGCATCACCAAGCCTCCATGTTTGTTGTCCCCTCCCCTCAGGTGGCATAGCTCTGGGACATCTCAGACAGCAATTACTGTGGTTCTGTGTCCTGTGATGTATGATAAAGAAAATATGATTTTTATAACGGCTTACCTGTAAAATCCTTTTCTTTTCTTACATCAGGTGACACAGGGCCATAGTAGTTACTATGTGGGTTATATCGGACCGACAGGTGGACACTGGCACGCCCCTAAGACAATACGTGTACTCCCCTATATAACCCCTCCCATTACTGGGAGTCCTCAGTTTTTCTGCCAGTGTCTAAGGTGTTGGTCACGACTAAAGATGTGCTGTGCTGAGGTCCACTAGGAAGCAATCCTTTCTGCTGACCGGATCCGTTCTGATGCCTTTTCATGGGCTAAATTAATGGTAAATGCTAAATGAATGGTACCCGGGCCTCGTGTCCGAAGAAACAAGGTTTTGCTTGCGAACGCTTCTCTTTAGAAAGCTGGACCCTGGGATCCAGTACTTTTTGGTAGTAAGGCCATAAAGTTTTTACTGGCAGGGTGCTGTCGCAGGTCCAGGATTGTGGGTAACCAAGGTTCCCCGGTTCCTGAAGGTTTCCTAAAAGGTCTAGGAGCCCACCGTGAAGGATGAAGATTGGGTCTTTATATCTGATAAACCCATGCTGCGATGATAAGGTAAAGGAGATTTTCTCAGGAATTTTTTTATGTATAATGTTGTCATGCCTATGTGTCACCACTGGGGGCTGTATTGAGCACTCACTGTCCCGACGCTGCAAACAGCAGAAGCCTTCATCCTCCTCTCCTCCAGCTGCAAAAGACCCTCCGGTAAGAAGGGGGGTTCTGATCGCCTCCTGTGCCCCCAGAATGGCTTTATTTCCCTTCAGGGGACAGGATGCCAAGACGGTTGCCTTTAAAAAAAAAAAGGGCAGACCGCTGGCGCTCAGCAGAGGCTCCTCCCCCCGCCATGCTGCAGACGCCACGCACGCGGGAAATTGATTTCTGTTGAAAAGGAAAGGGGGGCTGTATTCCACGCCGACCGTGGCTAATGGAGTCGGGCGCCGGACACACGTTCAGGAAGTGTTTTAAGCACTGTGTGTGAAGCTGATGCGTGGCGGTGGAGGGACAGAGCAAAGAGGTTGGCTAGATCAGGTTTGGTGACACGGGCATTTCCCTTTGACACATTGTACTGTAAAGGGGCTAGGATTAATGGCAGCTTTTGCGCTGTACTATATCCTAGCAGTTTGCATTCTTTTTCTGGTAGTGCCTCTACTTTGTGCTTTTAAGCTTTGAGTGACAAAGGGACCAGGAACTCCTCTAAGGGTTCTAAGGGGTCAATGGTTACAAAACAAACTAAAACCATTTCCAAAAGAATGTCCTCCCTCCTCTGAGTGTGTTGCGGCCATTCAGATTGAGCAGTCAGGGGAAACTGCTTGCAGTCGCACAAGATGCTTCAGCCAGAGTATGTCACAGAAGAGGTTTTGTCTTCTACCATTGCTAATTTGGAAAAGAAGATTTATGCTATTTTATCCCTCCATAGTGGGGTCAAACTTGGCAGATCCCCAGCTAGTGTTCAAGACTCTCCTTTGGAGGTTCAGGAAGCTGGGGATCAGGTAGATCATCCCAAAGATTTGGAAGATACTGGTTTATCCTCTTCTGAGGATCCTAATATAGAAGTAACATCACAAGACAGGTTGCTTGTGCACTCTCTTACCAAGTTGGTTTGTTCAACTTTTTTGCTGCCTACAGCGCAGGCTCTTGATGATCCCATTCCTAAGTTGGGATCATTAAAACCTCCTCCATCTGAGGATGCCTTTCCTATTCATGCATGGCTAAGGAAGCTTATGTATGCTGAATGGGAACATCCGGATAAACAATATTATCCGCCTAAGATTCTCCACACTTTATCCTATGGAAGATTTCCATAAGAAATGGAGGTGCCAGCGGTTGATGCTGCGATTGCCTCGGTGAATAAGAATCTCACATGTCCAGTTGATGCGCTCATGTTAAGGGATCCAACAGATAAAGTTGGAGCGTCTTTCTAAAAGCCATATGGCTTTAGAGATGCTGCCTGATGAACAGGCCTAACATTGGGCTGATTTATACAGTAGACTTTGGTGTCCATTTTGAAGCAGTGATCAATGGAGATCCAGAGGATCACCGCTGATCACAGACCATAAACCGTTTATAAACCAGAGGTAATCGGGGGAGAAGTGTTTGAACTTGTTCTCCCGCCGATTATCTCCACACACTGAGAATCCTCATAGAATGACACAGTAACGGCCAGTTTATGAAGCTGGGATCTCATCGCTTCACTGGCGATCTGTGTCAGAATTCACACTCCCCGATTCACCAGCTCAGAGGTGGAGAATCTGGGAGTGAAGAGAGAATGTGGGGGGATCTGAGGAGGAAAGAGGAAGATAATTAACTTCCTTATGCCTCATTCAGACCCCCCAACACTGTAACCATGTCCCCCTGTCATATTTATGTGTGTGTGTGTGTGTGTGTGTGTGTGTATATATATATATATATATATATATATATATATATATATGTGTGTATGTATGTATATATAATATTATAATGTGTGTGTATATAATGTCTGTGTGTGTATATATTATGTAGGGGGACTCTTTATTTTACTAACATTAATCACACCGTTGTCAGTGTATTGAGCTGTGATAATTTATCACTGCTTAATAAATTGACATCTCTGTATCGGTGAATTTCTAGTACTGTAATATCGTAAAGTCTCACGAGATTCCAGTATTAAGGTCCGTTCTCCAGTGTTAGAAGCGTTTGTAGATCGCTTCACTCCTCCAAGGGTGACGCGATCTACTCCGCTTTATAAACTGGCACAGAGAGGAGAAAGATCTCCTCTGTGAATGCCGGAGAATGAAGCAGTGAATAGATTTCACTGCTTCATAAAAGGGCACCATAGTCAGGTTGAAAAGATACAAGTCCATCTAGTTCAACTACAAAAAGACGCTATGAGAGATGCTGTCATTCAAATCTCATGGCTTATGCTTGGACTAGTGCATTCTCGCAGAATTCTTTGGCTGAAAAGTTGGTCAGCCAAAGCGCTGTGTAAAAAGCTCTTAGCCAGTTTCCGTTTCATGGTGAACAGCTATTTGGAGATGATTTGGATAAATACCTATAAAAGATCTCTAATGGCAAAAGCTCTTACCAGTAAAGAAGAAATTCAGTAATTTCTCCCTTAAGTGGGCTGCTTCTCCTGTGCCAGGGGCATCAGCCTCTAGGCTGTCTCGACGGCCTCAACCATCAGGTTCAAGGGGAAAACCCCAAGGGCAGCACCAAGGTCAAAAGAGATATTTGGGCAGAAAGCCCACAAAACAGAATGCTAAAGCCTCCTTATGAAGGGGCGCCCCCGCTCGCTCGGCTGGGAGAAGCCTCCTGCAATTTTCAAGGATCTGGCAGGAACAATGATGAGACAGATGGGTGGCTTCTGCCGCTTCTCTAGGTTACAAACTAGAGTTCTGAGATTTTCTGTCTCCTCGGTTTCTAAGGTCAAATGTTCCCAAGGACCCAGAAAAAAAGGCTCTCCTCCTAGCCCTGGATCATCTATTATCCAAGTCGGTGATATCAGAAGTTCCCTAAGAGGAATAAGGCACAGGTTTTTATTCAAACCTCTTTACGGTTCCAAAGCCAAACTGAGAAGTAAGACCTATTCTAGATCTCAAAGATCTGAATCGACGCTTGAACATCTGATCCTTTCGCATAGAGTCAATCCGGTCGGCTGTTGCCATCCTCCAAGGAGGGGAATTTTTGGCTTTTATTGATATCAAAGATGCAGATCTACACATGCCAATATTTCCTGCTCACCAGAAATTTCTGTGATTTTGAAATGGAAAATCATTTTCAGTTTGTGGTATGTTAACACACGTGCCAAGTTTTTTATGACTATATAAGTTTAGTAACTCCCACTTTTTATCTATTTTTTGTATAAATAAATTCAAAAATACTTTTAAGTGTTTTTTGGTGCCGTGAATGATAATGCATGAGTACCTCAATTGTACCATTTTGTTTAAATGTAGTAATTTGTTTGACTTTGTTGTTCCTAGTCAACTAAAAATTCAATTGTAAAAGTCTACATGCTCAGACCTGACTTTTTTTTTTTTTTTTTTTTTTTTTTTTTACTATTATGTCTGAAGAATCTATTGGAGTGTGTCCTACTCTTTTGCAACGTCATTCATTTTGCATTTTTGTGACTTTCTTTTTACATTGTCATGTTCTTAAGTTTTTTTTAAATGAGTTTCCTTTCTTTTTTATATCATAAATGTTTTCTTAATATGTATAGCTATTTTAACTTTGGGTGGGAACTATCATCCCCTTTCAAAATCACATTTTGTTGCTTTGTGGCCTGAAATGGGTGGCAAGGCACTGTCATAAGATCTCCGGGATAAAGTTGGGGACAGGCACAAGTCAGGAAATTGATACAAAAAAAGGCTTTAACGATGCCTAGACGCACAGTGAAGTCAATTATTAAGAAGTTTAAGGTATGTGGTACAGCACAGACCCTCCCTGGATCAGACATCGCTACAAACTGGATGACTGTGTCAGGAGGCAACTGGTCAGATGCTACCAAGAGGCCTACAGCAACTCTGAAGCAGTTGCAGGAATTTGACAGAGTGGCCATTATGTGCTTGTGACAACAATATAATAAATTCCCCACAAATGGGAGGGTTTCAAGAAAAAAAACTCTTCAAGAAAGGCTACATGCAGTCATGATTGAGCTTTGCCAAAATGCACCTTTTTAAAGATTTTGAGGTCACATGGAAAAAGGTATTCTGGTCAGGTGACACTAAAGTGGAATTATTTGGCCTCCACACCAAACAATATGACTGGCAGAAATAAAATACAGCTCACCATCCAAATAACGCCATTCCTATAGTAAAGCACGGCGGTGCTAATATACAGTACATGACAATGACCCAAAGCATGTAACAAAAATGAACAGAGTAGTCAGAGCCCAGACTTAAGCCCCATTGAAAATATGTGGAATGACTTGATGACTGCAGTCCACAAACGGTCACCATCACATTTACATGAACTTTGGCAGTTCTGCAAAGAAGAGTGGACAAATATTGCTAAGTTAGTAGAGACCTATCCCGACAGACTAAAGGCTGTAATTTAAAACACAAGGTTGTTCAACAAAATACTGGCGTAAGGGGGTGATCCTCTTTCCAACTCTGGTTCTGTTTTAGGATTAAAAAAAAAAAAAAAACTGACATGTTGGTGTTATAACATCAGAGTGAAGGTTATAAGTTGCACAAAGCAACAAAATTTGATTTTAAAGGGGTCATACTTTAGTACCATTACTCCAGATAATCTCAGAGAAGTTAAAACCCCTATCACTATGCCAGGCCCTGCAGCCCTTTAATCTGTGCAAGGAGCTGAATCTACACCTTTGTGAACTTTGGGTGACCTTTAATAAATTCCAATGATTAACTTTGAAGTATGCACAACTCTATGCAGCTCCACCCATAATGCTTCAGTTCCATCACTCTCTCCTCTTTCGCACTCTTTGAGATCTCGTCTTAAAAAGAGACACATCGGAGAGACAGGGTAAAACAAAAGCGTATCGAACGACAGCATAACCAGGAATATTAATAACTGTCATGTGAAGAATAAAGCCAAGATTCAGCAATACCAATTAAATTAGTTCTCTTCTTGCTCCAAAGCTTTCAACTCTATTTTGCTTTACAAACTTCTGGCATCGGTGAACAAACACTTTAATTGTTACATTTTGCACTTGTGTTTGCATATCTTTTAGTAGTTACAATCAAACATTGGCAATTACAGTATTTTAACATAGTCAATGGCAAATAAGTAATTTCCTATCTTCCCTTATTTAACCTTTATTTAGTGTCTGGCCCCTGACTAACTTGTTTGCCTCATGTTCTAATTCTCCTCCCCCCTTCAGTCCTAGTTTAATACTTATAAAGCCTTCCATGAATCTCTCCCTAAGTACAGCAGGCTTTGTAATTTTGAAATGGCTGAAACTATATAATTTTTGTTTAATTTTCAGACATGACAAGCAGACATGGCGGTACGTAACAAGATACTAGGATTGCATTATAAAGCTGCAAAAGGACTACTTCAGGTAAGGAAGAATTCATATTCATCACACTAAGCTCCAAGATCAAAGCTAATTTAACATTTTTGAATAAGTTTAGTTAACCACTTTCAGACTGGACCATTTTGCTGGCTTAAGACCAGACCACTTTTTGCGATTCGGCACGGTGTTGCTTTAACTGGCAATTGCACGGTCGTGCGTTGTGGCTCCCAAACAAAATTTACGTCCATTTTTTCCCCCCACAAAAGAGAGCTTTCTTTTGGGGGTATTTGATCACCCCTGCGGTTTTAATTTTTTGCGCTATAAACAAAAAAAGCAACAATTTTGAAAACGAATTTTTTACTTTTTGCTATAATATCCCCCAAAAATATATATATAAAAAAATGATTTCCTCAGCTTAGGCCGATACGTATTCTTCTACATATTTTTGGTAAAAAACAAAACGCAATAAGCGATTAATTCGTTTGCACAAAATTTACAAAATAGGGGATAGTTTTATGGCATTTTTATTAATACATTTTTTTTTTACTAGTAATGGCGGCGATCAGCGACTTTTATTGTGACTGCGACATGGCGGACACATCGGATATTTTTGACACATTTTTGGGACCATTGTCATTTATACAGCAATCAGTGCCATACAAATGCACTGATTCCTGTGTAAATGACACTGGCAGTGAAGGGGTTAACCAGCGGGTGGCAGTGTAGAGGTTAAGTGTGTTCTAGGGGCATGTTACTAACTGCGGGGGGCGTGGCTGTGTTACCGAACACTGATCTCTGCTTCAATCACAGGGAGCAGAGATCAGTGTCACTTATTGCTAGGCAGAACGGGAAGATGCTGTTTACTTCTGCATCTCCCCGTTCAGCCTCCCGCGAGAAGATCGCGGGTATCCCCGCGGCGATGGTGTCCACGGGACCCGCGACCGGACTCACAGGGGTCCCCACTGGCGTGCGCCCGCCAGCGGTGCGCATGCGATGGCAGGGTGGCAATTTCAAATGGATGTACCTGTACGTCAGTTTGCCTGCCCGTGCCATTCTGCCGTACATCGTCGTGCGGCGTTCAGGAAGTGGTTAATCTAAACAACTGTCAAAACTAGATTCCCTTAGGAAATACACATTTTATAATCTATAAATGTTTGCATGCAGTGGATTAAATATGAGCATTATTTGTAAAGTTGGTGCCATGAAAATCAGCTAAAACCTTGCTCTTTTTCTTAATCACTTCAGCCCCCAGAAGGATTTTACCCTTTTATGACCAGTCCATTTCTTGTGATACGGTACTACGTTATTTTAACTAACAATAGCGCAGTCTTGAAACAGTGTATTTGATATTCCTTCTCCACCCCCCCACAGATATCTATCTTTGATGGTATTTGATCACCTCTGCATTTTTTATTTTTTGCGCTATAAACCAAAAAAGAGCAACAATTTTGGAAAAAAACAACTTTTTTTTTTTTTTTTTTTTTTTACTTTCTGTGATAAAACCTGTCCAATAAAAATGTTAACCAGTTCCCGACCGCCGCACGACGATGTACGTCGACAGCATGGCACGGGCAGGCATATTGGCGTACATGTACGTCCCTGCCTTCCCCCGGGTCGGGGGCCCAATCGGTCTTTTTCGTTCCGGCACGGAGGAGAGAGGATCGGTGAGTTGCACCAACACACTACACTAACAGTAGAACACGCCAGGCACACTTTTCACCCCCCAATCACCCCCCAATCACCCCTGCCCCCCCCAGTCACAGTGACACCAAGTGCATTTTTTTATTTTTTTTTATTTTGCATTGGTGTCATTTGTGACTGTAATAACTGTTAGGGCAGTTAGGGTTAGCCCCCTTTAGCTCTAGGGTGCCCCCCTAACCCCCCCAATAAAGGTTTAACCCCGTGATCACCCCCCGTCGCCAGTGTCACTAATAAGCGATTTTTTTCTGATCGCTGTATTAGTGTCACAGGTGACGCTAGTTAGGCAGGTAAGTATTTGGGTTCGCCGCAGCTTTTTATAGCGTCAGGGACCCCCATATACTACCGCATAGCCCCCTGATTGCCCCCCAGTTAACCCTTTCACCAGTGATCACCATATAACTGTTACAGGTGACGCTGGTTGGTTAGTTATTTTTTTTTTGTTTCAGGGCACCCGCCATTTATTACCTAATAAAGGTTTAACCCCCTGATCACCTGGCGGGTGATATAAGTTTGAGGGTCAGATAAGGCCTGCGTCGCCCCAGCGTCAGGTTAGTGCCAGTACCGCTAACACCCACGCGCAAAGCATACACCTCCCTTAGTAATATAGTATCTGATCAGATCTATATTAGCATTGCCTGCATTTTAGGTTTCCCAAAACGCATTGTTAGCGGGATCAGCCCAGATACCCGCTAGCACCTGCGTTTAGCCCCTCCGCCAAGCCCAGCCCAGCCCACCCAAGTGCAGTATCGATCGATCACTGTCACTTACAAAACACAACACACATAACTGCAGCGTTCGCAGAGTCAGGCTTGATCCCTGCGATCGCTAACAGTTTTTTTGTAGCGTTTTGAAACAGTCGCTGACAGGCTAGGTGCTTTTTTACCTGTGAGTCTCACTAGTGTACCCCTAAATTTAGAGCCCAAAATGGCAAAGCGAAGGTACACTAGTGAAGAGGCCTACACGTTTCTGAGCATGACAGATAGTGAAGAGGACGTCACTCATCTGTCAGATTCAGGCTCAGAATACGATCCTGTAGAGGACAGCGGCTCCATGACAGATAGCTCTGACGACGGAGATGAGGCCTCTGTTAGGGACAGGTGTGCCCGATCCCGAATGTATTCTGTTGTTGAGGTGCATAAACCGCAGGCCACTCGTATGGAGCAGAGACGTACTAGAGCCGCTCATCCTTCTGGTGAACTGGCAAGCACCAGCGGCCTAGTACACCCTGGACCTACATCCAGCACTGCAGTAACACGTGGTGACGTGGCGAGTCCCATAAGTGCAGTTCAAGCTGGCGAGGTGGCAAGCACAAGTAGTGTCCCGCTGCCACCAAGAAGACAAAGACAGGCCCGTCGTACCCATAGTGCCCTTCCTGCAGAATTCGCCAATCCTATTTGGGTGCCCACCACTTCTGCAGAACCCGTACTTCCCCCATTCACTGGCCAACCTGGCATTAACGTGGAAACAGTTGATTTTACGACACTTGACTTTTACTCACTGTTTTTCACCGAAGATCTCTTTAGATCTATTGTGGACCAAACCAATTTGTACGCTGCTCAACACATCGCCACTATTCCCCAGTCCGCCCTTGCCAGACAATGGAAACCAGTTATGGTTTCCGAATTTAAAATCTTTCTGGGCCTCTCCCTCAACATGGGCATAACCAAAAAGAGTGAGTTGCGGTCATATTGGTCCACTGACCCAATTCACCATATGCGCGTGTTCTCTGCTTCCATGTCCAGGGCACGATACGAGATGATTTTGCGGTTCATGCACTTCAGCGACAATGAACTCTGTCGTCCTCGTGGAGACCCTGAGTACGATCGGCTCTCCAAAATTCGGCCCCTCATAAACCACTTCAACCAACGTTTTGCAGCCTTGTTTACTCCCGATCAAGTTGTCTGCGTTGATGAGTCCCTGATTAAGTTTTCTGGTCGCTTGTCATTCAAACAATACGTCCCCAACAAGCGTTCCAGATACGGGGTCAAGATGTATAAGCTCTGTGACAGGGCCACAGGCTATACACGTAGTTTCATGGTTTATGAGGGAAGAGATAGTCACGTAGAGCCGGAGAACTGCCCTGACTACATAGGAAGCGCTGGCAAGATAGTGTGGGACATGGTGTCACCCTTATTCGGAAAGGGGTACCACTTGTACGTGGACAATTATTACACAAGCGTGCCACTGTTTAGTCACTTGTTTGATCAGCAGATTGGAGCATGTGGCACCGTGCGACCTAATCGCCGGGGCTTTCCCCAGCGGCTTGTAGAGTCCCGTCTTAGGCTGGGGGAGAGAGCCTGCTTGCGCAGTAATAATTTGCTCGCTATGAAGTGGAGGGATAATAAGAATGTTTTCGTTCTTACCTCCCTTCATGCAGACACGACGGTCCAAATTCCTACGGCGACTGGTATTGTGGAGAAACCCCTCTGTGTCCACAAATATAACCTTAACATGGGAGGGGTGGACCTCAATGACCAGTTGTTGGCGCCGTATCTAGTTGCCCGTAAGTCCAGACGCTGGTACAAAAAAGTGTCTGTTTATTTATTCCAATTGGCTATACTGAATGCTTATGTACTACACAAAGCTTCAGGACGGACTGGATCCTTCCTCAAATTCCAGGAGGATATCGTCAGAGCCCTTCTGTATCCAGGCGGTGCTCCACCTCACCTTCCCCTACCAGATGCAGTAAGCCGGCTGCATGAGAGGCATTATTCTTATGTCATCCCGAGTACCCCTACCCAACGAGCCCCCCAAAGAAAATGTCGTGTCTGCAGAAAGCGCGGATTTAGGCGTGACACCCGTTCTTATTGTCCCCGCTGTCCTGACCAGCCTGGTCTTTGTCAGGGTGAGTGTTTTGAACGCTACCATTCACTAGTTGAGTATTAGCGTAGGGTACAGCATTGCACAGGCTAGGCACACGTTCACAGGGTCTCCCAAGATGCCATCGCATTTTGAGAGACCCAAACCGCTGGAACCGTTACAACAGAAAAAGTGTTAAAAAAAATATAAAATAAAAAAAACAAAAATAGTTGTCGTTTTATTGTTCTCTCTCTCTCTATTCTCTCTCTATTGTTCTGCTCCTTTGTACTGTATTCTATTCTGCAATGTTTTATTGTTAACCATTTTTTGTTTTCAGGTACGCCATTCAGCTGTAGCGTGGATTTATTTATCTTGACAGCGTTTGCTCCCACGATATGTAAAGCCACGACTCCAGCGCTGTCGGAGGTGATTTCACCACCACAGTTAAAAAAGAGCATATATGCCGAAGCATGGGGGCATAAGGGGTGGAGGAGCGATTTTGCTCCTAATGCCGCGTACATACAGTCAAAATTCCGACGGAGGGCTTGCCCGTGGAAAAGTTTGAATGTATGTACGCGGCATAACTTTTTTGCGGGAGGATGCCCCCATGCTTCGGCATATATATATTTTAGGCACAGATTGTGTTAAATGTGTTATTTTTTGCGATTTTTTTTTTTTTTTTTTGTATTTGCTTTGCAGGTATGGTAAGTCCTACTGTTATACTGTAATGTTACTTTGTTTTATTGTTAACCATCATTTGCTTAGCAGGTACGCCATTCTGCTGCAGAGCGGATTTATTTATCTTGACAGCAACAGCGTTTGCTCCCATGATACATAAAGCCGCGATTCCAGCACTGTCGGAGGTGATTTCACCACCACAGTTAAAAAAGAGCATATATGCTGAAGCATGGGGGCATAAGGGGTGGAGGAGCGATCTGCTCCTACCTTTTGCGGGAGGATGCCCCCATGCTTCGGCATATATAAATGGTGCATGTATGCCCACCATTAGAAAGTGAGTGGATGAAGGGTGGTATCTAATGGTGGGCATACCCACCGATCAATATTTTTTTTTCGTTCAGCCCACAGGCTGCATGAAAAAAAAATTACAATATATGCCCAACCAGTTCCAGCAACATACTGGTATGTTGCGGGACTTTGAGTGCTTATACCAGAATGATGCCTGCAGGTTTAGGTATCATCTTGGTATCATTCTTTTCAGCCAGTGGTCGGCTTTTATGTAAAAGCAATCCTAGCGGCTAATTAGCCTCTAGACTACTTTTACAAGCAGTGGGAGGGAATGTCCCCCCCCCCCCCCGCACCATCTTCCATGGTTTTCTCAGGCTCTCCTGTCCCAACAGGGAACCTGAGAATGCAGCCGGTGGTTCCGCCAGCTGACCATAGAGCTGATCAGAGATCAGAATGGCTCCAATCATCTCTATGGCCTAAGACACCGGAAGCTACGAACATTTCATGACTTAGATTTTGCGGGATGTAAACAGCGCCATTGGGAAAGCATTTTATCACACCGATCTTGGTGTGGTCAGATGCTTTGAGGACAGAGGAGAGATCTAGGGTCTGATAGACCCTAATTTTTTTTAAAAAGAGTACCTGTCACTACCTATTGCAATCATAGGGGATATTTACATTCCCTGAGATAACAATAAAAATCATAAAAAAAAATATATAAATGAAAGGAACAGTTTAAAAAAAAGCAAAATAAATAATAAAAAAATAAATAAATAAAAAAAAACACCCCTGTCCCCCCCTGCTAAGGCGCAACGCGGAACGCAAGCGTTGGTCTGGTGGCATATGTAAACAGCAATTGCACCATGCATGTGAGGTATCACCACGAAGGTCAGATCGAGGGTACTAATTTTAGCAGTAGACCTCCTCCGTAAATCTAAAGTGGTCACCTGTAAAGGCATTTAAAGGCTTTTAAAAATGTACGTAGTTTGTCGCTGCTGCACGTTTCTGCGCAATTTTAAAGCATGTCATGTTTGGTATCCATGTACTCGGCCTAAGATCATATTTTTTATTTCATCAAACATTTGGGCAATATAGTGATATTTTTAGTGCATTAAAATAAAAAAAAGTGTGTTTTTTCCCCAAAAAATGCGTTTGAAAAATCGCTGCGCAAATACCGTGTGAAAAAAAAAAATGAAACACCCACCATTTTAATCGGTAGGGCTTTTGCTTTAAAAAAACACTTCATGTTTGGGGGTTCAAAGTAATTTTCTTGCAAAAAAAAATATTTTTTCATGTAAACAAAAAGTGTCAGAAAGGGCTTTTTCTTCAAGTGGTTAGAAGAGTGGGTGATGTGTGACATAAGCTTCTAAATGTTGTGCATAAAATGCCAGGACAGTTCAAAACCTCCCCAAATGACCCCATTTTAGAAAGTAGACACCCCAAGCTATTTGCTGAGAGGCAGGTCGAGTCCATGGAATATTTTATATTTTGACAAAAGTTGTGGAAAAAATACATTATTTTTTTTTTTTTTTTTTTTTTTTTGCACAAAGTTGTCATTAAATGATATATTGCTCAAACATGCCATGGTTATATGTAAAATTACACCCCAAAATACATTCTGTTGCTTCTCCTGAGTACGGGGATACCACAAGTGTGAGACCTTTTGGGAGCCTAGCCGCGTACGGTACCCCAAAATCCAAGCACCACCTTCAGGATTTCTAAGGGTGTAAATTTTAGATTTCATTCCTCACTGCCTATCACAGTTTCGGAGGCCATGGAATGCCCAGATAGCACAAAATCCCCCCAAGTGACCCCATTTTGGAAAGGAGACACCCCAAGCTATTTGCCGAGAGGTATGGTTAGTATTTTGCAGACCTTCATTTTTGTCACAAAGTTTTGAAAAAAAGAAAAAAAATATACATTATTTTTTTTTTCTTCATTTTGAAAAACAAATGAGAGCTGCAAAATACTCACCATGCCTCTCGGCAAATAGCTTGGGGTGTCTACTTTCCAAAATGGGGTCATTTTGGGGGGTTTTGTGCTATTTTGGCATTTTATGGCCTTCAAAACTGTGATAGGTAGTGAGGTGTAAAATCAAAAATTTACACCCTTAGAAATCCTGAAGGCGGTTCTTGGTTTTCGGGGCCCCGTACGCGACTAGGCTCCCAAAAAGTCCCACACATGTGGTATCCCCGTACTCAGGAGAAGCAGCAGAATTTATTTTGGGGTGTCATTTCACATATGTCCCTGGCATGCATGAGCAATATATCATTTAGTGACAACTTTGTGAAAAAAAAATAAAAAAAAATAAAAGTTTGTAATTTTCCCGCAACTTGTGGCAAAATATAAAATATTCCATGGACTCAACATGCCTCTCAGCAAATAGCTTGGGGTGTCTACTTTCTAAAATGGGGTCATTTGTGGGGGTTTTGTGCCATCTTGGCATTTTATGGCCTTCAAAACTGTAATAGGTAGTGAGGCGTGAAATCAAAAATGTACGCCCTTAGAAAGCCTGAAGGCGGTTCTTGGCTTTTGGGGCCCCGTACGCGACTAGGCTCCCAAAAAGTCCCACATATGTGGTATCCCCGTACTCAGGAGAAGCAGCAGAATTTATTTTGGGGTGTCATTTCACATATGCCCATGGCATGCGTGAGCAATATATCATTTAGTGACAACTTTGTGAAAAAATAAAATAAAAAAAGTTTGTAATTTTCCCGCAACTTGCGGCAAAATATAAAATATTCCATGGACTCAACATGCCTCTCACCAAATAGCTTGGGGTGTCTACTTTCTAAAATGGGGTCATTTGTGGGGGTTTTGTGCCATCTTGGCATTTTATGGCCTTCAAAACTGTAATAGGTAGTGAGGCGTGAAATTAAAAATTTACGCTCTTAGAAAGCCTGAAGGCGGTGCTTGGTTTTCGGGGCCCCGTACGCGGCAAGGCTCCCAAAAAATCCCACACATGTGGTATCCCCGTACTCAGGAGAAGCAGCAGAATTTATTTTGGGGTGTCATTTCACATATGCCCATGGCATGTGTGAGCAATATATCATTTAGTGACAACTTTGTGAAAAATTTATAAAGTTTGTCATTTTCCCGCAACTTGTGGCAAAATATAAATTATTCCATGGACTCAACATGCCTCTCAACAAATAGCTTGGGGTGTCTACTTTCTAAAATGGGGTCATTTGTGGGGGTTTTGTGCCATCTTGGCATTTTATGGCCTTCAAAACTGTGATAGGTAGTGAGGAGTAAAATGACATATGTATGCCCTTAGAAATCCTGAAGGCGGTGCTTGGCTTTCGGGGCCCCGTACGCGGCTAGGCTTCCAAAAAGTCGACCACATGTGGTATCCCCGTACTCAGGAGAAGCAGCAGAATGTATTTTGGGGTAAAATTCCACATATAACCATGGCATGTGTGAGCAATATATCATTTAGTGACAACTTTGTGTAAAAAAAAAAAACAATTTTTTTTTTGTCATTATTCAATCGCTTGCGGCAAAAAAATAAAATATTCAATGGGCTCAACATGCCTCTTATCAATTTCCTTAGGGTGTCTACTTTCCAAAATGGGGTCATTTGGGGGGGTTTTGTACTGCCCTGCCATTTTAGCACCTCAAGAAATGAGATAGGCAGTCATAAACTAAAAGCTGCGTAAATTCCAGAAAATGTACCTTAGTTTGTAGATGTGACAACTTTTGCGCAAACCAATAAATATACAATTATTGACTTTTTTTTTACCAAAGACATGTGGCTGAATACATTTTGGCCTAAATGTATGACTAAAATTGAGTTTATTGGATTTTTCTAATAACAAAAAGTAGAAAATATCATTTTTTTTTCAAAATTTGCGGTTTTTTTACGTTTATATCGCAAAAAATAAAAATCGCAGAGTCAGTCAAATACCTTTAAAAGAAATCTCTATTTGTGGGAAGAAAAGGACGCAAATTTCGTTTGGGTACAACATTGCATGACCGCGCAATTACCAGTTAAAGCAGCGCAGTGCCAAAGTGTAAAAAGACCTCTGGTCATTTACCAGCAAAATGGTCCGGTCTGAAAGTGGTTAAAAAAAAATAAAAAATTCCTTCATCAGTTTAGGCCTGTTTGTATTCTACATATTTTTGCTAAAAAAAAAATCATAATACACGTATATTGATTCGTTTACGCGACAGTTATTGCGTTTACAAACTACAAGAGAGATTTTGGGCCTTTTTTTTTTTTTTCTTTACTAATGGTGGCGATCACTGATTTTTAGCTGGGCTGCGACATTGCAGTGGACAAATTGAACACCGAGTGACACTTTTTGACCGGTGACACCAATACACAGTGATCAGTGCTAAAAACAAAATATGCACTGTCACAGTATAAATGACACTGTCAGGGAAGGGATTATCAGGGGCAATCAAAGGGTTACATGTGTTCCCTGGGAGTGCTATCTGTGTGGGGGATGCTGACACTAGACAGATCTGTGTTCTTGATTACTAGGAATCACAGATCTGTGTCTGACAGAACAACGGCCTGCCTTGTTTATAGACCACCATTCTGTCATTCCCAAGAACAATTACGGGTGGCCGACAGCCCCACTGACTGGCTCCTGCTGGGTCCAATCACAGCGGGAGCACGTCGCCGGTGGCGTGTGCCTCAAACCAGGGAGCGCAGACAATACAGGTAAGTTGTTTCTCGCAGGCAAGCTGCCCTGCCACAGTGGGCGATCTGGAACTGGTTAATGCAGGTGAAGTGTGTCATGGACTGTCATTATTTGTATTATCCAATCACTTATGTGTTCACTATTCATATATACTTTTTTTGGTTTTCACATCATTGAACATTTGATATATTACCATTTGTGTTTCAAATGACAAACTAAAACGTTAGCCAGGCTGATCATCTATTCTAACACAAACAAAAGCGAAATTTAAATATAAATAGATGTCAACTCCAATATAGAAGCTGGTAATCTATAAAGTGTCCAATGATGTTAATATTGTGAACACAAAAAATTCAATAAGTGGCTGGGTAATAAAAATAATGGCAGTCCATGACACAGCCATACTGGAGATATATACCTTCTTCGCCAAGAAGGTGCTCCTTACGTCAACTCATGATGTGTATAAAAGACACCTGTCCACAGAATCTTTCTTCTATTCAAACCCACCATCATAGGCAAGACCAAAGAGCTGTTAACGGACATCAGGGAGAAGATTGTAGACCTGCACAAGGCTGGAATGGGTTACGAGACCATCAGCAACAAGCTTGGTGAGGAGACAACTGTTAGAGCGATTTTTCGCAAATGGGAGAAATACAAAATAACAATCGCCTTTGGTCTGGAGCTTCATGCAAGATTTCGCCTCATGGGGTAAGGATGATCATGCGAAAAGTGAGGGATCAGCCCAGAACTACACGGGAGGAGCTTGTGAATGATCTCAAGGCAGTTAGGACCACAATCACCAAACAAACCATTTGTAACACAATATGCTAACATGGATTGAAATCCTGCAGCGTCTGCAAGGTCCCCTTCCTCCAGAAGGCCCGTCTGAAGTTTGCCAATGAGTATCTAAATGATTCAGAGAAGGATTGGGAGAAAATTCTGTGGTCAGATGAGACCAAAATTGAGCTCTTTGGCATTAACTAGACTTGCTGTGTTTTGGAGGAAGAAAAATGCTGACCGACTCTAAGAACACCGTCTCAATAGCCAAGCACAGAGGTGGAAACATGCTTTGGGGCTGTTTCTCTGATAAAGGTATAGGCTGACTTTGCCGCATGGAGGGCGGCCAATGGATGGGGTCATGTATTGTAAAATCTTGGATGAGCACCATCTTCCCTCAGCCAGAACACTGAAGATCGGTCTTCCAGCATGACAGTGGCCCAAAACATATCACCAAGGCAACATAGGAGTTGCTAAAGAAGTAGTACTTTAAGGTCATGGAGTTGCCTAGCCAGTCTCTAACACTTTAGCAAAAGCAAAGACACACGGGCCCTGTGGCAAGCTATTCAGACCATCACTAACTACAAGCCCCTGCCACAGGCCAATGATAATGATACTTCTCTCCTGGATGCACTCAACCATTTTTATGCATGGCTTGAAATGCAGAACCAAAAATCACTCTACTACTACTAAATCCCGAAATGACTGGGTGCTCTGCTTTTCTTCAGCCGACGTAAAGGAAGATACTGTTCAGGATCAACCAACAGAAGGCTACTGGACCTTATGACATACCTGGATGTGTGCTGAGACTGTGCTGTACAGCTGACAGATGTCCTTACAGATATCTTTAACATTTTGCTGAGCCAGGTGGTTGTCCCTATATGTCTTTAAATCCACCATCATAATTCCAGTGCCAAAGACCCCTGTGCCCTGTTAGTGCTATGGGACAATAGTCATTCAAACTCCAATAATGGTGAAGTGCTTTGAGAGGTTAGTCATGTATCACATTAAGTCCAGTCTTTCAAACACGCTGGACCCATATCAGTTTGCATACCGTTCAAACCATTCCACGGACGATGCAGTATCTGCTCTTCACTTGGCCCTTACCCATTTAGAGCAGAAAGACTCTTATGTTAGAATGCTGTTCATTGACTTTAGCTCAGCCTTTAATACAATAATTCCTCAGAAACGTATCACTAAATTGAACTCGCTGGGCCTCAACCTGTCCCTCTGTAATTGGATCCTGGACTTTTTAACCGGAAGACCTCAGTCAGTTCGTGTTGGCTGCAGCACGTCAAGTACTACCACACTGAGCATGGGTGCCCCACAGGGATGTGTGCTCAGTCCACTGCTCTTCACACTGCTGACTCACGACTGTACTGCCAAGTTCAGCTCCAACCATATCATAAAGTTTGCAGATGACACAACTGTGGTAGGTCTCAGCAACAATGATGAAACTCTACAAAGCGGAAGTGGAACAACTGGTTAAATGGTGTAGTACAAACAACCTGTTCCTAAATGTAAACAAAAGAAAGGAGATTGTGATGGATTTCAGGAGAAATTCTGTTGATCACTCCCCACTGACCATCCACAGCTTGACTGTGGAGAGAGTAAGCAGTATTCAATTCCTGGGAGTGCACATATCAGAGGATCTTACCTCAACTAACCTCACATCACTAAGAAGGCACAACAGCACCCATATATTCTCCACCACCTTAAAGCCAGTCTCCCTCCACCCATCCTTACTACATTCTATAGGGGAACCATTGAAAGCGTGCTGACCAGCTGCATCATTGTCTGGTATGGGAACTGCAGTTCTGCTGACTGCAAAACCCTGCAGCGGCTAGTGAAGACTGCAGAAAAGATTGGTGTGTCTCGCCCCTTCATCCTGGACATTTTCCATACATGATGCTCCAGCAAAGCTACCAGTATCGTGAGGGATCCTACCCATCCCCCCCCCCCCCCCCCACAGTCTTTCAGCTCTTGCCATCAGGTAGAAGGTACCGGAGTATCAAAACTAGGACTGTCAGACTGTCCTAGTGTTTTTTTTTTGTTTTTGTTTTTTGTCCCCCCCCCCAAAGCTGTGAGAGTCCTCAACTCCAATCCTCTTTGAAACCTCTTCTACAACCTATAAATTGTGACCAGGAAGGTCTCGCATCCCCTCCTTTTTAATCTTGAATATGCACTAGAGACTTTTATAAACACTTGCTGCTACAAAGACTTTTAGAAACATATAGTATGTGTACAGTTACATATACTATATAATGTATATACTATATATACAGTTCCCAGATGTGTATAAGTTTTCTTTTATTGGTGTTTTTATTCTCTGTATATTTATAATTATGTTTAATTTGTATGTAGTAGCATGGCGCTGTGAGATACATTTCATTCTACTGTATGTTCTTACGTGCAGTGACAAAGTTTTACTTGACTCTGGCCCTTAATCCTATAGAAAATGTATGGTGAAAGCTGAAACTTCTAGTTGCCAAGTGACAACCAAGAAACCTTACGGATTTCGAGAAGATCTGTAAAGAAAAGTGTACCAAAATGCCTCCTGAGATGTGTGCAGCCCTGGTAACCGCCTACAAGAAACGCCTTAGCTCTGCTTGCCAACAAGGGTTTCTCCAAGTTCTAAGTCATGTTTTGCTTGGGGATTAACCGCTTCCCAACCGCCTCACGCCGATATACGGCAGCAAAAGGTCACGTGATTCCTGTGATTGGAGCAGAGATCAGTGATCTGTAAAACATAGCCACTTCCCCCACAGTTAGCAACACACCCCTAGGACACACTTAACCCCTACACTGCCACCTGGTGGTTAACCCCTTCACTGCCAGTGTCATTTACACAGGAATCCGTGCATTTGTATACCACCAATGGTCCCAAAAATGTCCGATGTGTCCGCCACAATGTCGCAGTCATGATTAAAATTGCTGATCACCGCCATTTAAAAAAAAAAAAAATATTAACAAAAATGCCATAAAACTATCCCCTATTTTGTAAACGCTCTAACTTTTGCGTAAACCAATCAATCGTGTATTGCGTATTTTTTTTTTTTTTTTTTTTTTTTGTTTTACCAAAAATATGTAGAAGAATACGTATCGGCCTAAACTGCGGAAAAATGTTTTTTGTTTTCTTATATATATATTTTTGGGGGGTATTTATTATAGCAAAAAGTTTTGTTTTGTTTTTTTCAAAATTGACGCTTTTTTTGTTTATAGCGCAAAAAATAAAAAATGCAGGGTAGATCAAATACCACCAAAAGAAAGCTCTATTTGTGAGGAAAGAAAGGACATAAATTTTGTTTGGTTACAACGTCGCACGACCACGCAATTGTCAGTTAAAGCGACGCAGTGCCGAATCCCAAAAGTGCTTTGGTCAGGAAGGGGCTAAGTTCTATCGGGGCTGAAGTGGTTAAATACTTATTTACTCCCTGAACTGCAAATCAACTTATATCATTTGTATCATGGATTTTTGATTGATCTCTATCATTTAAAATCTAAAGAAATGAAGGATCTAGAAATGTTATAGGTATAAATGTGCAAATTTACAAAATCTGCAAGGGATCAAACAATTTTCCCCACTGTATGTGTAGCCAAATATTTTGGTGATTTGGGAAAGGGCTTATTTTGGCCTGTTTATCTGCTTGAAACAAGAGTGGGGTATAGTCAGAAGCTGGATCTGCTGTATGTGATTAGGTGAGTGTTAGAAGTTTTAGAGTTAATATTTTAAGTGATAAAAGTTTCTGAAAATATATGTAAGTTATATGTACAGTAATAAGTTATGGTTTATGAAGGTCACAGAACAGAGTATAGGGAGGAGTGGTTTTGCGGAGTAGATATTTCTATTTTTGAGTTACTATGTCAGGACAATGGGTGGAGTTATGCTACTTATCTATAGACTGAACCATATTAGGTATATATGCAAATATGGGTGTTATTAGGATATTCTGACATAACATCATGAAACAGTATGAGAATGGAGTAGGATTATGAGAGTAGGGAAGATCGGTGGGAAGAGAAGGAACTCTATACTTTGAAAATGTAACACCAGAAGTACCTACCACCTTAAAAGCCTAAACCGTGCCATATGTTACCAGATGTCAATCTTGTCTTTGCTTCTCTTTCTGAACAATAAACCAACTATTAAACGAATGAAGGATTCTTCAATTCCTACTCCTGAAAGTACGATCGAAATGCCTTGGATGAAGACATACATATCTCCACTACACACCCTTTAGGAGAAGGGATACTGATTCACATATTACACAAAGACTTTGCTATTCATTAAGAAACGCCCCTGTGAGTATAGTAGAATACTAGAGTAATGTATTTTACTAAGAGTAGAACTTTCTACTCTCTCTACTCCATTTTTTTCAAGTGGGGTATAGTCAGAAGCTGGATCTGCTGTATGTGATTAGGTGAGTGCAACCACAAAACATCTGGGTAAAAATCCATTCACTGATTAGGCAAGTCATATTTGACTTAAATGCAGTATGAGTGTTTTATTCCTAGATCTGTGTGAATGAATGACGCAGTCATGTGTTGGAACCCCCGCACGGCCGCTCTGATTTCAAAAAGTGACAGCTAGTACAGGGGACTTCTCTGTACTGCTGTCACAGGGAATGTGTGGATCGGGCACCGGCTATAGCATTGGGAACATGTTGCACCCTAAAAACAAGTGGAATATGTAATGGCCCAAAGGTGGACTTATACTTTAAACTCAATTTGACTGTCTTTGAACAATTTTACCTCTGTACCACTACAGGGTTTGCAGAATTGAGTACATTGGAGCTCCCATCCATACATACATCTTTTTCTGCTGCTTGATAAATTTGATTATTTCTAACATGCTTTACCAATCTTCATGCAAGACCTTGTATTGTCCACCATAGCTTTCACTATTCATGTGTACCAGATCTGTTTCAATTGAAGTTTCTATGTTCTCACCTTGTATATGAGCAGTGTAATTTGTTTTACTGTAAACAGAAAAGATTAAAATAACATGTTAAAGCTATATTGATGCATGCTTATGTCTTTATTGTTGCAGGTATTATTGGATTATACCCATTGCGTCTTACCAGCTCCAGGGACAGATCGCTGACCCAGTCATTTTAAGGCATCATCTAGATTTATACAAACGCTTAAGCAGAGAAGTTTGCAGGTATACCCTCTTCATAGCAACATAGTTGGTCAGGTTGAAAAAAGACAAAAGTCCATCTAGTTCAACCATAAAAAAATAAACTAAGAAATATCATGCGCTCCCATATACCCAATCCTATACTCAGTTGATCAAGAGGAAGGCGAAAAACCCACAGAAAAGCAGGTTTCCAATTTGCTACAACAGGGGAAACATTCCTTCCTGATCCCAGAGAGGCAATCAGATTTTCCCTGGATTAACTTTACCTATAAATGTTAGTACCTAGTCATATTATGTACATTTAGAAAGAATCCAGGCCTTTCTTAAAGCAATCTACTGAGCTGGCCAGAACCATCTCTGGAGGGAGTCATTTTCACAGCTCTTACTGTGAAGAAACCTTTCCGTATTTGGAAATGAACAATTTTTTCCTCTACACGTAAAGAGTGCCCCCTTGTCCTCAGTGTTGACCTTAAAGTGAATAACTCAACACCAAGTTCACTATATGGACCCCTTATATATTTATACATGTTGATCATATCCCCCTTAATCTCCTCTTCTCAAGAGTGAACAAATTAAGTTCCTCTAATCTTTCCTCATAGCTGAGCTCCTCAATGCCTCTTGATTGCCCTTCTCTGCACTTACTGCAGTTCCCTGATTATCCTTTTTGAGAACTGGTGCCCAAACCTGAACTGCATATTCCAGGTGAGGTCTTACTAATGATTTGTACAGGGGCAAAATTCTCTCTCTCTGTCTCTCTCTGTCTCTCTGTCTCTCTCTCTCTCTCTCTCTCTCTCTCTCTCTCTCTCTTTCTCTCTCTCTCTCTTTCTCTCTCTTTTTCTCTCTCTTTTTCTCTCTCTCTTTTTCTCTCTCTCTTTTTCTCTCTCTCTTTCTCTCTCTCTCTCTTTTTCTCTCTCTCTCTCTCTCCCCGATTCTCTCTTTTTCTCTCTCTCTCTCTCCCCGATTCTCTCTCTCTCTCCCCCTCTCTCTCTCTCTCTCTCTCTGTCTGCTACTCTCTCTCTCTCTCTCTCTCTGTCTGCTACTCTCTCACTCTCTCTCTCTCTCTCTCTGTCTGCTACACTCTCTCTCTCTCTCTCTCTCTCTGTCTGCTACTCTCTCTCTCTGTCCGCTACTCTCTCTCTCTGTCCGCTACTCTCTCTCTCTGTCCGCTACTCTCTCTCTCTGTCCGCTTCTCTCTCTCTCTGTCCGCTTCTCTCTCTCTCTGTCCGCTTCTCTCTCTCTCTGTCCGCTTCTCTCTCTCTCTGTCCGCTTCTCTCTCTCTCTGTCCGCTTCTCTCTCTCTCTGTCCGCTTCTCTCTCTCTCTCTGTCCGCTACTCTCTCTCTCTCTCTCTCTCCGCTACTCTCTCTCTCTCTGTCCGCTACTCTGAATTCTGTCTTTTAGCCAGCTTGCTATCCATTTACAAACTGATATTTCTAAGCCTGTAGACTCTTCCTTTTTTTTCTTCTTTTTTTTTCCTTTTTCCTCCTTTTCCTTCAGTAAGATAGTGAGCATAGTAACCATTTGCTGCTAGACTTTGTATTGGTATTTGATTTTAAACCGGCAAAAAAAAAAGTATTGTGGAATTTAAAATTTTTGTTTTCTCTCCTAGATGGAACCTACTGCAGACCAGAGATGACACTACCTTGATTTGTTCTCTGAATGTGTTGCTATGCCAGCAATAAAATTGTATATAGCACAGCTATTTAATAAATATTTTTCAATTTCTTTTTTTGTGTGTGGATCCTTCAAACAATAATATGGGCCCTTTAATACCCAATGGGAAGCTAAAGTTAAAGGGGGTTTTAAAGGCTCGTTTGTGTGTTTTTTTTTTTTTTTTTTTTATAGTAATGTATACTTGATCTGTGCAATGGTCTTGATCTTCCCTTCCTGGGGTCCCTGGTCCTCTGGGGTTCCCTGCCAGCACAGTTGGCTCCTCCTCCTCTTTGTGTGCCACCATACGAAGCCGCTTCCTATGGGGAAGCACATGCAGGCTTGCTCCTAGACTATGTGAATACATAGACAGTGTGCCTTGGCCCCGGTTCCCCTGTTCTCTGCTTGCAGGATTCGATTGACAGCAGCAGGAGCCAGTGGCTTCTGCTGCTGCCTCAATCCTGTGAGACAGGAGAGAGCCACTGCAGACAGGCACACCATTAAGTGACTCTAGGATTTCGGGGGTGAAGGGGCGATACAAATACTGGAAAAACTTTACCATAATGCATGAAGGTAAAAAAGGTTTTCCCTTTTTAGAACCACTTTAAGTTCTTGGTGTGAGATTAAGATTTTGATTTATGTCTTCACCAGATTTTAGCAGCCATTGTGTTGAGGGCCATGAGCTCTTAGTCCTGTAAGGGATCAGGAGGTAACAAGCTGGCTAAGACAGTTCAGTCAACTTAAGACTTTATTCAGCAAAAAGCAACAGAAAATTGACAAGCTTTGTCTTTATAGGCAGTTCAAACACAAAAACTCTTCTTGGCAGTATAAGACAGTCCTTTTAAATAATGCTCAGCATCCCAGCCACAGCATATAACATGGTAAAGTCCAAGTTCAGGCAAGCTCACCCAGCAGCATCAAGTCATGTGTAACAGGGCTCCTTCCAGTTTCAAGCTCCTCTCAGCTTTGATAGCTCAACAGCCATCTCTGTCCAAACACACTTCTCCTCTGACATTTTCAACTCAGCTTGCAATAAGCAGGTCTGAAGGGGAAGTACCTGCCCTCTTCAATTAACCCCCAGGCTGACTCCACATATTCCCCCCTAAATGCACACGCCCAGGTCTAGGCCCCCTTCCTACTCTGAATCTGCATCATTTCTAGACAGGTTTACAGTAGAGCTGCACGATTCTGGCCAAAATGAGAATCACGGGTTTTTTTTTCTTCGCTTAGAATAAAGATCATGATTCTCACGGCATAAAATCTTTCACATAAATACATATACAAAAAAATTGGGTTAACTTTACTGGACTGTTTGTTTTTGTTTTGTTTTTTATGCATTCATTTTTTCCAAAAAATTGCATTTGAAAGACCGCTGCACAAATACAGTGTGACATAAAATATTGCAACCACCGCCATTTTATTCTCTAGGGTCTCTACTAAAAAATATATACATACCGTATATACTCGAGTATAAGCCGAGATTTTCAGCCTCTTTTTTGAGGCTGAAAGTGCCCCCCTCGGCTTATACTCGAGTCATCGCTGTCTGCCCGCTCGATCAGCGTGTCGAGCAGACAGACAGCGGCCATTCTACAATTCAAAAGCCGCGCCTCCGGCTCCGCCTTCGCCTGTGATAGGCGGAACACTGAATTTCCCAGCAGCCTGTGTTCCGCCTATCACGGACATCGTATCATCCTCGTACTACGGACGAGGATGATACGATGTCAGTGATAGGCGGAACACAGGCTGCTGGGAAATTCAGTGTTCCGCCTATCACAGGCGAAGGAGGAGGCGCGGCTTTTGAATTTTACAATGGCCGCCGAAGAGGGCACGGGACGGAGGCAAGGCAAGGCAAGGCACGGCACGGGATGGGACGGAGGCAAGGCACGACACGACGGCAAGGCACGGCACGGGACGGAACGGAGGCACGGGACGGAGGCTCGGGACAAAGGTAGGCTGGACACACACACACACACACACACACACACACACACACACACACACACACACACACATGGATACACACACACACAGGGATGGGTGGATGGATGGAGACACACACAGGGATGGGTGGATGGATGGAGACACACACAGGGATGGATGGATGGATGGAGACACACACACACAGGGATGGATGGATGGATGGAGACACACACACACAGGGATGGATGGATGGACACACACACACACAGGGATGGATGGACGGACACACAGGGATGGACGGACACACAGGGATGGACGGACACACAGGGATGGACGGACACACACACAGGGATGGACAGGCATGTCTCACCCTCGGCTTATACACGAGTCAATAAGTTTGCCAGTTTTTTTGGGGGTAAATTGGGGGCCTCGGCTTATATTCGGGTCGGCCTATACTCGAGTATATACGGTAGATAGATTGGGGGTTCTAAGTAATCTCTAGCAAAAGAAAAAGATTTTAACTTGGAAACAACAAATGTCAGAAAAAGGTTTAGTGGTTAAACGCTCCTAATTTAGATACAGAAGTCTATTCCTTTGATGTAAAAGACAAATTGATACAATGTTTAGACTTAACATTCCACTGATTTTTTTTTTTTTTTTTTTTTTTTAAACTTGGCAGACTGCCCAGACTTTGACTTTTCACTGAGAACAGAGAGAATATTCTCTGCATACCGAAGATCGGAAACCCTTTGTCAAGATCGCAACGAAAAAATTGCGATAGTGATTCTTGACGATTGATCGTGCAGCTCTAGTTTACAGCAGCAATCTGATCAGTCAGTTTTATCAGTTTGCTTTAAGTGGTACACTTCCTGGTACTCCTCTGTGAGGAGCGGTTGCACCAATTCAGTTTCTGGGCCAAATTTTAAACTATGCTATGTTTAAAGTCACCAGCACAGATTCTACCTTCGTTACCACTGAGAGTAGCGCCAACCTTTTCTACTATCTGAGGGTTCCTGTCCCTCCATGAGACACCTGCTCTCTACAGTAGGCTCAACCACTAGCATTTGATCCCCAGGTTTAAACTCTGACACTGGAAGACCGGTTGGCAACCTCCCTCTAGGTCCTCGCTAATTGTTTATGCCCATGTTTAAGCACTTTGCGATTTTTGGTTACCCGGTAGCATAGTTATGATGCACAGCAACTCAGGGAGAGCGCATATCTTCTGCTGGATGCTGTGGCTCACCACTCAATGATGTGACCTGTTCCCTGGCGGGGATCAAAGGGGAGTCCTTCCTCTGAGCACCAAAGAAATCACTTCAGGGACCCCCAAGATATGACAAGTCAGGCCCAGAGGGTGAACTCCAGGCCTGCTCCTGCAGGTTCACACATCTGACCGATTTCTTTACTCTTTGCCTCCTGCAACACAGTATTTAACACTTCACATGGGGGTTTCTCCTATAGGGGAGGCCTTTGAACTTTTGTTCACACAAGTCCGAAAACGGAGCAGTCTTGCCCAATTGGCAAATCATGGGGTAACCCCAAGATCACCCTTACTCTGTGTAGCAGTTCCTGCAGTTGTGGACAGGGTTACATGGGCCACTTGATAGTCCTTGAAAACCCCATGTACAGAGACCGCTCCAGTCTTTTTCCTGGGTATCAGATTTCCCCAAAACCTGTCCGATCAGAGCAGGATAACCCCACTCCAAGTCTCAAGTGGGCTTAGATTGTTCATGGGACCAGTGGCAAAAGCAAACAGAGCAATGTCAAGCCATGTTAAATTCCATTGGCTCCTCCCTCCTTGGACACTAGGCCCGCTATATGCCCTAGTTGTTGGCAGGACCAACAGCGAACCTCACGGGGTTCCCTGCCGCCTCTCAGAAGGGTTTGATGTTAGGGTGCTCCTAGCGCTAGTGTCAGGCACCCAAGCAGGCACCATGCATTCAACCGGTGCTATCTTTGCGCTGGTACGCACTTCCTTAGAACGGGCCAGCTCTCTGGTAATAGAGGGACTCTCCTGGACACTTTCTGCACAGCCATCTCATCCAGGGACTGAGGCTTGGAGTGAGACACCCATCGCTGCAACTCCTTAGGAAGACCATGCAAAAAGTGATCCAGTTCAACTCGCTCTACAATCTGAGTGGTGGTCATCTCAGCCAATCCTGGAATAGGTGCAGTAGACAATGCCAGTTGTGCACGGCAGGCTTAGCGCGGTCAAAGCGCCATTCATGAACATGGTTTGCCCTTAGAGCCACAGTCACTCCCAGCCTGGCTAGGATTTCTGCCTTAAGCAGTTTATAGTCCTGTGCTGATTCAGAGGCCATATCACAATAGGCCTGTTGAGGATCTGCAGTCAGGAAAGGTGCCAACACATCTGCCCAGTCTTTCTCAGGGAGACCTTCCCTTGTTGCAATCCTTTCAAACACTGCCATAGAAGCTTCCACGTTATCTGTGGCTATCATCTTTTGCATAGTCCGCTGCAGTGCCTTCTTGGGGTCACTCTTTACAGCGGGGTCTTTTTTCATTATTTCAGCCTGCTGTGTCACTTCCTTTTGCAGTCCTGCTAGCTGTTCAACCCGTGAGCAGTTTCTTTCCTGTTGCACAGCGACCACCTGAGCATTAGCCATTGCTAGTTGTTTAATTAGCTCCTCCATGGCTTGTTCTGAAGACTTCACAGCCTGTGCAGCTTTCACCCAGGATATGGGATTGGCCTGTACCCCTCAAACTGCCCAATGCATAGTTCCACCAATTTGTAAGGGATCAGGGGGTGAGAAGCCGGCTTAGGCAGTTCAGTCAACTTAAGTCTTTATTCAGCAAAAAGCAACAAATTGACAAGCTTTATCTTTTATAGGCAGTTGAAACACAAAAACGTATAGCAGTATAAGATGGTCCTTTTAAATCATGCTCAGCATCCCAGCCGGAGCATATAACATAGCAAAGTCCCAGTTCAGGCAAGCTCGCCCAGCAGGATCAAGTCATAGGTAACGGGGTTCCTTCCAGCTTCAATTCCTTCCAGCTTCAAGCTCCTCTCAGCTTTGATAGTTCAACAGCCATCTCTCTCCAAACACACACACTTCTCCTCTGACATTTTCAACTCAGCTGGCAATAAGCAGGTCTGAAGGGGAAGTACCTGCCCTATTAACCCCTTCTTAACCCTGTTTAAGGCTGACTCTCCACAGTGCTTAAAGGAGAAGTTTGGGGTTATTACGTTCACAAATGTAGCTAAGATGTGCTTTGCTGAGTGTATATAAATCCAATATCAAATCTTTTTTGGATGTTCCCAATGAACAGATCTCATTAAATCTGGTAGGTGGACAAATGTAAGTTCTTAGAAACTTGACATATCTAATTATATATTGGGAATATTAACAATTTTTGTATTAGGAGATATATATATATATATATATATATATATATATATATAATACAATCGTTTTTTTCTTTAATCTGAATTAAAGTTAAATATACTCTCCATCTCCCTTCAATGGGTGGTGATTTTTACTATGACTGTTCTTCAGATGTTTTTTACTTGTATGAAATAAAGATTTGTATTGACTTTTAAAATTATGTGAAGTATTTGTGTCCACTGGAGGGGTCATTAAAATCTAAATTTACACTTTGTAGGCGAAACAGAATCTGAATTTGTATTTGAACAGGGCTTTAGATTTCCGAGGTGGTACAATTCGTGAGTTTGATTTTATTTATTTATTTATTTTTTTTTGATTTTTTTTTTTTTTACCACTTTACGCTTTGTAAATAGTAAACAAATAAATCGTATGATTTTTAACCACTTGACCACTGGGCACTTAAACACCCTTAATAAACAGACCAATTTTCAGCTTTCGGTGCGCTCACATTTTGAATGACAATTACTCAGTCATGCAACACTGGACCTATATGAAATTTTTGTCCTTTTTTTCACACAAATAGAGCTTTGTTTTGGTGGTATTTAATCACCGCTCGGTTTTTTATTTTTTGTGCTATAAAAGAAAACCGAAAATTCTGTAAAAAAAAAAAGAGAATTTTTCTTCGTTTCTGTTATAAAATTTAGCAGATTAGTAATTTTTCTTCATAAATTTTGGCCAAAATTTATACTACTACATATCTTTGGTAAAAAGTACAAATTGGTGGATATTATTTGGTCTTTGTGAAAGTTATAGAGTCCACAAGCTATGGTGCCAATATCTGAAAATTGATCACACCTGAAGTACTGAAGGCCTATTTCAGTTCTTGAGACCCTAACATGCCATAAAAGTACAAATACCCCCCAAATGACCCCTTTTTGGAAAGAAGACATTCCAATGTATTTAGTAAGAGGCATGATGAGTTTTTTGAAGTTGTCATTTTTTTTCCCCACAATTCTTTGCAAATCAAGATATTTATTTTTTAATTTTTTTTTATTTTTATTTTTTAAATAAAATTGTCATATCAGTTTTTCTCATACACAGCATATGCATACCACAAATTACACCCCAAAACACATTCTGCTATTTACTCCCGAATACGGCCATACCAATGTGTGAGGCTTTTACACAGTGTGGCCACATACAGAGGCCCAACATGCAGGGAGCACCATCAAGCCTTCTGGAGCACCCAGGACAATTATGATTTTTACATGTAGGAGAGAAATGTCAGAATTTATTTGCTAGAAAATTACATAGAATCCCAAAACATTATATATGTTTTTTAGCAAACACCCTGGAGAATACAATGGTGGTGGTTGCAACTTTTTATCTCGCACGGTATTTGCGCAGCAATTTTTCGAATGCTTTTTTTGGGGAAAAAAACAATTTTGTGCTTTAAAAAAAAAAAAAAAACAGTAAAGTTAGCCCAATTTTTGCATAATGTGAAAGATGAAGTTACGCCGAGTAAATAGATACCTAACATGTCACTCTTCAAAATTGCACACGCTCATGGAATGGCGCCCAAACGTCGCTACTTAAAAATCCCCATAGGCGACGCATTAAATTTTATAATATTAAATAGAGGAGGTCTAGGGCTAGAATTATTGCTCTCGCTCTAACGTTCGCAGTGATACCTCACATGTGTGGTTTGAACACCGTTTTCATATGTGGGCTGGACTTGCGTATGCGTTCGCTTCTGCATGCGAGCACATGGGGACAGGGGCGCTTTAAAAAAAAAAAAAAATTCTTATTGTTCATTTTACTTTTTTTTTGTTTGACATTTTTTTTCCCCAAAAATAAATTTTTTGATCACTTTTATTCCTATTACAAGGAATGTAAACATCCCTTGTAATAGGAATATGGCATGACCGGTCCTCTTTACAGTGAGATATGGGGTCAATAAGACCCCACATCTCACCTCTAAGCTGGGAAGCCTGAAATAAAATAAAAAAGATTCTGGCTTTGATCGTATTGGCGAGTCGGTAGAAGCACCGGCGGGAGGGGGGTATGTCTATGGCTGGGTATTGCAGGGTATCTCTGAGTATGGCTGGTTATCTCAGAGTATGGCTGGGTATCTCTGGGTATGGCAATTTATGGCAGGGTACTGCAGAGTATTGGCGGGTACTGAGGGGTTAAATTTCGGTGAGCAGCGATGTGGGCACTGCAGATGCAGCCCACAGCGCTGCTGACACCAATCTCTTCCCCCTCCGCTGTACAGAGAGGGGGAGGGAGGAACCGGCGTCATAACATGACGCCGGTTTGTTTACAAGTGATCACTCCGTCATTTGACGGAGCGATCACGTGTTAAATGGCCGCGATGATCAGTGATGTGCCGGGTCCTGTGGACCCGGCGGTCACGGATGCTCTCGAGTGTGCGTGAGAGCGGAATTCTGGGAGGACCTCATGACGGCCTCCCAGAGTTAAACAACCGCCCTGTAGTTGTCATTTGGTTATGGGCCGGTTGTTAAGTGGTTAACTACCCCTCCAGTTAAATATACTCTCCATCTCCCTTCAATGGGTGGTGATTGTTACTATGACTGTTCTTCACAGATGTTTTTTACTTGTATGAAATAAAGATTTGTATTGACTTTTAAAATTATGTGAAGTATTTGTGTCCACTGGAGGGGTCATTAAAATCTAAATTTACACTTTGTAGGCAAAACAGAAATGTTTTTGAAATTGGCATTTACGGAAGTGCCCTAATTTCCTGGCTCCTGGACACTGCAGTTTTCTTAAATCTCTAAAACTTCTGTGTGTATCATACTTTCTCAACCTGAGAGTTCCTAGCTGGTTCATTAACCTCTGGCTTTACCTTGGCTACTGGCCACTGCTTGTAAAGACTAGCACAATCTGTAGTGATGTTGCAAGCTGTGTGTGAAAGCAAAAGCTGTTAGGTTAAGCAAATCTGAACGTTCAAAAGCATTGAAGGTTGAAGAAAAACTGCAATGTCCATTAAGTATTTCTAAATGTTTATCAATGCAAATAGGTCAATGTGACCTAAAAGCATCATTGTTTAGCAGTTTACAAGGTTCCATACAGTGGATCTAAAAAGTCTACACACCCTTGTTAATGTCAGGTTTCTGTGATGTAAAAAAAGACAAAAATAATTTCAGAACTTTTTCTACCTTGGACCCCTTTCACATTGAAGGTGTTTTTCAGGCATTCTAGCGCTAAAAATAGCACCTGAAAGCACCTTTGAAGCCACCCCAGTGTGAAAAGCTGAATGCTTTCACACTGTGTCTGTGCGCTTGCAGGACTGAAAAAAAGTCCTTTGGGTCAGTGCGGGAGCGTTGTATACATAGCTCCTAAACCGCCCCTGCCATTGAAATCAGTGGACAAAGTGCCTGCAAAGCACTTCAGCAGAGGCGTACAGTTTTAACCCTTCCCTCAGCTGCTAGCGGGGGGGTTAAAAGCACCCGGCTAGCGGCCGAAAAGCATTCTAAAACTAGCAATGCTTTACTGCTAACACGGGCCCACGCCCCAGTGTGCCAGGGCTTTTAATGTGATCTATAAACAGTAAGACTCAATTGAACAACAAACTGAAATCTTTTAGGTGGAGGGAAGTAAAAACAAAAAAGTATTAGTGTAAGGGTGTGCACACTTATACAACCATATTTTTTTAAAGCATCTGTTCATTTTATTATTATTGGGTGTGAGTCTCGGCATGGCACATCTTGGCAATATTTGCCCATTCTTTGCAAAAACGCTCCAGATCTGTCAGATTGCGAGAACATCTGCGCACAGCCCTCTATTCCATAGCAGCTTGAGGTGGAATGGAGGCACCTGTCTGGCTGCATGTTTTACTTTTTTTTTTTTTTAACATAGTTCATTTGTAACAAACAGAACATAAGTCAATCTACATTACACTTCGACAGATATTGTACATCGTTAAGGTATATGTCAGGTAGGTATGGTAACAGTGAAATATAATGAGATTAAAACCATAGCGCACATCAGGCGCCAGCTAAAACATATATAGACCAAGGATGAGACTGGGGGCGTGTGGTCTTGGCCCGCAACATCCTTTAGAACATGCCTTCTGAACAATCACACCTGGTTTAATTCCGGGGACCAAGGGGTTGTGGAGGATGTGTACATGAAAGAATCCAGAGAGGGTCGTATTTGTAATCGAGAGTCAAAGGTCTGGCTTCTACCCAGGCCGCCCACACAAATTTTATCAAATTTCTTCGGACAGTTCCTTCCTAGATATGTTAGTTTGTAGAGAGACAGTGCTGTGTTGACAAGTGTCAGCCAAAGTTGTTTGGCGGGGGGTTGAGCCTGATTCCAATTAAGGAGGATTGCCTTCCTAGCATACATTGTAGTGTAAAAGACAAATAGTTTTTTCCTCTGGGGGGCTTCAAGGAAGTCACATATGCTCAGAAGGAGGGGGTAGGGCTGTTCGGAACACTTAGCTTTGCCATGCAGGACCTCCCCCCCCCCCCCGAAACTATCATAGAACATGACCATACTATATGAAAGAAATCTGTGTTATTTGACCTGCACCTGGGACATGCTGCTGGTCTATCAGGATAAATTTTGGTTAAACGTACCGGGGAATAGTAGGCACGGTGTAAGAATTTCAGTTGGGCAAATCTGTCCCTGAATGAGATAGTTAAGGTCAGGTACTGCTGTCTCCCTTCCTCCCAGTTATCGCCGGCCAATTCAGGAATATCCCGCTGCCAGCACGTAAGTAACTGGGAAACCTTAGACATGTCCAGCAAGGCTAGAATATTATAGATGGTTGAAAGCCTTTTACTACATTCAGGGGATCGAAGCTCCTTTTCAAAATCTGACATCTGCAAGGTGACCGAGTTGGGAAATTGGGCCCGGAAAGCATGCCGTATTTGGAGATATCTGAATAACATTCGGTTTGGGAGACCTCGGAGGTTCTTCAGAGTATCAGATGATGTTAACTGTCCCTGGGACACTATATCTCCCAAAGACACAATCCTGTGTCTAGCCCACACAACTGGGTCTGGAATTGAGTGAAAATGGGGAAGTTTCGGGTTACCCCACAGTGGTGTCTCAGGAAACCATGTATTTGGTTTCCCGAATTTCAGAGTGACAGTATCCCATACTTTAATGGTCATCCTCATAGGAGTCACTTTTGGGTTGGATCGAGGGCCTCTATATATGAGGTTTCTTAATTCGGAATAAGAGCCCAACAGTGCAGCCTCCACAGTGGATGCCAGGTTAGCAGGTTCCTCCACCAGCCACCACTTAAGTGTCACTAAGACTGCAGCCCAGTAGTATTTCAAGAAACACGGAAAAGCCAGACCTAGCGTGACTGGGAGTTGTAGTCATTTTCGCTAACCTGGGGACCTTCCCATCCAAATAAAAGATAATGGCACTGTCTATTTTTTTTTACAAAAGGAGATAGGTATGGGGACAGGAGTCTGTCTAAAGAGGTAATTGGTCTTGGGAGGATTGACATTTTAATTAGGTTCACTCGTCCTACAGGAGAAAGGGGGAGAGACATGTTGTGCGTTGATGGCGGGGATCCCTATGTATCTCCACTCCCAGGTATCTAAATTGGGATACCCACTTAAGTTGCACATCCGAGTTTAGTGGGTCAGTTCCAGAATCCTTTAGAACATGCGGAAATAAGACTGACTTTGCCCAATTTATGAATACTCCGGAATAATGCCCAAACCTATCTATGACTGTTGTAGGGAGATTCCATCATCTCTAAGATACAATAGGGTGTCATCTGCATATAATGACACTTTTTCTTGAAGGAGACCTATTCCTATGCCTCGTATTTGGGGGGTGGATCTGATAAGGATAGCCATGGGCTCTATCACCAGTGCAAAAAGCCCTGGCGACAGGTGACAGCCCTATCTCGTCCCCCGCCTCAGGGGGAAGAGTAGGGAGAGAACAGTTCCCGTACGTACCCTAGCAGTCGGAGATCTGTACATGGCCTCAACCCAGAAGACGAAGACGGGACCGAAGCCGAATCTGCAGAGGACCTCCCATAGATGGATCCATTCCACAGAATCGAAAGCCTTTTCTGCATCCAGGGAGGCCACTACTGCTTCATCAACGTCTTCTGCCCCCAAGGACAAGACTGCATACAGTCTCCGAAGATTTATATCCGTTCCCTTGCCCGGCATGAAGACCGATTTGATATTCGTGAATTAAGGTGAGTATTACCTCATTAAGGCATCTAGCAAGAAATTTGGTTAGTATTTTGGCATCCGAATTGAGAAGGGAAATTGGCCTGTAGGACGAGCAGAGCTGGGGGTCCTTCCCTGGCTTAGGTATCACCACAATTATGGCTTGCACCATAGATGGGGGAAGCGTGCCTTTTTTAAATGTTTTTGTAAGCATGTTATGTAATCTCGGTACCGCTTCTACATATATGTTACAGATAGCACACCAGGGACACAGTACCTACCAAGGGGGGGGGGGGAGCAAGGGGCTCCGCATGGCACTTTTTCTAATAGTCATAATAGTAAGGGATCTTAACTTGCATAGTCTAGCAATACGCTTGCAGTAACTTTCTCTTAGTGTTCACTAAGGGCTCCATCTTGTGTACTCAGTGTCTGCTTAGGCATCCAAAAGGTTTGTTGAGGTTTCCTGCTCAAGAAAATGGAAATTAAAGTAAAAAATTTTTCACCGGTATCTCCCGGTGCTCCATCCATGCTGGTAGTGTATCTCACCATGCTAAGCCTGGCTCAGTAGTATGGGCCACCCGGTGGGTCAGGGTAGCCTCAAGAAAGCAGTCCATCAGACCAGCAGTGTGCAACTCTGAGCGTGAATCAGCTGCAGCCAGCAGTTCCCTAAGCCAGGCAGGTCTGGCGAGGCGATAAGCTCCCCATGGCTCGAAGTCCGTGCCTGCAGGGTCGCCAAAGCGGGGGTATGGCGGGGGGGTGAACCGATCACCAAGGAGAAAAACTTGAGGGAACCTCAGGTTTCAAAGTCAGGAAGAATACAGAGATTGGAGGTGGAATAAGAGCAGTACTGACCTCTGACCGGTGTGTTAGCGGTCCCGGGGAAGGGCTTCAATCCAGCGGGATGCCTCCTCTGGGGAAGTGAAAAATGTTGTAGTTTTGCCATCCACCACCCACAGACGAGTTGGAAACATCATGTTGTATATCAGGCCTTTGTTACGGAGCTGGGCTTTGACCTGATCAAAGGTGCGTTTGAGCCGCTGTGTTTCCACCGAATATTCCGGGAACAGCATTATTTTGACATTCTCATGCGGCAGCTCTGCTGTCTTCCCCGCCTCTCTAAGGACAAGATCTCGATCACGGAAGTTCAGTAGTCTAAAAATGAAGGTTCTCAGTGGCGCTCCAGGTGGACCTCTAACTGATGGCATCCTGTGCGCCCGTTTGATCGTGAAGTGGGGGAGAAGGTAGCTCGGGGCAGGAGGGTGCGCAGCAGTTGAGTAAAGGCTGCTGGATCTCGGGCCTCCACCCCCACCGGGAGGCCCACCAGGCTGAGGTTGTTTCTCCTGGTCCTCCGCACGAGACTCCAGAGCTTTCATTTTATCCTGTAGAGTGCGGAGGGAGTCGCCAAGCACCCGGATCATGTCCTCCGTATCACCCACTCTCCTCTCTGCCTCAGAGTCTGTGATGATATTTATCCATATCTCTCCTGGTTAGGCCCATCTCCATCTATTCTATTTTGGCCGTTAGTGTTGTCTGACAACCAGTGATGGCTTGCATGAGATCAGTGAACTGTTCATTCCCCAGCGTAGACGGCTCCGGCTGTTCTGTCTGGGACGCTATTATTGGAGAGGTAAGCCCCGCGTGGGACCTGGGGAGGTGGCGGGTTTTTTTTTAGCCTGTTGCCGCTTTCTCTGCGAAGCGGAGTTCCCTGTTTTCATGCCCGGAGGTAAGCAGCACTGATGTGAGGGTTGAAGGGTGATATAGAGCCTTGGTAGCCGGATAATTAGGCCATCTGAGTGCGGAGCTCCCGTCTCACACGTCTGCCTAGGTCGCCACCTTGACCACGCCCCCCCAGCTGCATGTTTGCTATTGGGGTGGGGGACTGGCCGTACACTGTGCAGTTCTTGTTCGGCTTTCCTTTAGGTTTACCAAAACCATGTAGATCAAACATAAGCCCACTTAATTGTGTGCACTCATGCCGCGTACACACAGTCAAACTATCTGCAATTCGCCCGTGTGTGGGCTCCGGCAGGCTTTTTCTTCCCAAAAGTCCGACATTGACATTGGCGGCGACGTTGACTTCCTTCGCTAGTCCTGTCTACCCGGAGTCACGTCCAAAAATGAACAGACTTTACTCCGTGTGTGGGCAAGTCCATTCATTTGAAAAGTCTGGCGGACCTCCGTCAAAAGTCCAGCGGAAAAGTCCGGTCGTGTGTGGGCAAGTCTGCTCGTTCGGAAATTCCAGCGGACCTCCGCTGCAAAGTCTGGCGGATAGTCTGATCGTGTGTACGAGGCTTCAGGCACACCCTTGCACTGCATGGTGGAAGGTGGATCTGGGAGAGGTTAAGTTGTATAGTGTATGGCCAGCCTCACTCTACTTTTGAGAAAAAAATACAAATTAATAATAAAAAAAGATCTGTACTAGCTATGGGTAAGCTGTGTACATTGCAGAATATTATTGTGATCCTGCCTTTTGTTTCTGAAGTGAAAAAAAAAGGTTATCCTTGTCCTGCTTCTGGCATAGCTGAGTTTGTTTCATGCTAATGTCAGAACTCTGGTCTAGGAAGCTGCTGTGTTAGTCCGCCTCCCTTTATCTGTGGTTAACCCCTTAGAGCAGAGATATGCAATTAGTGGAGCTCCAGCTATTACAGAACTACAAGTCCCATGAGGCATAGCAAGACTCTAACAGCCACAAGCTTGACACCCAGAGGCATGATGGAACTTGTAGTTTTGCAACAGCTGGAGGTCTGCTAATTGTATATCCCTGCCTTAGAGCAGGGGTCCTCAAACTATGGCCCTCCAGTTGTTCAGGAACTACAATTCCCATCATGCATAGTCATGTCTGTGAATGTCAGAATTTTCCAATGCCTCATGGGACTTGTAGTTTGGCAACAGCTGGAGGGCCATAGTTTGAAGATCCCTGCCTTAGAGGCTTAATGCCAAACAAGCTAATTCCTGTTGCATTGAATTTGTTTTGAACTGCTTTATTAATTTACAGAGCTATCATTTGAAGTAGATTGGTAACTTTTGATAAATTAAGTTACCAAATGACTCTTGCTTAGTATCCTCTTTATCAGGGATTTGATTTTTACTGAGACATAAGTGAAGTCAAGAGGTCCTGGTGCAGTAAAGGCCCGTACGCACGATCAGACTTTTTGACAGCAAACATGCAAATTAGCTGTTTTAAGGCAACATCCGTCTATGTGTATGCTCCGTTGGACAAACTTTTACATTTTTTTATCAGACTTTTGTTGGCTGTGCGAGCGGACAAACTTTTCAGCAACAAAAGTCAGATGGAGCAAAGTCTGATTGTGTGTACAGAAAACCATTTGGACTTTACAAACACGCATGCTCAGAATCAATGCAAAAGATCAGACAAAAATACAGAAGTTGACCAAAGAAAGAACAGAAAAACCACGTCATTTGGTGATAGTTGGCTGAAAAAGTCAGATTGTCTGTACGCTTAACAAGTTCAGGGCTAACGCCCATTATACAAACTTTCCTGTGGACTTTTGTACAAAGGCCGATCGTGTGTATGAGGCGTTAGAATGTGTAGGGTTACCTCCTTGTCTTTCTTACTGCCAGTTTGCTGAAAAGCCATTTGCTTATATTGCTAAGCCATGAGTGTCAACTCTTTCTGGTAGCCAGTCATTACTAAGGAGGTAAGGGGCACCATTCAGGTAAGTTTTTTTTATTTCAGGTGTATGAGAAATTAACTATGGGCTTTTAACATTTAGTCCCTCTGGTTTGGCAAGCATCAAGCACTGCCTTAAATTGGTCCTGTGCCATGCATCCCTTGCCAGGCAAAGCCCTGCATCTTGACGACACCTATAGGGTTGTCACTTTCATTGAACGTGAGGCAATACTCTCTTGGGCTTATGTTGCCACTGTTGGGACTCCAAAGTCACATCAAAGTAATGCAGGAACCTTTTAAAAGTCACTGATTTTCAAAGTTGCATAGATGGGAACAGGTGCCATTGAGATCAATGGGCTGTGACTTGTCATGCGACTTTGTCTAAAGTCGCCTGACAAGTTGCACTAGTGGAGACTAAGCCTAAAGGGGTGATTTTCACTCACACTGAGGGAGAATCCACTCTCTCCAGACTTTTCTGAGCGAGGATACACATGGATAAGAATGGCAACGCTTAACAGGCGGTCACATTCCTTTAAGCACATGGTCAATACACTCTAAAGGAGTGTTTCATAGTTACATAGTTATACAGTTAGTCAGGTTGAAAAAAGACACATGTCCATCAAGTTCAACCACAAAAAAAAAAAAGTTAATAATATCATACAATCCCATATACCCAGTTCTATACCCACAGTTGATCCAGAGGAAGGCAAAAAACCCTGGCAGAGCATGATCCAATTTGCTAAAGCAGGGGAAAAAATTCCTTCCTGACCCCTCGAGAGGCAATCGGATTTTCCCCGGATCAACTTTACCTATAAATGTTAGTACCCAGTTATATTATGTACACTTAGGAAATAATCCAGGCCCTTCTTAAAGCAATCCACTGAGCTGGCCAGTACCACCTCTGCAGGGAGTCTATTCCACATTTTCACAGCTCTTACTGTGAAGAAACCTTTCCGTATTTGGAGATGAAATCTCTTTTCCTCTAGACGTAAAGAGTGCCCCCTTGTCCTCTTTGTTGACTGTAAAGTGAAGAACTCCAAGTTCACTATATGGACCCCTTATATATTTGTACATGTTGATCATATACCCCCTTAATCTCTTATCAAGAGAGAATAAATTCAGTTCCTCTAATCTTTCCTCATAGCTGAGTTCTTCCATGCCTCTTATCAGTTTGGTTGCCCTTCTGTGCACTTTCTCCAGTTCCCCGATATCCTTTTTGAGAACAGGTGCCCAAAACTGAACGGCATATTCCAGATGAGGTCTTACTAATGATTTGAACAGGGGCAAAATGATATCTCTCTCTCTGGAGTCCATACCTCTCTTAATACAGGAAAGGACTTTGCTCGCTTTGGAAACCGCAGCCTGGCATTGCATGCTATTATTGAGCTTATGATCTACCAAAACCCCCAGATCCTTCTCCACTATGGATTCCCCAGTTGTACTCCCCCTAGCATGTATGATGCATGCATATTCTTAGCCCCCAAGTGCATAACTTTACATTTATCAACATTAAACCTCATCTGCCACATAGTCGCCCAATTAGACAGAGCATCGAGGTCGGCTTGTAAATTGCAGACTTCCTGTAAGGAGGTTATTCCACTACATAACTTGGTGTCGTCTGCAAAGACAGAAATGTTACTTTTGATCCCACACCCAATATCATTTATAAAGATATTAAAAAGTAAGGGTCCCAGCACTGAACCTTGGGGTACACCACTAATAACCTTAGACCATTCAGAGTAAGAATCATTAACCACTACTCTCTGAATTCTGTCTTTTAGACAGTTTTCTATCCATTTACAAATTGATAATTCCAAACCTGTAGACTTTACCTTACACTTGAGCCGTGTGTGCGGAACTGTATAGAACGCTTTCGCAAAATCCAAGTATACCACGTCCACCGCCACCCCTCTGTCCAAGGTTTTACTTACTGCCTCATAAAAAGAAATCAGGTTTGACAACTTCTGTCTTTCATGAATCCATGCTGTCTGTTGCTTAAAATATTTTTTCCCTGCAAGAACTCGTCTATGTGGTCTTTTATTAATCCCTCCAGTATCTTCCCAACTATAGAAGTTAAACTAACAGGTCTATAGTTACTTAGTAAAGACTTTGTTCCGTTTTTAAATATAGGCACCACATTGGCTGTGCGCCAATCCAGTGGTACTATTCCTGTCATTATTGAGTCCCTAAAAATTAGATACAATGGCTTTGAGATTACAGAGCTCAATTCTTTTAGGATCCGCGGGTGGATGCCATCAGGTCCAGGTGCTTTATCCACCTTAATTCTGTCCAAATATTTCTGGACCATATCACTTTTGAGCCATTGTGGATTTGGGGCTGCATCACTACCACCCCCATTATAGACATGAGCTCCCCCATGCTCCTTTGTATACACAGAGCTGAAGAAAGTATTTAATAAGTTAGCCTTCTCTTTGTCCCCAGTCACCCACTCCAGATTATTTTGTAAAGGGCCTACATGCTCAGACTTGACCTTTTTACTATTAATATATTTGAAGAATTTTTTGGGGGATTGTCCTACTATCTTTTGCAATCTGTCTTTCATTTAGAATTTTTGCATCCTTGATTTCCTTTTTACATATTCTGTTATATTCTTTGTAACATTTAAATGACACTAGCATTCCTTAATTTTTATATTTTTAAAAGCTCTTTTTTTATAGTTTATAGATTTTTAACTTTGGCCGTAAGCCACATGGGTTTTATCTTTAGCCTTTTAAACTTATTGCCCATGGGAATATACTTTGCCGTGAGATCACAACCAGTCTTTTTGAAGAATTCCCATTTCTGTTCTGTGCCCATTGATGCCAGTATTCCCTCCCAGTCTAAGTCCTGGAGAGCAGCCCTCATCCTTGTAAAATTTGCTCTCTTGAAATTAGGTGTTTTTATCTTCCCCGTATGTGAATTTTGCTTACAGCTAACATCAAATGAAATCATGTTATGGTCACTGCTACCCAGGTATTCCTTTATCTGAACATTAGTAATACGTTCTGCATGGTTTTAGGATTACCAGGTCCAACAGAGCATCATTCCTAGTTGGGGCCTCAATAAACTGGACCATAAAATTGTCCTGTAATAGGTTTATAAATTTTTGCCCTTTAACTGTCCCAGCAGTGCCATTACCCCAGTCAATTTCTGGGTAGTTAAAATCCCCCATTATTATCACTGTCCCAGCCCTTGCAGCCCTTTCAATCTGTGCAAGGAGCTGAGTCTCCACCTCCTCATTAATATCGGGTGGTCTATAACAAACTCCAATGATTAACTTTGAACTACGCACATCTGTATGCAGTTCCACCCATAATGCTTCAGACTCATCACACTCTCCTTCCACCAGATCCTCTTTCTCACTCGCTTTGAGATCACTTCTCACATAGAGACAGACCCCTCCACCTTTCCTTTTTACTCTGTCTTTCCGAAAGAGTGCATAGCCAGGAATATTAATAGCCCAGTCATGTGAGGAATGAAGCCAAGTTTCAGCAATACCGATTACATCATAGCTCTCCTGATGCACCAGAGTTTCCAACTCACCTATTTTGCTTGGCAGACTTCTGGCATTGGTGAACAAACATTTTAATGCATTAACCACTTAAGGACCAGGCCTCTTTTTCAGACTTAGTGTTTACATGTTTAAAACTGTTTTTTTGCTAGAAAATTACTTAGAACCCCCAAACATTTTATATTGTTTTTTTTCTAACACCCTAGAGAATAAAATGGCGGTCATTGAAATACTTTTTTTCACACCGTATTTGCGCAGCGGTCTTGCAAGCGCACTTTTTTTGGAAAAAATTCACTTTTTTGAATAAAAAAATAAGACAACAGTAAAATTAGCCCAATTTTTTTTATATTGTGAAAGATAATGGTACGCCGAGTAAATTGATACCCAACATGTCACGCTTCAAAATTCAAAACTTTTAGCCTCAAAAATCTCCATAAGCGACATTTAAAAAATTCTACAGGTTGCATTTTTTGCGTTACAGAGGAGGTCTAGGGCTAGAATTATTGCTCTCGCTCTACCGATCGCGGCGATGCCTCACATGTGTGGTTTGACCACCGTTTTCATATGCGGGCGCTACTCAGGTATGCGCTCGCGTCTGTGCGCAAGCTAGTCGTGACGGGGTGTTTTTAAAAAACTTTTTTTTTATTATTATTTATTTTAATTGATTTTATTTCTTTTTACACTGTTTTAAAAAAAAATAAAAAATGGATCACTTTTATTCCTATTACAAGGAATGTAAACATCCCTTGTAATAGAAAAAAAACATGACAGGTCCTCTTAAATATGAGATCTGGGGTCAAAAAGTCCTCAGATCTCATATTTGGGCTAAAATGCAACAAAAAAAGAAAAAATGACATTTAAAAAAATATACCTTTAAGAGGTATGGGCGGAAGTGACGTTTTGACGTCGCTTCCGCCCTCCTATGGTATAGAGACGAGTGGGGGCCATCTTAGCCTCACTTGTCTCTATGCCCAGCTAGGAAGAGGACCCGATCGCCTCCGCCGATACCGACGGCTCCGGTAAGCGGCGGAAGGCGCGGGAGGGCAGCGGGAGGGGGGGTGGCACCTCTCCCGCCGCCGATATCGGTGATCTCGTGGCAAATCCGCCGCGGAGACCACCGTTATCGTACAGCCGACCGCCGCCTGAAGAGATGGATATCTCGGTTGTGGCAGTAGCTGCTGCCGTTACCGAGATATCCCTCTTCAAAAATAGGACGTGCATCGTCGTGCGGCGGTCGGCAAGTGGTTAATATATTTTGACCGGTCACATACTATCCTCATGGGTGTTCCAAGATTACAACTAGGACTTGCTACTTTGTTTACCTTGGGTTTATGTGCTTTGGTTACCCTACCACTAATGCCCCTTATATTACCCTCTGGAATATACTCCATGCTGACTATCTCTATCTCTGGACCCTCCCCCCAATTGCCTAGTTTAAAAACCCCTCTAACTTTTTGGCCGTCCTTAATCCCAGCTGATCTGAACCCTCCTCATTTAGGTGCAGTCCGTCCTTTCTATAGTACCGGTTATCGACTGAGAAGGAGGGTTTACCACTCGCTCTGTGAAGGGGTTACCTGTTCCGACGATGAACAGTCTCCAAGCCTTTCCAGGCGAGCAATCCTATTCAGAATCTTCCTAAGAGAGATTAAGGATGAGCATGACTGCAAGAATACTGCTTTGTGTAAGCAACCAAGGATAAAGATGACGGTAGCTAACAGGTTGTGATGTTCGTTAAGCATGTGATCAATACACTCTATTGGTATCTTCTGGGCCAGTGGAAAAAAAATCCTTTAAACATGACTATATGAATCCTGCTGCTTCAAGTAGCCAAGGTCAAAGATGTTGACACCGAATATTTTGACACATTTATTAAACATGTGAGAAATACACTCTAAAGGAGTGGTTTACACTCACTCTGTGGGCAAATCAACTCTTTCCAGACTCTTCCAAGAGTTGATGCAGATGGAATAGGACTGTTGGTTCAAGCAGCCAAAGAAAAGATGATGACGCCTAACAGGTTGTCACAGTCAGTAAACATGTGGTCAATACACTCTAAAGGAGTTGTTTTCATTCACCCTGTGAAGGGATAGGGTCCAGGAAATTGTCACGTCTCCTATCTAGCCTGTATAAACTTTGGGTTGTCCATCCTGTTCCACTGGGATGTCAGTCCTGTGTTCACATGCTACATACATCATCTATCAGGGAGCCCCTCTGCTGGTCTCTGGGGTGGCATATGAGTGTAAATCGCTCTCAGTGGAGAAGCCGTGCAATATCATGGCTGGAGTGGACATTTTCCCTATAACTGGGTTACTGAGCTTCCTTATGGAGGAGGCACTGCACTGCTGCTTAATAGTCATTGAACAAGCGTAATGTTTTTGCTTGCCTTTTTTTTTTATTTATCTGCAGAAAAGCAAATACCAAACCAAAATACAGTCCAGCACTACTAAAGAGCGTTTCCTCAAACTTCTCTAATTCTGACCATGGAACAAGCAGCCCTCTTCAGGCTCTGCCAAGATGTGCATGAACAATGACTTTATGAATCCTGTCTTGCTCAGGCAGTCAGGGATTACGATTATGCTAGGCACAATTGTCACCATTCATTAGGGATGAGGTCAAGACATGCTAAAAGAGCTTTTTAGACTCGCCTTATGCAAGGTCCAGTTTTCCTTCTGAAGCCAATAACTGGACTCGAGCTTTCTCAGGCCGACCAACCTTCTTCAGACTTTTCCAAAGAAGAATATAGGTAGGAAGACCTATGTCTGCTTCCTAATTCCTAATTTCTAAGGCTGGTAAGATGCCTTTAGACTGAAAGCAGTGGAAGTAATTTAAAGGGCTTCTAAATCATCAGACAAGGGCCCTGGAACGAGATGCTACAGAGCTTTGGTTGGTTGATCATCTTCAGCAAGAGCCCAGCTAGTTCCCTCATGGAGGTTATAGTATCTGGGTGTCTCAATAGACAGTAGTGGAGAAGGTGTTCTTTCCACAGAAGAAGATGCCCCTCTTGATCTTGATGGTCTGTGCTCTGAAGACGAATAATTTGATATCGGCAAAAATTGTATGAGGGTGTTGGTGAATGCAGCAGTCCCCACAGTGGCCTGGGGTCGATGGCATCTCAAACGCCTTAAGTTTGCTATACTCCAGCAGGGGGTCAAGCTCACTGTCAGAACCAGTTTGCTAAAGGAAGATCGAAGGGAGCGATTCCTCGTTCTAGTTTTGATGACAGCATACTGACATATGCACCACTGCCTTAGGGCCATCGTGCAGATTCAGACAGACAACAGTAGCATATGTGCTGCATCGGGGAGGAATAAGCAGCCTTGGGCAGATTGCAGCACACATTTTTCTGTTGATGGAGTCCCTGTTGTCCCTATCAGTTTCTTGCCTTCCCGGGGTGGAGAATACGTGAGCAGACGCTTTTTTAGCACACGCTTTCGGGATCTAAACAAATGGATGTTTCCTACAACTGTTTGCTCAGTGGGGCACCCTGCAAGTGGATTCAATGGCATCTCCTGTCAGTGCTCAGCTGCCAGTGTTCTCCTGGTTCTTCCATCTGAGAGCCAGGGGTCAGCATGCTCTGTCCCAGCGCTGGATTTTGTGGCCTGTATACGGTTTTCCTCAAACTTCTCTAATCGTGAACACAATCCATTCAAGAGAAAAGGACAGCAGATAACTGGCTTGTGTTATAGGGACATCAGGACGTATTATTAGTGTCCTGATTATCAGTGTAGTCCCAACAGTGCTGCCTCATCAGCACACATCAGTGATGGAGAAAAACGTACTTGTTTGTTTTTATAACTTGTTATAAAATTTTGCATGTTTTTTTTTTTTAATTTTGGTCTTTTTTGGCGTAGCAAAAAATAAAGCCCAGTGGGGATTTTTAGGTTCAATAAGTTTTTATTGTTCTTTTTTCAAAGTAAAACATTTATAAATAGTGAGGTAGAAAAAGGAACAAAGCCAGGAGCTCAACAGTAGGCAATCTGGTCCAAGAATATCAAACATGTTATATATTTCTTAAGTACAAAGCATTCTGTTTTATCCATGTAATTCATTCGAAGTCCTGTCTACACTCACAGAATAAAGCATGCAGTTGATAAATTTTGATTGTCCCTTTCCCCGGACCGGGCGCCCCTTTGGGAGCCTGCTGCGTACAGTGACCGGGGAGAACGGATGTTGGTGCTAAATCTGTGACAGCAGACCATGCCATAGAGTCAAGATCCTACCATATCCCTTAAGAAGACAGGGATTATAGATTGGTAGAGCAGAATACATGTGGGTACTTGGGTTGGCCAATAGTGGCCTAAGAGGATAGGACAGGAAGATTATAGTGAGCAAAACAGATGGGGAGGAAGGTGGTGAGAAGAATGGCAAGAAAGGGAAGAGAGAAGGGGCAGGAAGGGGGGAGGGCATAGAGACAGCAAGCTTCAGCCACACTGAGAGTTTTAATTCGCAGATCCAGGGTCATCAAGTTGGGATTGTTTGGTTTCTCAGGTTGCATTTGATATTGAGATCCTCTGTTTTAATTTCTCTGAAGTAGAGTAATGCCTCCAGATACTCCAGGTAAAAGAAAATTTTGCTTACCTGTCTAGTACTTTGGCTTGCATTTCCTCCATAAGCATTAGATTATTAATTTCACCCACCCACTCTAATAAGGAAGGGGGGGTGGTAGTTTTTTTAGAATTTTAATAGGTAATTTTTCTGCGATTTGATAGAGCCCGGTAAAAGAGACAGAAGGGCAATGAAGGGGGAGGGTGTAAGCAGTTTATCGTATATTTCTGTGTAGATCTGAAAAATTTGCGTCCAGAATGGAAGGAGCACATTGCATTCCCACCAGATGTGAATGTACATACCTCTTGCAGTGTTACATCTCCAACAGATGTCAGTAGTAGAGGGGAACATACTTTTGAGATTGGTCGGGACCCGATACCACCTTGATACCAGTTTGTAATTTATTTTCCTGCGTGTAGCTTGAGTTCGTTGATTTGTGGGTAAAGAGGTCTTACTCCACTCTACCTCGGTTATGTCTTCCCGAAGTTCCTCTGACCAGGTTTTAGCGTAGTTAGGTAGGGACCCGTGAGAGTGAGTCCGGATCAATTTATAAATTAGTGATAGGGTGTGACGAGGCGTCTCTGGGAGCGTACAAAGTTGTTCATAGCCTAGCAGGGGGTCTGTGAATTTGATTAGTGTCGTGGAGTTTTTTGCAGTAGGAAGTCAGGTGTAGGCGCGTTAGCCAAGTTATCTTGGAGGGAGCATTGGTTTGACTAGTCACAAAGTTGCCTACAGTGTCGGTAACAAATTGTTGCGCTGTGGGCCAGGAGGTTCTATTATAGTCATCTATGGTCTGGGTGGAGTTTCCTTCTGGGAAGGCCGGGTTGCCAAATAGGGTGGTGAGAGGGCTCGGTTCGGAGGATAATGAGTAGGTCTCTCTTCTGCGGTACCAAATCGTCAGTGAGTCTCTGGTGAGGGGGGATAGTCCCATGAGGGACTTGTGTATCTGGTTGTATCCCCATAGAAGTGCCCAAAGATAGATCAAGGACAGGTCTTGCTCCACAAGGGTGGAGGCTTTGACCAGGGGGTGGGGGAACCACTCCAGGATACGAGAGAGCACAGCTGAGGTGTGATAAAGCTCTAAGTCTGGTAAACCAGTTCCCCTTTATCAATGGGGGAGCATAGGAGTTTGTTTCAGTCTAGGGTGGTTCCCCTACCACACAAATCAAATGGCCATCGATCGGAGGGTGCGGAAGAATGCCATAGGAAGAGCAATGGGGAGAGCTTGATAGAGATATAGGAGTTTGGGGAGTATGTCCATCTTTAAAGTATTCATGCGACCAAACCAGGACAATGGAAGGTCCATGCAGCCTTCCGTGAGGCGTCTAAGTTTCGTTAGCAAAGGGCTAAAATTCAGGGAATATATGTCTGGTATATGTCTTGGGATGGCTGTTCCTAGGTATGAGATAGAGTGTGCTTGCCACTGAAAAGAAAAGTTGGTTTTGAGGGAGGTGAAGGCGTTGTGTGTCAAAGATAGGTTTAGTGCTTGCGTTTTAGAGATGTTCAGTTTATAATTACTGTGACGACCAAATCGGTCTATCTCCGCTAGTATGGAACGTATGCTGATGTGAGGTTGTTACATAAAGGAGGGGGTCATCCGCATATAAGGAGAGTTTGTAGTGAGCGGAGGGGGTTTGGATGCCGTGTATATTGGGATTTGCTCTTATCGCCTGGGCTAAATGTTCGATCACTAGGGCGAATAGAAGTGGGGAGAGAGGGCAGCCCTGTCTGGTACCATTTGTGATTGTGAGTTTGCCCGATTAGGAGCCATTTACCAGGATCGTGGCCGAGGGTTTGGAGTATAGAAACATGATGCGTGAGATCATTTTAGGGCCTAGTCCTATCTGGGAGAGGATGGCATGAAGAAAGGGCCAACTGATCCTATCAAAGGCTTTCTCTGCATCACAGGAGAGAAGGCAGGTCAGTAATTGGTGGCGTTGGGCGTAATGTATGAGGTGAACAGTTTTAGTGGTATTGTTCCTGGCTTCGCCTCCAGGGATAAAGCCAACCTGGTCTGTGTGGATTGTCTCAGGAAGTAAGGGAGATAGGCGGTTAGCAAGAATTTTTGCGTATAGTTTCAAGTCAATGTTTAGGAGGGAAATCAGTCTATAATTGGGGCATAGAGAAGGGTCCTTGCCTGGTTTTGGAATGACCACTATTTGGGCTCGAAGAAGAGTGGGAGAAGGGATAAGATTTCCATCTATGGCATTAAATGCTTTAACTAATAAGGGGATGAGTTGAGGGGCAAAGGTTTTTTAGAAACGTGAGGAAAACCCATCTGGGCCGGGGCTTTTGCCATTTTTAAGGTTCGTTATGGCTGCCTGAAAATCCGCTTCAGTTAGGGCGGATTCTAGTTCTTCTATATCGGGAGCTGGAATGGGAGAGAGTGCTGTTTCTTGGACATATGTGGATAGATCTTGTAAGTGGGACGGAGGTGGCGAAGATTGAAGAATAAGGTTATAAAGGGTGTAGTATTGGCGGAATTCTTCCGTTATGCCCGTATTATTCAACTCTTTACCTTTTGTTGGGAGTTAATAAATGGGATAGACTTTCTGGCTTGTCGGGGCTGCAGCGTATTCGCTAGACGTCTACTGCATTTGTTGGCATGAGAATAATGGGCAAAACGCCCCTTATCCCTTGCCACCGCTGAGCGCTGAGAAAAAATTTGCAGCAGGGCTCTTCTGGCGTTAGTGAGCTCTAGTAGTACTGTGGCATCCGGGGATTTCTTATGTGATTCCTCTAAGGTGCCTATAGTGGTGAGGAGACGTGTGATGTCTATTGTGCGTGCTCGTTTGAGTCGGGAACCGTGTTGGATGAGTTTACCCCTAATTACCCATTTGAGTTGGGTTGGTGGTATCTTGGGCGTGATCTGATATAAAATGTTTAATAGTCTGTATGATGTCTTGCATGCAAACTAGGTCAGATAACAGGTTATCGTTAAGCCTCCAAGATGTTCTTTTGTTGCGTAAGGGTAAACTCCCAAGGCTCATGTGAATGGGGGCATCATCAGACCACAGAGTAAGGCCTATAGAGGCGGAGGGAGAATAGTCCAATAAGGATTGAGAGATGAAGAAATAATCAAGTCTGCTATAGGAGGAGTGGGCTGGGGAGTAGTATGAGTAATCTTCAGTGGTGGGGTGTAGCATTCTCCATACGTCTACTAGGGATAGGTCAGTCAAGAGTGTTCGCATTTTGGTCAGAGAAGCCGGGGAGATTGATGATACCTCGTCTTGATGCCTCGACTGGCAAGTCAAGGTGGCATTGAGGTCTCCTCCCAGGATCATGTTGGTTGTGCCAAACTGTTTAAGGCGCGAGATCACTTTGGTGAGAAATTGCTGCTGCTCCTGGTTGGGAGTATACGTTAATCACAGTATAAATCGTATTCAAATATGACAGTTTTATAAAGACATATCTGCCTAGAGGATCAATGTAGGTGTCTAGGACATCTAGGGAGAATGTGCCATGAAATGCGATAGACTCCATTAGATTTTGCTGAGGGTGTTGGTGCTGTGGAACCAGGTAGGGTATTGTTTATGAAGAAATTGCGGGATAGCATTTGACCTAAAGTAGGTTTCCTGCAAGAGCAAGATTTGAGTACCCAATTTGTGGAAATGATATAGAATTTGCCTTCTTTTCTTCGGGGTGTTGAGGCCTCTGCAGTTAAGAGAGGAGATTTTCAGGGAGGTTTGTGCTCTTATTGGTTGGACAAAATAGTGGGTGTAAATTGGTTCGTTTTGGTGAAGCTCGCTGTCTCCAGCAAGGAGGGGGGAGGAATGGAGGAAAGCGAACTGTTGGGGGGGGGAGAGAAGAGGAGTCCTCAAGGGCCTAACTATCAAAGATGTGGTCAACATATCAGCTAAGACCGCTATGGGCACTGAAAACCCTAAGTGGGGGGATCGCAGTCTATGCACAGAGGGGCCCGCACATAGCGGGCAGAAAACCCTGCATTGCTGGTTAAATGTTAAACAACTGTATATGGGTATCTGGAATAAATGTCCCAGACGACACCATCTAAACCATTCATGTCTGGCAGCATACAGGGGCACTCACTCATTTTGTGGACAGAACAAATTTCGAGGAAGAGGTGGGAGAGGGATGAGGTATGGGAGGGGAGGGAAGGAAGCCCTTGGTAAGCAGGGGACAATAGTTACAAACAAGTGTCCCCCATAGTGGGGGAGCATATTTCCTGAGGAGAAATGTTAGAACCTGCAAATAAAAGATAAAGGTTAGGTTTATTAACGTATTGTCCCAACAATAGTGCAAACTGGGGTGTCTTCACTGGTCAGGAGCCTGTGAAGAGAACTAAAGTTAGTCAGGGGGTCGGCAACAGAGGGTCATCCGTCAGTCACCTTGGAGGTTTCCGGTTTGGAGCGTTTATTCTTCTTTTTGGGTTGCCTTCCTTTGTTGACCTGGAATGGCTGCGTGAAGTGGCCAGTCTGGTATAGGAATCTGTGGCAGTTCAAAAGTTCTGAGAAATTTTGGGAGGTCACCCAGCATACGGAACGTTGCTGATTTCCCTTTATGGGATGCAGAAAGATTAAATGAAAAGCCCCACCGATATTTAATTTGCTTTGTCTGGGCTCCTATGAGGGGTTTCAGGGCTCGTCGCATGTCCAGGGTTCGCTTAGAAATATCTGGGAGCAGAGACACTGGGGTGTCAAAATATATGGAGTCTTTGGTTCGTGCGGCCTGTATAATGGCATCCTTAATCCTATAAAAATGCACTCTGCAAATAACATCACTGGGGTGCTCCAGGCTTGGGTTCCTGGGCCCCAGGGCTATGTGAACACGGTCAAGTTCCAGAGGAGCATCTTTCTCTTTTTGCAGCAGGTCATTAAACATGGCGATGACTGCAGGGGCAAGGTCTTTGGTTTCTACAGATTCTGGTAGGCCTCGTATGCATATGTTATTGCGTCTGGCCCTATTCTCCTTAGTCATCCTGATGGTACATTAGTTGTTGGATTTGCAAAGTGTGCTCTTGTAAAATTACCTCATGAGCTTGCAGTGTGGACGGAGTTTCTTCTGCGTTGCGCTCCACTTCTTCTAGCCTGTTTGTAACGGTCTCTGTACACAGGCTTCAAAAATCATGTCTGGTGGGGAGGGCTTTGCTATAGACCTCCATGTCCCATCCTCCAAAGGATCTGTGAGAATCAGGGGAATGGCAGGCTGAACAGGCTGAGCCGGTTTCTGAGTCTATAGGAGACCTGGCACGCTGCCTGGTTCTCATGTGGGGTGTGGAGCGCTGAGAAGCAGCTCCACAGGCTGTGAGGCTGTGTGTATGCACCTGAGGTCCGGGCCGGCACCATCTTGGACAGAGGGGGGGGGGGGGGGGGTGCGGGCCATGCTGATTTTGTCCCAAACAGGTGAAAAAACTGTCTATTTCCCCTTCGGCGCGTGGAGACCTTCTCCCCCACCTTTCCTCCCCATTACGGACCTGATTGCGGTGTCGGAGCGGGTGTGAAAGCTTTGTTCTGTCCGACGTGTGCGGGAGCTCCAGAGAGACACGTCTCACTGCTCCATGCGTTCGGCCACGCCCCGCCCCCCAGTGGTGATTTTTAACCACTGGGCACTTAAACCCCCTTCCTAACCAGATCAATTTTCAGTGCTCTCACATTTTGAATGACGATTGCTCAGTCAGGCAACATGCTACCCATATGAATTTTTTGTCCTTTTTTTTCACACAAAATAGAGCTTTCTTTTGGTGGTATTTGATCACCACAGTTTTTTTTTTTGTGCTATAAATAAAAAAGACTGAAAAATTTATTAAAAACATTTTTTTTCTTTGTTTCAGTTATAAAATTTAGCAAATTAGTCATTTTTCTTCATATATTTTGGCCAAAATTTATACTGCCACATATCTATCTCACCTGACGTACGGAAGGCCTATCTCATTTCTTGAGACAAGCCAGGAAAGTACAAATACCCCCTCCCCCCCAAATTACCCCTTTTTGGAAAGTAGACAATCCAAAGTATTTAGCAAGCGAAATTGTGAGTTTTTTGAAGTTGTAATTTTTTCCCACAGTTCTGTGCAACATGAAGATTTTTTTTTCTTGTTTTTTTTTTTCCACAGAACTATCATATTAACAGGTTATTTCTCTCACACAGCATATACATGCACAAATTACACCCCAAAACACATTCTACTATGCCTCCTGAGTATGGTGATACCCTACGTGTGAGACTTTTACACAGCCTGGCCACATACAGAGGCCCAACATGCAGGGAGCAACATCAGGCGTTCTAGGGACATACCGTATATACTCGAGTATAGGTCGATCCGAATATAAGCCGAGGCCCCTAATTTACCACAAAAAACTGGGAAAACGTATTGACTCAAGTATAAGCCGGGGGTGGGAAATGCAGCAGCTACTGTAAGTGGCAAAGAGGGTCAACAATGCCCATCTGCAGCTGCATGTCTCACTGTGTCTATTGCATGCCTTCCTGTGTCCTGTGCAGATCTGCCTACCTCACTGTGTCCTGTGTATACCTCCCTGTGTCCATTGCAGCCTACCTGTGCTAATCTTCATCCTTTGTGTCCTGTGCATGCCTCCATGTGCCCATCTGCAGCCACCGATCAGCGTGTCATAAAAACATACGGCGGCCATTCCAGTATTCAAAAGCCGCACCTCCTCTTCGTCTGTGATAGGCAGAACACTCAATTTCCCAGTAGTCAGTTTTCAGCCTATCCCGGACATCCCCTCATCCTCGTCTGAGGTATGAGGATGAGAGGATGTCTGTGATAGGCTGAAAACTGACTGCTGGGAAATTGAGTGTTCTGCCTATCAGACGAGGAGGAGGCGCGGCTTTTAAATACTGGAATGGCCGCTGTATGTTTTTACGACATGCTGGCCACCGTCTGTCTACATGACATGCTTGATCAGGTAGGCAGACGGCGATGACTCGAGTATAAGCCAAGGGGGGCACTTTCAGCCTAAAAAAAAAGGGCTGAAAATCTCGGCTTATACTCGAGTATATACGGTAAATGATAAATTTCATTTTTTGACTACCGCTCACATTTTTGAAGGCCCTGGAGCACCAAGACAATGGAAACGTCCACAAAATGACTCAATTTTGGAAATGAAACACCCCAATGTGTATTCTATGAGGCATAATGAGTCTTTTGAACATGTCTTTTTTTTTTCCACAAGTTTTTGGAAAACGTGGAAAGAAAAAAAAAATGCTTTTTTTATTTTTTTTTACTTACAGAAAGTTGTCCATTTCTAAGATATTTCTAACACATGGCATGTACATAGCAAAAATGACACCCCAAAATATATTCTGCTACTGCTCCCGAGTATGGTGATACCACATGTGGGAGACTTTTCCACATCCTGGCTACATACAGAGTTATGGGTGTGGGCAGTGGCCAGTTATTTTTATTTTTTCTGTTTGTATATATGGTCCAGGGACACACTGGGCAACTTCACTGCCATTGTGCTCTTGCTGGGTGTCCAGTGTGCTCCTGTTCCTTTAAAGGGGGCTTGGGCAGCCTCCAGGCTCACCTGTCCCACATCTATCCATTCCATGCATGTGCTTCCATTGTGGAGACACTTATAAGTTTGTAGTGTTAGGACTGCAAGCAACACAGGATGCCTTGTAGCTTTCACATGTTTGCAAATGTGTGCTAACTAAACCCCTGATTTTAACAGACGGTTAGACAGGTTAATTTGGTTGGTCTGAAGACTGGTTGGTGAGTTGAGCTATGGAATTGTTTTTGTCTTACATACAGAGGCCCAACATGCAGGGAGCACCATCAGGGACATACATTTCAAATCTAACTGGACAACCTATAACACTTTTGTGAGAGACTGATGGGCTTTGTAGCAAGGATGAGCACTACTGTGGCATGGATAAGCACAAATGGAGCACAGATGAGCAAGGGATGGATGGAGCATGGATGAGCCAGGGATGGATGGAGCACAGATCAGCACTGGGGGCACTCCAGAGACAGCCCACAGCGCTGCTACTCCCAACTCTCTCCTCTCCTTGCACACTGTAACGATCAGTGCGAGGAGCGGGGGGGGAGGAGCTTCACCAGACAAGCTCTGGTTTGTTGACATCTGCCCCTTCAGGGCCTAAGCCTGGACCACGATCTGTCTGATCTACTGTGAGATGGTGGTGGACGAGACTGCCAGCCCTTTTTTCGGACCAGCGACCGAAACCAACAGAGAATCTGACTTCCGGGAAGGAGCCGTGGCAGACAGGTATAGCCTTAGGGCCCGGACCACGTCCAGGGAATGGAGGGCCACCTCCTTAGGGTATGTCGGTTTAGGACAGAAATGGTCACACAATGTCCTCATTGAGAGGGAAAGCTAAAACCACCTTTGGCAGAAAAGAAGGTTGCAGGCGCAACACCACCTTATCCTTGCTCAGAAACCCTCATGACAGATGTAATAGCCACTAGGAAGACCACTTTCTGAGAAAGAGTCGACAAGGGAATTTCCCTGATGTTCTCAAACGGCTGCTTCTGAAGTGCCGCTAGCACCAGGTTCAGGTCCCACAGAGGTAGGGGTGGTCGCAGCAGAGGGACTATGTCTAATCCCCTGTACAAAGGCACTAATGAGTGAGACGCCAGCGGTCGTGGGGAAAAAAAAAATGGTGCTCAAGGCCAGCTTCTGGTCCACTCCTCACTGTAAGAACAGCAGTATCCTGAAAACGGAATAGGTGCGTGGACGCCACCCCATGTCCTCACATATGAAGATATAAGCCTTCCACGTACAATGGTATATCTTCCAAGAAGAAGATTTTTGTGCCCTCAGCGGAGATTACCGAGTCCGACAGACCTCACAACCTTAGCACCTGGCTTTCAACAGCCATGCCATTAAAACCAGCCACGGTAAAGCAGGATGGAGTATCGGACCTTGTGATAGGAGGTCTTCTCACATCGGCAACCGCCAAGGAGCATCCGCCACCAGGCATACTAGGTCAGCGTACCAAGGACATTGAGGCCAATCTGGGGCAATCAGTATTACTGGAATCAGCTCGGCCGCCACTCTGCGGAGCAGACATGTTAACAGTTTGAGCGGAGGGAAGGCATAAATCAGCTGGTACTGCTCCCATGGAGCCACCGTGTCCGACTCGTCCACACAAGGATCTCTTGTCCTGGACACGAATCTCCACACCTTCCGACTGAGCTGAGAGGCCAGAAGATCCACATCTGGTGTGCCCTACCGCAGGCAAAGGAGCCTGAACACCTCTGGGTGCAATGACCATTCTCCTGGGTCCAGTATCTGGCCACTTCGATAGTCCACCTGCCAGTTTTCTACTCCCAGGATGTATATGGCCGACAGGGTTGTTACGTGTCGCTCTGCCCACCAAGGATGTGAGTGACCTTGCGTGCTTCTTGTTCCTCCTTGATGGTTGACAGACAATGCCACAGCGGTGGCATGACTGGATTATGATTGGACGCCCTCGTAGTTTCATCGACCATGTGGAGAGGCATAGCTTGATCACTCGAAGCTCGAGCACATTGATCGGTAACTGGGATTCCTCTCTCAACCAGAGGCCCTGGATACTCTCAGTACTCCACCCCAGCCGGTCAGGCTGGTGTCCAGCCACCAGAGAAGAGAGTCCCTGACTAACTGGCTCACCCGAATTAGTCCCATTTGGACAACATCTCCCGATGCAAGACTCTGGTGTGAAATTGGGCGCACGGTGCCGCCTCGAAGGAGGCTACCATGAGGCCCAGAACTCGCATACAGAAATGCGACGACCACCTGCGGTTTATCAACAGCTTCACTACAGCTCAGAGAGTCTGCAGCTTGACAAGAGAAACACTCGCTTCCACAGAATCCAACAGTAAGCCTAGGTACTCCAGGCACTGAGTCGGCCTTAGTACTGACTTTTTGAGGTTCAATACCCACCCAAACTCCTGTAGAATTTGCATGGTGATTACCACATCCTCCCTTAATTCTGAGGCGGAAGCTGCTCTCCAGATACCCCACAATTGCGATCCTACGTCGTCACAATAACGCCAAAATTGGAACCAGTACTTTGGTAAAGACTCAGGGTTGCTGAAGCCAGGCCAAAGAGGAGAGGCAAACTGATAGTGCTCTTCCCACCACTGCAAATCGCAGAAACCCCTGATGCCTGAGGCATATGGTTATATGTAAGTATGCATCCTGGATGTCCAAAGATGCCAGGGAGTCCCCCTGATGGAGTGCAGCAACTACGGAGCAAACTGATTCCATCCTGAACCTTTGTACTTTCACAAAGCAATTGAGGGCTTTTAGGTCCAGGATTGGACGTACACCTTCCTTTTTGGGGACTACAGATTGGAGTAGAATCCCTGAAACTTTTCCGGTTTTGGAACAGGCACTATCACCCCCGTGCCTGAGCAGGTCCCTTACTGCCCCCAAACAGGGCCTCCCGGCAAGCCGCGAGTAAGGGTATGCTGGAAGGGAATAAAATCTGGTGGTCAAGAGAGGAATTCTATCTTGTAGCCCGATTAAATCAGCTTGCAGACCCATTGGTTGGACAGCCGGGAGGCCCACCGTGCTGCAAACTCCCGAAGGTGACCCCCCCCCCCCCCACGGGTCATGCGGGGCAAACCTTCATGCGGTAGTACTTTTGCTCACAGGCTTGCGAGACCAGGGACACTTTTGTCCCTCCACAGTCGCCCTGTCAGACTGGGAGAGCTTACCTGAAGCCCCAGGCGGACGAAAAAGCCTCTTGAGTGGAGGAGGAGGGCCTTTGCCTGCGGCGTGGCTCCTTACCCTTCTTGGAGTATGGGAGCAATGTGCTATTCGCACCTGTGACATTCTTAATAATGTCATTCAGCGAAGCTCCAAATAGCCGCTCACTAAGGAAGGGCAAATCCGCCAAGGCTTTCTTTTCCCTGTCTGCCACTCTAAACAAAAAAAAAAAAATGAAAATGGCCACCAAACTCCGAGAAAATTGCCAACAATCATGCTGTACACAGAGAATACACTGAAAAATAGGATTTTTTTTGTACTCACCGTAGAATCCTTTTCTCTATAATTCACTGACCGACACAGCTTCTCTCTGTAACTAAATAGGTTTTTTAGCCTGCTATTTAGGAGAAACTAGGCAAAATTGTTACACAATACACAGAACTTTAATCCTGCCCCAGGGGGGCAGGCCCCGTGCTATCAACCCTTCCCACTGCTTCTAGCAGCTTCAGTACATCAACAAGCAGTATCACGTAGAAAAAAGGAGGGGTGGGCGCTGTGTCGGTCGGTGAATTACAGAGAAAAGGATTTTACGACGAGTACAAAAAAAACATATTTTCTCTTATATTCACCAACCGACACAGCTCCTCTCTGTAACTAAATGGGACGTCCCCAAGCAGTGCAAAACGAGGGGGGGGGGGGGAAAACAGCATAAAAACTTCATCCACCATGGCAAGTGGGAACTAGTGAAACTAAACCCACAAAAAACAGCAGTGTGTGGAAAAACACCACTATTTAACAGAGTATCCTCAACAGGAGTGATCCCCAAGACCGCAACATTGTGGAAGTAATGCAACAGTGAATTAACCAAAACAGTACTGCGTTTTTATCGAAAAACCAGGAAAAAATGTAATTGCAACTACGCGGCCGCCTGCAGAACTTTGAGGCCAAAACAGGCATCAGCCGATGCACTGACGTCTACCTTGTAGAACTTGGTAAACGTATGGACAGACGACCAGGTCGCCGTCTTACACACCTGAGCGACAGTCGCTTGGTGTCAGAAGGCCCAAGACGTTCTGATTGCTCTTGTAGAGTGGGCTGTGACTGGAAAGGGAGGCACCTGTCTCTTCAAGGCTTGGACTACACCTGAATCTGAACCACCTGGAAATGGTGGCCAACGAGACCGCCATGCCCTTCTTAGGACCAGCCACTGAAATAGTTAGTCTGACTTCCAAAAGGAAGCCATGGCAGACAAGTACACCTTCAGAGCCCTAACCACATCCAGAGCGTGAAGGCGCACCAGGTCTGCGTACCAGGCCTGCTGAGGCCAATCTGGGTCAATCAGGAGTACTGGAATCCCCTTGGCGGAGCAGACGTGGCAACAATTTCAGCGGAGGAAAGCCGTAGATCAGCTGGTACCGATACCACAGAGCCACCAGCGCGTCTGCCCACGGATCTCTTGTCCTGGACATGAATTTCGGCACCCTCCGAATGCGCCAGGAGGCCATTAGATCCACATCTGGTGTGCCCCATTTCAGGCACAGCAGCCTGAATATCTACGGATGCAATGCCCATTCTCCTGGGTCCAGCATCTGTCGACTCAGATAGTCCGCCTGCCAATTTTCCACCCCCGGGATGTAAATGGCTAACAGGGCCGGAACATGTTGCTCTGCCCACCGAAGTATGTGAACATCCTCCCGAGTAGAGGCTGAGCTTCTTGTTCCCCCTTGGTGATTTATGTACGCCACAGCCGTGGCGTTGTCTGACTGTATCCTGGCAGGACGCCCTTGAAGACACGTCGACCACGTGTGGAGGCAAAGCCTGATCGATCTCAATTCGAGCAGATTGATCGGCAACTTGGATTCTTCCGTCGACCAGAGGCCCTGAGCCGACTGAATCCCCATCACTCCACCCCAGCCGGACAGACTGGCGTCCATAGTGACCACCGTCTATTTCAGAGGAAGGAAGGATTTTCCGGACTGAATCACCAGGGACCTCAACCACCAGATCAGGGAGTCCCTGACTGACTGGCTCACCTAGATCTGCCGAACCAGGGACAACGGAGATTTGTCCCATTTTGTCAAGGTCTCATTCTGCGGGACTCTGGTGTGGAACTGGGCATAAGGTACTGCCTTGAAGGAGGCTACCATGAGCCCCAGCACCCGCATGCAAAAGCAGAGTGATGACCACTTGCGGTTCATCGGTAGTTTGACCGCAGATCTGAGATTCAGCAAATTGGATGAGGGGAGAAAAACCCTCGCTTCCCTGGAGTCTAATAGTAATCCCAGGTACTCCAGACGCTGAGTCGGTACCACCACCGACTTCTTTCGTTTCAACAGCCACCCAAATGCTTGTAGGAACTGGAAGGTGATCGCCACATCCTCCTCTATTTCTGAGGTGGAAGCAGCTCTCAGGAGGAGATCGTCTAGGTAACCCACGATCGCGATCCCACGTTGTCTCAACAACGCCAACACTGGAGCTAGTAATTTGGTAAAGACTTGAGGGGCTGATGCCAGGCCAAAAGGAAGAGCCACAAACTGATAGTGGGCTTCCCCGACTGCCAAACGCAGAAACTTTTGATGCCGAAGGCTTATGGGTATGTGCAGGTAGGCATCCTGAATGTCCAAGGATGCCAGGAAGTCCCCTTGATGGAATGCAGCAACTACTGAGCGAACCGATTCCATTCTGAACCTCTGCACCTTTACAAAGTGATTGAGGGCTTTTAGGTCCAATATTGGACATACCCCTTCCTTCTTGGGGACCACAAACAGATTTGAGTAGCACCCCTGGAAGCCTTCCGATTCCAGAGCCGGTACAATCACCACCTGATTCAGCAAGTCCCTTACCGCCCCTAACAGGGCCTCCCGGTGAACCGGGGACACGGGTATGCTGGAGGGAAAGAATCTGTTTGGCGGCCAAGAGAGAAACTATCTTGTAACCTGTGGAAATCTGATCGCAGACCCATTGGTCTGATAACCGGGAGGTCCAACGGGCTGCAAACTCCCAAAGACGACCCCACACCCGAGACATGGGTGGGGGCAAACCTTCATGCGGTAGCACTTTTGTTCGCAGGCTTGCGGTTCAAGGGACTCTTCTGGCCGTCCATGGGCGTCCTGTCGGGCTGGGGTCGTTTTGCCGAAGCACCGGGCGGACGAAAAAGCAGCTTGTGAGCGGAAAAGGAGGGCCTTTGCCTGCGGCGTGGCTCCTTAACCTTCCTGACCTGTGGAAGTAGTGTACTCTTACCACCCATGGCATTTTTAATAATGTCATCCAACGAGGCTCCAAAGAGCCCTTCGTCAAGAAAGGGAAGATCCGTCAGGGCTTTCTTGGATGCCTGCTCAGCAGACCAGCATTGAGGCCCTAGATAGCAGAGGGAGTGTATCCAGGGCCATGTCACAAACGTACTTAAGGCCATGCACTAGTTGGTCTGCTAGTTCCATGCAGACAGGGGAGGCATTCTGCTCTCCCAATTCACGGTGCAAAAGTTTTGCCCATTCAGTCTGTGTCTGCAACACCAGTGCGGATGCCAGTACAGGTCGCACGGCTGACCCCACAACCGCAAACAAGGAACGAGCCACTGCTTCGGCCTTCCTGTCCATGAGAACCTTGAATGCAGGAGTCCCCTCAACCGGGATAATGGTTACTTTATTTAACCTTGATACTGGGGGGTCCACGACCGGAGGAGCCGTCCACCTTTTCAGAAGGTTTTCCCCAAAGGGGTAATGCACCACCAAATTTTTGGGGACCGAAAAGGTCAGTTGCGGGCGACCCAATTCCCTGTAGATGAATTTGTCAAAATAAGTCAAATACGGGAACACCTTAGGTGAACGTGCTGGCTCGCAGGACCCAAAAGGGACCGGTACATCAGCAGAGGAATCTGCTGGCTCCTGAATCTTCAGGGTATCACACACAGCTGTGATAAGTGCTCCATCAAGCTCCTTGTCCCGCCCGGACAGGGAATCATCCTCACTATCGGAACGGTCCTGGTCAGCCACGTCCGATAGATCAGAGCAGGGGTCTCCAGCTGCAGCAGGGCCTGAGTCTGCATCAGAGCTCTCCCCAGAGGACCGGGGGGGGGGGGGGGGTGTCAGGGGCCTCTTACATGCAACTTTCCTGCCACATGCTGCCTCTATCTTAGCAACCTAACTGCAGGTGACCCGGTTGCTATAGCCTGAATTTCGGGGGAAGAAACACCAGTTTCTGAAGCCATGCTGACCCTAGCCTATCTGCCACCTGCAAGGGGACTTAGTACAGTGAAGGTCCCACCCTCCTGCTGCTGCCACGTGGGGAGGTGGGGGGTACTTAACGCTAGACTCACCACTCTGGGGCGTTCTGTGATAGCCACAGCAGTGCCTGTAGGCCCTAGGAGGTTCCCAGTTTGCAGAGAGGAGAAAACTGCCAGCAGCGGTGCAATGATCTGCAGAGCAGCTTCAGCGTTCAGCAAAGAGTCATCCAGCGTCCTGCACACACACAGTGGATACAGGAAGCAGCAAGTGAAAGCACATGTAATGCTGCCACAAGAGGCCAGCATTGAAAAAAGCGCTCAGGCTTTAAGAAAATGGTCGCCAATGTAATCAATAGGATGCTAAAGAAAATGGCTGCTGAAGCTCACCAGGGGAATTTATAGCTTTCCCAAATCCAAGATGTCCACCCGAACGGCACCATGCGGTGACAGAGCAAAAAAATAAAATAAAAACGTGCTGCCTGCTAACAGTCAGAACAACCTCCATAAACATGTTTTGGGACCCCCAGACCAGGACCAATGCCAGCTGCACAGACCCCCACAGGTAAGAAAACAGCGACCCACACACGCCACCCGCAGCGCATGCAGCCACCCCCCTCAGAGGGGGGAAGGAGGGGTGATAAGGACTTGGGAGAGAAGATAGGGAGGTGAGGTGGCCCCCGAATCGACCCCCCAGGGAATGCCCAGCTGCTCACCCCACTGAAGCAGGGAGAGCCGTACTTACCAGTCCTGAAGAGCTGGGAGACATTGCATCACAGACCCACTCCTGCGCAGTTACAGGGTGGCTGCTGGCCTCTGTATACTGTGATCCAGACATCAGTAGCCCGGTCATATGTAAACCCCGGAGTATTGAAGCTCACCGACCAACTCTGGAGCTGAGGCATGTCGTGGCCTGCCGAGCCTTAGCTGCGGCCTGCTCACGCTCGATGGCCGGACTGGGGAGACTACAAGGATAGCATTAACCAGCCTGTCACCCAGCCGGCAGTTGATAAAAGATCACAGGATCTTTCATCTTGCACAAAAAGCAGCAAAAATATGGACCAAGAGGCCCGCAGGGTTTCCAAAGTCATTCTCCTTGCCAGGCAAAATAAAAACTAAAAGCTGCTAGGAACAGTGGGAAGGGTTGACAGCACGAGGCCCGCCCCCCACTGGGGCGGGATTAAAGTTCTGTGTATTGTGTAACAATTTTGCCTAGTTTCTCCTAATGGCAGACTATACAACCCATTTAGTTACAGAGAGGAGCTGTGTCGGTCGGTGAATATAAGAGAAATGGTGGCGGTCAGCACTATGGCGGCAGCACATATCGAGCCCACAGACACAGATGACAGCCAGCCAGAACAGAGCCCCCTGGCCCAGGTACACACACCACACTACAGCCCAGTCATGCAGCATCCCCCACGGGGGGGGGGGCACAGGGAAAGAGGAAAGGGAGAAGAGGGACCCCCTAATCGACCTCCCAGGGAATGCCCAGCTGCTCTATCCTGCCACGACAGGGAGAGCTGTACTTATTACCCGGACAAGCTGGAGACATCCCATCACAGCCCCACACTCGAGCAGTACAGGGTGGCTGCGGGCCATGGCACACTGTGACAAAGACATCAGTAGTCCAGTCATATGTGTGCCCCAAAGCATTGCACTGCCGGCTTCTTCTCTGGGCCAAATCTCATTTAAGAATGGTTTAAAAAGTAGGAAACTGGTCTGTGGTCAGCCTAATCGAAATTTGACAATTTTTTGGCAAACTGTGGGTAGCGAGTCTTCTGGACTATAAAAAAAAAAGGGACCTTTTGGCTTATCAGCACTTGGTTCAAAAGCCTGGATCTCTGACGGTACGGAGGTGCATTAGTGTGTACAGAATGGGCAGCTTGCACATTTGGAACAGCACCAATGCTGAAATATATATGCAGGTTTTCAAGCAGCATATGCTACCATCCAGACTTCTTTTTCAGGGAAGGCCTTGCATATTTCAAACAAGACAATGCTAAACTGCATCTAAAACCAGCTTTGTATTAGAAGATGCCAGGTGCTTAATTGGCCTGCCTGCAGTCCAGACCTTTTAAAAAATTATAAATATTTGGCCCATCTTGAAATGAAAATTACAACAAAGATGACGCAGGACAATTGAGTAGTTAAATACGATTTTGGGCAAGCATGGAATAACATTCCTTTCCCAAAACCTCCTCAGTCACCAGACATCTACAGTGTTGTTAAAAAAGAGGGGCTGCTACACTATGGCAAGGATTAATCTGAACTTAAATTGTTCATGCTGGTGCCATAAATTTAAAAATTACCTTTTTTTTCTTAAAGGTACATTTCCTCAAGTTAAACATTTGATGTGTCTTCTATTTTCTTTTGTGAAAAAGGCATCTAAAAAGATTCACACAAACAAATTCTCCACACATTCTCCCTGATGATACAAGATTGAAAAAAAAAAAAAAAAAAAAAAAAAAAAAAAAAAAAGATCCTTCCATTGTCCATAAAAAATGAGCAGCTAGGGAGGTTCCAGGATATAGCTGTCATTGTAAACAGATGGTGTACCCCTTGACCCTCTCACAACATGTATATAACTTCACCCCAAAATGAATGGTTCCCCCAAGGGGTTTTTAGCAGCTGAATATTTCAATCAAGATATTTTAGATTTTAATAAAAACTTTATTAAATAAGATTTTATTAAAAACTAAAACATCTTGATTGAAATATTCAGCTACTAAAAAACCCCTTGGGGGAATCATTCCATTTTGCAACTTTCTGGTGTGTGTGCAGCTGTTCAAACTCTTACATGAGTTTTTCTATTCATATAACTTCACCCCATATTTGACACATTTACTTTGCACACATGGTATGATGTTGCTGAAGGACTCATCAATGCAGATATTTTTTTGTGGGCTGAGGATGTACATTTTATAACTTTTTTGCGCTAAAACCATTGGCCTAATTTTGTGGGTCCCATCATATGTAGGGTCACTTCGGGGGGCGGCTCAGATTAGGGGATACCGTTGCTAACTTACGCTGATCTGGAAATACTGAGACTGGTGTGTCTTGCGATCAGGACTGTTTCTGGTTTACGCTGATCTGGTGGCATGGCAGGGATATAAACAATGTTGCTGGCTTACACTGGCACACTAGGGCCAGTCTGGCTAGTGATCAAGAACTCCGTTGCTGGCTCTGGGCGGCACAGACTGGTGTGGACAGCGCTCTAACATTTTGGCTGGCTTTGGTGCACTGTTACATGTGCTGGTACAATAACTGTAAGAAACACTATTTTCGCTCACAGCCAAATGGTATAAGAGGAAACAGCAGTGGCTAAAACATGCAGTCTTTGGTTGTACATTTATGATCACTGTGATTGGTCACAGCGATTATGTGGCACAGGGCCAATTGCATTTTTTTTTGCAATATAAACCAAAAATACTGTGAATTTAACCACTTGCTTACTGGGCACTTAAACACCCTTCCTACCCAGACCAATTTTCAGCTTTCGGTGCTCTCACACTTTGAATGACAATTACTCAGTCATGCAACACTGTACCCAAATTAATTTTTTGTCCTTTTTTTCCCACAAATAGAGCTTTTTGGTGGTATTTGATCACCTCTGGGGTTTTTATTTTTTGCGCTATAAATGAAAAAAGACCAAAAATTTTGAAAAAAAAACGCATATTTCTTTGTTTCTGTGACAGAATTATGCAAATTTTTCTTCATACATTTTGGCCACAATTTATACTGCTACATATCTTTGGTAAAAATAGCCCAAATTAGTGGATATTATTTGGTCTTTGTGAAAGTTAGAGTCTACAAGCTGTGGTGCGAATCGCACAAAATTGATCACATCTGATGTACTGGTGGCCGATCTCACTTCTTGTGACCCGAACATGTCAGGAAAGTACAAATACCCCCCAAATGACCCCTTTTTGGAAAGTAGACATTCCAAGGTATTTAGTAAGAGGCATAGTGAGCTTTTTGATGTTGTCATTTTTTCCCACAATTCTTTGCAAAATTAAGATTTTTTATTTTTCTCCACAAAATTGTCATTGTAATAGGTTATTTCTCTCACATGGCATGTGTATACCACAAATGACACCCCCAAAAAAATTCTGCTACTCCTCCTGAGTATTACAATACCACATGTGTGGGACTTTTTCACAGCCTGGCCACATAGAGAGGCCCAACATGCAGGGAGCGCCATCACGTGTTCTAGGAACATAAATTACACATCTAACTTGTTGACTACTTATTACACTTTTGAAGCACCAGGACAATGACACGTGACACTGATGACAGATGGCACTGATACATGGCAATGATGGCACTTATGCGTGGCACTAATACGTGCCACCGATGACAGATGGCACTAATACATGGCTCTAACACGTGGCACCGATGACAGATGGCACTGATAAGTGGCATTGATGACACGTGACACTGACAACAGATGGCACTGATGACAAATGGCACTGACAGATAGCACTATGTGGCACTGATGACAGATGGCACTGGGGACAAATGGCACTGACAAAAGGTGGCACTGGGGGCAGGTAGCACTGGGGGAGGATGGCACTGTTTACTTTTTTTTTTTTTACACCGACGGCCGCTGCAGCCGTTCATCTGTCCCCTCTCACACTCTGTCTGTGTGAGGAGGGAGAGCGGCGCTGAGATGATCTCATATGTTTACATATGAGATCATCTCCCATTGGACACGCCGATCGCGCTGTAAACGGCCGCTGTGATTGGCCGTTTACAGCGATCTGTGTTTGGCTGTCCCTGGTGGACACAGCAAACACAGAACTTCCCCGATGCGCGCCTGCGGCGGCACGCATTGCGGAAGTAAACATTAGGACGTCCAGGGACGGCCACCCGGCCGCCTGCTTTACGGCCGTCATTCGACTATAGGCCGGGCGCGAGGAGATTAAAGAGGAAGTAAACCCTGATGGGTTTACTTCCTCTTTTTTTCCCTGCAAAGGTAAAGCATAATGGACTACTATGCATCGCATAGTAGCTCATTATGTGTCACTTACCTGACACAGGAGCCAGCGAAGTCGCCGCTGATCCCTGTAGTCCGCCGCGTCCATCTTGCTGGTGGCGTCTCGCAGCTCCGACCAATGACAGCGGCGCAACCGCGATGACGTCACTCCCGCGCATGCGCACGGGAGTCGCGCCTCGCAGCTCCGTTGCTGTCTTACGGCGAAGCCGCGATGACGTCACTCCCGCGCATGCACACGGGAGTCGACAAATTTGGCAAATCCATTCTTGGATTTGCCGCATTTAGTGCGCCTGCGCGCCGCTGTCTACGGCGCATGCGCCGTAGACAGCGGTGCCCATTTTCGGGCAAATATCTCCTAAACCATATAGGTTTAGGAGATATTGCTTGGACCTACAGGTAAGCCTTAATCTAGGCTTACCTATAGGTCCAAGTTGTTTGGAAGGGTTTACTTCCCTTTTAACATGTTTTTCTTTGGAAAATTTTGATGTATAACAGACTACCTATCAATTTTTTGGAGGCCCTGGAGCACCAGGACATTAGAAACACCAATAAAATGACATTTGGGAAAGCAAACACTCCAAGGTATTTTTTAAGAGGCATGGTGAGTCTATTGAAGACTTAATTTTTTTTGCCACAAGTTTTTGGGAAATGCAGAATTAAAATGAATTTTTATTTTATTTTACACAATGTCAATGTAATACAATATCTCTTGCAAACAGGACATACATGAAAATTACAAACCAAAACAAATTCTGCTACTCTGAGTATGGCAACACCACTTGTGTGAGACTCAGTGCCTGAATTATGTATCAGACATTGTATGTTGTTGTTTATCACACAAACCAATTGTATTAAAAAGCAATGTACTGTAAGGGTCACCTCCATACAAGTGGGCAGGGAATAAAGCTCCTATAAATCAAAGCAGCCTAGCCTACTGATAAGTGGCTGACCCAAGGAATGCAATTTTCATTGGACGGGAAGTACAGGAGGCTAAAAGGAAGAAAAGTGTTCCTTTAGCTCCAGGAGTGCAGTTGTCTGTAGGAGATGGCTGGGACTGGTGTCGTGCAGAAACCTACTCGAAGGTGCAAATGGGTCAGTATATGATCAAAAGATCGGTCCAGGCAACAGGTAGAAACATGCCCAATAAACAGGAAAATTAACCACTTGGGTACCGCGCTATTGCCGAATGACGGCATTAGCGCGGACCTAGATTTCCAGGACTACGTCTATTGACGTCGTCCTGGTTACGAGCGGCCTGCGCGCCCCCTGAGGGGCGCGCGCGGCGCGCTCTGTGATCGGCGAGTCCGTGAGACTCGCCTGATCACCGATCCGTGTAAGGGGTCGATCCCGACCCCTTATCACGTGATCAGCTGTCAGCCAATGACAGCTGATCATGTGATAGAACGGAGCCGGTAATCGGCTATTATTCCTCCTCGCGCTGACAGCGCGAGGAGAAAAAAAAAAAAGCCGATCACCGGCGGCCGTGATCAGGACATCAGTCCCGATCACGGCCAGCAATGAAAGGCACCACATGCCACCTGCCAGTGCCCACCTGCCTCCCGCAGTGCCATCCTGAAAAATAACAAAGTAAAAGTAAGTGCCCCCCGTCTGTGCCCATAATGCCCACAGTGCCACCCCACAGTGCCACCCACAGTGCCTCAAAGGTGCTGCACCCCAGTGCCCAGCAGTGCCGCCCATCAGTGCCCAGCAGTGCCACCTATCAGTGCCACCTATCAGTGCCCATCAGTCCCATCTATCTGTGGTACCTATCAGTGCCCATCCGTGCCACCCATCCGTGCCACTTATCCGTGCCACCCATCCGTGCCATCTTATCTGTGCCCATCTTTGCCCATCAGTGCCGCCTTATCTGTGCCCATCGGTGCCGCCTTATCTGTGCCTATTAGTGCCGCCTTATCTGTGCCTATCAGTGCCCACCAATGCAGCCCATCAGTGCCCACCAATGCAGCCCATCAGTGCCCACCAATGCAGCCCATCAGTGCCCACCAATGCAGCCCATCAGTGCCCACCAATGCAGCCCATCAGTGCCCACCAATGCAGCCCATCAGTGCCCACCAATGCAGCCCATCAGTGCCCACCAATGCAGCCCATCAGTGCCCACCAATGCAGCCTATCAGTGCCGCCTTATCAGCGCACTTCAATGAAGGAGAAAAATGACCCGTTTGCCAAATTTTATAACAAACTATTAAAACATGATTTTTTTTTTTTTTGCATCTTTTTTTGTTTGTTTAGCAAAAAATAAAACTCCGAGCTGTAACTAAATACCACCAAAAGAAAGCTCTATTTGTGGGAAAAAAATGATAGAAATTTCATTTGGGTACAGTGTTGTATGCCCGCGCAATTGTCATTCAAAGTGCATCAGCGCTGAAAGCTGAAAATTGGTCTGGGACTGAGGGGGGTTTAAGTGCCCAGTAAGCAAGTGGTTAAGAATCCCCCGATTCTAGCTACACTGGTCTGGTGACAAGGTAGATGTAGTGATCTGAGAACTGTGACTATTGGGGCTCATTCAGATGTGGGTTGGGGGGGGGGGGGGTGAGAAGACGATAACACCTTGCGGTTTAGCTGTGGTTTTACCACCCCTTTAGTTGCAGCAGTAGCAGCTGTGGCAGGAATTATATCCCCTGAATGCCCATCGATCACAACTTTAGGGAATGAGGTTTCTTGTAGGAGGACCAAGGGGCTCAGGTGGTGAAGAGGCAAAGCAATGCCTCCTTACTGCCTGCTAAATGCTCCGAGGAGCCATCCAAAACATGGATGGCTCTTCAGAGAGCATCATACATTTGAACAAGTCCTTATGGGGACACTCCCGACTGTTGACAGTATGTAATAAAAAAACCAAACACTTTTTACACATACTGTCACCATAGCGACACTACTAATCTGGAAAGGTGATCTGGATTTTTATTTATTTTTTTACACTGATTGCTTGTTGCAATTGTAACGGTTATGAACGCCTTTCATTCATGACTCATTGTTTACTATTGTGATTGGCTACAGCTATCACAATGATACAGAACCGCTGTAAATGGTCCTATCCCATGCGATCAATGCGACTGATCACAGAGATCGCAACAGTACACCAGCTGTCATGAATGAAAGCGGTTTGACAGTTGTGTTTACTGGTTATGCGATTGCTCACAGTGATCACATGGTACCTGGGCCAATCACAGCGGCCCAGTACAAAGAGCTATAATTCGCAAGCAGGTAGACATCCCTGCACGCTGTCCCATAACTGGGGAGTGTGGTTCCGGCCATATCTGTACATTGACTGGGCGGGAAGTGGTTATTTAGGTTATGCGAACACGTGATAAAATATAAAAACGTGTAATCTCAATTTGGCTTCAAAAGTAGATATTCACTGGCGGGCTGATTCTCATCTTCTGGTGCTTGTTTATATTTCTTCTGGTTCAGTCACTCATGGCTGAAAGCAAGAGCGTCACAGCATGGCAGCCAGGCAACTAGAATTTACAGGAGACATCATCAAATGCAGCTTTCAGGTTCTCTCTGCAAGGTCATATAGTACTTCAATAACTCGAATTTTTTTTTAAATTATAGGTAGGAAAGCATTTGTGGCAAAAAAAAGGATGCACATGAGGGCACCTTTTACATAATTTACAAGTAAAAAGGTACAGATACTGGGCATGATCCCAAAAAACAAAAAAGGGAACTTGTTGCAAGGGCATACATATTTTAAAGTACAACCAAGCACAGTATTAACTCTGTTTTTATGAACTAATTTACAGAATTATAACATTCAGGTCATGCATTTTACAGGATTTCCAAAAGCACTGTACCAAACAATTGGGCAGATATATATATATATGGAAACATCAATCTGGTTTCTGTGAACTGAAAACCTATAAATGAGATATATATATATATATATATATATATATATATATATATATATATATATATATATATATATATATATATATATAATCTCATTTATAGGTTTTCAGTTGTTCACAGAAACCAGATTGATGTTTCCATGTTGTATATGCCCTAAAAAAAAAAAAAAATATATGAAACTGACTGCTATAAAATGCACTTTTCTTCTTTTGGAGTTTTTTTAAAATGTATCCCAAAGGGTCGCCTATATGCTAGTATACAAAAATATATACTATGGGATATTACAAGTGTAACTTGATCTGTAGGAGCAGCTAAATATTTAATTCTAACTAAAATAAAACATTTTATTTTGTGCAATCTGAGCAAGAATTACCAGAAAATATATTTGCAAAAGAACCTTCAAATGATAAAAGTCCTAATATGGCCTGCAAAATCTTAATTTCACACACACATCCTGCATGAATTGGTTGAAATGTGATGGACACTCATCCAATTTTTTGTCTACAGTCAATACAAAACTTGCAGCCAAATGATTAATGTGTATTTTAGAGTGCAGAAGGATATAACCTCATTTTCTTTTTAGTAACAGTAAAAAGTAACACAGTGATTGTTCATCACTTTTAATGAAAAATAAGGTTTGCTTTTTAAGGAGCCATGAACATTAAATATTACTCTAAATAGTATATTAGATAGCAAGCTGCAAAATATTACTACTAGGATTCCACACTGTGGAAATAATTTTTTCCTTGACAACATAAAAAGTGATAAAGGGCCAAAACGAGACATCTTAGTCTACGTAAACATCCATTTCCAACATTACAAATATACATTATAGCCCTGGGCTTTGGTAGGAGAAAAATACTTCCTAATGTCAAGGTGGTCTAGGAAAAAGCCCAAGAATGACATTGTGTTTTAGAGAAGGCCAACTATCTTGTATCTTGTCTTGTAAAAAAAAAATTATATATATATATATATATATATATATATTTATTTATTTACACACACATATACATACATACATATATATATATATATATATATATATATATATATATATATACACATGTGTGTGTGTTTAAATATATGTGTGTGTGTGTGTTTAAATATGTGTGTGTGTTTAAATATATGTGTGTGTGTGTGTTTATGTGTGTGTGTTTAAATATGTGTGTGTGTAATATATATATATATATATATATTTTTTTTTTTTTTACAAGATATTTATATTTTTCTTCAACTGAGCAGGACAAAGACTGGGTGTGGGGGGCGGGGGTGCTTGACATCCACTACAGAAGATCCAAGGAGGTAATATCCAAGATGATCTGTACAAGAAAGGGAAACATTTCTGTAGCAAATTGATCTCAGGAATGACATACTGGTTACATATAACTTATTGAAACTAAAGCGAATCCCAACACCACAACACAGATCAAGTGCCAGGAATGACTTGTCAAAATAAAATTCTACTGTACATGTCACATCTAATAAAAACACATATGGATTTTTCAGGTGGGTCTGTCCATTTCCACATTATGTACAAGGAGGAGCACTGAACAAGATTGAGAAGATAGGCAAACATGTCATCTTCTAATGGAGTTGTACTCTGTATGCAGTAATCAGTAGCTTTACCTGTAAAGAGAGGACATTGTTTAATGCTTCGGCAACACAATTCTAACACTACATACATCACAGAAGGGGTCTACTTTAGAGGAAAATAAACTTAATTCAAGGTAAACACTCAAAAAAACAACAAACAAAAAAAAAACCACTACACAAAAAATCATTACATATTACACACAAATATTTCATTTTAATTTAACTTTCCAGTTTAGTGGATGAGTCATACCTGTAGGAACCTCATAAAATGAGGCTCTCGCAAAAATAAGATAGCAGGCCTTAACATTTAACCACTTGCCGCCCGCCCTATAACAGATACACGGCGGCATAGTGGTTTCAAAAACCTGACCGGACGTCATATGACGTGATCAGGATTTTGAGCCGCTGCGCGCCCCCGGGGGTGCGCATCGCGACGATCGTTGTTGCGGGGTGTCAGTCTGACAACCTGCAACTACGATCTCGGTAAAGAGTCCCCGGAGACTCTTTACCATGTGATCAGCCGTGTCCAATCACGGCTGATCACAGTGTAAATAGGAAGAGCCGGTGATCGGCTTTTCCTCACTCTCATCTGTCAGACGCGAGTAGAGGAGAGCCGATCGGCTGCTCCTCTGACAGGGGGGTCTGATCGATTTATCAGCGCAGCCCCCCCCCCCCCCAAGGATGCCCACACTGGACCGCCAGGGATGCCACCAGACCACCAGGGATGCCCAGGACAAGGTATGCCACCCTAGACCACCAGGCATTCCAGTCAGTGCCACAATGGATGCCAATCAGTGCCCACAATGGGCATCACTGATTGGCATGCATTATTGTTTGGCACTGATTGGCATCCATTAATACAGTATAATAATGCCACCTATCAGTGCCCATCCGTGCCACCTATCCATGCCCATCAGTGCCACCTATTCATGCCCATCAGTGCCACCTATCTGTGCCCATCAGAGTAACCCCATTAGTGCCCATCAGTGAAGGAGAAAAGTTTTATTTATAAAGTTTTGAAACTAAAAGAAAAAAAAAACATAAAAAAAAAAGAAAATAAAAATCGGTATTTTATTTGTTTAGCAAAAAATAAAAACCGTAGAGGTGATCAAATACCCCCAAAATAAAGCTCTATTTGTGGGAAAAAAATGATAAAAATGTCATTTGGGTACAGTGTAGCATGACCGCGCAATTGTCATTCAAAGTGCGACTGCGCCGAAAGCTCAAAATTGGTCTGGGCAGGAAAGTGTTTAAAGTGGAAGTAAACCCATCGATTTAAACAGTTAAAAAAAAAAAGGCATGCTGGGAATGCTAACTGCACATTGGCTGTGCTCTCAGCCAAACTATCAAACTATCCAATGGCTGGTGTCATAACGAATCACATTTGCAGCACCATAGCAGTTGAAGATTAAACGGAGGCAAAGATGGCAGCTTCCTTGGCTGAAAACGATAAGGGAGTTTACTTCCACTTTAAGTGCCCGATATTGAAGTGGTTAAAGAATGTGCTCTATATCACCCATAAAGAACCAGAAAGTTGGTGAATACACTTTTATTTTGCAAGGTTTTATTGTCTTAATATAAGCAGTCTTACACTAATTTACAAGTTGGTAAAACTTAACCAAATACAACAACCCACCTTTGCAGTTGGTACCTCGGAGAGTCTAATAAAAAGTTTGTTTGGGCCAGAAACGGGACTAAAGGAGTAAATAAAATGAGCATCCTAGAAAATAATTAAAAACAAAAAATTAGCAACAATAACTTTAGATGGGGGGGAAATCCCTATATCAACTAATATTGAATACAATGTAACTATAGTATATTATACAGCACTACAAAAAAAGTTTGATATTTTTCTGATAATTCTTTCTGATAAGCCAACCGCACATACATATCAGTGCAAAATAGATTTACGCAATGATAAAAAGTGCATGTAAAATAATTGTTTGTAACCATTTTTCACATACTCTAATACCACAAGAGAAAGGAAAAAAAGTTTACTTGAAACAAAATACCAAGGGGTGCATTTGTAAAACAATTCATTGGACAAAACATGACATGTATTCGGCCAGCCCTGATCAACTCTGACCATATTTAGTACAGTAATTTCTTATGATGAGCTCCATCTACGGACATTATATTTTATTTAATACTACAAATCAGAAAAATATCACATTGCCATTGAATGGAACTGACATTCAAAAGAAAAATCACTGTATTAGGGCTCATTCACGCCAAGATATTGGAAAGGGGGCGACACGAGGTGGTAAAAAATTGGTGGTTGAGCCAAATTTCTCTTAACACAACTTCCCCTTGACCACCCACTTAAAAAGGAGAGCATGAGGCCGCTCAGGGCAATATGACAATATACCAAAGTAACAGCGCCACAGAAGGGGGTGTTGAAAGTACTCTGCTAGATCATACTGCTAGTGTAATCAAACAATATTACACCTATCCGCAATGTTCACTAATTACATACACAATAAAAAAAAGTGCACATGAATAAATGTGCTTGTGAAGAGCTATTAGTATGTGCAAAGAATTATATTTAACCTAATAACATTCTTAAAGTGCCAAAGTGATAGCCAACAAAAGTTCCAAAAACTATAAACAGTGTCCACTTAATTGTAATCTCAAAGTAAAAAAAATTTAAAAATAAAACTATTGAAAATCATCTCCACAGTGAAAGGAATCTAATCTCTCGAATCTCTCACTAGCTCAAACTCACCAGATTGATGGGCTAGTCAAGTTATAGACCAGCATACATGCTGAATTTCTCCAGGTGACGTCGCAGTGTGTGCCCCTCTCTTCGTAAATGGTGGAATGACTGGAGAACATCTAAACACTACTGAGAGCATTTTCCCTAGCGTTGGGCTGGCACTATGTACATGCGAGTGGAATGGTCACATACTTATATAAAGCCCATTGTACGTTTTTATACAATAGAAGCCTCCTTTTTTTTTATCTCTCACATTAGATGTCATGATCTGCAAGACGAGATTCTGAGCAGGCCACCTGGAGAGAACTGTTCCCACAAAGTTTGGGAGCATGAAATTGCCCAAAATGTCTTGGTATGCTGATGCCTTAAGGCGTTCCCTTCACTGGAACTAAGGGGCAGAGCCCAACCACTGAAAAAAAATAAACCCCCACACCATAATCCCCCCTCTCCACCAAATGATTTGGACCAGTGCACAAAGGTCCATAAAAGACGTGAATGAGGGTGTTTGGGGAGGAGGAACTTGTCCGGCATGCACAGTCCTGACCTCAATTTGATAGAACCCCTTTGGGATGAATTAGAGTGGAGACTGCAAGTTTATAGATAAAAAAAATAAAAAAAAAGGCATTTGTAGATTCTCATTCTTCTCCTGTGCAGCAAACTGTCTTGGCCTCAGAACCATGCAGGCATTATCACATAGGAAGTCAACCTGCTACTGCTCAAGAGTCCCTAGCAGCCACTGAAAAACTCTAGGGTTCCATGGAGCCCTGGTTGAGAATGGCTGATAAAGAGCTCAGAGTTTATTATGGATTATACAAATACATAGCAAAGTGTGTTAACACTGAGGGAGGTGGTTACACAATATTATGTATACTGTAGATATGTTTGAAGTTCTGTTCCATTGCACTGGGATGCATGCCCTGTGCAATTTACCTGCTTAATGACCACCCCACATACACATACTGCGGCAGGGTGGCCCTTAAGCGCAAAAACACATACCTGTACACGATTCCGAGGAGCACACTTAACCCCTTCCCTGCCAGTGCCATCTATACAGTGAGTGTGCTTTTTTTTTTAGCACTGATCACTGTATTGGTGTCACTGTTCCCCAAAAAGTGTCCCTTAGTGTAAGATTTGTTCGCCACAATGTCACAGTCCTGCTCAAAAACGATATTACTAGCAAAAATGGAAAAAAAAAATTAAAGAGCCCATAAATCTATCCCATAGTTTGTAGACGCTATAACTTTTGCGCAAATCAATACACACTTACTGGGATTTTGTTTTTAAACAAAAACATGTAGCAGAATACATATTGGCCCTAATTAATGAAGAAATTTGATTCTTTAATTTTTTTTATTTTTTTTTTTATTGGATGCGTTTTATAGCAGAAAGTAAAAAATTTTTTTTCAAAATGGTCTTTTTTTTTGTCAAGAACGCAAAAAAATAAAAACTTCCGAACCCCCGAAGGAAGACGGTCTGCCCTCTCAGCGGTGACAGCATGACGCTGGATGGCTTTGTTCTAAGTCAAGACTCTCATAACGTGCTAGGTATGTGGTGCATACTAGCACATTATGACATTGCCCTGCAGGGAAGTCCTCACCCCCCCCCCCATCCCCCTGCTGTGTCCCTGCTAAGGAAATTCATCCTTTGATTTGTCCTGCTGACCATTGTCATGAAGACAACGCAAGGGAAAATCCTAATGTTAGGGTCAACAAACTGTGTAGTGTATTAATGTGCGCTGCAATAACCTGCATGCTGTCGCGTCTATAAGTAAATCAGCCCTCAGAGTTGCCATGAGAGCAGGAGGTGAAGGAAAATCTTTCAATGGGGAACCATTTTTAGCCAACAGTCCAACATGGAAATAACCCTCTCACATTGCAGATATTTCCTCTCAATTCTGGAGTATAGAGAATTGGTCTCCAAATTTTGCAGTCAGAAGACCACTGGTAACTTTAGTGAAAGCTCACATGATATTGCTGCATGTCCAAGCATAGTCTTGTTGGTGACAGATTACCACAGCTCTATGTTCAAAGTTTAGTGCGGACCTCAGTTCTTCCATTCCTACCTCATAACTCACTTACCTCACATGCAAAAGATGTGTTAAATATTTGGTCACTCAAATTGAGTGCTTGAGTGTACACAATAAAAATTTTACAACTAAAATGAATCACAGCCAAGAATACACAAAGGTTATGACACCGATTTAAAAGAATGTTGAGGCCATTGTTGTTGTTAAATTGCATTCTAACAATAAAAAAATAAATAAAATAAAAAATCAAAACAAAAAAACAAAACAGTGTTATGATGGTGGTCTTACCAAAAATACAGGAAGCTGGAACTTGTCATTTAATACCACAGCCTGGACACTACATGGTCCAGATAATCGAACCACCACTTCTTTACCAAAGAAGTTTGCATGAAAAACAAACAGGAGTATTCCAGATTCTGCAAAGAGGAAAATAAGTAAATTAGTTTTCCTTGCAGAGAGTAAATATAAACTAAAATAATGTGGTTGCATAAGTGTGCACACCCTCTTATAACTGGATATGTAGCTGTGCTCAGAATTAAGCAATCACATTCAAACTAATGTTAATTAGGAATCAGTACAGATCTGTCATTTAAAAGTGCCTCTGATTAACACCACATAAAGTTAAGCTGTTCTAAGAGGTCTTTCTGACCTTTTGTAAGTGGCTTCCTACAGCAAAAGCCATGGTCTGCAGAGAGCTCCCAAAGCATCAGAGGGATCACATTGGTAAAATGCATCAGTCAGAAGGGTACAAAGGAATTTCCAAGGCAAAAGCGCAACCGCGGAACACAGTGAAGGCAGTCATCGTCAAGTGGAGAAAATATGCCACAACAATGACATTACCAAGTACTGGACGTCCCTCCAAAACTGAAGGCGGCGAGTGGAGAAAATTGGTCAGGGAGGCTGCCAAGAAGCCTACAGCAACATTAAAGGAGCTGCAGGAATATCTGGCAAGTATTGGCTGTGTGGTACATATGACAACAATCTCCTGTATTCTTCATGTCTGGGCTATGGGGTAGAGTGGCAAGACAGAAGCCTTTTCTTAAAAGCATCCAAGCCCGGCAAAATTTTGCAAAAACAAAGTCTCCCTGTCTAAAGTCTCCCAAAAGAAAATGGCTAAATGTGTTATGGTGTTTTACGGTTGGGATGGTGTGTTAAGGGTGATGTGCAGTGTAAGTTCTCCACCACACATAGCATTTTGCTTTTAAGCCAAAGTTTAATTTTGGTCTTATGTGACCATAGCACTTCCTTCCACATTTGCTGTGACCTAGTGCTGCACGATTCTGGCTAAAATGAAAATCACTTTTTTTTTGCTTATAAGCTAGATCACAATTCTCGTGGCGTAACATCATCTTTCACATTAAAACAAAAAAATAAAAAATTTACGGTTTCGTTTTTTTATTTTATTAATTGAAGTGAATTTTTTCCCCAAAAAATTGCATTTGAAAGACCGCTGGGCAAATACAGTATGACATAAAATATTGCAGCAATTGCCATTTTATTCCGTAGGGTCTCTGCTAAAATATATATAATGTTTGGGGGTCCCAAGTCATTTTCTAGCAAAAAATATTAATTTTAATTTAAGTGTCAGAACCCACCTCTCCGTTTTATGGCGATGAGTGCTCGAGGTACAATTCTCCTGCTTGTTGCAAATACCCGGACGGGAGGTTGACCGGGGCTTTATTCCTGCTCTCAGCCTTGAGAGGGGGGACACTTTGGACCACTGAGACTACATTGAACCAACCCTTTGTATACCAGTATGAATAGCTGGTGGGGAGGGGAGGGAAGCCATGGGTTGAGCTTTGCTCTCCCTGTTGGAACTGCTTACCCCGAGCGCCCTTACGAGACATTAATGGTAGGGGAACAAGTGATAGACTGAGACTTCATGCGATACACTCTGCTGAGAGACATTGCTGCTATCCCCATACCCTGAGGGACGCCCCCCCCCCCATCTGCGGGCCCCGGGTAGAAACGGGGTTCGGGATACATCTAATGAGGATCATACTGCACGGAAGGCAGGGAGGAGGTTGCGTACTGGAGGGAACCCATGGCTGCGTAGCTGGATCCTCACGGTAAGTTAACCCGGAGCCGCACCAGCGGCTACTACATTTTGCCCAATGAGGAGACACCTCCAGCTACTATTGTGCCCCTTGCAGTACCCCTGATGGGAATTTTGGATTCCCAATTAGCCTTGCGGTTCACTGCAAAGGAACACACTGAATGATACTTCACCGCAGACTCTGGCTGGGGACTGGAAATGGGGCAGGAGGGATGTCTTGCAGAACAATGGGACACCTGGGACCGCCTAGGCTCACTCCACTACCCCAAGTTGATATTTGTGATTCCGGGGTGACGGACTGAACTACAGGTAGACGCTTGTGTGGGGGCAATGGATTGTTTTCACAAAAGGTTAAAATATTCATTCACTGGGATTTTTTCTGTTCAAAATAATACACTTACATACAGTGCCTTGCGAAAGTATTCGGCCCCCTTGAACTTTTCAACCTTTTGCCACATTTCAGGCTTCAAACATAAAGATATAAAATTTATATTTTTTTGTGAAGAATCACCAACAAGTGGGACACAATTGTGAAGTGGAACAAAATCTATTGGATATTTTAAACTTTTTTAGCAAATAAAAAACAGAAAAGTGGTGCGTGCAAAATTATTCGGCCCCTTTACTTTCAGTGCAGCAAACTCACTCCAGAAGTTCAGCGAGGATCTCTGAATGATCCAATGTTGTCCTAAATGACTGATGGTGATAAACAGAATCCACCTGTGTGTAATCAAGTCTCTGCATAAATGCACCTGCTCTGTGATAGTCTCATGGTTCTGTTGAAAGCGCAGAGAGCATCATGAAGACCAAGGAACATACCAGGCAGGTCCGTAATACTGTTGTGGAGAAGTTTAAAGTCGGATTTGGATACAAAAAGATTTCCCAAGCTTTAACATCCCAAGGAGCACTGTGCAAGCGATCATTTTGAAATGGAAGGAGTATCAGACCACTGCAAATCTACCAAGACCTGGCCGTCCCTCTAAACTTTCAGCTCAGACAAGGAGAAGACTGATCAGAGATGCAGCCAAGAGGCCCATGATCACTCTGGATGAACTGCAGAGAACTACAGCTGAGGTGGGAGAGTCTGTCCATAGGACAACAATCAGTCGTACACTGCACAAATCTGGCCTTTATGGAAAGAGTGGCAAGAAGAAAGCCATTTTTCAAAGATAGCCATAAAAAGTCTTGTCTAAAGTTTGCCACAAGCCACCTGGGAGACACACCAAACATGTGGAAGAAGGTACTCTGGTCAGATGAAACCAAAATCGAACTTTTTGCCCACAATGCAAAACGATATGTTTGGCGTAAAAGCAACACAGCTTATCACCCTCAACACACCATCCCCACTGTCAAACATGGTGGTGGCAGCATCATGGTTTGGGCCTGCTTTTCTTCAGCAGGGACAGGGAAGATGGTTAAAATTGAGGGGAAGATGGATGCAGCCAAATACAGGACCATTCTGGATGAAAACCCGTTGGAGTCTGCAAAAGACCTGAAACTGGGACGGAGATTTATCTTCCAACAAGACAATGATCCCAAACATACAGCAAAATCTACAAAGGAATGGTTCACAAATAAAAGTATCCAGGTGTTAGAATGGCCAAGTCACAGTCCAGACCTGAATCCAATCGAGAATCTGTGGAAAGAGCTGAAAACTGCTGTTCACAAACACTCTCCATCCAACCTCGCTGAGGTCGAGCTGTTTTGCAAGGAAGAATGGGCAAGAATTTCAGTCTCTCGATGTGCTTACTAATAGAGACATACCCCAAGCGACTTGCAGCTGTAATCGCAGCAAAAAGGTGGCTCTACAAAGTATTAACGCAAGGGGGCCGAATAATTTTGCATGCCCCACTTTTCATTTTTTTATTAGTTAAAAAAAGTTTCAAAAATCCAATAGATTTCGTTCCACTTCACAATTGTGTCCCACTTGCTGGTGATTCTTCACAAAAAATAAAAATTTTATATCTTTATGTTTGAAGCCTGAAATGTGGCGAAAGTTTGAAAAGTTCAAGGGGGCCGAATACTTTCGCAAGGCACTGTAGTTTTAATATTGGTCTTCATACCCTTCCTTTGTTTGGTTCCGCTATAAAGGTTTGTTTATTTGATGCCGGGATCAGCTGGTGGCCCGGGTTTATGGCTCCCGACCCATGTCCGACCACACTCCATTTAGGCCATTGTATGCACCTGATATTTGGGATAGCATACTTACCAAGATTCTAAACTTGATTACTTAGTGAAACCGGTGGCAACAGACGGTTGGGTCCTCCCAACCTCTGCTTCCACTTAGCACCACCTCCTCCCTTCACCTTTACCCTTCCCTCCCCTCCCCTCCCCCGCAGACCCCTCCCTGATCTTACTCTCACACCCCTCCTCTACTGCTTCTCTTCCCCCACCCTTTCTAAAGACATGACGGCAGACTATTATAGTGACCTCTCTGAATGCTAAAGGGTTAAATACCCCTGAAAAGAGAATGCTACTACACTACCTTAAATAAACTCCCCATGCTACAAAGAACTACCCACAAGCATACCATTCTACTAACCCCACATCTAAATCAAAACGGGTGTCAATACTCATCTCGAGTGAGCTACCTTGGCAGTACCAGGAGAGGGAGACTGACCCCTGACCCCGAGGAGCGCTACCTATTTATAAAAAGGGAAAATAGGCGCGACTCGACTTACCCTGGCAACGATACACTCGCCCAACGAGCACCAAGACTGATTTCTCAGACAAACATTAGACAGACTGATGAAGTTCAGGGAAGGCCAGCTGATACTGGGGGGGCGATATCAATATCCCACCGATACCCACCTCTGATTCCGGGCAGCTCCTCAGTCCCAGACGCTTGTTGGAAACTGGTAGCACAGACGCTCCGCACATCCCAAATGCATGACATGTGGCATCTCCAGCACTCTGGCGAGAGGGATTACACCTTCTACTCCCCATCACATAAGCTTTATTCATGGATAGATCTTTTCCTAATACCCTACGACCAACTTCACCTAGTAAGCACCAGGTCTATTGGACAGATAACGTGGTCAGATCATGCTCCCATCTCCCTCACATATGCCCTTACCGAGAATCCCTCACCCAGGTCTATGTTCTGGCGTCTTAACGATAGCCTACTTCAGACACCTGAGGGGTTAGCAGATGTATCTAGGGAACTAGAATTGTACTTTAAAGAGAATGATACAATAGGATGTGACCCCGGGGTGCTGTGGGAGTCACACAAGTACGTGCTGAGAGGGATCCTCATTAAACACAGGGCGAATCTTAAAAGGAAAATAAATTAATACTTAACCAATCTGCTTTCTAAATTAGCCTTAGCGGAGGCACAGCATAACCACAGCCCCCACACAGATCCTAGAGGCAGAACTGGGGACCCCTACAGTCTCAAATAACTCATCTCCTGCACTACAGAGCCAAAGCAGCCCTACAGTTCTGTCGCAGGATGTCTTACGAGTCGGGAGACAAGTGTGGGAAAATGCTGGCCAGGGCGGTCAGGAAGATCAAATCCGCATCCTATATTCAACAAATAGTCAGGTCTGACTGAAAGAAAATTACATTACTGACACAAATATCGAAAGGAATTTGGTTACTTCTTCTCAAGTCTGTACAATTTGCCTAGCTCCTCACCTAACCAACTAACCATAGATAAATATATAGCGGACTCGCAGCTACCCTCGTTGCCTATGGAGGCACGGGATGCTCTGGAGGAACCAATCACCCTGGAAAAACAGACAAAGCCCTGGGCCCAGGCGGATTCACTGCGCAGTATTATAAGACCCTCCTCCCGATCTTAGGCCCACGAATGGTAACATTCTTTAATTCTTTAGGATCAGGAACTGACTTCCCCAGAGATACTTTAAAAGCCTATATTGCCTTGATCCATAAAGAGAGGAAGGATCCTAACTCATGTGGCAGCTACAGGCCCATATCTCTTTTAAACACGGACCTAAAAATCTTATCGAAAATCATGGCAAACAGGCTAACACAACATCTCCAAAGCCTAATACATCTAGATCAGGTCGGGTTCATACCTAATCAAGAGGCAAGAGACAACACCATTAACTACTTCATGCCGCGAACCTCACTAAGACCCCCAGTTTATTTGTGAGTACTGACGCTGAGAAGGCGTTTGACAGAGTTAATTGGAAATGCATGTTATCTCTCCTTCGCCACATTGGCCTGAAGACAAGTTGCTAAGATAGATAGGCAGTATGTATTCCGGCCCCTCGGCTCAAGTGAAGGTGAATGGGGTGTTCTCGAGTGCGTTCCCCATCGGAAAAGGTTCGAGACGGGGTGCCCCCTGTCCCCTCTCCTCTTTGCCATCTCACTAGAGCCATTCTTGTGCACTGTCAGGTTGAAATCAGACATAACAGGCCTAACAATTGGTAGCGCCCAATACAAAATATCAGCATATGCAGACGACCTACTATTCTTCCTAACAAATTCAAGAATATCTTTGCCTAATCTCCCCCGAGAATTTAAAGTATATGGAGCCATTTCCCACCTAAAGATACATTTTTCAAAGTCCGTGGCCATGAGTGTTTCAACCCCCCCTCGCGAGCAACATAATCTACAATCCAATTTCTGTTTCAAAATGGACAGATGCAGCACTACAATAACTGGGCACAAAACTTCCCCCCCGATATCGTCTATACGTTCAAGCTTAACTTTACACCCCTACTGACTAAGACACGTTCCCAATTGGAGAAATGGCACCCAGGTTTTCACTCTTGGTTTGGTATGTGCAATCTCATAAAAATGTGTATCTTACCCAAATTTATTTATCTCCTCCAAGCCCTACCCATCCAGACACCACCCTCCTTTTTTAAACAAGTGCAGGCTCTTATCAGATTCGTCTGGGCAAATAAAAAGCCCAGATTACGGCACTTGCAATTGACACTCCCTAAACAATACGGAGGACTGGCACTGCCCGACATTCGTCATTATTACTTAACCTCCCACCTAGGACATATACTTGACTGGCGAAGTAATATGACCTCCAAAGTTTGGATACAGATTGAACAGTCCCAAACCCATATGCCACTAAAAAGGAGCGTTGTGGTGTTATGCTGACTTGCCTTCTACAATCAAAACACACCCAATAATAGGTACTACCCTAAAACACAGCCAAATGGTTACTAATCATATTTTCTCCACATCTAAAAAGTCTCCACTGCTCCCAATATTAGCCAACCCAAACTTTGAACCAGGTCTTCATTCTACGGAATACTCCTCTCTTAGGAAACTAGGATATGACTACGCTGCCAAGTATATTGTCGACGGGAAATGGCCAACCATTCAGGCGTTGACTGACCCGGCGGGAACCTTTCAACTCCCCTTTTTGAAAGCGCCGAGACTACACCACTTTTAACAGTCACTCCATGAGCCTTGGGATTACACGCGTCAGTACACGACATTTTAGGAGCTGTGTCTGGGGGAGGGCCCAAAACCCATACCTTGTCCCAAACATATGCCCTACTCATTACTCCGAAAGAGCAACTACAATTACACTGCCTCACCAAATGGGACAGGGACCTGACCAGTACAGATGCGGTGCATCATCTCCTTTGCCCTTACATCGTCTCGCTGTACTAAGATACAGGAGACAAACTAAGTTGCTCACGCGATGGTACCTTACTCCATCCAGATTGCGAAAATGCTTCCCCTCTGCCTCGAACAGCTGCTGGCGGTGCGCCGAGGAGGAGGGTACCCTCATCCACATCTTCTGGTCATGCCCCAGACTGGGAGGGTATTGGGGAGAAGTCACTATTATGACATCTACTCAATGCTGCAAAGGTATGTATCCCCTTCCACTGGAAACATCAAGCTCCCCCAACCATCTCACACTGGCTAAGAAAGGTGGAGGAGGTGAAGAAAGTGGAGGACTTGATCCTTACCGCACAACACAAAAAGACATGGGATATATGGAATATCGTTATCTACTCTGATGAGGGAAGGCGCCTACTCGGACTGTAGCTAATCCTCTCTTCCCTCTGTACTAGCTTGTGCTCACTGCCTGCCATCATGTCTTTCTCTTCCCCCCCCCCCCCATCACTACTTCTTTCCCACCTCTCCTATCCCCACAACTTGCTGCTAAACCCCAACCCCACCACTCCCTCAAGAAATAGCGGAGACCAAGAAAGGAGAGCCCCACAATTGTACCTTTCTAAAGAACAGGATCTTGTCTTTTCTCCTCTTTCTTTTTTAAAGCATATATATCCAGAAGATGGACTACACTAGACCACATGTTCTCTACCAGCACACAGAATGTAATTAGTACAGTGTAAATTGACAAAAAGGTATCATTATTGTAATCTTGACTGATTACCCATGTTTGTATACTGGGGTCTCCGCCCTTATTTAAAGCTATATATATATATATATATATATATATATATATATATATATATATATATATATATATATATATATATATTTTTTTTTTTTCCCAAATATAAAGAAAAAGAAATGTCTGCTTGTAAATCTCAATGAACTACCACGGCTTTGTCGAGCGCCGTGGTAGCTCATTTCTTTTTATTACTTGTCATTTTCTAGTGCAGGTGTGCATCCGATTGGAGACTCTGGTCTAAATTAGTTACTAATACTGTCACAAGCTCCATGAAATCTGAAACAGCACAGAGTTTTGAAAAACTGAATTACCAGTGGCGTACCTTCAGGAATATTATATGGGGGTTTGTAGCTGAAGTCCAGAGAAAAGTCTGGTCCCTCGCAGAGCCTATGGCAGGCAATGGGGAAGATAGGTTCAAGCAAAGCAAGCCGTGTCTCAAAATAATCCTTTATTGCATCTTCCACCACTCTGGAAAGTCTGTAAGAACAGTTTGAGAAAGTTCGTTCACTCATTAGGTTATCAATGCTTCCATATTTGTCCTAACACAGTAAGAAAATATAATGTGAACATCCTATGCAATAATCTGGCCATTAGGAACTTGCTAGTGGTAGATCACCTGCACTTCAAACATTAACCGATACCCCTCTCGTTACTATATTAAAATGGGCAGATGGGACAAGTGACAATGCGGGAGGGCATATATAGAGCCTCCCGCATCAGCTGCTTATTTGTGGCTCCTAGCGTACGCAACCACGTGCTTTGCATTTGCTGCGTCCCTCTGACACAATGGATCACAGAGCGGGGTACATGGCTAATGAAATTTAGTTTTAAACAGACACCGACTGCTGTATTGATGGCACTGTATGCCAGTACATGCTACCAGACCTATCAGGAACACGGAATGCTGGGGTTAACACATTTATACAAGACAAAGGATTCCTAAATCACTGTGTTGGCCACAGAGTACAGCAGATACTCATTGTGTAAAGGGGAGCCATCCCCGCTCCAGAAGAAAAGGTAGTGGACCTCTCAGTTCGGAAGGCACAGGTACTGCCAATTGCTAGCAGCAATAAACAGGAAATTGTTCTGGACAGCCACACTCTTGAAAAAAATTGCCTTTTTTTGTTTTGGAAAATTCACATCAAAATCAAAGATGTATATCACAGCTGACAGGAGAGCCGACGTTTCGCACTAACGGTAGTGCTTACTCATAGCTAGCTAAGAGTAAGCACTACTGTTAGTGCGAAACGTCGGCTCTCCTGTCTGCTGTGATATACATCTTTGATTTTGATTTTCCAAAACAAAAAAAGGCAATTATTTCAAGAGTGTGGCTGTCCAGAACCACTCATTGTGTTAAGGCGCTGTTTTACATATATTCCATTTTTTTTTTTTTTAAAGTCACTGCGCTGACACAGGCACGTGCATTTAGCTTGAACTATTTTGATGTGTAAACAGGCTTTTATACAAAACAAAGGGACAAATAAAAAAATAAAAAGAAAGTGAAAAGGAGCCTAAGGGTCCTTTCACACGGGGCGGATCAGTTCTGACCCGCCCCGTGGATGTCCGTTTGCTCAGCGGGGATCACTCCGCCGATCCCCGCTGAGCAGGGAGATGACAGCTCCGTCTCTGCACACTGCGCAGGGACGGACCTGTCACAGCGCCGCTCTCCCCTATGGGAGATCGGATGACGACGGACCGCAGTGCCCGTCGTCATCCGATCCGCAGACGGATGGAAAAATAGCTTTTTCCTCCGTTACACTTTTTCGGATCGGAGCGGGTCGGATGTCAGCGGACATGTCACCGCTGACATCCGACGCTCCATAGACCTCTATGGAGCACCCGTTCAGGTCCGCCTAAAAAACTGACAGGCGGGCCTGAACGGGACGTCGGTGTGAAAGAGGCCTTAGGCTCACAATGTGAATACAAAATATTATGCAATGCATTATATTTACCTGCAAAAAAAATAAAAAATAAACCCTTTTCTCCAGTTAACACAAAAAACACACACTGGATGTGGTCTTAAAAGAGCACAAAACTGATCCAATTTATGCTGCTACCACAGATGGCTTAACCCAGCAGTATGTTATGTATTGGAAAACCACCGGTAAATAATCTGTGTGTGATGGCATCAGTCCAAGACCAGGATCATTTTAATTGGAATGTCACTAAACACAAACTGTCTTTTTTTACTCCACTAGATAGGTCCCACATACAGTCAAATGAGCATTTTCCAACATTACAGAGAACAAGTGACACACAGAAAAGAATACTTACTTTTCCAAATGGCCATTAATTAATTCAAATAGCAGCACATTATTGCTCTGTTTAGCAAACTGTAAAGCATTGCCCTGGTGCTTTGACAGCACATTACAGTCAGCACCTTGTTCTATCAAGAGTCGCACAATATCATAATTCCCTCTCTTACATGCCTAGAGAGACGAGAAGAAAACACAATTACTTTGTTATATATGGATACTCTCAACTTTTAACATTTATCCAAAGTCACACCCCAATTGTGTTTTTTCTTTCAATTTAATTTTGATTAACGCTGTCCTAACACCATAAACCCCCCCCCCCCCCCAAAAAAAAGCAAAAACAGATCTACAAAGCACAGTGATCTGTGACAGAAAGCAGAACGTTTTAAAAAGGTACCTTGAAGTTATACATAAAAACATCGCCTTTGGTCACCTTGTTGTAGAGAGCAAACAGGAAAACTGGGTTTGCACCATCCAACACGTGTGGTGGGGAGATGGTTGGGGCAGAATGATTTTGTATTTTAATATCACAAGACCAGGCAAGGAGCAATAAGTTAAAGAATTCTTGTATATAATCATTATGCCACTTTATTTCATAGCCAATGGAGGTGCTAGCAAACAAAAGACCAAATATAATCCATATATAACAAACTTCATGATGGAAATACAAAGCATTAGTCTAAATAGACATTGAACAAAAAGTGGATGCAAGTATTTTTTGCCATCATGAAGACCATATACACAAAGAAAACTGTTTTACAAAACGCTAGAGCCAGAGAGACAACTATTGTCTGTAACCTACTGAGAGAAGGATTTCATAGACCTAGGGTCTTCACAAAACAGATAAGGAATATTATAGGTATCCAAAAATATACCATTTACCTTCATCAGGGCTGTTTCCCCAGTCGCTTGCTGTAAATTCACAAAAGCTCCAGCTTCCAGCAGGATGGAAACAGTTGTCAGATAATTCTATGAGGAGCATAAAAAAAAAAAAAAAAAAAAAAAAAAAAAATTCAATATGCTATACAACATTATGGGTCTATGTCAACAGACTTTAGTTTGCTTCAGAACGGTCTCAATACAAAAGTCTATAGGAATGCAAAAAAAAAAAAAAGAAGATTAAGAACACTCTGGTAGAGAAGTGGTTAACCACTTCCCGCCTAAAAGGTACGTCATATGACGTCCTGGACTTTGAGTGGGGATAGCTGAATGAAGTCTGCCGCTACAGACATCATCCAGATATCATTTTCAGCCAGCGATTCCCTGCACATTAACAATCATAGCGACAGTTCAACCACTTCAGCATTTTCACAGGTGGTGGGGGGTGCTTCTACCTGGTTGCCCGTACGAGCATAGAGATTTCTGGTGACCAGGTGATCCTCACAGGCACGGGCACAACGTTATGTCACGTCCAGGCCAGCGGAACTAAACAATGCCAGGGATGTGGCTGGAAAGGCTGAGACAGTTTATTGTTTTGATCTCAGTCTTTCCTGACTGAAGGAAAGATCTATAGACCCCAGATCTGTTCATAAAGAGGACCTGTCCCACACTATTCCTATTACAAGGGATGTTCACATTCCTTGTAATAGGAATAAAAGTGGTAAAAAAAACATATTTGAGAAAAAGTAATAAAAAGAAAACAAAAATAATAATAAATAATAATAATTTAAGCACCCACATGCTCAAAAGAGCGAACACATACGCAAGTAATGCCACATATGTAAAATGCGTTCATATCACACATGTGAGGTATTGAGCAAAAGCAACAATTCTAGCCCAAGACCTCCTCTAACTCTAAATAGGCAACCTGTAAAAAAATGTTAAGGTGTCGCCTATGGAGATTACGTATAAAAGTTTGGCGCCAATCTACAAGTGTGCACAGTTTTAAAGCACGACATAGTTGATATCTATTTACTCGGCATAACATCACTTTTCATATTATAGAAAAAAAAAAATTGGGCTAACTTTACGATTTAGTTTGTTTTTAATTCATGAAACATTTTTTTCCCAAAAGAGTTTGAAAAAATAAATTGCTGCACAAATATCGTGCGACATAAAAAGTTGCAAAGACCGCCATTTTATTCTATAGGGTCTCTGGGGTGTGTGTAATATATATATATATATATATATATATATATATATATATATATATATATATATATATATATATATATATATATATTACACATACATTATATATATATATATATATATATATATATATATATATATATATACACATATACATACATACACACACACAATTGTACTATTTATAGTGGGTTGCCCCTGAGACTCCACGCTTCCCACTTCCTTGTTAATTCCAATGTACTGTGACATGCTGAAGCAGAGCACGATTACCTCCCTTCAGAGACTGGACTGCAGGCCAGTATTCCAACATAACAACCCCACCACACACCTCCAAGACGGTAAAGGTGATTGACTGGCCAAGCATGTCTCCAGGCCTAAACCCTATAGAGCATCTGTTGGGCATCCTAAAACAGAAAGGTGGAGAAACGTAAGGTCTCCAACATCCACCAGCTCCGTGATGTTGTCATGGAGGAGTGGAAGAGGACTCCAGTGACAACCTGTGAAGCTCTGGTGAACTCCATGCCCAATAGACATGCAGGTTAAGGCACTGCTGGAAAATAATGGTCACCACACAAAAATATTGACACTTTGGGCCCAATTTGGCCATTTGTACTAACTTTTGTTGCCAGTGGTTTAGACCCTAATGGGTGTGTTGCCATTTTTAGGGGACAGGAAAAATAGGGATTTTTTTTGTACTCACCATAAAATCCTTTTCTCTGTAATTCACCGACCGACACAGCTCCTCTCTAACTAAATGGGTTGTATAGCCTGCCATTAGGAGAAACTAGGCAAAATTGTTACACAATACACAGAACTTTAATCCCGCCCCTGGGGGGCAGACCCTGTGCTATCAACCCTTCCCACTGCTCCCAGCAGCTTCAGTACGTCAACAAGCAGTATAACGTAGAAAAAAGGAGGGGTGGGCGCTGTGTCGGTTGGTGAATTACAGAGAAAAGGATTTTATGGCGAGTACAAAAAAAAGCCTATTTTCTCTTCTATTCACCGACCGACAGTTCCTCTCTGCAACTAAATGGGACATCCCCAAGCAGTGGCAAACGAGGGGTGGGAAAAAAAACAGCATAAAAACTTCAACCACCATGGCAAGTGGGAACTAGTGAAACTAAACCCACACAAAACAGCAGTATGTTTAAAAACACCACCAGATAACCGGGTATACTCAACAGGAGCAAACCCCAAGACCGCAACAATGCGGAGGTAATGCAACAGAGCATTAACAAAACAGTACGGCGTTTTTATCAAAAACCAGGAAAAAAAAAAAAAAACTAAATTGCAACTACACGGCCACCTGCAAAACTTTGCGGCCAAAACCAGCATCAGCCGATGCACTGACGTCTACCTTGTAGAACTTGGTAAACGTATGGACAGACGACTAGGTCGCCGCTTTACACACTTGAGCGACAGACACTTGGTGTCGGAAGGCCCAAGACGTTCCGATTGCTCTTGTAGAGTGGGCCGTGACTGGAAAGGGGGGCACCTGCCCCTTCAAGGCGTAGGCTTGGACTACAATCTGTCTGATCCACCTGGAAATGGTGGCAGACAACACCGCCATGCCTTTCTTAGGACCAGCCACCGAAACAAACAGTGAGTCTGACTTCCAAAAGGGAGCTGTGGCAGACAAGTACACCTTCAGAGCCCTAACCACATCGAGGGCGTGAAGGGACACCTCCTTGGTGTGCTTCAGCTTAGGACACAACAATCGCAATACAATGTCATTATTGATATGAAAAGCCGAAACCACCTTCGGTAGAAAAGGACAGTTGTGGAGGCAACACCACCTTATCCCTTTGGGTGACCAGATAAGGCGACTTGCCGGACAAGGCAGCCAATTACGAAACCCGCCTGGCCGATGTGATGGCCACTAGAAAAAACACTTTCTGTGAAAGGTTCAACAAGGGAATCTCCCTGATATTCTCAAACGGTGGCTTCTGAAGCGCCAACACCAGGTTCAAATCCCACGGAGGTAACGGAGGACGCACCAGAGGGACTACATGTCGCACCCCCTGAACAAAAGGTACTCACTAATGAGTGAGACGCCAGGGGTCGCTGGAAAAAAAACAGCCAAAGCTGAAATTTGCCCCTTGATGGTGCTCAACGCCAACTTCTGGTCTACACCTTGCTGAAGAAACAGCAGGATCCTGGATATAGAGAAAGGGTGGCATCCGCGCTCTCTCATCACACAGAGATATAGGCCTTCCAAGTACGATGGTATATCTTGCTGGAAGAAGATTTCCACGCCCTCAACATTGTTGGGATCACCGAGTCCGACAGACCCCGGTTTCTTAATACCTGGCTTTCAACAGCCATGCCATTAAAACCAGCGATGGCAAAGCAGGGTGAAAGATTGGACCTCGAGATAGGAGGTCCTCCCACAACAGCAGTCGCTAGGGAGCGTCTGCCACCAGACGAACCAGGCCCGCTGAGGCCAATCTGTGTCAACCAAAATCACTGGGATCCCCTCGGCTTCCACTCTGCGCAGCAGGCGTGGCAACAGTTTTAGTGGAGGAAAGGCGTAGATCAGCTGGTACTGATCCCACGGAGCCACCAGCGCGTCTGCCCATGGATCTCTGGCCCTGGACATGAATCTCAGTACCTTCCGATTGAGACAGGAGGCCAATAGATTCACATCTGGTGTGCCCCACCTCAGGCACAGCAGCCTGAACATCTCCGGGTGCAATGCCTATTCTCCTGGGTCCAGCATCTGTCGACTCAGTCTGCCTGCCAATTTTCCACCCCTGGGATGTAAATGGCCGACAGGGCCGGTACGTGTCGCTCTGCCCACCGAAGTATGTGAGCGACCTCCTGAGCAACGGCTAAGCTTCTTGTTCCTCCTTGGTGATTTATGTACGCCACAGCCGTGGCGCTGTCCGACTGTATTCTGATCGGACGCCCTTGAAGACTCATCGACCATGTGTGGGAGGCACAGCCTGATCGCTCTGAATTCAAGCAGATTTATAGGCAACTTGGATTCCTCCGCCGACCAGAGGCCCTGAGCTGACTGAATCCCCATCACTCCACCCCAGCCGGACAGACTAGCGTCCGTAGTGATCACCGTCCAAGTCAGAGGAAGGAACAATTTTCTGGACTGAATCGCCAGGACCTTCACTGGTTGGCTCACCTGGATCTGTCAATCCAGGGATAACAGAGATTTGTCCCACTTCGCCAAAATCTCCCTCTGCAGGACTCTTGTGTGGAACTGGGCATAAGGTACCGCCTCGAAGGAGGCAACCATGAGCCCCAGTACTCACATGCAAATGCGGAGCGACGACCACTTGCAGCTCATCAGTAGATTGACCGCCGATCTGAGAGTCCTCAATTTGTCTGAGGGGAGAAAAACCTTTGCTTCCCTGGAGTCCAATAGTAACCCCAGGTACTCCAGACGCTGAGTCGGTACCACCACCGACTTTTGTAGGTTCAACAGCCACCCAAATTCTTGCAGGGACTGCAAGGTGATCACCAAATCCTCTAATTCTGAGGCGAAAGAAGCTCTCAGGAGGAGATCGGCTAGGTAACCCACGATCGCAATCCCAGGTTGTCTCAACGCCAATACTGGAGCCAGTACTTTGGTAAAGACTTATGGGGGCTGATGCCAGGCCAAAAGGAAGAGCCACAAACTGGTAGTGGGCTTCCCCGACTGCCAAACGCAAAAACTTTTGATGCCGAAGGCAAATGGGTATGTGCAGGTAGGCATCCTGAATGTCCAAGGAAGTCCCCTTGATGGAGAGCAGCGACTACTGAGCGAACCGATTCCATTCTGAACCTCTGCACTTTTACAAAGTGATTGGGGGCTTTTAGGTCCAATATTGGACGTACCCCTTCCTTCTTGGGAACCACAAACAGATTTGAATAGAACCACTGGAAGCGTTCCGATTCCGGAACCGGTACAATCACCCCCTGATTCAGCAAGTCCCCCACCGCCCCTAACGGCCTCCCGGCGAACCGAGGACACGGTTATGCTGGAGGAGAAGAATCTGTTTGGCGGCCAAGAGAGAAACCTTGTAGCCTGTGGAAATCAGATCGCAGACCCATTGGTCAGATAACCGGGAGGTCCACCGGGCTGCAAACTCCCGAAGAAGACCCCCCACTCGAAAAATGAGTAGGGTAAACCTTCATGCGGTAGCACCTTTGTTCAGCTTGCGGTTCCAAGGACGCATCTGACCGTCCGTGAGCGTCCGGTTGGGCTGGGGGCATTTTGCCGAAGCACCAGGCAGACTAAAAAGCCGCTTGTGAGCGGAAAAAAAAAAAAGAGGGCCCTTGCTTGTGGCGTGGCTCCTTAGCCTTCCTGGCCTGTGGGAGTAGTGTACTCTTACCACCCATGGCATTTTTAATAATGTCATCCAACGAGGCTCCAAAGAACCAGTCGCCAAGGAAGGGAAGATCTGTCAGGGCTTTCTTGGATGCCTGGTCAGCAGACCAGCCTTTCAGCCAAATGAGGCACCTCAGCACCACAGCTGACAGTGAAGCCTTGGATAACAGGGGGAGAGTATTCAGGGCCACGTCACAAACGTACTTAAGGCCATGCACTAGTTGGTCTGCTAGCTCTACGCAGACATGGCAGGCGTTCTGCTCTCCCAATTCACGGTGCAAAAGTTTTGCCCATCAAGTCAGTGTCTGCGACACCAGTGCGGATGCCAGTACAGGTCGCATGGCTGCCCCCACAACCGTAAACAAGGAACGAGCCACTGCCTCGGCCTTCCAGTCCCTGGGATCCTTGAATGCAGGAGTCCCCTCAACCGGGATTGTGGTTACTTTATTTAACCTAGATACTGGGGGATCCACGACCGGAGGAGCCGACCACTTTTTGAGAAGTCTTTCCTCAAAGGGGTAACCGAAAAGGTCGGTTGCGGGCGACCCCATTCCTTGTAGATGAATTTGTCAAAATAAGTCAAATATGGGAACACCTTTAGGTGAACGTGCTGGCTTGCGGGACCGGTACATTAGCAGAGGGATCCGCTGGCTCATGAATCTTCAGGGTACCACGCACAGCTGTGATAAGTGCTCCAACAAGCACCTTGTCGCACCCGGATGGGGAATCAGTCTCACTATCCGGATGGTCCTGGTCAGCCACGTCTGATAGGTCAGAGCAGGGGTCTCCAGCCGCAGCAGGGACAGAGTCTGCATCAGAGCTCTCCCCAGAGGACGGGGGGGGTGTCAGGGGCCTCTTACGTGCAACTTTCCTGCCACGTGCTGCCTCTATCTTAGCAACATAGGAGTCAAGGACCACCCTGGGGCATTCTGTGAAAGCCACAGCAGTGCCTGTAGTCCCTAGGAGGTTCCCTGTTGCAGAGAGGACAAAACTGTGTCAGCAGCAACAAACAGCAGTGCCACGATCTGCAGAGCTAGCTTCAGCATTCAGCAAAGAGCCATCCAGCGTCCTGAACACACAGTGGACACAGGAAACAGCAAGTGAGAGCACATGTAATGCTGCCACAAGAGAACAGCGGTAAAAACAGTTCTCAGGCTCCAAGAAAATGGCCGCCAATGCAAGTAATAGGAAATCCTAAAGAAAATGGCTGCTGAAGCTCATCAGGAGAGTATCAGCTTTCCCTCATCCAAGATGGCCACCAGACGGCGCCATGCCGTGACAGAACAAAAAATGAAAACGTGCTGCCTGCTAACAGCCAGAACAACTTCCACAAACACCTTTTTGGGACCCCCCAGACCTGGACCAGGGCCAATGCCAGCCGCACAGAGCCCGCACAGGTGAGAAAACAGCGAGCGAACACACACACACACACCTCCCGCAGCGCATGCAGCCACCCCCCTCAGAGGGGGGAAGGAGGGGTGAAAGGAACTTGGGAGAGAAGAAAGGGAGGTGAGGTGGCCCCCGAATCGACCCCCCATGGAATGCCCAGCTGCTCACCCCACTGAGGCAGGGAGAGCCATACTTACCAGTCCTGAAGAGCTGGGAGACATTCCACACACAGACCTACTCCTGCGCAGTTACAGGGTAGCTGTTGGCCCGATATACTGTGATCCAGACAGCAGTAGCCCGGTCATATGTATACCCCAGAGCATTGAAGCTCACCGATCACCTCTGGAGCCGAGGCATGTAGTGGCCTGCCGAGCCTTAGCTTCGGCCTGCTCACGCTCGATGGCCGGACTGGGGAGACTACAAGGATATCATTTAGCAGCCTGTCACCCAGCCGGCAGTTGATAGAAGATCTCAGGATCTTTTATCTTGTGCAAAAAGCAGCAAACCTGCAGCAAAAACATGGACTGAGAGGCCCACAGGGTTTCCTAGGTCATTCTCCTTGCTAGGCAAAATAAAAACTGAAGCTGCTGGGAGCAGTGGGAAGGGTTGATAACACAGGGTCTGCTCCCCAAGGGCGGGATTAAAGTTCTGTGTATTGTGTAACAATTTTGCCTAGTTTCTCCTAATGGCAGGCTACACAACCCATTTAGTTACAGAGAGGAGCTGTGTCGGTCGGTGAATAGAAGAGAAATTTACACTTTTATACAAGCTGTAAACTCACTACTTTACATTGTAGCAAAGTGTGATTTCTTCAGTGTTGTCACCTAAAAATATATAAAATATTTACAAAAATGTGAAAGGTGTACTCGTTTTTGTGAGATACTGTATATGTATATAGAGTGTTGGCGTCCATTAACAGACAGTGTGGCTCCACTCCCTCCTCAAAGGAGCCTGCAGACAGGACAGCACTGGAGTCAGGTGTTTGTAGGGGAAATCGGGGGTGAGACACAATAACTAGTGGGATGTTTTTTGTTTTGTTTTTTACCTTTATGCAGTGAATACATTAACCTCCCTGCTGTTTTTTCTGGGGGCTCACGGTTAAATTTCAGTACCATTAGCGGTAACCCCGAGCCACACTCGGGATTGCATTGCAGGATCCTAGTGCAGTTTACTTACCTTGTCCCCAGGATCCTGCGATGTCCCCCCGTGGTGTGTGGGCTGAGTACTCCATCCGATGCCTCCGTGTGCCGAGCTCCGTTCCCTGTGAGCGCCGCACGGGGGCAGAGCCCGGCGACAAATTCAAAAAGTACAAAAATCATAACACATGCAGTACACTGTAACCTTACAGATTACATTACTGTATGAAATCATTTCACATCCCTTTTGTCCCGTGTTGTGTTTAATGCCCTGCATGCAGTTTTATATTAACTGCTTACCGACCGGTGCAAGCCGATGTACGTCAGCAGAATGGCACAGACAGGCAAATAAGCATACCTGTACGTCCCTTTAAATTTGCTACCGCATTCGCACCGCTCTTCTGAGTCGGAGCCTAGGTCCCACGGACTCGAACACCGCAGGGATACCCGCGATGGCCTCACGCAGAGGAAGAACGGGGAGATGCTAATGTAAACAAGCATCTCCCAGTTCTGCCTAGTGACAGTGTCACTGATCTCTGCTCCCTGTCATCGGAAGCAGAGATCAGTGATGTGTCTCACAGCCATGCCTCCCCACAGTTAGAAACGCTTAACCCCTACACTGCCACCTAGTGATTAACCCCTACACTGCCAGTGTCATTTACACAGGAATCAGTGCATTTGTATAGCACCGATTGCTGTATAAATGACAAGGGTCCAAAAAATGTGTCAAAAATGTCCGATGTGTCCTCCATAATGTCGCAGTCACAATAAAAATTGCTGATCGCCGCCATTACTAGTTAAAAAAAAAAAAAAAATCAAACCAAATTTAGTGCATTTTTTTTTACCAAAAATATGTAGAATATGTATCGGCCTAAAATGAGGAAAAAAAAAAAATTCTATATATTTTTGAAGGATATAGCAAAATTGAAAAAATAATGCGTTTTTCCAAAATTGTCGCTTTTTTTGTTTATAGTGGGAAAAAAAAAAAAAAAACAGGTGATCAAATACCAAAGAAAAGCTCTATTTGTGGGGGGGAAATGACGTAATTTTTTTTGGGGAGCCACGTTGCAAAAAGTGGTCTTGTCTTTTGCCAGCAAAATGGTCCGGGGCTTAAGTGGTTATGTATACTGTTCTTTCTGCCTGGAAACGAGATTGTCCATAACAACTAAAAAGTGTCCCTTTTACCCTAAAAGTGGTTTTAGACCAGCTAGAAAACAGAAATAGTAAATTAAAACACTTTCAGAATTGAGCGATAGTGAATCGTTGGGAAATTTATTTTATTATATTTTTTTATAATTCTTTATCGTTATTTATATTATAATTTATGATTTTGTGTTTCAAACTTTATCATACCCGGGATATCTACTAGACTCTTGTTTGGACAGAGTTAAGTGTGTTGTTAATAAGAACTACAGGCCTACAATAGAAAACCGCCAAATTTCTATGCAAAACAATTGCACCGCTTTGAGACACAAAAATCTGACACAATCATACTGCCAGGGTGGCTGAGGTATAAAAAAAAAAGGGAAAAGAATAGTCAACTTTAGAGCCCCCATAAAACAAGGTTACTACAACCACCACCCTCTTCACCCTCCCAGGCTCCCAACGTTCTATCCTTCCTCTGCTGAACAGCCAGAAGCCCTTCATTTAACATTTAATAAACAGATATAATGTACCAATATCTCAAGGAAAATGTCAAAATAGAAATACACTCATAAGAAAACCCTTCTAAAGTAGGTAGCAGAATCTCAACAGAAAATGTTCCTTCCGACCTTTTCAGCAGCATGAATCAGCGCCGTGGTCCCATTTTTTTGTCTGGCATTGATCTTGGCTCCTTTCCTGATCAGAAGACGGAGAATGTCATCCTGTCCAGCAGCTGCAGCCATCATCACCAGAGTCATCCCGCTGGAGTCCTGCAGCAGACAGGAAAACAAGGCATTGTTTAAGTGCATATTACCCGAACATTTCAGATCGCCGATATGCGCGTGGTACCATGTACTTCTGTTAAAAAGTAACCCTCTTGCCTGTTGATCCTGCAGTCCCCCCTGCTTTCCCACGTCAAAATGCTCACGCCAGCGCATGGAAGCACATCAGAGCTTGGTCAATTTTCTTCTTTTCCTCTCGTTTTACATGGGAGCACAGCTGCCGGTTCTCTAATGTTGTCAGACTTGTATTGACATACTCCCCTACATAGCTTTTTAATGGGAAGATCAGTGTACAGCTGTTTGTCTTCCAGCTGACACGCCCCCTTGATGTCTAACACCTCTCCAAGCCCCATATGGCCATGTGATCAATTGAAAAAAAAAAAAACCTCTTTATACACAAACGTATTTTGCCTTGCATTTCTAAACTGAATAGGTTGTCACAAAAGTAGGGGTTCCCATATACTTTATGTGACAGGCCACCTGGCACCCAACCTGGGTACCTCGGCCAAGATACAGCTTCCTCCATTCTGGAACCAAATATAGCTGAGAAATGCAACCAAGAACAAGAAGACAACTCACATAGAATTTATACCACACAAAATCAGAGCCTGGATCACATTATCTTAAACAATGCAAACTTTAAACAGTAATACCCTCAGTACATTTAATGAACAGCTAACAGTAACCTAATTGAGAACATATCACAAAGATAAATACAAAAATATATATACTGCTACGAGTATATTATACCCCCCACAAACTGTATGCTATGGGGCTTACGCCCACCCCACTGTGTACCAGATGCAAGAGAGATCATGGTGACCTGATCCACCTACTTTGGAGGTGCCCAAAACCCCAACCCTATTGCAGGGGTGTGGTGGACACCATAAACAGGGTGTTTCGGGTCTCGATGCCTACGAACACAAAACATTGCATACTTAAAGAGGAGGGCCGTTTAAAAAAAAAAAAAAAAAAAAAAAAGTCAGCAGCTGAAAATACTGCAGCTGCTGACTTAATAAACACACTTACCTGTCCAGGGCGCCCGCGATGTCGGCCGCCCGAGGCCGACCCGTCCCTCGGGTCCCGGCGCCACCATTCCCTCTAAGGGAAACAGGCAGTGGAGCCTTATGGCTTCACTGCCCGTTTCCTACTGCGCATGCGCGAGTCCCGCAGCGCTTTCTGAATGGGACGCGCTGTGTTCTGGAACACACAGTTCCCAGAACACAGCGCGACCCATTACCCAGAAGACGCCGCGACGAAGAGAGAAGACAGAAGATCTCCGTGGAGGAGGAAGAGGAAGATTAGGATTATGTGCCTAGCAACAGGCATTTCTGGCAAGTAAAAAAAAAAAAAAAATTTTCATTTTTTTTTTTTTTTTAGATTTTTTTGTAATTTTTAAATTTTTTTTGTTTTCAGGGTGGCCCTCCACTTTAATGTACTTGATGAGTTAGAATGGAAAGAGCACTAAGGTGGCAGTAACCAGATCTTTATTCATGGCATGCAAACTTATAATGACTCACTGGATATCAGAAGATCCTCCTGCTCTAGAAGAGTGGATAAATGCAGTGGGAGAAATTAAGAATAAAATTTACCAACACAGGGGTTGCCCCCAAAAGTTTGAGAAACACTGGGGACCGTGGCTGGATTTACCAGGGCTTGCCCCAGGGGTTCCGGTCATGGGCAGATTAATGGGCGTGGGCATTTGAGGTCTCTAAATACCAGACCAATTGAGCTAATTCTTTGTTGATGGTAAGACCCCGACTAAAGAGCATGGGTGGAGGAATAAATAAGATGTTCAAGAAATGTACAGAATATATGATGCAGGCGAGATCAAGAATTGTGCAGTTTGCTGTATTAAGCCAAGTCAACGGCAAAAGGGACAAAGCCTACTGACCAAGTTATGCCCCTTGTGCCGATTGTTCAGTATTATTTTGGCCGCAAGAAGACTTTAAAAAGGTAAATATGTAAAATTACCTTTTCAAGGCACCCTACTATTTAGTTTTTACTTGTAATTTCATGTTGTTCAACCATATTCTCATGAGAGTGCATTTCCTCCCTCCTCCCAGTTTGCCTGCAGTCAGCTACATTTATCCCATTTCATGTGACCACTCAGTTCTAATCTTTGCTACCTAGAATCAACTTCATGCGCACACCTTTCAAAATGAATAGACTAGGTTTTTTTCATAAACAAGAAAGAAAAAAAAAGTGCAGTTTTCCTGTAAACTTTGAGAAAGGAGAAAGCAGTATCATACATAAAACATCTAACATGAAGTATGCCCTGTAGTGTTTAACATCTTAAAGCAGGAGTCCGCCGGGACTCCGTGTTTTTTTTTTTTTTTTTTTTAAAGCCAGCAGCTACAAATACTGTAGCTGCTGACTTTTAAAATAGTGACACTTACCTGTCCAGCGCGCCCGCGATGTCGGCACCCGAAGCCGATCTCTAGATCGGTACTCGGGTGCTGCCGCCGCCATCTTGGGTATGGGAATCAGGAAATGGAGCCTTTTGGCTTCATTTCCCGGTTCCCTACTGCGCATGCGCGAGTAGCGCTGCGCAATAAGGACGGTCCCCGCTGCCTCTGGGATCTGTGTGTTTCCCAGCAGGCAGCGGGGCACTTGCGGAAGGGGGCGGGCACTTGCGGAAAGGGGCGTAATTTACGCCCCTTTCCGCAGAGAGCTATCCCGGAAGTGGATAATCCAGGTAACTGCACCCCCCTCCCCCCTGAAAGGTGCCAATTGTGGCGCCGGAGGGGGGGAGGATTCCGATGAGCGGAAGGTCCATTTTAGGTTGGACCTCCGCTTTAAGCTGTTCTCCCATTAACATCCACAAATCAGCAGAAAGTAAACTTCTACACGATATAAAAAATCATTTATAAAAAACGGGCAGCAATATCAGCACTTCAGACTATGAACAAACAATAGAGTATTACCTCTTGATCCAAGTTGTACTCTTCTTTGGAATTAAGTGCATATTTTACAGTTAAGTAGTCACCATTTTTGACAGCCTCTTTCAAAGAACCTGATTAAAAAGACAAGAGAATGTTAGGTTTGATTAAATGAACGGCCATTGAAAAATGGCATCAAACCAAAAAACTTACTATTAGGGATAGGATCCTTTGGGATGATTTCATCAGCTCCATCAAGATGCCTCTGAAAGTCCTCCAAAGTCATCCATTCCAACTGTAAATCCACTGCCATCCCAGCTACTTGGGCCTTGTTCTCTAAAGTTTCAATAAATACAAAAAGGTATCCCAGTTATTCAGTTTTTATGCCAGGCAGGTGTAAAAGACATTCCTGCAGCTCTGTATCAAAAACATTAAATGAAAACAGTGCCATCATCAGAACTTGAATTGGTATCAGCCTTTTACAGCAGAAGCACAACGAGCCATACACATGTGCCGACAAGGAACATGCTGATAAGAGAAGGACAGGCTGGGTGAAGGGGGAAAAATAAAAATAAAATCAGGTTCCCCCACCAGGCAAGGCTGTCATTTGTGCACGTGTGAACGACATCTACATACATATGTCAGAACTGGGTGACATGCTAGACAATCAGCAGAATGGACACAAAATACTAAAATTGTCTTTTTTCTTTTCCATTTTTTCAAAATTTTATTTCAATTAATCAGTATGACAAAATAAAAAAACTCAACCATTCATATAACAGTATAGGGTACAAAAAGGGAGTCACATCAAAATAATGCATATAATCATGAACGTGTTAAAGGCACTAGGCCAATAGAAAGAACAAACTAGTAATATATGAAAAGCGTCCCACTGACTAGATCATGGGTCTTCAAACTATGGCCCTCCAGTTGTTCAGGAACTACAATTCCCATCATGCCTAGTCATGTCTGTGAATGTCAGAGTTTTACAATGCCTCATGGGATGCGTAGTTCCGCAACAGCTGGAGGGCCGTAGTTTGAGGATCCCTGGACTAGATCATAAAGGTTCTCCCCTTTTATTTTCTGGTTTTAGGAGGGAGTCAACGTTGAAGCCCATGTTCAAATGGGTGGAGGCGGCTGGGGTGAGAGAAGAGAAGGACCCTCCCATCCACTTGGCTTATTTCCCTGTGGTCTCTGACAAGACCAAATAGGGAAGCAAATGGTCTTTGTTCCTTTCAAAAGAAATATGGAGTCCAGATTTTCCAAGATATATCTTCCTGCTCTTTTATATAGTGTCATATTCAGAGATTCTATTCTAATGGATCTCTGTACAAGTGAATGTGAGAGATGACATCACTAAGGGAGGAGGTGGAATCCTTATGGGTAGAGCTCCAAAGGGATGAAGCTAAGGAGGAACTATTACTGGAAGTAGGATATAGACCCCCTAAACTGAGGGAGGAGGGGGAGACAGACCTATCACAAGTTGGATAGCAGCAAAGATGGGAAGTGTTATAATGGGAGATTAACCAGACAGACTGGGCGGAGGGAACCACGCATTCGTCTAAAGCTCGCCAGTTCCCAAATGTCTTGCAGGACAATTTCATGGTTTAGATAGTATACGCACCAACTAGAAATAAAGCGTTACTGGATCTCCCGACTACCAACAATACAGATCTGATCACGGATGTGGAAATACAGGGCAATTTAGGAAACAGCGATCACAAGTCAATTGGCTTCAGTATAAATCAAACAAATAGGAAACATAATGGGAATACAAAGACACTGAATTTCAAAAGAGTCGACTTCTCTAAACTACGAACCTTGTTAGAAGGCATAAATTGGGATAAAATCTTAGGAACAAAGAACATGGAGGAGAGATGGGTTTGCTTTTAAGAGAATATTTAATAACAGCATTACCCAATGCATCTCACTGGGTAATTAATTTTAAACAGTGAACTAAAGTCCTGGATGGCTAAACTCCAATGTAAAAATGCGTATGAAAAGCAAAGGAGAAGGGCTTCAAAAGATACAAGGTTGAGGGATCATCAGCATTCAGACTTTATAAAGAATGCAACAAGAAATGTAAGGGTGCAATTAGGATAGAATACCACGAAAGACACATAGCGGAGGAGAGCAAAAAATAAAAAATAAATTCTTTAAGAATCTAAACAGTAAAAAAGGGAGGACGGACCATATTTGTCGCCTAAAGAATGAAGAAGGACGTCTAGTTACAAAGGATAGGGAGAGAACGAAGGTATGGAATGTATTCTTCTCAGTTTTCACAAGGGAATCAGGGGGCTTCAGTAACCAAAACTGCAGTGTTTATCCTTATGACACATCACAGGAGGCACCTCCATGGTTAACAGAGGACAGAATTAAAATTAGACTTGGGAAACATTGATAAATCACCGGGACCAGATGGCTTGCACCAGAGGGTACTTAGGGAACTCAGTAAAAAACAACAATGGTCTGGCAATTACTTGACTGACAGTCTACTGACTGGAATGGTATCAGCTGATTGAAGAAAAGCCAATGTAGCACCAATATTTAAAAAGGGCCCAAAATACATCCCTGGAAACTACAGACCAGTTAGCCTAACTTCAATAGTATGCAAGCTCTTGGAGGGGATAAGGAACTATATACAAGATTTTAGTAACGAGAATGGTATCATTAGCAGTAATCAGCAGTGATTCATGAAGAATCGTTCTTGCCAAGCCAATCTATGAACCTTCAATGGAGGAGGTGAGTTACCATCTAGAATTCAGGGGTGTCCAAACTTTTTTCAAAGAGGGCCAGATTTGATGAAGTCATGCCTTTCATTGCCTGACATTATTTAAACCATTAAAATTCGTTCCAAGTGTGTTCGTCCGAGCACTTATACATGGCAGCTCGGGTGTATTATATGGATATACCGTATTTAATCGGCTTATACCACGCACCTTAACTTTAAAAAAGGAAGTCTCAGGAAAAAAAACAAATCTTAAATTTTAAGAACTGTGAAGCAAAATAAGGGTCAGTACCCATCAATACAGCCTAAACAGTGCCCATCTGCCACCCCCACCGTATCACCATGAGTGCAGCCCCCACACATTGCCATGAATGCAGACTCACCATTACCATCAGTGCAGCCTGATTCATGTCCATCTGCAGCCTTGGAGGAGACAGGGAGGGGGCGGGATGAGCGCCGACAGACATACAGGAGAAACTCTTGTTTTTACAGACGGCCTCTTTAATTGAAAGTCCCACCTCCTATGATGGACAAAACAGTTGTCCAATGGCAGCGCAGGAGAAGGGACTTCCTTTTACACAGGACGCCGTGTAAACAGGAAATACTCCTGTATCCACAGCACTCGTCCAGCCCCCTCCATGGCAGCCAGCATATCTATCTTTTGTGGCCCCCCGACGCTCGGGGATTCGTTGGGGCCACAAAAGATATATATGTCAACATTACCAGGCGGGCCGTCCAAAACCGGAACGCGGGCCCCGATTGGCCCGCGGGCCGGACTTTGGACATACCCGATCTAGATAAAAGGAAGGCTCGTAGATGTGGTGTATCTGGATTTTGCAAAAGCATTTGACAGTACCCCATAAACGTTAACTGTACAAAATAAGGTGCGTTGGCATGGACCATAGGGTGAGTACATGGATTGAAAACTGGCTACAGAGGTGAGTTCAGAGGGTGGTGATAAATGGGGAGTACTCAGAATAGTCAGGTGGGTTAGTGGGGTCCCCCAGGGTTCTGTGCTGGGACAAATGCTATTTTGTTCATAAACAACCTGGAAGATGGGGTAAACAGTTCAATCTCTGTATTTGCGGACAATATTAAGCTGAGCAGGGCAATAACTTCTCCACAGGATATGGAAACCTTGCAAAAAGATCTGAACAAATTAATAGCAAATTGGGTTTACTGAAGAAAAGAGTAAAAATGCATTTGGGTGGCAAAAATATGAATGCAATCTATACACTGGGAGGAGAACATAGGATGCAAAAGGACCTGGGGATCCTAGTAGATGATAGCAGCTTCGCATTGCATGCCATTGCTGAGCCTAAGCAAAGAATATTGGCATGCATTAAAAGGCGATCAAATCCAGGAGATAAAAAACGATAATTCTACAGCTCTACAAGACTCTAGTCATGCCGCACCTAGATTATGCTGTCCAGTTATGGGCAACAGTCCTCAGAAAGGATGTACTGGAAATGGAGATAGTACAAAGAAGGGCAACTAAGCCAATAAAGGCTATACAGGATATTAGTTATGAGAAAAGGTTGGCGAGCACTGAACGCATAACGCTCTGACGAGATGCTTGAGAGGGGATAGAATTTCAATATAAATAACGTACTGGTGACCCCACAATAGGGATAAAACTTTTTAGCGGGAGTTTAAGACATGTGTCCACTCATTAAAATTAGCAGAAAAGAGGTTTAACCTTAAACAATGTAGAGGGTTCTTTACTGTAAGAGTGGCAAGGATATGCAATTCCCTTCCACAGGCGGAGGTCTCAGCGGGGAGCATAGATAGTATAACAAAACTATTAGATAAGCACCTGAACGTCCACAACAGGCAGGGATATACAATGCAATACTGACAGATAATCACACATATAGGATGGACTTGTGTCTTTTTAAACCTCACCTACTATGTAATTCAGGCAAGCCACTGTGCCCTTTTAGGCGGCTCATAGCTTTTTCACAATGTATGAATGCATGCTTTTGCTGCATTAAGGAGATGCTTGAGCAGCAAAGCTGCTGGGTTTTCTACAAGAGACACTCCGGGGATGGTTTTGATCCTTTGTACCGCCACAGTCCAGAAGCCTTGCAATTTGGGACACTTCAATCAAATATGAAGTCCCCCTCATATTCCAGGCACTGCCAACAGGTCCAAGACCTGGGAGAACAGGTCTTGTGAAGCACCAGTGGCATAGTGTAAGAAGCATATATCCCCCACCTGGTATCTACTGGCAAGAGGCTTTGTGGGCAAAGAATTGGATTCCCTGTTTTTGAGAGACGGTCATGCTCAGGTCAGAGGTTTTCCATCCATTACAATATATCAGCTATCACAGCCTTGCAAAACATTTAGGAGGTCCTCAGTACTGTCATGTGGATATCATGACCTCAGTCCAATGTATCCTCATAACAGCAAAATACATTGATGACTTGCCTACTGGGCACTTTTACCCCCTTTCTGCCCAGGCCAATTTTCTGTGTTGTCGCTCTGAGGCCACGTTCACATTGAGGGCATGGTTGAAATCACGTGAGTTAAGCTGGACTCGCACAATTTCAAACCGGCAATGCAGTCTGACTTCTGGGGCGATTTGACAGACATCTGTGCAGGTTTATGCACAGATTTCTATTCAACTCAACCCTGAAATCACCAAAAGTAATACAGGAACTACTTTTGGGAATTGTTGCGGCAATCCAAAGTCGGTGTCGCACTTTTGGAAGGTGCTGTTGTCGGCAATCTGACATGTCAAAAATGGCCTTAATGACAATTGGGTGGTCATGCAACAAACTACTCAAAAGCGATGTTTATAATTTTGTTCACACACTTTTTGGTGGAATTTAATCACCACTGTTTTTTTTATTTATTTATTTATTCATTTTTTGTTAGAAAAAAAAAACAGAGACCAAAAATTCATTTTTCCCCTTAAAAAAAAAAAAAAAAAAAACATACCTACTGATATTTTGTTCTAAACTTTGGCAAACAGGTAATTTTTCACTTTCACTGATGTGTGCGGATGAGGCTGCACTGATAGGCAGCACTGGTAGGCACTGTTGGGACTGCACTGATAATTAGGACACTGATGAGCAGTGCATGGATTATCAATGTACTGTACATGTCCTTTTTACAGAAGCTGGTTACTGGCACTCTGGTCTTCCTCACGCCATCAGCGTTAGAAAAGGAGTGCCGATAACCAGCTTCTGTTTATATCATGATCAGCTGTGATTAGACACAGCGGATTACTTGATAAAGAGCCGCTAATTGACTTTACCTCAATCTGATCAGCAGTGTCCAGAGGACACTGCGAACATGGAGCATGCCACGGCAGGGGCACGATCACGGAAGGATGTCATAGGACAGCCTTCCAGAACTGGCCTGCCACACTGTAGCTGTCATTTGGCTATAGCACGTCGGCAAATGGTTAATATGGTCTCTGCAATCAGAGCAGCTTTAAGGAGATACCAGATGTTAAACTCCCATGGGTCTAAAAAACCTGGTACACAAGAGGCCATGCCAGCACTACTGTCTTAAAATATAAATTCACCTTTCACGAAAAAAAATAAAATAAATAAATAAAAAAAAAAATGATACATGGAGCACGTTACATGCCAACTACAGATATTAACATGTTCCAGGTGTAAACATAGCCGTTAAGAAGTGTAATGGAAATTTGTAGGTTCTGTATATAATTCTATTTTATATGTATTGCACAATGCCCTCACTATGCACACGGCACTAATAATGTTTTCAGTACATGTTTTGCATTCTTTCGAGTCTGGATTAGAATTAGCCTGCCTATGTAAAGAACCTTGTTACCATAAACGTACAATTGTAATATTAATGTGATACCTACGTAATCATGTGTATAAAAGCTTTCAAATGCGTCATAATAACAGGACAACGGTTATTTGGAAAGATGCTGAGTGTATCTTTTGTGTCTGTTCCCTAGTGCAGTAATTATTAATTTGGAACCACTAATCAATATGGAGGATAGGAGTTGCCCATCTATAAAATATCCATTTCAGGTGGCGAGCTTGGCCAGCAGGGGTTCCCAGGTGACCCTGAGTATCCAAAACGAGGAGCTTGAGACGATCCAGGAATTTCTGATAATCAGCCGGCTGAGGTAAGCCTTTTGCTTACATTTGAGTTATCAGACTTCCTTGATCGGTAAGGCATTTTCCGGGACAAAGGGTACCAATTTTACTCCCCTTAAACGAACTGTATTGATTGGTGGTTATATTACAGCATAAAAAATAAAATAATGTGAGAAAAAATGTACTCATCAGGAGGCAGCTCCTTTGACAAAAATAGGATTTTTTGTACTCGCCGTAAAATCCTTTTCTCTGTAATTCACTGACTGACACAGCTTCTTCTCATTAGATTGTTATGCCACCTTCAGGAGAAGACTAGGTATTACATGTTAACGTGATAATAAAACTAGAACTTTCTAGTTCCGCCCAAGGGGCGGTCCCTTAGGTAACAACCCCCCAGCATGCTACTGCAGACTCAGTATGTCAACAAGCAGTATAACGTAAAGAAAAATAGGAGGGGCGGGTGTTGCGTCAGTCGGTGAATTACAGAGAAAAATATTTTACAGTGAGTAAAAAAATAAACCCTATTTTCTCTTATATTCACCGAATAACACCGCTTCTTTTTAGATCATTGGGATGTCCCCAAGCAGTGCCAAAACAAGGGGTGGGAAAATAGAATAAAACTTCATCCACCATGGCATGTGGGAGCTAGTACAAACTTTACAAAAAAACAAATGGAAAAAAATAAATAAATAAATAAATAAAACACCACACAACACTAAGCTACAGTGTGTGGAAAAACCACCAAAAAAACAGGGTGCTCCTCAACGGAGAAGCACTATCCCCAAACCACACCAAAAAACTGCGGTAAATGCAACAGTGCATTAACTTAAAAAGGTACTGCATTTTTACCCAAAAAAATAAAAATAAAAAAAGGGAAAAAATTGCACATGCACTTGCAACTATACAGCCGCCTGCAAAACTTTGCGGCTTAAACAGGCATCACCCGAAGCACTGACATTTTCCTTGTAGAACTTTGTAAATGTGTGGACGACCAGGTCGCCGCTTTACACACTTGAGCGATAGACGCTTGGTGTCGGAAAGGCCCAATACTTTCTGATTGCCCTCGTGGAGTGGGCCGTGACTGGAAAGGCGGGCACCTGCCTACACCTTGAACGGGCTTGTACAATCTGTCTGATCCACCTGGAAATGGTGGCCGACGACGTTGCCATTCTGTGGACCAGCCACCGAAATGAACAGTGAGTCTGACTTCCAGAAGGGAACCATGGCAGACAAACCTTCAGAGCCCGAACCACGTCCAGAACATGAAGGGCCACCTCCTTAGGATGTGTCGGCTTAGGACACAGATATGGTAACATTGATGTGAAAACGACTACCTTCGGCAGGAAAGACAGTTGCAGATGCAACACCACCTTACCCTTGTGGATAACCAGATAGGGCGACTTGCAGGACAAGGCCGCCAGTTCCGAAACCCTCCTGGCCGATGTGATGGCCACTAGAAAGGGGAAACTGATATTTTCAAATGATTTCTGAAGTGCCAATACCAGATTCAGATCCCATGTGGGTAACTGTGGACGCACCGGAGGGACTACATGTCGCACCCCTTGAGCAAAAGTACTCACTATAGAGTGAGACGCCAGGGGTCGCAGAAGAAAAAAAAAAAAAAAAAAAAAAGACAGCCAAAGCTGATATTTGTCCTTTAATGGTGCTTAAAGCAATTTTCTGGTCCACCCCTTGCCGAAGAAACAGCAGGATCCTGGATACAGAAAAGGAGCATGGATGCCTTCCTTTCTCCTCACACATGGAGATGCAGGCCTTCCAGGTACGAAGATATATTTTCTGAGAAGAAGATTTCCGTGCTCTCAACATTGGGATCACAGAGTCCGAAAGACCCCCAGTTCCTCAACACCTGGCTCTCAATAGCCATGCCATTAAAGCCAGCAATGGTAAAGCAGAATGGAAAATCAGACCTTGAGACAGAAGGTCCTATCGCAACGGCAGTCGCCAGGGAGCATCTGCCACCAGGCGCACTAGGTCACCAAGGATGCTGAGGTCAATATGGGGCAACCAGTATTACTGAGATCCCCTAGGTTTCCGCTGTACAAAGCAGACGTGGTAAGTTTCAGTGGAGGAAAGGTGTAGATCAGCTGGTACCAATGCCACGGAACCACCAGCGTGTCTGACGCATCTGCCCACGGATCTCTTGTCCTGGACACAAATCTCTGCACCTTCCGATTGAGACGGGAGGCCAGAAAAACCACGTCTGGTGTGCCCCACCACAGGCACAGTAGACGGAACACCTCCGGATGCAACGCCCATTCTCCTGGGTCCAGCATCCAACGACTTAGATAGTCCGCCTGCCAGTTCTCCACACCCGGGATGTAAATGACCGACAGGGCCAGTACATGCTGCTCTGCCCACTGAAGTATGAGCAACCTCTCGTGCGGCGGCCGAGCTTCTTGTTCCTCCTTGATTGAAATAATCCACAGCAGTGGTATTGTCTGACTGGATCCCGATCGGACCCCCTTGCAGTCTCATTGACCATTTGGAGAGGCATAGCCTGATAGCCCTCAGTTTGAGCAGATTGATCGGCAACTTGGATTCCTCTGTCGACCAGAGGCCCAGAGTCGACTGAACTCCCATCACTCCACCCCAGCTGAATAGGCTGGCATCCATTGCAGTCACCATCCATTTCAGAGGTAGGAAGGACTTCCCGGACTGAAGCACCGGGGACCTCAGCCACCAGATCAGGAACCCCTGACTAACTGGCTCACCTGGATCTGTCGATCCAGGGACAACGGAGATCTGTCCCACTTTGTCAAAACCTCCTTCTGCAGGACTCTGGTGTGGAACTGGGCATATGGCACTGCCTCGAATGAGGCCACCATGAGTCCCAGGACTCGCATGCAGAAGCACAGCGATGACCACTTGTGGTTCATCAGCAGTTTTACTGCGGCTCTCAGTCTGCAGCTTGTCTGAAGGGAGAAACACATTCTCGCTTCCCTGGAGTCCAGCAGCAAGCCTAGGTACTCCAAACTCTGAGTCGCTACTATCACCAACTTTTTTAGGTTCAACAGCCATCCAAATTCTTGCAGGGTCTGCATGGTGATCACCACATCATCTTTTAACTCTGAGGCAGAAGAAGCTCTCAGGAGGAGATCATCTAGGTAACCCACGATCGCGATCCCGCGTTGCCGTAGCAATGCCAGCACAGGAGCCAATACCTTGGTAAAGACTCAGGAGGCTGATACCAAACCAAAAGGGAGAGCCACAAACTGGTAGTGGACTTCCCCAACTGCAATCGTATACATTTTTGATGCCGGAGGCATATGGGTATGTGTAGTTACGCATCCTGGATGTCGAAGAACACCAGGGGAGTCCCCTTGATGGAGTGCAGCGACTACTGAGCGAACCGATTCCATTCTGAACCTCTGTACTTTCACAAAGTGATTGAGGGCTTTTAGATCCAAGATTGGACGCACGCCTTTCCTTCTTTGCTACCACAAACAGGTTTGAGTAGAACCCCTGGAAACATTCCGAAACAGGTACAATCACCCCGTGATTCAGCAGGTCCCCTACTGCCCCCCAAGAGGGCCTCCTGGCGAGCCGGGAGAATGGGTGGAGGGGAAGAATCTGTTTTGCGGCCAAGCCATAGGAAATCGAATTGCAGACCCATTGGTCGGACAGTCGAAAGGACCACCGGTCAGAAAACTTCCAAAGGCATCCCCCCACCCGAGGCATGGGTGGGGGCAAACCTTGATGCGGTAGCACTTTTGTTCACAAGCTTGTTAGGCATGCGGTTCCAGGGACGTTTCTGCCCTTCTGTGGTCCTCGTCGGGCTGGGGACGTTTAGCCGAAGCGAAGGGCGGACGAAAAAGCCATTTGCGAGCGGAAAAAGAGGGCCCTTGCCTACGGCATGGCTCCTTAGCCTTCCTGGCCTGTGGGAGTAGAGTACTCTTACCACCTGCGGCATTCTTAATGTCATCCAAAGAGGCTCCAAACAGCTGGTTGCCAAGGAAGGGAAGAGCCGTCAGGGCTTTTTTGGATGCCTGGTCAGCAGACCAGCATTTCGACCAAATCAGGAGCCTCAGCACCACTGCTGACACTGAAGCCCTGGCTAACAGGGGAAGGGTGTCCAGGGGTGCGTTACAAAACGTACTTCAGGCCTTGCGCTAGTTGGTCTGCTAGTTCCACGCAGACAGGAGAAGCCTGTTGCTCTCCCAATTCGCGGTGCAAAAGTTTTGCCCACTCGGTTAGTGTCTGAGACACAAGTGCGGATGCCAGTACTGGTCGCATGGTTGACCCCACAACCGTAAACAAGGAACAAGCCACTGCCTTGGCCTTCCTGTCGATGGGATCCTTAAAAGGCAGGAGTCCCCTCTACCGGGATCATGGTTACTTTGTTTAACCTGGATACTGGGGGGTCCACGACCGGAGGAGCCGACCACTTTTTGAGAAGGCTCTCCTCAAAAGGGGTAATGCACCGCCATGTATTTGGGGACCGAAAGATCCGTTGCAGTCGACCCCATTCCTTGTAAATGAACTTGTCAAAATAAGTCAGATACGGGAACACCTTAGCTGAATGGCTGGCTTACGGGACCCAAAAGGGGCCGCTACATCAGTGGAGGGACCTGCTGGCTCCTGAATCTTCAGGGTATCATGCACAGCTGTGCTAAGTGCTCCATCCTCACTGTCCTGGTCAGCGTCTTCTGAAAATGACAGAGCAGGGCCTGAGTCTGCGTCAGAGCTCTCCCCAGAGAAGGGGGGGGCAGGGGCAGCTTTTTAGCACCTTGCACCCACACACCACCTCCATCTTGGCAACGAAGGAATTGAGGACCGCCGACAAGGCGTCCAAGGGCACTGCACATTCTGCCGGTTGCAATTGCCTGGACTTCGGGGGAAGAAACACCAGTTTATGAAGCCATGCTGACCCTACCCTGTCTGCCACCCGAAGGAGACTTAGGACAGTGACAGTCCCACCCTCCTTACTGCTGCTGGCTGAAGCGCTCTTTCCCGCAGGACTCGCCACCCTGAAGGGTTCTGCACTATCCAGCAAGTAGTGTCTGTGGTCTCTGTTGTCTCCCAGGTGCAGAGGGATCCGCTCTGTGTCAGTGGAAGCTGCTGCTAATGGCGCTGAAACCACTCTGCAATGTACTCAGGCTCAAAGGAAATGGCCGCCCAGCGTCCAGTATAAGGACATAAAACACTGGGAAAATGGCCGACAGAGCACAGGGACACATGCTGCCGCTAGAAAAAGCTGAAAAACGTGTTCAGGCTTCTAGAAAATGGCCGCCGGCATCCAGTATAAGGACAAACCACAGGGAAAATGGCTGCTGAAGCACAGAAGAGTATGCTTTCCCTTGCCCACACCTAAGATGGCCGCTGATGCTGAAACCATGAGGGACAGAGCTGAAAAAATGGCGGTGATCAGTGCTGCAAGGGACACAGGCACAGCCTCACAGGCACCTCCAGGGACATGAGAAACAGGACTCAGGACACAGCCAGCCAACGCAGCCCCTCCACAGGCGAGAGCAGGGGGGGGGGGGGGGGTGAGATGGGGACAGGGAGAGAAGAGAGGGAGGTGGGGGACCCCAGAATCGACCTCCCAGGGAATGCCCAGCTGCTCAGCCCCACCGAGGCAGGGAGAGCTGTACTTACCAGTCCAAGAGCTGGGAGACATTCCATTACAGACCCACACACTGATCAGTACAGGCTGGCTGCTGGCCTCGGCACAATGTGACGCAGACATCAGTAGTCCGGTCATATGTGCGCCCAGGAGCATAAAAGCGCACCTACCACCTCTGGAGCTGAGGTTTCATCGTGGCCGGCCCAGCACAGAGCTCTGGTCTGCACACGCTCGATGGCCAGGCTGGGGATACTACAAGGATAAGATTATCCAGCCCAACACCCAGCCGGCTGTTGATAGAAGATCACAAGATCTATCATCTTGCGCAAAACGCCAAGCTTCTACAGGGAAAAAAAAAAAAAAAAAAAAAAACAGACCGATAGGCCTGTCAGGGTTCCTAGGTCCTTCTCCTTCACTAGACAAAATAAAACTGAGACTGCAGTAGCATGCTGGGGGGTTGTTACCCAAGGGACCGCCCCTTGGGCGGAACTAGAAAGTTATAGTTTTATTATCACATGTTAACATGTAATGCCTAGTCTTCTCTTGAAGGTGGCATAACAACCCAATGGTCTAAAGAGAAGAAGCTGTCAGTCGGTGAGTATAAGTGAAATAGGGCTTATGCTATCTAGCCTTCCATTTACTTTATACTAGAATAATCATTTCTGGAAGTGTTAGAATATAAAGGCTCAAATGACTTGTACATGTTCCTCTCCCACACCACTGCTCTAAACTAGAGCCACATTGTTTAGTTAGCAGACTCTCTACCTTTCCTCTCCAGACAGAATTTGTTCCAAATGCTTCCTGGTGTTTCTTAAAGTCTGCCTGCTTTGCATATTCTTTTTATTTTGCCATTTTAAGACTTTTTTCTTACAATAGAAACATGTTATACATACCTGATCTGTGCAATTAACTGCACTTGCTATGAGGGAATATATGTAAGCTTGCTCTTAAGCCAGACTGTGTGCAACCAAACACACAGCATGGCTCAGCCGCACCCCCCTGCTCTCAGGATTTGATTGTCAGTAGCAGGAGCCAATGGCTCCTCTTTGTCCTGTGAAAGCAGGGAGAGATCAGAGAGCCAGAAAAGAGCTGGATGGAGTGATGATTCAGGTAGGTATTTAGGGAGCTGAGGGGGGGGGAATTTCCACTAGAAAAGTTGGCTATAGAACCACTTTAAAGCACTATTTCGGAAACGTAATAGCATGCATAGGGAGAACACTTTTGCATGCTGTAATCATCCTATAAAGACTGCAGTGATGACAAGATGTCCAAATGAATGAACATACCAGAGTTTTCCTGCAAGCGATACACTGTGTCCATAACCTCTTGATCCCCTTCAGAAGCTCCATATGTCCATGAATCCGTCTCTTCTTGTGTAGATCTTCTCTCTTTAAATGCTGGTTTTATTTCTTTAGGTTTGTATTCTTCTAAAGGTCGAACATCAAAAAACTCTTGTTCCTTTCTAATGCTGTCCATACATTCTGCTCGATCTTCAGCAGAAATGGTGAAGGCATCATGCACATGCTTCTGTTCCTTGGGAGCTGCCACAATTTAAAGAAATACAAATTTACATCACAGGGATTGTAATGTTACACTAAATAAATACACTCAAGTACATCGATAAATGAAGGGCATAAGAGGGATTTTTAAAAATATGTGACCTCAATATAAACCTGTTGGGTCTCAATGTCAGGAGTAACGAATAACCACACCATTCGGTACTTGGCTATTTGGGTAGGCACCAAGCTTGAATAAGCAGAGATATACAGTATCTCACAAAAGTGAGCACATTCCTCACATTTTTGTAAATATTTCATTACATCCTTTCATGTGACAACACTGAAGAAATTACACTTTACTACAATATAAAGCAGTGAGTGTACAGCTTTTGTAAGTGTAAATTTGCTGTCCTCTCAAAATAACTCAACACAGCCATTAATGTCTAAAACGTTGGCAACAAAAGTACACCTATAAGTGAAAATGTCCAAAATGGGCCCAATTAGCCATTTTCCCTCCCTATTGTCATGTCACTCGTTAGTGTTAAGGTCTCAGGTGTGAATGGGGAGCAGGTGTGTTACATTTGGTGTTATCACTCTCAATCTTTCATACTGGTAACTGGAAGTTGAACATGGCACATCATGGCAAAGCACTCAAGAGGATCTGAAAAACAAAAAACAAAAAATAAAATAATTGTTGCTCTACATAAAGATGGCCTAGGCTATAAGAGGATTGCCAAGACCCTGAAACTGAGCTGCGGCCAAGATCATACAGCGGTTTAACAGGATAGATTCCACTCAGAACAGGCCTTGCCATGGATGGTCAACCAAAGTAGTTGAGTGCACGTGCTCATCGTCATACCCAGAGGGTGTATTTGGGAAATAAATGTATGAGTGCTGCCAGCATTGCTGCAGAGGTTGAAGGGGTGGGGGGCTAGCCTGTCAGTGCTCGCACCATATGCCGCACTTTTCATCAAATTGATCTGCATGGCTGTCGTCCCAGAAGGAAGCCACTTTTAAAGATGATGCACAAGAAATCCCAAAAACAGTTTGGCTGAAGACAAGCAGACTAAGGACATGGATTACTGGAACCATGTCCTGTGGTCTGATGAGAAGGAATGCTCTTCTAAACATAACGTACAAGAAAGCCCACAAATTTCTAAAACAAGCACACTAAGCACATGGATTACTGGAACCCGATGAGACCAAGATAAATGCATTTGGTTCAGATGGTGTCAAGCGTGTGGCGGTAACCAGGTGAGGAGTACAAAGACAAGTGTGTCTTGCCTACAGTCAAGCATGGTGGTGGTTGCATGAGTGCTTCTGGCACTGGAGAGCTACAGTTCATTGAGGGAACCATGAAAGCCAAACATATACGGTGACATACTGAAGCAGAGCATGATCCCCCCTCCCTTCGGAGACTTGGCCGCAGGGCAGTATTCCAACATAACGACCCCCCAACGCCACCACTGCCTTGCTAAAGAAGCGGAGGGTAAAAGGTGATGGACATGGAGGAGTGGAAGAGGACTCCAGTGGCAACCTGTGAAGCTCTGGTGAACTCCATACCCAAGAGGGCTAAGGCAGTGTTGGGAAATAATGGTGGCCACACAAAATATTGACACTTTGAACCCATTTTGGACATAACTCCCTTTTGTCGTCAGCGGTTTAGACATTGATGGCTCTTTGTTGATTTTGAGGGGACAGCAAATCTAAACCTTTATACAAGCTGTACATTCACTACTTTACATTGTAGCAAAGTGTCATTTCTTCAGTGTTGTCACATGAAAAGATATAATAAAACATTAAACAAAAAATGTGAGGGGTGTACTAGCTTTTGTGAGATACTGCAAGTATGTGGCTGCTACATACATGCAATTAACATTTCAAAGGAGCATCTGCTTTTTCATTTATCCTATTAGGCCCCTTTCACACTGGGGCGTTTTTCAGGTGCTACAGCGCTAAAAATAGCGCCTGTATAGCACCTGAAAAAATCTGGCCCCTTTCGCTCCAGTGTGAAAGCCGGAGGGCTTTCACACTGGAGCTGTGCGCTAGCAGGACGGTGAAAAAAGTCTAGATAGCTGCATCTTTGGAGCGGTGCATTTACCGCTCCTACCCATTGAAATCAATTGGGCAGCTGCAGCTGCGCTTTTAACCCTTCTTTTTGCCATCGTTTTAGAGGCGGTATGCGAGCGCTAGCGGGGCGATTTTAGAAAAATAGCGCCGCTTTACCGCCGATGCTGCTTCCGCCCCAGTGTGAAAGGGGTCTTAACTTTATTTTAAAATAGGCCCTTGGCATTGCTTTTCTGTGGGAAAAAAAAATTTGGATTTTTGGTTTCACCTCTAAAATCTTTCTTGGAGTAAATCACAGGACACAGATAACACTTTATATTTATTACTATAGGGTTACGTTTCAGTCTTTAGGCGATTAGACCCTAGGAAAAAAGAAAAAAATCTTGGAACATTCTCCCCCTGGATCCCCTCCCCTGTCATTTCTTAGACATGGCCTGCTGACAATATATATAGGATGCTAGCTGAATCAGCAGTCAAAGTTATCCGAGAGAATAACGGAATAATGACCTTACGCTGTACCCTTAAGAGGTGATAGATCAAGTCCCCAAAAATACATAGCTGTGGTGTAGCAGTAAATCGGTTCTGAGTGTAACACTCTCTGCTCACTGAAGCGGTCTGCTCTCGGTCTTGGGGCTCATTTACACTTGCTTTTGACTTCAACACACATTAAAACGTTTTTTGATGCTTCTACGATGCTTCGGTGGCGCTTCTGTGGTGCTTCTATGATGCTTTGGGGGTGCTTTTTTGAAGCTTTAATGAAACTTTGCAAAGGCCGTGTGTGTCGATATCTCATACCTGCAATACTTTTATATATATAAAAAAAAAAAAATAGCTAAAGCTGCAGTAAAGCCTCTTTAAAAGATGCATTTGCTTTAACTGAGTTTTGTCAGACTTCTATGGAGGTTTTGAAGACTCTTTGAAGCACCACTAAAGTGGCATGGGGTATCATTTTTGAAGTAAAGTCAAAGAAAAGCAAAGCAAAAGCAAAGTGCAAACAGAACTGTAGGCTAACCATTTTATTTAGTGACAGGGACCTTGGACTGGTGTTCAGAGAGCTTTAAAAAAATGCCTACACAAAAAGCCATGTTTTGAAGCAAGTGTAAGGAGGTGGCAGGGGATAGATGCAGCATGTTTTAGTATTTGAAATGTTCGAGTCTATGTGGGAACAAATAAGGGGTTATTTACAAAAGGCAAATCCACTTGGAAGTGCAGTCGCTCTAAATCTAAGGGGTAGATCTGAAATGAGTGGAAGCTCTGCTGATTTTATCATCCAATCACGTGCAAGCTAAAATGCTGTTTTTTTTTTATTCTCCTTGCATGTCCCCATCGGATCTACAGGGACTTTACTTCCAAGTGCACTTGCAGTGCAGCGTGGATTTTCCTTTAGTAAATAACCCCCATAGTGTGGGTGGGCAGTAGAATAAGTCATAATATACAAAAGGTTTCAATTTTATTTGAAATAGTCTCTGGAGCACAGTAGTGATTGAGCTGAGGTTTAATTTTTATTCATCGGATTGATGCTGCATTCAGCTAGGTAGGCATGTCTTTTTTTCAAACCCCATACTTTTAAACCATCTTTGCCTCTACAAATTCCTTAGACTTCACAGTAACAAAGAGAAAATCCACCACCAGGACAAAATATGAGGGCTTTACTTCCAGCTTGACACAACTCAATACACTGAGTGTCCATTCACATCTGAGCGCTCTGTTGCCTGAAGCAAAAACGCCTGACTCTCAAAAAAGTACATGAGTTTTTTTTAGGCAGATTACTGGTGTTTTTCTGCATTTTATATTGGTGATCTTTCGACCTGTACAAAAACCACAGCAAAACACGCCTGAAAACGGCAGATGCCAATGAATGCTATAAAAAAACAAAAAAACAAAAAAAAAATATAAAAATAAAAATAAAATAAACTTTACAGCATCCTGGGGTTAAAGCAAAGAAACAGATCACAGAATCATATGGATTGTTTGCGAAAGCATACAACCCTTCAACTAAAATGTTGAGCTCACCCCATCACAACGCTGTTTAGGCTCCTTTCACACTGGTGGGTGCGCCGGCGGTAAAACGCTATTTTCGGCGGCGATTTACCGTTAATTTTGTGGCGAGATTCGGCCGCTAGCTGGGCGTCCTTTTATACCCCTCCGCGCTAGCTGCAGAAGTGCCATGCCGGCGGTATAGCCGTGCTGCCCCATTAATTTTGATGGGCAGGAGCTGCGCACCACTTCAGTGTGAAAGCCCTCTGGGCTTTCACATTGGAGACACAGCAGCAGCTCTTTCAGGGCACCTTGCAGTCGCTGTTTTTAGCGCTGTAGCGCCCCAGTGTGAAAGGGGTCTTACAGTTCCACTCGTTTCTCAGTTTATTAAGAGTCAGCAGCTACAAAAAGTGTAGTTGCTGACTTTTAACAGACACCCACCTGTCCCACAATCCAGTGATGCAGTCGCCCAAAGTCTTGCTTTTCTCCCTCTCCGTTGTTACTGAAATTGTGGGTGCGCGGCTGTGACAGCTTGCAGCTTTGGTGTCAGACCCTCACTCCTAGTGTCTAGGCAATCTTCTGGGACCTGTGGAGTGTCCCAGAAGATTGCACAGAGGGAGGGGCCGCCTAGGGGAAGAGAAGTCGCTGCCTAGGCGGCAAAAAAGACGGAAGTGGGAAAGGAAGTACAGAAACACTCGCTTCCGTGGAGTCCAGCAGCAAGTCTAGGTACTCCAAACGCTGAGTCGGTACGATCACCAACTTTTTTAGGTTCAACAGCCCCCCCAAATTCCTGCAGGGTCTGCATGGTGATCGCCACATCCTCCTCTAACTCTGAGGCAGAAGTTGCTCTCAGGAGGAGATCGTCTAGGTATCCCACTATCGTGATCCCACGTTGCCGCAGCAACGCCAAAACAGGAGCCAGTACCTTGGTAAAGACTTGGGGGGCTGATGACAAACCAAAAGGCAGAGCCACAAACTGGTAGTGGGCTTCGACTGCAAAATTGCAGAAACCTCTGATGCCAAAGGCATATGGGTATGTGCAGGTACGCATCCTGGATGGTCCAAGGACGCCAGGGAGTCCCCTTGATAGAGTGCAGCGACTACTGAGCTAACTGATTCCATTCTGAACCTCTGTACTTTTACAAAGTAATTGAGGGCCTTCAGGTCCAAGATTGGACGTACCCCTTGCTTTTTGGGGACTACAAACAGGTTTGAGTAGAACCCCTGGAAACGTTCCGATTCTGGAACAGGTACTATCGCCCCGTGACTCAGCAGGTCCCTTACCGCCCCCAAAAGGGCCTGCTGGCGAGTCGGGAGTCCGGGTATGCTGGAGGGAAGAATCTGTTTTGTGGCCAAGAGAGGAACTCTATCTTGTAGCCTGAGGAAATCAGATCGCAGAGCCATTGGTCGGACAGCCGAGAGGCCCACCGGGCTGCAAACTCTCGAAGGCGACCCCCCACCCATGTTGCGGGCAGGGGCAAACCTTCATGCGATAGCACTTTTGCTTGCAGGCTTGCAGTTCCAGGGATGCTTTGGTCCTTCAGAGGTCGTCCTGTCAGGCTGGGGATGCTTGGTCGAAGCCCCGGGTGGACGAAAAAGCCGTTTGTGAGCAGAGAATGAGGGCCCTTGCCTACGGCATGGCTCCTTAGCCTTCCTGGCCTGTGGGAGTAGTATACTCTTACCACCTGTGGAATTTTTAATAATGCCATCCAATGAGGCCCAAAAGAGCTGGTCGCCAAGGAAGGGAAGATCCGCCAGGGCTTTTTTGGATGCCTGGTCAGCAGACCAGCATTTTAGCCAAATCAGGCGCTTCAGCTCCACTGCTGACACTGAAGCCCTGGATAACCGAGGAAGAGTATCCAGGGCTGCTTCACAAATGTACTTCAGGCCTTGCACTAGTTGGTCTGCTAGTTCCACGCAGACAGGAGAAGCCTGTTGCTCTCCCAATTCGCAGTGCAAAAGTTTTGCCCACTCGGTTAGTGTCTGAGACACAAGTATGGATGCCAGTACTGGTCGCATGGTCGAGCCCACAAACTTAAACAAGGAACGAGCCACTGCCTTGGCCTTCCTGTCCGTGGGGTCCTTAAAAGGCAGGAGTCCCCTCTACCGGTATCGTGGTTACTTTGTTTAACCTAGATACTGGTGGGTCCACGACCGGAGGAGCCAACCACTTTTTGAGAAGGCTCTCCTCAAAAGGGGTAACCCACCGCCATGTGTTTGGGGACCGAAAAGGTCTGTTGCGGTCGACCCCATTCCTTGTGAATTAACTTGTCAAAATAAGTCAGATACGGGAGCACCTTAGGTGAACGGGCTGGCTTGAGGGACCCAAAAGGGGCCGCTACATCAGCAGAGGGATATGCTGGCTCCTGAATCTTCAGGGTATCAAGCACATCTGTGATAAGTGCTCCAACAAGCGCTTTGTCACGCACAGACCCGGACGGGGACTCAATGTCCGATCGGTCATTGTCAGCGTCATCTGAAAGGACAGCAGGGCCAGAGTCTGCGTCAGAGCTCTCCCCAGAGGATGGAGGGGGGGGGGGGGGGGGGGGGGGGCGGTCGGTTTTTACCAACGCCTCCATCTTGGCAACGAATGAATCGAGGACCGTCGACAAAGTTAGCTAGTAGTGCCTGTGTCAGCTCCCAGGTGCATAGGAGACCACACTGTGCTGTGCAGAGCTGCTGCAAATGGCGCTGAAACTGATCAATGTGTTCAGGCTTCAAGAAAATGGCCACCCAGCGTCCAGTATAAAGGACATAAATCACAGGGAAAATGGCCGAACTACAGGGGAAGCATGCTGCTCCTTGCCCCACCAAAAATAGGCCGCCGAGCACTGTATACCATGAGGGACAGTAAAACAAAAACAGGCAGATAAATGGCGGTGAACAGCGCTACAGCGATCAACAGACACAGCCTCTAGACAGCTCCAGGGAGAGACCTACACACATCCAGGGCACAGCCAGCCAGTGCAGTCCCCCCCAGGTGAGAGCCCCCCGGAGAGCCCCGGTCTATGGCACACATACGCCGCTCAGCAGCCCATGCAGCATCCCCCACAGGAAAGGGGGGGAGGGAAGAAAGGGACAGGGAGAGAAGATAGGGAGGTGGGGGGACCCCCAAATCAACCTCCCAGGGAATGCCCAGCTGCTCAGCCCCACAAGGCAGGGAGAGCTGTACTTTCCAGTCCTGCAGAGCTGGGAGTCATTCCACCACACCCCCACTCTTCGATCAGTACGGGGTGGCTGCTGGCCCGAAAGTCAGTCAGTAGCCCGGTCATGTGTGTGCCCCGGAGCATTAACACTCACCGACCGCCTCTGAAGCATGTCGTAGCCGACCCAACGCGGAGCTCTGGTCTGCACACACTTGCTGGCCAGGCTGAGGAGAATACAAGGATAAGAGCATCCAGCCGGCTGTTGATAGCAGATCATGGGATCTTAATCTTGCGCAAAAAGCAAAGCTTCTGTAGAAAAAAAAAAAAAAAAAAAAAAAAACACGGGCCGATGGGCCCGCAGGGTTCCTAGGTCCTTCACTAGTCAGAAAAATAAAAAACTGGAGCTACAAGGCAGACTGTGGGCTTGTTACCTAAGGGCCGTCCCTTGGGCGGAAATAGAAAGTTCTAGTTTTTATATTGCATGTTAACATGTCATGCCTCGTCGTCTCCTAAAAGGTAGCGTAACAACCCAATGGTCTAAAGCAGTGGTCCCCGCGGGGACTGGTTATAAATGGCCTGCAGTGGCGATCCTGGACGGGTTTACACCGCAGAGGGGGAGGCGCCGAAGAGCTTTGTCTTAGTCTCCGGTGTCCTCTCTGCTGCAGCCCAGAGAGAGAACAGAGCAGAGAAAGGATACGCCCATTGCCCCCACCCACCTAGGCGCCGGTGATCGATCCTGCTGCCACCTCAGGGCGGGAGATTGTGTCCTTTTCTGAGTGCCCTGTCACTAGGCGTTTGTGTAAGCCAGGAGGAGCGGTGAGTGAGCCATCACACTGAGGCAACTGCTGACATCAGTGCCGGGATTAATATTGCATTTTGCTGACATCGGTGCTGGGATTAATAATGCGTTTTGCTGAGATCGGTGCTGGGATTAATAAAGTGTTTGCTGACATCAGTGCTGGGGTTTAATAGTTCTCAGAAGGGGAACTGTAAGCTCAGCACACAGATATACACACACATTGGTGATTATTTACTAAAGGCAAATCCACTTTGCACTGCAAATGCACTTGGAAGTGCAGTCGCTGTAGATCTGAGAGGGACATGCAAGGAAAAAGTTTGCATGCGGCCCCCATGGGATATGAAAACTTGTCATGTGGCCCTCAGGGAATTTGAGTTTGAGACCCCTGGTCTAAAGAGAGGAGCTTTGTTAGTCTGTGAATATAAGAGAAAAATGGGTTACAGAAACATTCAGTCTCCAAGCACTACTCTCTGGTCCATAATAGAGAAGCAGCTAAGACCCCGTTTTTGGGCATTGACAAATTCTGCCCTAAGTGGTGAGGCAATTCATTGGTGCATGATATCAGTAGGCTCGAAATGGCGTGGATACATAGAATTAAATGCTATACCCCATCTGGGCTTAATGTTGATATTGACGTCAATGTGTTTATAGATAACTCTTGATTATCATTGCCTTTTATTTTTTATTAAATTTGAGATTCATTTTTAAGTATTATGTTATACATGTTTATTTTTGTGCATTTAGCCGGAGTGCCTTTGTTTTTTGTTTTGGTTAATTTGTGTAATTTTTGCCGACTGTCTCCCTTCGTGTGGGTACAATCGGTTATATTTATAATAGAGTAACCCATGATATGACATTGTTGTGATGTGGCATTTTCCATATATGTTCATTTACCTTTTATTCTATATTAATATAATAATAATTTTGCCAATGTTTAGTGCCTTAATGTGGTGTTTATATATTAATTCCGATTATTTGACGATCGGATGAATTATAATGTTCTTGGTCAATTTTTCCCGTTTTTCTCTTTGTTTACTATTTGTTTGTTCCTGCCTCCTAAGGTTCACATCAAGGCCTGGTTTCTTGTTTGACCTCCGCCTTGGATACAGTTTTCCTGTTACTTAGAGTTCACATCGAGGCTTGGTTCCGGTCTTTTATTTAGATGCGTTGCCTGATCCCAGAGACATCTTTTGATGATGAAACGCGCGTAGGGAGGTGGACCTACAGATGTCATTGTGCTCTCTCTGTGACAGGCGTTTGCTTGTTTGGCCGGCCGTTTTCAATCTTGCTTGTTTTTATATTCCTAAAATGTAAGTCCAATAATCCTTTTATATTAATCTAATTGTGGTTCAGTCTACACTATGGAGTTTCCCTTTTTTTTTTTTCTCCTTTTGGGCATCATTCTTTTTAATCCCTGCCATATTGAAGTGGTGTCCAGGCCTCTCCTCCATTGGTGGTGTGACTCAACTCCTTACGGAAAAGGCCCTGACAGGCTTACTTTTAGCTTGCCTCTGGGTAAGAGCATATATACACATTATATTATATTATAATATATATATTTATATTTAAATATTTGTGTGGTGGTGCACTGTTGATTCAAGGTGGTTTTCGTCAGCACTTTTACAAGTCATTTTGGATTATGTCTTCAAATATCAATACAGCTTTAACCAATTGTTCTTCTTGGACATTTTATATTGTTTATGGACTTTACAATTGTATTTTTGGTAGCGCTGCCGTTTTGGTTTATGGGAGAGGAAGTACCTGTCAAAAATAGGTCCCCCCCCCCCCCCAAAAAATGACATGCCAGATGTGGCACATAAGGGGGCAAGGAGTGCTTAAAGTGGAAGTTCCACTTTTGGGTGGAACTCTGCTTTAAGTCTACCATTGTGCTGGTACAACCAATACAGGAATTTATTAGAACAGACTATATTTTACTAATTACCTAGAGTCCAATGTGGATAATCCTGATGGACCCGGACTTACCTCTCAGTGGTTTACTATTACTAATAGGATTTTTTCGTCATACTTGCCTATAAAATCCTTTTGAGTACACCATTGGACACAGAGTTAGGCTAATAATTATTACCTACTGTCTTATACTTCATCTCCAGTTGAATGGACACTGGTAGACCAAAAAGGTCTTTAGTCAGGAAGTGATCCCCCATATAACGCCTCCCATACAGGAAGTACTTCAGTTTTGAAGCTAGCACTGAATCCTCAACTAAAGAAGGGAGGGCCACAGAGCACCAGTAACAACTGTATGGGTTATATGGCACCTTCAGGTGATGGACACTGGCACACCCTAAACAGGAAGTTGAATTCCCCATATAACAGCCCCCCTTACTGAGAGTACCTCAGTTTTGTAGCAAAGCAATACACGTGTAACCAGAAAAGGGGGAGGGACCTCTGTGTCCCATGATGTACTCCAAGAAAAGGATTTCTTGATCATACATCACGGGACACAGGAGCTTCATTACATAGCGGGTTATATAGGCACCTCTGGTGATTGGACACTGGTTGACCCTAATTAAGGAGAATTCCTCCCCTATATAACCCCTCCCATTTGGGAGGCACCTCAGTTTTTTCGCCAGTGTCTGGGTGATGGTCACGTAAAACTTAGCTCTATGCAGGTCCCTGCGAGGGCCGAAGGGCTACAACAAACCGGATCCATACCTCGGGCCGATATTTGACTCCCAAGATGGTATGGTACCCGGGCCTCGTCTGCCGAAGAAGCGAGGTTTTGCCTGTAAGTCCTCTCCATTGGAAGACTGGGCTCTGGGAAAACCAGACTTGGGGTACTGTTTATACAGAGCGCCCGAAGTTTCTGGCAGAGCTTTCTACATGGCCCAGGTGGGAGGTTCTTTTCGTAAGAGCCCCAGATATACCTGAAGGTTGGCTAGCAATACCCGCCGTGATGGGTGAAGGCTGGAATTGGTCTGGTTCAGCAATTCCTGCGGCGGGGACAGGTAAGGGAAGTCATCCTGTATATTTAAATATATGAATGGATTTCTTCATTGTGAGTAGTTATATGTCTTACCTGGTTTCCACCACTAGAGGGAGTAAGAGCAGCCTGATGCATACTTACATGCCTTTCAATACAACACGCTCAGTGAAAGCCTGGTTTCTCCAGCTACTCACGTCTCCATTGCAGTCCCTGCCACAGATGAAGGTAAACAGGGGTCCCACGCAGTTCAGGGGTCCCACGCTGTTCCGTTTTGGGTTCTCCTCCCCCCCCCCGGATTCCGCGGTCCTCGTGCACACGCGCGGGCGCGTGCACGCGCGCCGGGCGCGCTCCCGGCCTAATGGAGGAGGGGGGGGGGGGTGTGGTTGCGAGCCGTGCACGTCAGTGTGCACGGCGCAGGCGGCAGTTTTTAAAAGCCCAGAGCGTCAGGGGACTGTAAGAGGAGACACAGGAGCTGTGGGCAGTAAGCATCCGTGGGGATTGGATCCAGGCAAACCTTAAGACACCTACTCAGCATCAGGTTGTGCAGTTTAAGCATATATTGATTTATTGTGAGACTTTAAGCGCAACAGTGATCGCACTTGTACTAGTACCTCTGCTTTGTAGCTTAGTACTATGTCTCCTCGTAAGAGGGTCTCAGGGGGAGGTAATAAGAGCACTGGCAAGTCACCGCCTAGGTCCAGGGGTTCCAAAAGTGCCTGTAAATTGCCATCCCCCTCTGCAAGACTGGAGCCAGCCTCTCAAGACGAGTCAGTGCACCTGTCAGGTTTTGCAGCCTCTCCTAATGTCGCAGCCCCGGTTTATGTCACTGAGGACTCCCTTAGGGCTACATTGGAGGGTTTTGAAGGGAGAATCATGAATTTTATTTCTGCTTCCCTAAAAGATAGCAGGAAAAGGGGTAGATCCCCTCCCTCTGCTGAAATCCCTCTCTCGGATAGTTCTTCTGAAAATGAGGAGGGATCCCTATCTTTGGATAGGGATCATGAACAGTCGGATGAGTCAGAGGATGAGGAGATAGTCCCCTCCTCCCAGGCACTCAGGAAGCAGGTGCAGTATTATACTGAATTGGTGCGGACCACATTCAGAATGCCTGCTGCTGAAGTCGCTACGTCCTCTGTTTCTTCCCTGGGAGTCAGGAAAGCCCCACAGACTGCTTATTCCTTTCCAATTCATCCTTTAATGGATAAATTGATGTATGAGGATTGGGGACATCCCGATAAACTGTTTACTCCTCCCAAAAGGTTTTCCATGCATTATCCTGTGGAGGAAAGTTTCACCAAGAAGTGGAGGGTCCCATCTGTCGATGCAGCTGTTTCTTGTGTGAATAAAAACCTAACTTGTCCTTTGGATAATGCGCAGGTTTTCAAGGATCCAGCCGATAAAAGGCTGGAAACCTTATTAAAAACCTCCTTTTCCATGGCTGGCGCTGTGGTGCAACCTACAGTCGCAGCCGTGGAGTTGTGTCAGTTCCTCAAGGAACAAGTTAAACAGATGTTTGGGCTCCTTCCCAGTGAGGAAGTAGAAAATTATGCAGAATTGCCTCACATCCTGTGTTTCATAATTGATGCGATTTTGGATTCTGTCCAACAAGCATCACGTTTGTCCCTCATGTTGGTACACATGCGTAGGGCCCTATGGCTAAAAAATTGGGCTGCTGAGCTGTCATGCAAAAAGCATTTGACTGGGTTCCCGTTTAAAGGGGAGCGTTTGTTTGGGGAAGAATTAGATAAATTTGTCCAAAATATTTCAGGAGGTAAGTTTACTCTCCTTCCAGTCAAAAAGAGCAAGCGTCCTTCATTTAGGCGCGCTCTCTCTCCCGAAGCATCAAGCTCTAAACAGTGGCGACGGCCTTCTCAGTCCTCCACTGCTTGAAAGGCTCAAGGCCGAGCCCAGGGACAGAAAAAGACTTGGGGGCGAAAGCCTGCCAAGCAGAGCCCCAAAACTTCCTTGTGAAGGGGCGCCCCCGCTCGGCAGAGTGGGGGGGGGAAGGCTCCTGCAGTTTGCAGGCGCCTGGCGGGAAGAGATCCAGGACAAGTGGGTGATCTCTTCAGTATCTCTGGGCTACAAGCTAGAGTTTCAGGAGATTCCACCTTCTCGTTTCCTAAGGTCAAGGATCCCCAGGGATCCAGTAAAGCAAAAACCGCTATTCCTGGCCTTAGATCAGTTACTATCCCAGGGTGTGATAGTAGACGTGAGCCCGAAAGATCAGGGCTCAGGGTTTTATTCAAATCTCTTCACCGTTCCAAAACCAAATGGAAGTGTCAGACCTATCCTGGATCTGAAAGACCTAAACCGGTTTTTACACATCCACACCTTCCGTATGCAGTCAATCCGCACTGTGGTCTCCTCCCTGCAAGGGGGAGAATTCATGGCATCAATAGATATCAAGGATGCATATCTCCATGTGCCAATTTTTCCCGCACACCAGAAATTTCTAAGGTTCGCGGTAGAGCAGCACCATTTTCAATTTGTGGCCTTGCCGTTCGGGCTTGCTACAGCCCCTCGAGTCTTCACAAAGATTCTGGACCCTCTCTTAGCAATCTTAAGAGTTCAGGGTATAGCAGTCATGGCTTATCTAGACGACTTGCTTCTCGTAGAGAGAACTGCAGCGTTCCTAAGTCGCAGCGTCACCAAAACGCTAGAACGTCTAGAACGCCTAGGTTGGATTATAAACCTAGAAAAGTCGTCCCTACAACCGACTACCGGGTTGGAATACCTAGGTATGATTATCGACACCGCTCAGGGCAGGGTGTTTCTTCCAAGGCTAAAGGCCTTGGCCATTGGAGATCTGGTGCGCCTGATTCTGGGCAGAAGATCTTCCTCCATTCGGTTGTGCATGAGACTATTGGGAAAGATGGTCGCCTCCTTCGAGGCCGTCCCATTCGCCCAGTTCCATTCAAGGCCTCTGCAAAGATGCATCCTTGCGGCTTGGAACAGGAAGCCCCAATCCCTGGATCTTCCTATGCGTTTATCCCCCGGGACACGCAAAAGTCTTGTCTGGTGGTTACAAACCAGGAATTTGCTGAAAGGCAAAACTTTTCTTCCTCTCTCATGGAAGATTATCACAACAGATGCCAGCCTGATAGGCTGGGGAGCTGTATTGGAGGGAACGTGCTCGCAGGGGAAATGGTCTGCGACCGAAAGTCTACTTCCCATAAATATCTTGGAGATTCGGGCAGTTTACATGGCACTCAAAGGGTGGTCTTACAGACTGCGAGGTTTCCCGGTTCGGGTTCAGTCCAACAATGCCACCGCAGTGGCTTATATCAATCACCAGGGCGGTACCAGAAGTCTGGCGGCCCAAAAGGAGGTGAATCGCATACTTGTCTGGGCAGAAAAGCATGTTCCGTGTCTTTCTGCAGCCTTCATCCCAGGAGTGGAGAATTGGCAGGCGGATTTTCTCAGCCGCCAGCAATTGTGCCCAGGAGAGTGGGCTCTGCACCCCGACGTGTTTCAGAACATATGTCACAAGTGGGGCACTCCAGACGTAGATCTGTTTGCATCCAGGTTCAACAGGAAACTGGACAAGTTTGTGTCAAGGACAAGAGATGCACTTGCTCAGGGGTCAGATGCTCTGACGGTTCCCTGGAATCAGTACAATCTGATCTATGCCTTCCCCCCGAGCCCGCTGCTGTCGCGGTTCCTGGGAAGGGTCAAGAGGGAGACGAAGTCGGTCCTTTTGGTGGCCTCGGCTTGGCCCAGGCGACCATGGTATGCAGAAATCATGAAGTTGGCAGTAGGCAGGCCATGGACCCTCCCTCTCCGGCCAGATCTGCTCTCACAGGGTCCAATCTACCATCCTGCTTTACGCAGTCTGAATTTGACGGTTTGGCTGCTGAGACCCACATTCTGAGAGACCGTGGCCTTTCGGGGCCAGTCCTTTCTACTCTGGTCAATGCCAGAAAGCCGGCCTCCAGGCGTATTTATTACAAAATCTGGAGGACATATGTTTCCTGGTGTGAACTCAGGAAGTGGCATCCTAGAAAGTATGTCATTAACAGAATCTTGGCATTTCTCCAGTCAGGCCTAGAAATGAATTTGGCCATAAGCACTATCAAAGTGCAGATTTCGGCCCTATCGGTATTTTTTCAAAAACCTCTTGCATCACATTCCCTGGTACGGGCTTTTATCCAGGGGGCTATGCGGACAAAGGCGCCAGTTAAACCTCCGGTATGCCCATGGGATCTGAATTTGGTTCTCTCGGCCTTACAGGGGCAACCTTTTGAACCTTTGCATCTGGCTTCTTTAGTTCTCCTGACTAAAAAGCTGGTCTTCTTAGTAGCCATATCCACGGCTAGAGAGTATCAGAGTTGGCAGCTCTTTCCAGTAAAGAGCCGTATTTAATTATTCATAAGGACCGGGTGGTTATGCGTCCCAACAGGTCCTTTCTACCTAAGGTGGTTTCGGGTTTCCATTTGAATCAGGATGTAATCCTACCATCCTTTTTTCCAGACCCTCAGTCCACAGAGGAAGAGTCTTTACACACTTTGGATGTGGTTAGAGCAATCAGGGTTTATCTTCAGGCAACTTCTGAGATAAGGAAAACTGATTGTTTATTTATTCTGCCGGAAGGCCCCAGAAAGGGTCAGGCAGCGTCAAAATCCACCCTCTCAAGGTGGATCAGACATGTTATTTCTCAGGCCTATGACTTAAAGAGGAAGATTCCTCCTTTTCAGGTGAAAGCGCACTCTACTAGGGCTGTCAGTGCTTCTTGGGCAGTGCATCACCAGGCCTCCCTGGCTCAGATCTGTAAGGCTGCGACTTGGTCATCAGTCCATACATTCACCAGATTCTATCAGGTGGATGTCAGAGGGCAAGAGGATATCGCCTTCGGGCGTAGTGTACTGCAGGCTGCAGTTTAGGTCCTCAGGTCCCTGGCGGTCTATGATTATGATCTGTGTCTCCCTCCCCTCAATCTGAGCATTGCTATGGGACATCCCACTATGTAATGAAGCTCCTGTGTCCCGTGATGTATGATCAAGAAAATTGGATTTTTATATACAGCTTACCTGTAAAATCCTTTTCTTGAGAGTAAATCACGGGACACAGGGCTCCCGCCCCTCTTGGGTTTTACGTGGTTTCTTATTGCTTTGCTACAAAACTGAGGTGCCTCCCAAATGGGAGGGGTTATATAGGGGAGGAATTCTCCTTAATTAGGGTCAACCAGTGTCCAATCACCAGAGGTGCCTATATAACCCACTATGTAATGAAGCTCCTGTGTCCCGTGATGTACTCTCAAGAAAAGGATTTTACAGGTAAGCTGTATATAAAAATCCCATTTTTACAGGTAAGCTGTTATAAAAATCAAATTTTCTTTACCGTACATCACGGGACACAGAGCCACTGTAATAACTGTATGGGATAACTGTATGGGATGTCCCAGGGCAATGCTATCTGAAAAGGAGGGGGACAGAAAAAAATAAAGTAGGGTGCAATTAGACCTGAGGACTTCTACTACTACCTGTAGCACACTTCACCCAAAGGCGATATCCTCATGCCTTCTTACATTCACCCGACAGAATCTGGTAAATGTATGGACTGAAGACCAGGTTGCGGCCTTGCAGATTTGAGCCATGGAGGCTTGGTGATGCACTGCCCACAAAGCACTAACAGCCCTGGTGGAGTGCGTTCTGACTGGAAAAGCTGGAACCTTCCTCTTCAAGCCATAAGCTTGAATTATTACTTGCCGAATCCATTTGGCAATAGTGGATTTCGATGCTGCCTGTCCTTTCCTAGGACCTTCAGGCAAACACAAACAAAACATTTGTTTTCCGAATCTTTGCAGTCGCCTTCAAATAGATTTTGACTGCTCTCACTACATCCAAAGAATGTAGGGACTTTTCTTCCTTAGAACAGGGTTCTGGAAAATAAATAAATAAATAAAAAAAAAACACCATCCTGGTTTAGGTGAAAACCTGAAACCACCTTTGGCAGACAGCTAGGATGAGGACGCAATATTACTCTAGCCTTGTGAACGATTAAATATGGCTCTTTACAAGAAAGAGCCACCAACTCTGATACCCTTCTTGCAGAAGAAATTGCTACCAGAAAAACTAGCTTCCTTGTCAAAAAGGACCAAAGGAATATGTCGTATCGGCTCAAAAGGCTGTTTCTGCAATGCCGACAGAAATAAAATCAAGTCTCAAGGGTTCAGGGGTGCTCTAACCATTACAATCACCCCCCCCCCCCCGTACAAAGCGTCAGACCAAAGAATGCGAAGCAAGCGGACGTTGAAACAATACTGATAAGGCCAAGACCCGGCCCTTGATAGTACTCAAGGCCAGTTTCATCTCTAGCCCCATTTGCTGAAAGGCAAGAATTCTACCTATGACATACTTCCTAGGATGCCAACCCCTGGATTCACACCAGGAAACATATGCCTTCCAGACTCTAAGGCCGCGTACACACGGGCGGACTGTCCGCCCAACTAGGTTCGTCAAACAGTTTGACAAACAGTCCGTTCAAAATTAGCATGAACGGACTTGACCACACACGATGAACGAACAGTCTGCTGAAAGCGTGCGCGATGACGTGAACGGCACGTACGTCGGGACTCGAAAAACGACGTCCTATACACTGCAATGCAACCTTCGGCGTGTAAATCCTTTCTGAGCATGCGCGGAACTTAGTTTGACGAACAAGCCTACACACAAGCGGACTGTCCGCTCAAACCAAGTTTCAGCGGACAGTCTTACGGAAATTCCGAAAAACTTTGTTCGTCAGACTGTCCGCTGAAACTGTCCGCTGAAGCCCACACACGAGCGGACTGTCCGCTGAAACACTGTTCAGCGGACAAAGTTGGGCGAACAGTCCGCCCGTGTGTACGCGGCCTTACTCTGGAAGCTGGCTTCCTTGCATCAATGAAGGTATCACTGAGCCTGAAAGCCTATGATTCTTCAGAATGTGGGTTTCCATAGCCAAACCGTTAAATTTAGCATTTTTAAAGTAGGATGGAACTCTGGTCTTGCGATAGCAGGTCTGGACGTGGCGGTAGGGCAATGGGGCCCCTACCACCATCTTTACCATTTCTGGATACAAAGATCTCCTGGGCCACAAGAACTACTGACTTCCTTTCCCGCTTGATCCTGCGAAAAAGTTGAGGTAGCAGCAGAATAGAAGGGAATTCATAAAATCAGTGAAAACTGATCCCACGGGGTTACGAATGCATCTATTGCGCATGCGAGTGGATCCCTTGTTATGGACACAAAGTTTTATATAAAGAAAATAGGGTGGGACTTTAAATGAAGCAAAGCTGCAAAGTAGGTATGCAAGGACATATCTGAAATTCATTGGCTAAAAAAGAAAAAGAAAAAAAAAAGAAAAAATTGAGGGTAAGAAAGAATAGCATGAGTAATAGTATAAATTGATTGTATTTCATACATGTATACACACACATATTCCAACATGATTTACAATGGTAATCAACATCTCGTTAAAAAATGCATGGTTATAAAAGACAGAAATAATCTTCAATTGATTGAAGCATAAGACATTGTAGATAAAGTCAGAAAGAATTTCAGACACATGCTTGCAAATTGTAGCATAAAAGCGCTCTACGTGGAGCAGTTCCAAGGTTAAAATTATCTGTCGCAGAGCGCTGCCTCCACCCGGCTGTGGCCCGGGGCTCCCTGCACCCCTGAGGATGCTCCTTGTCAGCCATTCTCTGTTTACTCTCCAGTGACCGAACACCGACTCGCTGCCAGCCTGACCAGCCGCAGCTCCCTGAGACTAGACCCCGGCCGCCACAGAATCTCCCCTCCCCCCCTTTTTTTGTCTTGACACAAAGTTGTTGACTTTGTTGTTGAACCAGGACACAAACAGATCTACATCTGGTAACAATCTTTGGCATATAGCCAGGAAGATGTAGGGGTGAAGGGACCATTTCCCGGGAACAGCTGCTGGCAACTTAAGTAGTCTGCCTGCCAGTTCTCTAACCTTGGAGTGAAGATTGCCGATATGCACGGCACCCGTTTTTCTGCCCAGGTTACATAGTTGGTCAGGTTGAAAAAAAAAAAAAAAGACACAAGTCCATCCAGTTCAACCTTAAAAAACAATAAAATAAAAAATATTGTACAATCCAATATACCCAATTTTATACCCACAGTTGATCCAGAGGAAGGCAAAAATAACCCAGCAGAGCATGCTCCAATTTGCTACAGCAGGGGAAAACAAAATTCTTTCCTGATCCCCCAAGAGGCAATTGGATTTTCCCTGGATCAACTTTACCTATAAATTGTTAGTACCCAGTTATATTATGTACATTCAGAAAAGTATCCAGGCTTTTCTTAAAGCAATCTACTGAGCTGGCCAGAACCACCTCTGGAGGGAGTATTCCACATTTTCACAGCTCTTACTGTGAGGAAACCTTTCCGTATTTGAAGAAGAAATCTCTTTTCCTCTAGATGTAAAGAGTGCCCCCATGTCCTTTGGGTTGACCATAAAGAGAATAACACCAAGTTCACTATATGGACCCCTTATATATTTGAACATGTTGATCATATCCCCCTTATTCTACCCTTAAGAGAATAAATTCAGTTCCTCTAATCTTTCCTCATAGCTGAGCTCCTCCATGCCTCTTATCAGTTTGGTTGCCCTTGTCTGCACTCTCAAGTTCCCGGATATCCTTTTTGAGAGCTGGTGCCCAAAACTGAACTGCATATTTTAGGTGAGGTCTTACTAATGATTTGAACAGGGGCAAAATGATATCTATCTGGAGTCCATACCTTTCTTAATATAAGAAAGGACTTTGCTCGCTTTGGAAACAGCAGCTTGGCATTGCATGCTATTGACCTTATGATCTACCAAAACCCCAAGATCCTTCTCCACTATGGATCCCCCCAGTTGTACTCCCATTAGCATGTATGATGCATGCATATTCTTAGCCCCCAAGTGCATAACTTTGCATTTCTCAATATTAAACCTCATCTGCCGGGGGGCGTGTCCGGATGTAGAGGGGGGAAGACGTGTTGCTGAGGAGCTCCGCGGATCCTGCTTCAATCCGTCACGCCGCTGCATCGCCGACAGCCTGGAGAGTTCTGAAAGTCTCCATACCAGCTACCAGACATCTCTCCCATCCAACCCAGCAGGAATTGGCCACATCGGCCAGACGGGAGCGGTTCCACGCCGTGGGGACCCACCGCCATTTTGAGGCCTACGGAGCCTCCGCAATCCGCGGGCTCGCATACCGCGATCGGCGGACCGGGAGGCGACGAATCCGGCCATCCCGGTTCCGGCTGACCCTGGGAGCGTGCTGAGCTGTGTGGGGCCCTCATAGGCCGTCGGAAGACCCGTCAGCGGCCGATTCCGGGCGCCCGAGGCCCGCCGCCATCTTGCGGCCTACTCCACCACGAACCAGCCTCCGGACCCCTATCAGGTACTGTGATTGTCCTGGGCAGGCTTGCTCCCACCTGGCCATCATCTCTGCCCCAGCCGTGCCAAGCCGGGCTGCCTCCCCTGTGCCGCCCACCCCCCCGTGCCCCGGTAGCGCTGGACCCCTCCTCTCTGTTATACCACCTCTGCCCTGGAAATAGGGGGCTGTCTCTCTGGTGAACTTGTTTGTGCACAGCAATGCTGAACTACCTCCTTGGGCTATTGTCTATGCTGCAGCAATACTGAACTGCATACCTGCACTAACATTTGTGCCATAGCAATACTGAACTGCATCCCTGTACTAACATTTGTGCCACAGCAATACTGAACTGCATCCCGGTGACACCATCTGTGCCGCAGTGGTACTGCACCATCCCCCTGGGCTACTGTTTGTGCCACGGCCACAATGTGTTGCCTCCCTGTGCCAACTTCTGTGCCACAGCAATACTGAACTGCCTACCTGTGCTATTTTCTATGCTACAGCAATACTGGACTGCATCCCTGTACTAACATCTGTGTTATTGCAATGCTGCGCTGCATATCTGTGACATTGTCTGAGCTGTAGCAGTATTGAACTACCTCCCTGCTCTATTGTATGGGCCACAACGCTACTCTACTGTCTAACTGTGCCTACATCTGTGCCATAGCAACACCGAACTGCATTCCTCTGCTAATGTCTATGCCACACTGATACTGAACTGCCTTCCTGGGCCACATCAAGGTTGCACTGCCCCCCCTGTGCTGCCACCTGTGCAACAGCAATACTGAACTACCTCCCTGTACTGCCATCTGTGTTTCAGCAATGCCGACCTGACTTCCTGTGCCATCATCTGTGTCCCGGCAGCACTGACCTGGTTCTTTGGGCATGAAAGGAGGCAAGCACAACTCCAGACGGAAGACTTCCTCTGCCCCGGCATCATCCCCGCAGCACGCGGGGCAGCCCCCTTCTGCTAGTGCCAACATGGCAACCCAAACTCCGCCACAGGATCCGGCCACCGTGGAGGAAGGCAGATTTCAGGCGCTGATGCAGGCTATCTCGGGCTGCAAAACGTCCCTGACAGCAAAAATTTACCTCCAACAGACAGATGTGGGGTTGGTGCGCCGTGATATGGACAAGTTTCGGGAGCGGATGGGGGGAGGTTGAGCGGCGGGTCGGTGACACTGAAGATACCCTCAGGGATCACCGGGCCTCCCTCCATACTCTCCAGGTGTGGGCGCAGGCGCTGGAGTCCCGAGCGGAGGACAGTGAAAATAGGAGCAGAAGGAACAAACTCCGCGTGGTGGGCCTACCGGAGGGGGAGGAGGGACAGGGCCCCGCAACCTTCGCTGAGCATCTTCTCCGCACTCTTCTACCAGCAGCGGTGTTCTCTCCTCACTACGCGGTGGAGAAGGCCCACAGGATGCCATCAGTGCGGGGACCACCCGGTGCCCCACCTAGCACCTTTATCATGCGTGTACTAAACTTCAGGGATCGGGATTTGGTCCTCCGCGAGGCGCAGAAAGTCCCTGAGCTACGGTTTGCAAATGCCCGTCTCATGCTATTCCCGGACTACTCCGTTGAGACACAGCAGCAGAGGAAGACTTTTGACCATGTCAAGGCCCAGTTACGAGCGAGAAACATTAAATATGGTATGCTGTTCCCTGCACGCCTTCGGGTGATCGATGGGGAGTCCACCTGCTACTTTACTTCGCCGGAAGAGGCTTCACAATGGCTGGACAGTCTACCCAGGCCCCGGTAACTATGGTGTCCTTTACAACCTACGCTTCTACTATTGTTCCATGATGTCTCCTGCTCTTTTTCCCCTCCCCCTTATTTACTGATTTCTCTGATGTACCACTTTACTGAGGACGACTGTGTGCCTTGTTTCACTTTACATTACTGCACATGTTGGAATGGTTTTATAGTGGTAACTTTCTCGGGTGGGACCCCCACTGCTGGCGGGGGTTGCTGCTGGCAGACGGGGCCTCTAGGCTGGTGCCAGGGAGGGGACAGAGTGATACTTGTCTCCACTCGGGCCCAGAAATGCTGTGTTCCCCTGGCGTTCATTTGCGGCAAGTCTCGCTATGACTCAGATGAAGCTGCTGTCCTGGAATGTCCGGGGCTTGAATGAGAAGTTGAAACGCTCCTTGGTATGGGCCTATCTTAAGCAACATAGCCCACATGTGTGCATCCTGCAGGAGACACACCTTGTGGGGGGTAGGATCTTAAGCCTGCGGAGGCAGTAGGTGGGTAGGGGTTATCACTCCACTTATTCCTGTTACGCCAGAGGGGTTAGCATATTGATACATAAATCCCTGACGTGTGAAATATTAAATGTGCAGCTGGACCCGGGGGGCAGATATGTTATCCTGCATGCTGTGATAGACACGGTGGAAATGGTAATTGTGGGCCTTTATATCCTGCCACCGGCTACCACTGCCCTGTTGAAGCTTCTGGTTCCCCTTATCTCTAGCTACCCCACTGATAACATTATTATCGCGGGTGACTTTAATATGGTTCCAAACCCTGCACTGGATAGGATGTCCCTAGGGGGTGGAGTAGACTCCCCGCTATCAAAATGGGCAAACCTGTATGGCTTTACTGATGTTTGGCGGTGGCGAAACCCAGGAGAGAGGGCCTACACATGTCACTCTACATCCTATAGAGCTATGTCACGGATTGACCCAGTGTTGGTTAGTGGCGGAATGCTCTCACGGGTGCGGGTGGGGGACATGCTTCCACCTTTCAAATGCTGACTTCACCCACGGAGAGAATATGGCGCTTATCCAGGTACTGGATCTCTGATCCACTGGTGGAGATAGAGATTTCTAAACATATCCAGACCTATTGGCTGGCAAATGCAGGTTCGACCTCAGCACTTACTGAGTGGGATGAGTTTAAGGCATATATAAGGGGGGCATACCAATCCTCTATAGCTAGGGCCCGGCACGATTCGGCGATCACCTTGGCGGAGGCTGAGGCATCTGCCAGGGAGCTGGAGGCTCGTTTCGCCTCCACCCAGAACCCCGTTACCTATTTAGACATGCAAACGGCCTACAGGGAGGTGATGCTTATTAGGGTGGCGGGGGCGAACAAGCAACAACTGGCTCAGACGCACCGCATTTTTGAGCGGGGGGGGAACCGGTCGTTTGCTAGCCTGGTTGGCTAGAGAACAACAGCCTACCACCTCTATTGCCCGTATGGGGCTTGGATGGCACGGTGCTGGTGGACCCCTCACTCAAATGCCCGGTTTGCCTCCTACTATAGTGATCTTTATAGCTCTCGAGTAGACTACTCTGAAGCGGACCTTGACCGGTTCCTGTATACAGTTCCCTACTCTCTCTCCTGAGGACCGAGACTCCTTGGAGGCCCCCATCGCGGAGGAGGTCCGGCGGGCGCTGGGGGAACTCCAGGCAGGGAAAACTCCAGGCCTTGATGGGATTCCTCCGGAATTCTATAGGCAGTATGGGGACGAGTTGGTCCCCAGGCTGCACTCTATGATAGTCCAGTCTCTTCGGGGGGAGGCCCTACCGGCGTCCATGGCGGAGGCGATTATAGTGGTTATACCCAAACCGGGTAAGGACCCGGAGCTGTGTTCCTCCTATCGCCCTATATCCTTACTTAATGCCGACGCCAAGGTGCTTACTAAAATCTTGGCGCGGAGATTAAATGAGGTTATCCTTACCCTGGTCCATGAGGACCAGTCGGGTTTCATGGCAGGCAAGGGTACGGATATCAACCTTCGGAGGTTATACACGGTTCTGGGATCTGATGCCCATCTGGCCCCGGCGGATGCAGTAGCCTCCCTGGATGCTGAAAAAGCATTCAACTCCATCGAGTAGGAGTATCTTTTGGGGTTCTGCTCCGCTTTGGCCCCAGATTTGTTTCCTGGGTGAAGGCTATCTACGGTGCCCCTAGGGCGCTAGTGCGCACTGGATCGGTCATCTCTCCCCTTTTCTCCTCCGCAGGGGTACTCGACAGGGATGCCCGCTCTCTCCGGCGCTTTTTGCCTTAGCTATAGAACCAATGGCCATCATGATTAGATCTTCCACGATGATCGGTGGCATCCCCTTGGGCCCTGTGGAGGAGAAAATTTCCCTTTATGCTGATGATACCCTTTTGTACCCCCGGGAGGTGTCCACGTCACTGGAGGAAGCCCTCTCCCTTATCGATACCTTTGGCAGGTATTCAGGGGTTCGAGTAAACTGGGACAAGTCTGTCCTGTTTGCTCTTCACCCCTCGGAGGCTGGGCTCCCGATTAGCGCCCCACTGCAACTGGTCACCCAGTTTAAATATTTGGGGGTAATAAGTTCACCTATTTGTTTCGGCAAACTCCAGTGCATATTCCCCAGGCCTTCTTTCGAAGGTAAATAGTCTGATTATTTCCTTTATCTGGAACGGCGGCACCCCGAGGATAGCGCAGAGCACGCTTCAGCTTCCGCTCTCTTTGGGGGGGGTTTGGCTTTACCGTGCTTTGTGAAATACTACTGGGCCGCGGTCTTGGTAACGGTGCGGTGGTGGCTGTCGGTTGAGCCGGCAAACCCTGCGGCTACCCTTGAGGCGGCACTCTTGGGCTCTTACTCCGAACTCCGGGGTCTGGTTCACAGAGGTCCTAAGTCCAATCCCGGGGTTACCTCCTCGATGCGGACCACACTGAGGGTTTGGGATATAGTTAGGGCTAGAATAGGGAAACCGCATAGTTGGTCCCCAGATACTCCGCTGGGGGGGAACCCGCGGCTGCCCCACTTTCGAACCATTCCGGACCCGATGTTGTGGGCACGGAGTGGTATCAAAACCTTGGCGGATGTTTCCTGCCCGCAGGGGTTGCTTCCATATGATGAACTGAAACGTAGGTACGGGCTACGTAACTCCATGTTTTTTAGATACATTCAGCTCCGGCATGCCTACAGCACACAGTTTCCATGTGCTATTGCTCTGGAGGCATCCCCTGTGGAGACCATTCTGTCCCTACCAAATGAAAAGAAAACGCTGTCGACTCTATATGCAGTTCTAAATAGTATTGATACATCTGTTGTCTCCCGTCTGTTCTCCAGATGGCAGCGGGATATACCGGAATTGGCGGAGGATGATTGGGAGGAGGGTGTCCAACAATATCTACCCCTTATGATCTCCTCTAGAGACAGATACACCCAACTTAGATTTATCCACCGAGCTTACTACTCCCCAGACCGTTTAGCCAGAATTTATCCTAATAGAACTGGTACGTGTCCTAAATGTGGCTTGGCCTCTGGCACGTTCTTCCATATTGTCTGGTCCTGTGTGCATCTACAGACCTTCTAGAGGGGGGTGGCGTCGGAGATCGGCTCTATAGGCCGATTCGATGTTCCCCGTGATCCACTACCCCTTTTATTAGGGGTTGTGGACATGCTCCCAGCCCCACAGGCTAAAAAACAATTTGTATTCTACTCAGCCTTTTATGCTAGGAAAGCCATCCTAATGAAATGGCAGGACCCTAGCACCCCAACGGTTTCCCAATGGAGAGCCCTGATCAATGCGGCCTTACTGCTCTATAAGTTGACGTACCTGGGAAGGAACTGTCCCAACAAATTTGACAAGATATGGGGCCCCCGGATCAAAGAGAGACCACTCCCTTAATCACTGGGCTCCGGACGGTGTGGGAATCTTTAGCTGGGAGGGTGGTAGCGGTGGGGAGGGCCGGGGACTCTGTCTGCCCGTTTAAGTTGTGTTGGGATGATTTGTGTTTGCTATAAATGTTGGTATCCCACCTGTGCTGATGAGCGGCCCACGGATCTTACTCTCTGAGTGCAATTCCGGCTTATTGGACACACTGCCTAAATGTACTCCGTAATCTGATGTGTTGCTATGCTGCTTTGTCCCGATTTGACTTTTTATTTCTCTTAATGTACCACTGTAAACTGCCATAATTATCATTAAAAAACTTTATGTTAAAAAAACAAAAAAAACCTCAATTGCCACAGTCGCCCAATTAGACGGTGCATTGAGGTCGGCTTGTAAGGATGTTATTCCATAGCTTGGTGTCATCTGCAAAGACAGAAAATGTTACTTTTGATCCTAGACCCAATATCATTTATAAAGATATTAAAAAGTAAGGGTCCCAGCACCGAACCTTGGTGTATACCACTGATAACATTTTATTAGGATATGGTTTACCTTTCTCTCTCTGGGATGCCCGACTTCTGGTGACCCCTTGGTGATTGATAGAAGCCACTGCTGTAGCACTGTCGGATTGAATCCCGACAGGAGAATTCTGCAACCTGAACGTCCAGGCTCTTAGGGCTAGACGCGCTGCCCCGAATCGCTACAATGTTGATAGGCAAGGTCCTTTTGGTTCTGGGCCATTTCTCCTGGACAGACGCTTCTTCCAGGACTGCTCCCCAACCTGAAAGTCTGCCATCTGTTACCACCTTCCAGTTAACCGGTAAGAAGGATTTTCCCTTTTGCAGATTCTCTAATAACCTCCACCAACTGAGGCTATGATGCAATTTTGGCAACACACGTATGGGAAAATCTAGTGCGTGAATCTTGTTCCAGGCTGATAGGATACTGTTTTGCAGCAGTCCTGAATTGAGCATAAGGAACTGCTTTGAATTAAGCCACCATCTTCCCCAACAACCTCATACAAAAAGGCGAATGGAAGGACCCTTCTTTGTCCTGATCCCCTGAACCAGCTCCTTTATGGCGCTGATCTTTGCCCGAGGTAAAAACACTTTCTTCTGGGCTGTATCTATGATCAGACCCAAGTACTCTAATCTTCTTACTGGCTTTAATGAAGATTTCTCTAGGTTGAGGACCCAACCTAGGTATTCCAGGTAGTTGACTGTGGTGACCATGCTTTGGGCCCAAGCGGACTACTGACTGGTCTATTAAGAGCAGGTCGTCCAGGTTTGCTATTGTTATACCTTGAGTTCTTAATTTGGCCAGAGGAAACACCCGAGGAGCAGTAGCTAGACAAAGGCAAGGCTACAAGCTGAACACTTTCTACTTCGAAACGTAGATACTTCTGGTGAGCGGGGAAAATAGGGACATACAGGTATAAATCCTTGAGGTTGATTGATGCCAGAAGTTCTTCTCCCCCTTGTAGGATGGGCTACCTGGCACTGGAGAAAGAGCTTGTTTGAACAAGGGACGTTTACTCTTAACTGGCAAAAAGGGTACTTTTCCTAATATCTTTTGGATATATTTGTCCAAATACTCCCCAAATCGCTTTTCACCACGGAAAGGAAAAACAGAGAGGAGCTTTTTGCAGGGCGCTTCGGCTGACCAACTTTCAACCATAAGATTATACGCATATGTACCAACCCAAGCGTAAAGGCAAGAGGTTTTAAGAATAGAATCTCTGATTGTGTCAATTGCAAAACACAAAGCCGCTGGCAAGCTCAGCCAACTCTTGGCCCTGCTGTTCAGGGAACACCGATTACCTGTTTCAAATGGTCTCTCAAGGACTGATATAATCCAACTGCCAAGGAGAATTTTTTTTTTTTTTCAGGAATTCCAATTTTTAGATCATCAGTTGGATCCCTAAGCATTTAAGCATCGTCAACCGGACAAGTCAAACTTTTATTCACAGAGGATATAGCAGTGTCAATTGTCGGTATACTCCACATCTTAGTAAATTTTTCCTCCATAGGATAAAGTGTTGAAAACTTTAGGAAGGAACAAGTGCTCATCTGGGTGATCCCACTGAGAATACATGAGCTTCTCTAGTAATGAATGGACAGGAAAGGCATGTAAGGCTTAAGTAGGCTTTAGTGAACCCAAAACGGGAAGTGGGCTCTTCAACCCACTCTGTTAAGGGTAGCTTAAATGTGGACCATTTCAGTAAGAGAATGCACCAGCAACTTCTCAGCATGTGAAGCTGAAGAAGGTCCTTCCCCATTTGATTCCTCGGAAGAGGAATCATCAGCCTCTTCATGGTCCCCCGAGGGGGATTCATCTTCCCTTTTCCACAGTTCCTCCGTTTGAGGATCCTGGGTGGTAGGAGGGAACCCAAAGCATTTTCTTCCACTCTGAAGATGTGATTAAAGTCACTAATCTTTCCTCTAAACCATTCATAGTTGGGGAGAAAACCCGCTTGGTTATATATAGACAGGGGCTGACGTGTCAGAAGCAATTGCAGCCCCTGATGACGCGCCCCGCGCCCGCCCCTCCCCCAATGGCTCACTCTGACCAGCCTCCCTAGATCGGGATGGTGTTGCAGAGGGAGGGTCCTTAGGGTGACCCCTTTGAGTCCTTGGTTTTTTTGGCATTTGTACCACCTCCTCTGGTCAGAGGGTACTACCAAAAAAATGCACCCACTGCTGAGCAATAGTCCAGCAACTTCCGCTGCTATTAAACTCAGCCTGATGCTTAAGTAAATGTGCGTGGGAATGCCTGTGGTAACAGACACAATCTTCACCATTCACGACCCTGTCATGGTAAAGGATCAAGTAGGGTTCCCTGCACGAAAGGGCCACCAACTGACACACTTCTAACTGGGGGGAGCAAAATGAGTTGTCCCCTGCATAAAGGTTAGGACCAGCGAATGGGAGGCTAAAGGCCTTTGGAAGAATACTGACAGGGCCGAAATCTGACCTCTGATTGTACTCAAAGCCAATCTGGTTTCCACAGCTGACTGGGAGAATTCTCTTTTCTACAAACACGTATTTCCGAGGATTCCATTTTTTTTACTTCACACCAAGCAATATAAAAGCCTTCCAGATCTTATGATAGATCTTCCTAGTGAAAGCTTTTCTAGTATTCACTAGGGTAGACACCACTGGTCCCCGAAATGCCACGGTCCTTTAACACCCTGCCTTCAATAGCCATGCCATCAAATTTAGGGACTGTAAATTAGGGTGGAATATAGGACCTTGAGACAGTAGATCAGGGAGTCGTGGAAGCGTCCATAGCCCATCTATTGTCAGTCTCACAATCTCTGGGAACCAGGGCCTTCTGGGCCAGGCTGGTGCCACCAGAATGACTGGAACCCCCTCTCCGAATCCTGCACAACAAAATGTGTAAGGAGAGGGATCAGAGGGAAAGAATAAACCAAGGCGTACTGGCTCCATGGAACTACCAGAGGATCTTGTTTGGGACACAAACTGCTGTAGCTTGATGTTGAACCTGGATGCCAGTAGGTTGACCTCTGGCCATCCAATGCTGTCAAAATTTCATGGAACACCCCTGGGTGTAGGGACCGTTGCCTCGGGCAGATCTGCTGGTGGCTGAGAATCTGCCTTCCAGTTCTCTCCTCCCGGAATATGGACTGCCGATATCATTGGCAAATGTCCCTCTGCCTAGGCTAGTATGTGGTTAACCTCCTTCAGAGCTAAAATGACTCCAGGTACAGCATTGGTGGTTTATATAGACCACTGCTGTGGCTTTGTCAGACTGAACCCTGATAGGGCAGGCCTGAAGCTCCACCATCCTGGACCGTAGGGCCAAACGTACTGCCCATAATTGCAGGACGTTGATGGGCAAGATCTGTTCTGTCCTTGACCATTTACCCTGAGCTGTGAGCCCCTCTAGGGTCGCTCCCCAGCCTGAGAGACTGGCATCTGTAGTCAGTTCTCTCCAAGTAACCGGGAGGAACGATTTTCCCTTTCGCAGGTTCTGATCCTGCAACCAGCAGTTTAGGCGAACAGATGAGTACATTGGATAATCCAGGGCTTGTCCTTCTGTTCCAAGCCAACAAGCTGTCTTGTTGTTAAAGGCCTGGAATGGAACTGGGCATAGGGCACTGCCTCAAAGGACGACACCATCCTCCCTAGAAGACTCATACAGAGCTGAATGGAGGGTTATCTAGTGCCTCTTATCTGACGCACCTGATCCTTCAGGACACAGATCCTTACGGCTTAGACCGCATCTAGGATCAGACCTAAATACTTTGAGCTGGTCTAAAGGTTGACTATTAGGTATTTATGATCCAGCCTAAGCTTTCCAAATACCAAACTGTGCAAGTTATGCTCTGTTCTAGAGCCTGCAGTGAGTGATCTCTGAGCAGGAGATCATCCAGATACCCGAGCACCAAGATCTCTTGGGCCCATAAAAGACCCAGTACTGGTGCTAGGACCTTTGTGAACAACCGGGGAGCTGTAGCAAGCCCGAAGGTTAGAGCCACAAATTGAGAAAAGGACATTCCTCTACTGCACATCGCAGAAACCATGGATGAGGCTGCAAGGAACATGTAAACACGTGTCCTTTATAAATCCATGGAGGCTAGAAAGTCTCCCATCTGGAGTGAGGCTACTACTGAGTGGACAGACTCCATCCAAAAGGACTGGATCAGTAGATACTGGTTCAGGGATCTTGGGTCCAAAATGGGCCTTGTGTCCCAGTTTGGTTTTTGAACAGTAAACAGGTTCAAGTAAAACCGTGAGCCCCTTTTCAGGTACAGGAACCTCTACAATCACCCCTTGATGCACCAAATGATGTAACCAGTCTCTATTTGGAGGATCCAAGGGAACTCTGGATCTTAGAAACCTCTGAAGGGGAACCCCCTGAAACTCCAGCTTGTAACCGTGGGATATAGTTGAGGTGACCCACTCGACCTGAACTATTGTTCTCCAAATGTCCACAAAGTGCAGCAGCCTTCCCCCCCACCAGATAGTTTTGGACCCAGGGATTTTTCTGGTCCTGGCCTTACAGCTTTCCTCTGGCTCTAGTGCCCTATTGGTGGCAGAACTGCCTTGGCACTGACACACTTGAGGAAGCAGTCCGAGAGACGCCTGGTGCTTTTCTTCACAGGAAGTAGAGAACTGTTCCCTCAGGAAATGTTTTGGATAGATTTGTCCAAATGATCACCAAATAAACGTTCACCATGAAAGTGGAAACCAGCCAATAACTTTTTACAAGGAAGCTTGGCTGACCAGTTCTTAACCACTTAACAACCGGCCCATAGCCGAATGATGGCTACAGGGCGGTTGTCTAACTCTGGGAGGCCGTCATATGACGTCCTCCCAGAATTCCGCTCTCGTGCGCCCCCTGGGGCGCGCACTCGAGAGCATCCGTGACCGCCGGGTCTGCATCACGGTAAACGGCCGCTCGTCGCGGCCGTTTACCACGTGATCACTCTGTCAAATGACGGAGTGATCACTTGTAAACAAACCGGCGTCATGTTATGACACCGGTTCCTCCCTCCCCCTCTCTGTACCGATCGGTACAGCGGAGGGGGAAGAGATTAGTGTCAGCAGCGCTGTGGGCTGCATCTGCAGTGCCCACATCACTGCTCACTGAAATTTAACCCCTCAATTCCCCGCCAATACCCAGCCATACTCGGTGATTCCCTCATAGACATACACACACACCCCCCCCCCCCCGGTGCTTCTACCGACTCGCCAATACGATCAAAAGCCAGAATCTCTTTTTTTCAGGCTTCCCAGCTTAGAGGTGAGATGTGGGGTCTTATTGACTCCATATCTCACTGTAAAGAGGACCTGTCATGCCGTATTCCTATTACAAGGGATGTTTACATTCCTTGTAATAGGAATAAAAGTGATCAAAAAATAAATTTTTGGGGGAAAAAAAAATGTCAAACTAAAATAAAGTAAAATGAACAAAAAATAAAAATACATTTTAAAGTGCCCCTGTCCCCATGTGCTCGCATGCAGAAGCGAACGCATACGCAAGTCCCGCCCACATATGAAAACTGTGTTCAAACCACACATGTGAGATATCGCTGCGAACGTTAGAGCGAGAGCAATAAAATTCTACCCCCAGACCTCTGTAACTCAAAACATGTAACCAGTAAAAAAAAAAAAAAAAAAAAAAAAAAAATTTAAAGCGTCGCCTATGGGGAATTTTAAGTAGCGACGTTTGGTGCAATTCCATGAGCGTGTGCAATTTTGAAGAGTGACATGTTAGGTATCCATTTACTCGGCGTAACTTCATCTTTCACATTATGCAAAAATTGGGCTAACTTAACTGTGTTTTTTTTTTTGGCACAAAACTTTTTTTTCCAAAAAAAAATAAATAAAAAAAATAAAAAGCATTCGAAAAATTGCTGCACAAATACCGTGCGAGATAAAAAGTTGCAACGACCACCATTGTATTCTCCAGGGTGTTTGCTAAAAAAACATATATAATGTTTTGGGGTTCTATGTAATTTTCTAGCAAATAAATGATGATTTTTACATGTAGGAGAGAAATGTTAGAATTGTCCTGGGTGCTCCAGAACGCCTGATGGCGCTCCCTGCATGTTGGGCCTCTGTATGTGGCCACACTGTGTAAAAGTCTCACACATGTGGTATTGCTGTACTCGGGAGTAATAGCAGAATGTGTTTTGGGGTGTAATTTGTGGTATGCATATGCTGTGTGTGAGAAATAAACTGATAATATGACAATTTTGTGGGAAAAAAAAAAAAAGTAAAAAAAAAAATAAAAAAATAATATCTTGATTTTGCAAAGAATAGTGGGGAAAAAAAATGACAACTTCAAAAAACTCATGTCTCTTACTAAATACCTTGGAATGTCTTCTTTCCAAAAAGGGGTAATTTGGGGAGTATTTGTACTTTTCTGGCATGTTAGCGTCTCAAGAATTGAAATAGGCCATCAGTACTACAGGTGTGATCAATTTTCAGATATTGGCACCATAGCTTGTGGACTCTAACTTTCACAAAGACCAAATAATTAGGGATGCACCGAATGGGTTTTTTGGTGCCGAAACCGATACCGAAAATGAAAAATACACTAGGCCGAAAACCGAAACCGAAACAGCACCGATACCGAAAACGACTGTTTTTAAAAAATATTTTTATACAGGAGGTGGTCAGAGACTGGCGACACGGTACAGGAGGTGGTCAGAGACTGGCGACACGGTACAGGAGGTGGTCAGAGACTGGCGACACGGTACAGGAGGTGGTCAGAGACTGGCGACACGGTACAGGAGGTGGTCAGAGACTGGCGACACGGTACAGGAGGTGGTCAGAGACTGGCGACACGGTACAGGAGGTGGTCAGAGACTGGCGACACGGTACAGGAGGTGGTCAGAGACTGGCGACACGGTACAGGAGGTGGTCAGAGACTGGCGACACGGTACAGGAGGTGGTCAGAGACTGGCGACACGGTACAGGAGGTGGTCAGAGACGGGCGACACGGTACAGGAGGTGGTCAGAGACGGGCGACACGGTACAGGAGATGGTCAGAGACGGGCGACACGGTACAGGAGATGGTCAGAGACGGGGGACACGGTACAGGAGATGGTCAGAGACGGGGGACACGGTACAGGAGATGGTCAGAGACGGGGGACACTGTACAGGAGATGGTCAGAGACGGGGGACACGGTACAGGAGATGGTCAGAGACAGGGGACACGGTACAGAAGATGGTCAGACTGGGGACATGGTACAGAAGATGGTCAGACTGGGGACATGGTACAGGAGATGGTCAGACTGGGGACATGGTACAGGAGATGGTCAGAGAGGACGTGGTACAGGAGGCATCCCCCATTGCAGCCAGTGTGTCCCATTGCAGCCCGTGTGTCCCATTGCAGCCTGTGTGCCATTTTGCAGCCAGCCTGTGCAGGGAAGATAGCCGCCTCCGCCGCCTGTTTGATCACAGCACCGGGAACATCACAGCTTTCATTTCAATAGCTGTGTGTTCCCGGCCGCGCACCGTCACACGCAGCCCCTCCCCCTTGTCCGGGCACTTTGATAGACAGATCATCTATCCAAGTGCCCGGACAAGGGGGAGGGGCTGCGTGTGACGGCGCGTGGCCGGGAACACACAGCTATTGAAATGAAAGCGGTGATGTTCCCAGGGCTGTGATCAAACAGGCGGCTCTCCTGCGCTATACACCCCCCATGATGGGCGTCACCGGGGGCGGAGCCCTGCCCCCACCCAGGCCACGCCCCATTTTCGGCTCCATTATTGGCAGTTTTTCTCTTTCGGCAAATTGCCGAAAAGGGCATTTTCGGCCGATATGTTTCGGCGGCCGAAATTTCGGTGCATCACTACAAATAATATTCACCAATTTGTACTTATTTTTACCAAAGATGTGTAGTAGTATAAATTTTGGCCAAAATTTATGAAGACAAATTACTAATCTGCTAAATTTTATAAACAAACAAAAAAATAAAAAAAAATTTCTTCAACAGAATTCAGTATTTTCTTTTATAGCAGAAAAAATAAAAAACCGAGCGGTGATTAAATACCACCAAAAGAAAGCTCTGTGTGTGAAAAAAAGGAGGACAAGTGTTGCATGACTGAGTAATTGTTATTCAAAATGTGAGAGCACCGAAAGCTGAAAATTGGTCTGGTTATTAAGGGTGTTTAAGTGCCCAGTGGTCAAGTGGTTAAGCTTTTGGAAAAAATACACTTTTTTGAATTAAAAAATAAAAAACAGTAAAGTTTTTTTTTATATTGTGAAATATGTTACGCCAAGTAAATTGATACCCAACATGTCACGCTTCAAAACTGCGCCCGCTCGTGGAATGGTGACAAACTTAACCTTAAAAATCTCTATAGGAGACGATTAAAATTCTAGGGCTAGAATTATTGCTCTCGCTCCAATACCTCACATGTGTGGTTTGAACACCGTTTTCATATGAGGGACCTACTCACATATGCGTTCGCTTCTGCACAAAAACTCGCCGGGATGGGGCGCGTTTTAAAAAATTTTATTTTACATTTTTTTTTTTTTTAACCAAGTTAAAAAAAAAATAATAATAATAATAATAATAAATTGTGTCACTTTTATTCCTAAAAGCATTACAGGACCTCTTAAATATGACGTCACTTCCGCCCTGCAGTGATATGGAGACGGGTGGGGGCCATCTTTCCCTCACTCGTTGCCATACACGGGCAAGGGATAGACGCGATCGCCACTTACCGGAGCCGTCGGCAGCGGTGGAGGCAGAGGGTACCGGATTGCAGCAGAAGGGGGGTCCTCTCTTCCGCCGCCAATAAACGTGAGCTCGCGGTGAATCCGCTGCAGAAACCACTTTTATCTTCAACCAGACCGCTCACGGAAGAAGAGGATACCGGGGATTATAGCAGCTAGCTGCTGCTATAACAACGATATCCTCCAACAAAGTACCGACGTATATCGTCGTAAGCAGGTCCGAAAGTGCTTAAGGCGTCAACAGCAAAACACAGCGCTCAAGGAATATCTGTCTTATTTTCAGCCAGATCATCCTCCCAGTTAGGCCTGTCAGGCCGTCTGACCCCGATCCTTTATCGACTGGCAGATACCAATTACTGCAACAGCTGGCTGAATAAGCAAAAGAAAAAGAAGCAGCTTTTAATTACTTGTCAACAGGGTCTTTCAAGGCCTGTGCCTTATCTACCAGACAGGTTAAATTCTTTTTTAAGGAAGAGAACGCTGCATCTACGGCTTGCATCCTCCACTTCTTAAACTTTTCATTCATGGGATATAAAAAAGGGAAAACCTTAGGAGAGACAAAAATCCTGTCAGGATGTTCCCAATCAGCATACACCGCCTGTTCCAACAGAGGGTGTAAGGGGAAGGCCTGTGCGGCCTGAAGAGGCCTTAGGGACTCCAAAGAGGACCAGGGGGGCTCAGTAACTTCTGTAAGAGGCAACTTAAAGGCAGAACGAACCATCTCGGTAAGAGACTGGATCAAAGGCCTTTGCGACTGAGAGGCAGACATCAACTGGATAACCTTTTGTCCAGATTGCTTGGAAGCAGGATAATCCGCCAGGCCCTCCACAGAATCCTGAGCTTTTAGCTCTTCCCCATCCCCAACCCATTCCTGCTCCAAACTAGGAGGCTCCAGGGAGGGGGAGGGGGGGGGATCTGTCACGCTTCTTGCCACCCTGCAAGATGGAGGCAGTTATGCCAGCAATCCTGTGCTCTAACCCAGATAGTTCTGAGGACAGTTCATCCAGATACCGGATAGGCTTAGATTGCCCGGAAGCCTCTGGTCCTTCAGGGGATACAACACTAGGGATACGACTAGGTTCATCAGAACTACTGACATAGGTGTGCCCTTCCCTGTAGCATTAGTCCCACTCCTCTTTCTTGAAGACATTTACTAGCCACAAAAAGAGTACCTGGGTGTAGTATTAACACACCTTAGAAGGGAGACTCTTTAACAGGGCTCACCAAGCCCCTATGCAACAATCATGCTAAGCAACTTTAGCCTGCCAAGCAAAACCTGGTAACCCGGGTAAGGAGAAATCAACCACTCCAAAAGTCTGATTCAGAGCCTGCTCTGTGTCCCACATATGTCTTCTGTAAGTGCTTGGCATACACAGCTCAAATAAGTTGGCTGAGCGCTGGAACGTCCTGCGCATGCATACTGTGCCGAACGGGTGTGGCTGTATTAGTGTATGGTGCTAATCTTCATGTGCCCAGATAAAGGCTATGGCGCATGTGGGGCGAAGCCACATACACCATGGCCGTCAAACTGCTGAGCACAGCGCCACTCTTGCCAACGCACGTGCACCATGGCGAACCAAGGCAAAATGGCGCACCGTCAAGGTTATATAGGTGATCACCTCCTGTCTAAAGACCTTTGGTCTACCAGTGTCCATTCACCTGGAGATAAAGTATAACCCAGTAGGTAATGAATATTAGCCTAACTGTGTCCCGCGATGTATGAAAAAGAAAGCGCTATCCTGCATGGCTGTGGGCCGTTAACTGCCAAGAGCATAAAAAAAATTAAAAATGTGTGCGTTTCACCATTGGCAACTGTACCCTAAATTCATCCGGAGACAAGTGCTGCAGTGTGTGTGTGTGTGCGCAATTTTCCCATCAAGAATCAAGCCTGGAGGCCAGCATCTACCGAAGGCTCCAACACGTGTTGGCTTTTGTTCCAGTCTATTAATGCACCATCAAGAAATGTCGCCTTTGATCAGCCCAACTAGACAGTCTTGAGGTTTAGGTTGTTTGCTAGCTCAGGCTAATGAAAGCATTGTTACATGACTTTGTTCATGTAGCTACAAATGCAAAAATGGAAACTATATAGCAGCATTTGCTCACAGCTATTTCATATACATTTTTATATTTTTTCCCTTATGCAGTGTTGAAGAGTAACAATGTTACATACTCTTTAGCACTTTTAGTTCCTTCTTTGCTTCTTTCTCAGACTCATGCTTTTTCTTGGGCTTTTCCTTGACCAATTCAACTTTCTTTGTTTCCTTATTCTAGTGATAAAACAAAAATGAGTTAGACATTGCATACTAGACACAAAGCAATGGACTGGTCAATTAGGTTAACAAGACGGGAAAAAAAAAAAAAAATTGCATTACCCATGAGGTACAAGTGAGATACCCTTTATTGATTAACTGTAGTCACCACTCTGAGGAATGATGAAAGGTTTCTAAAAATAAGCAGCTAGTCCAGTTAACATTCATCGGCGACTACTAAAATATTTTAGAAACCTTTGTCTGCGCATGTGTGCGTATGCATGCGCATGTATTTCTGCGTGCATGCGTCTGCACGTGTGTGTGTGTGTGTGTGTGTGTGCGTGCGCATGTTTCTGAATGTATGTGTGGCGTGCTTTTGTAGGGCTTGTGTGTGACATAAGCCAGGACTGCTGCTTCTCTGAAAAGCAATCCATACACAGATAGCTTTTGAAAGGCTGTAAAGAGGCATTATGTTGCCTCCTCTCCACCTGTTTTAAGCCCGTAAATGCAGCATCCCTATACCACAACTGTGCAATCCACACAGTTGTGGGGTAGTTGCAGTGCAGCCCCATTCACCCTGGGTATACCTCCGGCTGCAGCCACAGCATGTGTACACCCCCAGCTGCTCCCTCTGCAGCTAAAAGGGGAGAAGTTGGGGGTGGTAAAAACAGCTTAACCATGTGGTTTTACTGCCCCTCCAACCTGACATGTGAACAAGCCCATTCATTTCAATGGACTTCCCTACCCACAAAAATGCAGGGAAAGAAGTCCAAGTTTTTTTTGTTTTTTTAAATTGCACTGCACCATAAGCACCCCACGTTTTCCAATGTGTGGGGTACCATTAAGAATTAACGGTACCCTTAAAGAGCAGAGCATTCTTCTGTGTGTCGGGAACAAGCATGACAAAGGCAAGAGAATTCTTGTTAAGCAGTCTATTAGTGCTCAGACGGACACACTCAGAACGAATTTTAATGGTTCAAAGAATGTCAGCCAAATTGGTCTGCCCTCATGCATGTTCACTTCATCAAATCTGGCCCTCTTTGAAAAAAGTTTGGACACCTCTGCTATATAGCATTGCAAAATCCTTCTAAGCCTCTCATCATTCATGTCATTTATTATGCAATTGCCAGTCAGCGCCCATCAGTCAAACTGTCACATGACATAAAAAAAAAAATAAAAAAAATAAAGTAAAGTATCGGTACAAAAAAAAAAAAAAGTGGTATCGGGACAACCCTACTAAATTCATAATTTTCATTAGACACTTACTTCTACCAAGGAGTCCACAGATTTCCTAACTTTGTCATCAGTACTAGGCCTCTTCGGAACTGGAACCGGCAGGTTTTCCGCAGCCAGGGCTTCTTTCAACTTTTCAACTGATTTTTGCTTTTTCTTATCCTGCTGGCTAAAATCCACCAACACAGGCTTGGAGTCATTTTTCTTTTTGTGCTTCTTTTTCTTTTTTTTCAGTTTCACTTCATCCATTTCCTCTTCAAAAGGACCCCCAAAAGAGAGCTCCTCTGCTTCATATGGAGGGGTGGCTTCTGGATTTCTGAGGTCTTCATCCTGACCCACTTTGTCTCGGTCTTCTGAAAGAACATCGCTGTTTACACTAACAGTCTCTGCCTCCGGTTCTACAGGCGATGTTTCTTCCTTAGACAGCTCTAATCCCAGTGATTTTTTGGGTTTCTTTTCTTTCAGGTCCTCTTTCACTTTCAATTTAGTGTCCTTGGCTTCTTCCTTCTTGGACTTTTTAGAGTCCTTAGTGTCATCCTTCTTAGATTTCTTGCTGCCCAGGTCTTCTTTGCTTTCTGACAGTCTTTTCTTTGGTTTAGATTCAGTAGACTGGCTCTCTGGTTCCCCTTCAGGCTTGGGCTTTTCCTTGGATTTTCCAGATTTAGTTTTTTTCTTTTTCAGCTCCTCTTGCAGTTGATCATCTTCATCCTGATTAGATTTCTTTTTCTTTTTCTGTGGGGTCTCCTCTTTTGAGTCACTGTCAGATTCAGCCTCAAAAAGATCCCCAAGAGACAATTTGGGCTAAAGAGAAGAGGAAAGAAATAAATAAATATTCTAAGATGGAGGTATACGACAATCATCCCTATAACAATTTTAGTATAAAGTTAACAAAAACCTAGAGCCAATAAAAACCGATTGGACTAGATCTTATTAGAAGCCCAAATCCCAGGAAAAGCATTACCCCCTCCCCAGCATATACCTATATTTTCTCAGCTTTCCCATTGCTCGGTTCAGCACTAGGAAGCAAATGAAATACTCCAGTGTATAATGGAAGCATGCAACTCATTCCATGTAACAGCGCTAGGCCAATCAGCACTGTCACACGGGACCATGGCTTTGTAGCTTACACAGAAATTTCTTCAACTGAACAGAAAGGAGTAAAAAAGGAAGTCAAGGATATGCTGACGAAGAGGGCAAAAAGGTGTATGGTGAACCTACCAACAATTATGAAAAAAAAAAAAAAAAAAAAAAACTAAGCAACACAACACCACTCACTGCTAGTGTATCCTAGCAGAGTGGTGTCATTTGTTGTAATGCTTTTACTCAATAGACTGATCTTGAACATGTTATTCTCCTGTGTGCACATTCACATATGTGAGCTTTTACTGGAAAACTGTAATTTATGCTTTACATTTTTTTATATTTTTTGACTTACCGTAAAATCCATTTCTCTGAGTTCATTGACAGACACAGTGCTCCATTATTCAGAATAGGGTTATATCACCTCCGTACAGGAGGCAGAAGGAAAAAAAACAAAAAAAGGAAGGACTTGCAGTCCTAAGTGATATACACACCCCTCTCTGCTATAGGTCTTTAGTTTAGTAACAAGTAGTGTCAGAGGCATCAAAACTTCTTAGAGCGGTAGGTGCCGTGTCCGTCAATGAACTCAGAGAAATAGATTTTACGGCAAATCAAAAATCCCATTTTCTTTCGTTCATTGGCAGACAGCTCTCCATTATTCAGAACCATAGGGACGTCCCAAAGCAGTGCCAAACATGAGGGGTGGGGACAAGGCAAAATTCCCCATGCTAATACAAGAGCCAACCAGGTAACAGGAGCTCAACACAGAACTGGAGCCCAACCTGAATACACCTTCAAGACTGAACAGCAGCCCGCAACACCTTGCAGCCAAAAGAAGCATCCTCAGATGCCAGCACAACCACATTGTAGAATTTATCGAAAGTGTACACCGACAACCAAGTGGCAGCCTTGTAAACCAGCTCCTGATGATGGAAGGCCCAAGAAGCAGTAAGCAGCCAAGTAGAATGCACCATAACAGGGAAAGGGGGAACCCAACCCCTGATAGAATAAGCCAGAGTCATAGTCTGTCTGACCCATCTAGAAAGGTTGCAGAAGAAGCAGGCAGCCCCTTTTTTGACCCATCCATGATCACAAACAGCAAGTCCGATCTCCAACAAGACCCCGTGACTGCCAACTACACCTGAATCACCCAAACACATCCAGGACATTAAAAGGTAAAGAGAGAGAGAGAGAGAGAGAGAGAGAGAGAGAGAGAGAGAGAGAGAGAGAGAGAGAGAGAGAGAGAGAGAGAGAGAGAGAGAGAGAGAGAGAGAGAGAGAGAGAGAGAGAGAGAGAGAGAGAGAGAGAGAGAGAGAGAGAGAGAGAGAGAGAGAGAGAGAGAGAGAGAGAGAGAGAGAGAGAGAGAGAGAGAGAGAGAGAGAGAGAGAGAGAGGAGAGAGAGAGAGAGAGAGAGAGAGAGAGAGAGAGAGAGAGAGAGAGAGAGAGAGGAGAGAGAGAGAGAGAGAGAGAGAGGAGAGGAAGAGGAGAGAGAGAGAGAGAGAGAGAGAGAGAGAGATACTTGTGTGTGTGTATATATATATATATACACACAGTGCTTTATAAAGTGCTTCAATAGTAAAACAGAAAAACAGAAAAAATATTCCAGTGCACACTACAGGGCTGATGAACAAAATTCTACATGCAATATCATGTGTTAAAATGAAAAACAAAGTCCATTCCAATTTAATGGAATCCACCGATTCCATTGCCTCAGCAAGGCAGGTACACATCAGCTCAGCGGTTTAACGATTTCAGCTTCTGTCTAGAGTGGTGCACTGCAGCACCCACTAAATGCGATTACCCTAAGAAAGGGACGTCTGTTACTTTTGTAATATTATATAAAACTGTATTACACTATCACATTTCCTCTGTCCTATTGTTCTATGGAAAAAAGCACAAGAAACTAGTCCAGGGCCAAAGCACAGACATTGAACCCAGAGGCTGTTCACAAGCGCATTTTGACCAAGCTTAGCTGCAAGGTCACACGCTCTAAGGTGAGCGCATATACCTAAGGGGGAGCACAAGAGTGGACAAAAGTGCACATTTTTGTTATTTCCAATAGAATTAGTGGATTGGATTAAATTGGAATGGACTATGTTTTTCATTTAACGCACGATATAGCGTGAAGAATTTCGCACATTAACACTTTAGTGCACTGGAATAATTTTCTGTTCTTTTCACTATTGAAGCAATAATATATATATCTCATTTCTGCACATTACTTTGTTGTCACAAGGTATAATCTTCAACAATTGGTATATAACAATATTTTGATTGATGTAAATAGTAGCAATAGCCTGTGTGGTGGTCACATGGTAAGATCTAGATAGCGTGGCACTTTATGTTGTAGTTTAACCACTTGAGGACCGCCGTATTGCCAATGTACGTCAGCACAATGGCACAGGCAGGCACAATCACGTACATCTACGTGATTGCCTTCCAGCGGTGGGGGGGTCCGATCGGACCCCCTCCCGCTGGTTACGGCAGTCCGATTCGGTCCAGGAGCGCTCCGTGATGAGGGGATGGCCGTTGGTTTTCGGCCACCCCCTCTGGATCGCTCCTGGCCAATGAGAAGCTTCCTCCCCTGTGTATTGTTTACACAGGAAGGAGGAAGTGATGTCATTCTCCTCGGGGCGGTCTTTTTGACCGGACTACGAGGAGAAGACAGAAAGTAAGTGTGCACCAACACTACACTGACATGTAGGTACACACAGGCACACAAACCCCCCCCCCCGATCGCCCCCCGATCCCCCCCCGCCCGCCCTCCCCCCCCAGTCACAGTGTCACTGATTGCATTGATCATTTCTTTACTGATCAATGCATTCAGTGTCAGTTGTGACAGTAAAAACTGTCAGGACAGTTAGTGTTAGGTCCAGGGTAGCCCCCATCACCCCCCAATAAAGATTTAACCCCCTGATTGCCCCTAGAGTTAACCCTTTCACCCCCTTTTGCCAGTGTCACTAAGCAATCATTTTTCTGATCGCTGCATGTGTCGCTAGGTAGCTAGTTATTTTTTTAGGTTCACCGCCAGGTTTTTATAGCGCTAGGTACCCCGATATACTACCCAATAATGGTTTTAACCCCTTGATTTCTGCTAGTTAACCCTTTCACCCCCTTTTGCCAGTGTCACTAAGCGATCGTGTTTCTGATCGCTGCATTAGTGTCGCTACAGTCGCTAGGTAGCTAGTTATTTTTTTAGGTTCACCGCCAGGTTTTTATAGCGCTAGGTACCCCGATATACTACCCAATAATGGTTTTAACCCCCTGATTTCTGCTAGTTAACCCTTTCACCCCCTTTCACCAGCGATCACAGTATAAGTGTCACTGGTGACGCTGGTTAGCCAGTTAGTTATTTAGGTTCCCCGTCAGGTTTTTATATAGCGCCAGGGACCCCCATATACTACCTAATAAAAATTTGAACCCCCTGATTGCTCCTAGTTAACCCTTTCACCACTGATCACCGTATAAGTGTTACGGGTGACTCTGGTTAGTTTGTTTTTTATAGCATCAGGGCACCCACCATTTATTACCCAATAAAGGTTTAACCCCCTGATCACCCGGCGGGTGATATCAATTAGGTTTTAGGGTCAGGGTCTGCGTCGCCCCAGGCAGCGCTAGGTTAGTGCCAGTACCGCTAACACCCACACACAAAGCATACACCTCCCGTAGTGGTATAGAATCTGAACAGATCAATATCTGATCAGATCAGATCTATACTAGCGTCCCCAGCAGTTTAGGGTTCCAAAAAAACGCATTGTTAGCGGGATCAGCCCAAATACCTGCTGGCACCTGCGTTTTGCCCCTCTGCCCAGCCCACCCAAGTGCAGTATCGATCGATCACTGTCACTTACAAAACACTAAACACATAACTGCAGCGATCGCAGAGTCAGGCCTGATCCCTGCCATCGCTAACAGGTTTTTTGGTAGCATTTTATATTCAAATCCGGAAGGCAGTGCTTGGTTTTCGGGGTCCCGTACGTGGCTAGGCTCCCAAAAAGTCCCCCACATGTGGTATCCCCGTACTCGGGAGAAGCAGCAGAATTTATTTTGGGGTGTAATTTGACTTCTGCCCATAGCATGTGTGAGCAATATATCATTTAGTGACAACTTGGTGCAAAAAAAAAAAAAAGTTTGTAATATTCCCGCAACTTGTGGCAAAATATAAAATATTCCATGGACTCAACATGCCTCTCAGTAAATAGCTTGGGGTGTCTACTTTCCAAAATGGGGTCATTTTGGGGGGTTGTGTGCTATTTTGGCATTTTATGGCCTTCGAAACTGATAGGTAGTGAGGAGTTAAATCAAAAATTTGCACCCTTAGAAATCCTGAAGGTGGTGATTGGTTTTCGGGGTGCCGTGCGCGACTAGACTCCCAAAAAGTCCCACACATGTGGTATCCCCATACTCGGGAGAAGTAGCGGAATATATTTTGGGGTGCAATTCCACATATAACCATGGCATGTGTGAGCAATATATCATTTAGTGACAACTTTTTGTAAAAAAAAATTTTTTATTTTTTTTTGTCATTATTCAATCCCTTAGGACAAAAAAAATAAATATTCAATGGGCTCAACATACCCATCAGCAATTTCCTTGGGGTGTCTACTTTCCAAAATGGGGTCATTTGGGGGGGATTTGTACTGCCCTGCCATTTTAGCACCTCAAGAAATGAGATCGGCAGTCATAAATTAAAAGCTGTGTAAATTCCAGAAAATGTACTCTAGTTTGTAGACGCTATAACTTTTGCGCAAACCAAAAAATATACGCTTATTGACATTTTTTTTACTAAAGACATGTGGCTGAATAAATTTTGCCCTCAATGTATGACTAAAATTTAGTTTATTCGATTTTTCTTATAACAAAAAGAAGAAAATATCTTTTTTTTTCAAAATTTTCGCTCTTTTTCCATTTATATCGCAAAAAAAAAAAAAAAAAAAAAAAATAAAAAATCGCAGAGGCAATCAAATACCATCAAAAGAAAGCTCTATTTGTGGGAAGAAAAGGACGCAAATTTCGTTTGGGTGCAATATTGCATGACCGCGCAATTACCAGTTAAAGCAGCGCAGTGCGAAATTGCAAAAAGACCTCTGGTCCTTAAGGTATTTATTGGTCCGGAGCTGAAGTGGTTAAGGCAGTGGTCATCAACCCTATCCTCAGAGCCTACTAACAGACCATGTTTTATGTATTACCTTGGGGAGATGTAGACTAGAATACTGCAATCACTGAGCAGCAAATATCACCTGTGATGCATTTCAGTTATCTTGCAAACCTGGCCTGTTATTGGGCCCTGAGGACAGGGTTGATGACCACTGGGTTAAGGTCAAACCCTTAGGACATTTTGACCTGGGGCACAGGGAAGGCAATACAACATCCTTAGTCAAAAGGAATCAGAGGAGAAACCAAGGACAAGGGGCAAAGAACCACTTCATCTTTGTGGATCACCAGGTAAGAAGTTTGACATGGTAACGCCTACAGCTCTGACGCTCTGCGAGCAGAGGTGATAGCAACCAAAAAAAGCCACCTTCTAATCCATCTGGAAAGGGAACTTCTATGGATACCTTGGTCCCCTTTTTGGGGCCACTGCACAACACTAAGATATGGGAGGATCTCCTAAACTCACTAGACCTTTGTAGATAAAGCAGAAGGCATCTTTTCACATCAAAAAAAAAAACAAAATCTTTAGTCTTCCGCTTTCTTGCAGGAGGAACAAAAACTAGGAAGAACTACCTCCTGGGGCCTGTGAAAGCTGGAAGAAACTTTGGTTAAGTACAAAGGATTGGGCCTCTAAAATCCTCAGGAAAGGGTCCTTCTAGGAAAAATATTCTAGATCAGAACCACTTCTCCCTGACATAGCGAAAAGGTAATCTTTAAAGGAAATCTATTTCAGAGAGGCCTCATGCAATGGCTCAAAAAAGGAGCCCTAGTTAGAGCATTAAGTACCAATGACAGATCCCAGGGAGGAATCTGTTTAACAGCCCAGGCTGAAAGGAGCCCCTTTAGCAAAAGGGTCCTCGGCCAGTCTTCTTTCTGCAAACAGAGACAGGGCAGCAACCTGAACCTTAAGGGTGACGACAGAAAGTACTTTCTCCACTCCTCTTTTGTATATAGGGAGTAGAAAGAATCCAATTCTTTTCTTCTGCCTGGAAACAAAAAAGAAAAAACAACGTTTCCCAAATTTTCCCATAGATATTTCTTGTGACTAACTTACGGCTGTCCAGAATAGTCTCAATAACCCTCTGAGCACCCCCTTAGCTATAGGATGTGCCACTCAGCCTCCAGGCTGTCAAATGGAAGGTCTGAGGGTTTGGATGGAATACTGGCTCTGATGGAGAAGATCCGTCTGCTCCAAGAGGGGCTGGGGGGGGGTTTAGTGAGAGCTCTCAGCAAGGAGAACCAACTCCTCTTGGGCCACCAAGGGGCAATCAGGATAACTGCTGCTTGGTCCTGAACAATCTTCTGAACTACCAGTGGTAAGAGAGGAAAGGCGTCTGCTAGAGTGAAATTCCACAGGAAAAAAAAAAAGAGTGCATCTGTCCCTAAGGACTCCATCTCTCTTTCCAGCAAGAAGAAATCCGGTAGATTTTTGTTGAGACTGGATGAAAAAGATCCACTCTCTGGGCACACCCAACCTTAACATGATCTCCTGGAACATGTCGTGATTCAGTTCCCAGCTGCTGCCACTAAATGTTTACTCTGCTCAGATAGTCCACCAGAACATTTGCTGTCCCACTGTTGTGCACCGCCCTGACTGAAGAGACATTGTTCTCTGCCCAGGACAGAATCTGCTGGCTTAACAATAGAAGAGTATCAGAGTGAGTTCCCCCTTTTTTTTTTTTAATAACTATCAGAAAGCCTGGCTCTACAGTCTTATACAGACACCCCTGCAGCAATCGAAACAATCGGCCAACTAATCGATTATGAAAATAGTTAGTTGGAGCCCTACTGGAAACACAAAACAACTGAGGGTCAGAGGAGAGGCCTTTTAAATTGCTGTAGAGGACGGATGGGGGAAAAGTAGTTTAAAAAGCAAAAAAATTGCCAGAACCAGAGATCCCAGCAGGGAACTAGGTCCTTACTCCTGACTAAGCAGAAAAAAAAATAAAAAAATTGAAGGCTTATAGCAGAGAGGGGGGTGTATCACCTAGGACTGCCCATAGACGTAGCCAATTCTCATTTCTAGCTAGTGTCCTACTCCTGTAGGGGGCAATATAACCCTATGGTTATGAATAGTTGAGTGCTGTGTCTGTCAATGAGCGAAAGAGAAACCCAAGTTTACACGTACAATTACTTACAAGCCAGGTTTTGATTGTTCAGGTTTGTGATAATTTCATGTTAAAGCAAACCTCTAATGTCCCTTTCACACTAGCAGACCAATCTTGTCCACCTGGCTGTTTTTTTTTCAGACGGACCTGATCGGACCACCCATTGTCCTTTATGGAAGCGGCGGATGTCATCCATGGCATTCAATCCATCAAAATACAGCGAAAACAGATGGATTTAAAGTTCGCCATCTGTCCAGATCGAATGACAATTGGATAGAAAACAGTCTGTTTCCTTCCAACAGCCCCATAGAGTGGGCTCTGTCCTTGTCCATTCTGAATAGCAGAGCAGACAGGACCTGTCATCCGCCTGCTCAGTGGGGATAAGTGGAGTGATCCCCTGCCGAGTAGGTGGATTCCGCTCCGACGGATCCATCCTGTGTGAAAGGAAGGGGCCTTAGCAGAACAGCAGATTTAGGCAATTACAATCCAGAAGGAACCCTCATAACTACAAAAACATATTCACATCCAATTTGCAATAGTGTGAACCCAGCGTCAATTATTGTTTTGCAAATTTACCGGTGATTCCTTCTTAGCTTTCTGTTTGCTTTCTGCTTGTTTTCTCCTGAATTCAAGAAGAACTTCTTTACAGTCATCAAGATGGGCCTCCGGCTCCCAGGTGTCACCACTTGAATCATACCCCTTCCAGCGGACTTGGTAAAACACCTTTCCCTGAAAAAATCAAACAAAACGGTGTTAAAGATTAAGAATCAATGATAGGGATATAAAACACACCAATGGCTTGAAGACTGAAGACCCCCAGCATCACCTGTCATGAACTATAAAACTGTTTTATCACACACAATATAGCTTTGCGTCTTCCTATTTTCTCCACCGCTGTGTTAAAGGATAGCTTTTTTTTCCCCCCCAACTACAATGAACACTAACCAAGCCTTCAGTGAAACCCTACATGGAAACGCTTAACGATCACGCAGCCACCATGTGAAGATACTGTATTTAAAACAGTAAATAAGCTAACAAGTCGCAAAATTATAGTAATCACATTAATACCGAAAGACCCTTTCTCAAAGATGAAAAAATACAAAAAGCTGCGCCAACGTAAAATTAATCTCTAAAGACAAAAAACCTCTAAAAAAGGAATTGTGTTGTATATAAGTGAAATGTGAATAATTGATATATTCAAAATTTCCAAATGCATAAAAGAGTCCAAAAAAAATTTAAACAGCAATTATAAAGAATTCATTCTTAGAAAGTTCATAAATGAGTCCATAAATAATCGACAGTTGTAGTCCTAAATGGAGACACCACAGTGGTTGAATACACTCAGATGCGCACAAGTGCCCGTCACCATATAGTGGGTGCGCTTACCAGAAAGAACTTAGGTTGGAGCGTTTATAATTAAATTGTTTGGTCACGCCAGAATACTCCTCTATTTAGTGGGTAAGGCACACAGTGACGCCACCACGTGGTAGGAGAGGAGGACGGGCTCCTGAATGGCGGCCGGCTTTTCATGTCCTTTTTATACACGCTGTATTTATTCGACTTCTATGTAAGTGCACTACTTTTTATTTGAATAAATTGTTCATACAATATCACACTATGTTTGTTCCCTCTTTTCCCTCTGAGCCGCTGAGTGTAATTTCTGGGATCATGGATTAAGATGTTCTCGTAAGAATGCTGTTTCAATGCGGTGAGCTGACCCACTAAATAGAGGAGTATTCTGGCGTGACCAAACGATTTAATTATAAACGCTCCAACCTAAGTTCTTTCTGGTAAGCGCACCCACTATATGGTGACGGGCACTTGTGCGCATCTGAGTGTATTCAACCACTGTGGTGTCTCCATTTAGGACTACAACTGTCGATTATTTATGGACTCATTTATGAACTTTCTAAGAATGAATTCTTTATAATTGCTGTTTAAAATTTTTTTGGACTCTTTTATGCATTTGGAAATTTTGAATATATCAATTATTCACATTTCACTTATATACAACACAATTCCTTTTTTAGAGGTTTTTTGTCTTTAGAGATAAATTTTACGTTGGCGCAGCTTTTTGTATTTTTTCATTGCTGTTGGGTGTTTGTATCACATTTATTGCTGCCGCCTTCATTATAGTTTGATAGTATTTTTTTGTTCGCTCTTCGCGGTTTTACCCAAGCGCAGTTTATTTTTTTCTCTCGTTCTCAAAGATGAGGTATTATATGAGATATGAGCACACTGATAGGTATAGGAAGAGGAGGATCGGTACTACTGTGTGCAAAAACATTGCATAGAGCAGGAAAGTATGGCATGTAAAAAAAAAAAATAAAAAAATAAAAAAAAAAAAAAAAACACACACATTTTACAATAATTTTATTGTAAAAGCATATATGTTAGTCTAGTTCTAACTATTTGATAGTAAGAACAAAAATATGTTTACCGCTATCTTGGGCCCCATTAGATAATTTGTTTCACTGGTGTCCCAGTTAACATGGTGTCACAAGACAGTAAGTCAGGGAAAACCTGCAACAGGGACACTGACAACAGTGAAAAGCTGGGTTTTTAAGCACACTCCTCTACTAGAAAAACGTTTTGAGACCTCAATGGAACTGGCCATACGTTTTCTCTATGGGTGGCCCGGTCTCCACCCTTTGATATGAAAAAAAAAAAAAAAAAAATCTGAGGCACTAGACAGATTTTTTTGACTACATAGCGGTTGGATCCAACCATATGCATCCACTGTATGGGTATTTTTACAGCTGCCAGCAGCAGCAGTGGCTTCTCCCATCCATGCTGCATAGAGAAATCTATGCGTTAACCACTTTCCGATCACCGATGTACGTCCCTACTTTGGGAACGGATATTGTTATGGCAGCAGCTAACTGCCATAACCCCGGTATCCCCGTGTTTGGTCGGCTACAAGATAAAAGTGGACTCTGCTGCGGATTAGCCGCAAGATCACTTTTCTCGGTGGCGGGAGATAGGCCGCCCCCCCCCAGCCTCTGCTTACTAGATATAAGCAGAGACTCTAGGGAATAAAAATAGCGGTTGCAATATTTTATGTCACACGGCATTTGCACAGCGGTCTTTCAAACGCAATTTTTGGGGAAAAAAAACACTAATGAATAAAAAACAGTAAAGTCAGCACATTTTTTTTGTCCAAAAGTTTTGGATTACCCGTTTTTGTGTATTATTTAAGTTTAAGTTTTTTTTTAAATCTAAATTATACATACAAGTGAACAGATTGGAGGTTTGTTTTGTTTAACCATTTGACCACTGGGCATTTAAACACCCTTAACCACTTTAAGACCGGACCATTTTGCTGGTAAATGACCAGAGGTCTTTTTACACTTTGGCACTGCGCTGCTTTAACTGGTAATTGCGCGGTCATGCAATGTTGTACCCAAACGAAATTTGCGTCCTTTTCTTCCCACAAATAGAGCTTTCTTTTAAAGGTATTTGACTGATTCTGCGATTTTTATTTTTTGCGATATAAACGTAAAAAGACCGCAAATTTTGAAAAAAAATGATATTTTCTACTTTTTGTTATTAGAAAAATCCAATAAACTCAATTTTAGTCATACATTTAGGCCAAAATGTATTCAGCCACATGTCTTTGGTAAAAAAAAAGTCAATAATTGTATATTTATTGGTTTGCGCAAAAGTTGTCACATCTACAAACTAAGGTACGTTTTCTGGAATTTACGCAGCTTTTATTTTATGACTGCCTATCTCATTTCTTGAGGTGCTAAAATGGCAGGGCAGTACAAAACCCCCCCAAATGACCCCATTTTGGAAAGTAGACACCCTAAGGAAATTGATAAGAGGCATGTTGAGCCCATTGAATATTTTATTTTTTTGCCGCAAGCGATTGAATAATGACAAAAAAAAAAATTTTTATTTTTTTTTACACAAAGTTGTCACTAAATGATATATTGCTCACACATGCCATGGTTATATGTGGAATTGTACCCCAAAATACATTCTGCTGCTTCTCCTGAGTACGGGGATACCACATGTGGTCGACTTTTTGGAAGCCTAGCCGCGTACGGGGCCCCGAAAGCCAAGCACCGCCTTCAGGATTTCTAAGGGCATACATATGTCATTTTACTCCTCACTACCTATCACAGTTTTGAAGGCCATAAAATGCCAAGATGGCACAAAACCCCCACAAATGACCCCATTTTAGAAAGTAGACACCCCAAGCTATTTGCTGAGAGGCATGTTGAGTCCATGGAATATTTTATATTTTGCCACAAGTTGCGGGAAAATGACAAACTTTATAAATTTTTCACAAAGTTGTCACTAAATGATATATTGCTCACACATGCTATGGGCATATGTGAAATTACACCCCAAAATAAATTCTGCTGCTTCTCCTGAGTACGGGGATACCACATATGTGGGACTTTTTGGGAGCCTAGCCGCGTACGGGGCCCCGAAAACCAAGCACCGCCTTCAGGCTTTCTAAGGGCATACATTTTTAATTTCACGCCTCACTACCTATTACAGTTTTGAAGGCCATAAAATGCCAAGATGGCACAAAACCCCCACAAATTACCCCATTTTAGAAAGTAGACACCCCAAGCTATTTGCTGAGAGGCATGTTGAGTCCATGGAATATTTTATATTTTGCCGCAAGTTGCGGGAAAGTTACAAACTTTTTTTTTTTTATTTTTTTTTTTCACAAAGTTGTCACTAAATGATATATTGCTCACGCATGCCATGGGCATATGTGAAATTACACCCCAAAATAAATTCTGCTGCTTCTCCTGAGTACGGGGATACCACATATGTGGGACTTTTTGGGAGCCTAGCTGCGTACGGGGCCCCAAAAGCCAAGAACCGCCTTCAGGCTTTCTAAGGGCGTAAATCTTTGATTTCACGCCTCACTACCTATTACAGTTTTGAAGGCCATAAAATGCCAAGATGGCACAAAACCCCCACAAATGACCCCATTTTAGAAAGTAGACACCCCAAGCTATTTGCTGAGAGGCATGTTGAGTCCATGGAATATTTTATATTTTGCCGCAAGTTGCGGGAAAATTACAAACTTTTTTTTTTTTATTTTTTTTTTCACAAAGTTGTCACTAAATGATATATTAGTCACGCATGCCATGGGCATATGTAAAATGACACCCCAAAATAAATTCTGCTGCTTCTCCTGAGTACAGGGATACCACATATGTGGGATTTTTTGGGAGCCTAGGTGCGTACGGGGCCCCGAAAGCCAAGAACCGCCTTCAGGCTTTCTAAGGGCGTAAATCTTTGATTTCACTTCTCACTACCTATTACAGTTTTGAAGGCCATAAAATGCCAAGATGGCACAAAACCCCCACAAATGACCCCATTTTAGAAAGTAGACACCCCAAGCTATTTGCTGAGAGGCATGTTGAGTCCATGGAATATTTTATATTTTGCCACAAGTTGCGGGAAAATTACAAACTTTTATTTTTTTTTATTTTTTTTTCACAAAGTTGTCACTAAATGATATATTGCTCACACATGCCAGGGACATATGTGAAATGACACCCCAAAATAAATTCTGCTGCTTCTCCTGAGTACGGGGATACCACATATGTGGGACTTTTTGGGAGCCTAGTCGCGTACGGGGCCCCGAAAACCAAGAACCGCCTTCAGGATTTCTAAGGGGGTAAATTTTTGATTTTACACCTCACTACCTATCACAGTTTTGAAGGCCATAAAATGCCAAAATAGCACAAAACCCCCCAAAATGACCCCATTTTGGAAAGTAGACACCCCAAGCTATTTGCCGAGAGGCATGGTGAGTATTTTGCAGCTCTCATTTGTTTTTGAAAATGAAGAAAAAAAAAAATAATGTATATTTTTTTTCTTTTTTTCAATTTTCAAAACTTTGTGACAAAAATGAAGGTCTGCAAAATACTAACCATACCTCTCGGCAAATAGCTTGGGGTGTCTCCTTTCCAAAATGGGGTCACTTGGGGGGATTTTGTGCTATCTGGGCATTCCATGGCCTCCGAAACTGTGATAGGCAGTGAGGAATGAAATCTAAAATTTACACCCTTAGAAATCCTGAAGGTGGTGCTTGGATTTTGGGGTACCGTACGCGGTTAGGCTCCCAAAAGGTCTCACACTTGTGGTATCCCCGTACTCAGGAGAAGCAACAGAATGTATTTTGGGGTGTAATTTTACATATAACCATGGCATGTTTGAGCAATATATCATTTAATGACAACTTTGTGCAAAAAAAAAATAAAAAATAATAATAATGTATTTTTTCCACAACTTTTGTCAAAATATAAAATATTCCATGGACTCGACATGCCTCTCAGCAAATAGCTTGGGGTGTCTACTTTCTAAAATGGGGTCATTTGGGGGGGTTTTGAACTGTCCTGGCATTTTATGCACAACATTTAGAAGCTTATGTCACACATCACCCACTCTTCTAACCACTTGAAGAAAAAGCCCTTTCTGACACTTTTTGTTTACATGAAAAAATATTTTTTTTTGCAAGAAAATTACTTTGAACCCCCAAACATGAAGTGTTTTTTTAAAGCAAAAGCCCTACCGATTAAAATGGTGGGTTTTTCATTATTTTTTTTCACACGGTATTTGCGCAGCGATTTTTCAAACGCATTTTTGGGGGAAAAAACACACTTTTTTTTATTTTAATGCACTAAAAATCACTATATTGCCCAAATGTTTGATGAAATAAAAAATATGATCTTAGGCCGAGTACATGGATACCAAACATGACATGCTTTAAAATTGCGCAGAAACGTGCAGCGGCGACAAACTACGTACATTTTTAAAAGCCTTTAAATGCCTTTACAGGTGACCACTTTAGATTTACGGAGGAGGTCTACTGCTAAAATTAGTACCCTCGATCTGACCTTCGTGGTGATACCTCACATGCATGGTGCAATTGCTGTTTACATATGCCACCAGACCAATGCTTGCGTTCCACGTTGCGCCTTAGCAGGGGGGTACAGGGGTGTTTTTTTTTATTAATTTTTTTTTTATTATTTATTTTGCTTTTTTATTTTATTTTTAAACTGTTCCTTTCATTTATATATATTTTTTTATGATTTTTATTGTTATCTCAGGGAATGTAAATATCCCCTATGATTGCAATAGATAGTGACAGGTACTCTTTTTTTTAAAAATTAGGGTCTATCAGACCCTAGATCTCTCCTCTGTCCTCAAAGCATCTGACCACACCAAGATCGGTGTGATAAAATGCTTTCCCAATTTCCCAATGGCGCTGTTTACATCCCGCAAAATCTAAGTCATGAAATGTTTGTAGCTTCCGGTGTCTTAGGCCATAGAGATGATTGGAGCCATTCTGGTCTCTGATCAGCTCTATGGTCAGCTGGCGGAACCACCGGCTGCATTCTCAGGTTCCCTGTTGGGACAGGAGAGCCTGAGAAAACCATGGAAGATGGTGCGGGGGGGGGGGACATTCCCTCCCACTGCTTGTAAAAGTAGTCTAGAGGCTAATTAGCCGCTAGGATTACTTTTACATAAAAGCCGACCGCTGGCTGAAAAGAATGATACCAAGATGATACCTAAACCTGCAGGCATCATTCTGGTATAAGCACTCAAAGTCCCGCAACATACCAGTATGTTGCTGGAACTGGTTGGGCATATATTGTAATTTTTTTTTCATGCAGCCTGTGGGCTGAACGAAAAAAAAATATTGATCGGTGGGTATGCCCACCATTAGATACCACCCTTCATCCACCCACTTTCTAATGGTGGGCATACATGCACCATTTATATATGCCGAAGCATGGGGGCATCCTCCCGCAAAAGGTAGGAGCAGATCGCTCCTCCACCCCTTATGCCCCCATGCTTCGGCATATATGCTCTTTTTTAACTGTGGTGGTGAAATCACCCCCGACAGTGCTAGAGTCGCGGCTTTATGTATCATGGGAGCAAACGCTGTTGCTGTCAAGATAAATAAATCCGCTCTGCAGCAGAATGGCGTACCTGCTAAGCAAATGATGGTTAACAATAAAACAAAGTAACATTACAGTATAACAGTAGGACTTACCATACCTGCAAAGCAAATACAAAAAAAATCGCAAAAAATAACACATTTAACACAATCTGTGCCTAAAATATATATATGCCGAAGCATGGGGGCATCCTCCCGCAAAAGGTAGGAGCAGATCGCTCCTCCACCCCTTATGCCCCCATGCTTCGGCATATATGCTCTTTTTTTAACTGTGGTGGTGAAATCACCTCCGACAGCGCTGGAGTCGTGGCTTTACGTATCGTGGGAGCAAACGCTGTTGCTGTCAAGATAAATAAATCCACGCTACAGCTGAATGGCGTACCTGAAAACAAAAAATGGTTAACAATAAAACATTGCAGAATAGAATACAGTACAAAGGAGCAGAACAATAGAGAGAGAATAGAGAGAGAGAGAACAATAAAACGACAACTATTTTTGGTTTTTTTATTTTATATTTTTTTTGGTTTTTTGTTTTTTTTTTTTTTTTTTTTTTTTTAAACACTTTTTTATGTAACTTTAACACTTCTGTTGTAACGGTTCCAGCGGTTTGGGTCTCTCAAAATGCGATGGCATCTTGGGAGACCCTGTGAACGTGTGCCTAGCCTGTGCAATGCTGTACCCTACTCTAAAACTCAACTAGTTCATGGTAGCGTTCAAAACATTCACCAATGCAAAGACCAGGATTGTCAGGACAGCGGGGACAACAATAACGGGTGTCACGCCTAAATCCGCGCTTACTGCAGACACGACATTTTCTTTGGGGGGCTCGTTGGGTAGGGGTACTCGGGAGGACATAAATATAATGCCTCTCATGCAGCCGGCTTACTGCATCTGGTAGGGGAAGGTGAGGTGGAGCACCGTCTGGATACAGAAGGGCTCTGACGATATCCTCCTGGAATTTGAGGAAGGATCCAGTCCGTCCTGAAGCTTTGTGTAGTACATAAGCATTCAGTATAGCCAATTGGAATAAATAAACAGACACTTTTTTGTACCAGCGTCTGGCCTTACGGGCAACTAGATACGGCGCCAACAACTGGTCATTGAGGTCCACCCCTCCCATGTTAAGGTTATATTTGTGGACACAGAGGGGTTTCTCCACAATACCAGTCGCCGTAGAAATTTGGACCGTCGTGTCTGCATGAAGGGAGGTAAGAACGAAAACATTCTTATTATCCCTCCACTTCATAGCGAGCAAATTATTACTGCGCAAGCAGGCTCTCTCCCCCAGCCTAAGAGGGGACTCTACAAGCCGCTGGGGAAAGCCCCGGCGATTAGGTCGCACGGTGCCACATGCTCCAATCTGCTGATCAAACAAGTGACTAAACAGTGGCACGCTTGTGTAATAATTGTCCACGTACAAGTGGTACCCCTTTCCGAATAAGGGTGACACCATGTCCCACACTATCTTGCCAGCGCTTCCTATGTAATCAGGGCAGTTCTCCGGCTCTACGTGACTATCTTTACCCTCATAAACCATGAAACTACGTGTATAGCCTGTGGCCCTGTCACAGAGCTTATACATCTTGACCCCGTATCTGGAACGCTTGTTGGGGACGTATTGTTTGAATGACAAGCGACCAGAAAACTTAATCAGGGACTCATCAACGCAGACAACTTGATGGGGAGTAAACATGTCTGCAAAACGTTGGTTGAAGTGGTTTATGAGGGGCCGAATTTTGTAGAGCCGATCGTATTCAGGGTCTCCACGAGGACGACAGAGTTCATTGTCGCTGAAGTGCATGAACCGCAAAATCATCTCATATCGTGCCCTGGACATGGAAGCAGAGAACACGCGCATATGGTGAATTGGGTCAGTGGACCAATATGACCGCAATTCACTCTTTTTGGTTATGCCCATGTTGAGGGAGAGGCCCAGAAAGGTTTTAAATTCGGAAACCGTAACTGGTTTCCATTGTCTGGCAAGGGCGGACTGGGGAATAGTGGCGATGTGTTGAGCAGCGTACAAATTGGTTTGGTCCACAATAGATCTATAGAGATCTTCGGTGAAAAACAGTGAGTAAAAGTCAAGTGTCGTAAAATCAACTGTTTCCACGTTAATGCCAGGTTGGCCAGTGAATGGGGGAAGTACGGGTTCTGCAGAAGATGTGGGCACCCAAATAGGATTGGCGAATTCTGCAGGAAGGGCACTATGGGTACGACGGGCCTGTCTTTGTCTTCTTCTTGGTGGCAGCGGGACACTACTTGTGCTTGCCACCTCGCCAGCTTGAACTGCACTTATGGGACTCGCCACGTCACCACGTGTTACTGCAGTGCTGGATGTACGTCCAGGGTGTACTAGGCCGCTGGTGCTTGCCAGTTCACCAGAAGGTTGAGCGGCTCTAGTACGTCTCTGCTCCATACGAGTGACCTGCGGTTCCTGCACCTCAACAACAGAATACATACGGGATTGGGCACACCTGTTCTTAGCAGCGGCCTCATCTCCGTCGTCAGAGCTATCTGTCATGGAGCCGCTGTCCTCTACAGGATCGTATTCTGAGCCTGAATCTGACAGATGAGTGACGTCCTCTTCACTATCTGTCATGCTCAGAAACGTGTAGGCCTCTTCACTAGTGTACCTTCGCCTTGCCATTTTGGGCTCTAAATTTAGGGGTACACTAGTGAGACTCACAGGTAAAAAAGCACCTAGCCTGTCAGCGACTGTTTCAAAACGCTACAAAAAAAACTGTTAGCGATCGCAGGGATCAAGCCTGACTCTGCGAACGCTGCAGTTATGTGTGTTGTGTTTTGTAAGTGACAGTGATCGATCGATACTGCACTTGGGTGGGCTGGGCTGGGCTTGGCGGAGGGGCTAAACGCAGGTGCTAGCGGGTATCTGGGCTGATCCCGCTAACAATGCGTTTTGGGAAACCTAAAATGAAGGCAACGCTAATATAGATCTGATCAGATACTATATTACTAAAGGGAGGTGTATGCTTTGCGCGTGGGTGTTAGCGGTACTGGCACTAACCTGACGCTGGGGCGACGCAGGCCTTATCTGACCCTCAAACTTATATCACCCGCCGGGTGATCAGGGGGTTAAACCTTTATTAGGTAATAAATGGCGGGTGCCCTGAAACAAAAAAAAAATAACTAACCAACCAGCGTCACCTGTAACAGTTATATGGTGATCACTGGTGAAAGGGTTAACTGGGGGGCAATCAGGGGGCTATGCGGTAGTATATGGGGGTCCCTGACGCTATAAAAAGCTGCGGCGAACCTAAATACTTACCTGCCTAACTAGCGTCACCTGTGACACTAATACAGCGATCAGAAAAAAATCGCTTATTAGTGACACTGGCGACGGGGGGTGATCACGGGGTTAAACCTTTATTGGGGGGGTTAGGGGGGCACCCTAGAGCTAAAGGGGGCTAACCCTAACTGCCCTAACAGTTATTACAGTCACAAATGACACCAATGCAAAAAAAATAAAAAAAAAATAAAAATAATAAAAAATGCACTTGGTGTCACTGTGACTGGGGGGGCAGGGGTGATTGGGGGGGTGATTGGGGGGTGATCAGGGGGGTGAAAAGTGTGCCTGGCGTGTTCTACTGTTAGTGTAGTGTTAGGTGCAACTCACCGATCTTCTCTCCTCCGTGCCGGAACGAAAAAGACCGACACGAGGAGAGATTACATCATTTCCTCTGCCTGTGTTTACAATACAGGAGAGGAAGTGATGTCACCGAGGATTTTCATTCGTCGGGAGCGATCGCGAGGGGGTGGCCATGAATGAATGGCCGTCCCCTCATCCCTGATCTCTCCCGAACGAATGCCGACCGCCGCAGGCACCGGGGGGGGGCCCGATCGGGCCCCCCACCCGCGGGCAGGCATGGACTTATATATACGCCAATATGCCTGCCCGTGCCATTCTGCCGACGTATATCGTCGTGCGGCGGTCGGCAAGTGGTTAATAACCAGATCAATTTTCAGCTTTTGGTGCTCTCACATTTTGAATGACAATTACTCAGTCATGCAACACTGTACCCATATGAAATTGTTGTCCTTTTTTTCCACACAAATAGAGCTTTCTTTTGGTGGTATTTAATCACCGCTGTGTTTTTTTATACTATAAAAGAAAAAAAGACCGAAAATTCTGTAAAAAATAAAATAATGCATTTTTCTTTGTTTCTGTAATAAAATTTATCAGATTAGTAATTTTTCTTCATAAATTTTGGCCAAAATTTATACCACTACATATCTTTGGTAAAAATAAGTACAAAATGGTGGATATTATGGTCTTTGTGAAAGTTATATGTGGTGCCAATATCTGAAAATTGATCACACCTGTACTGAGTACTGACGGCCCATTTCAATTCTTGAGACCCCAACATGCCATAAAAGTACAAATACCTCCCAAATGACCCCTTTTTGGAAAGAAGACATTCCAAGGTATTTAGCAAGAGGCATGATGAGTTTGAAGTTGTCATTTTTTCCCCACAATTCTTTGCAAAATTCAAGATTTCCCCCCCCCCCACAAAATTGTCATATTATCAGGTTATTTCTCACACACAGCATATGCATACCACAAATTACACCCCAAAACACATTCTGCTATTACTCCCGAGTATGGCGATACCACATGTGAGACTTTTACACAGCGTGGCCACATACAGAAACCCAACATGCAGGGAGCGCCACCAGGACAATTCTGACATTTCTCTCCTACATGTAAAAATCATCGTTTATTTGCTAGAAGATTACATAGAACCCCAAAACATTATATATGTTTTTTTTTAGCAAACACCCTGGAGAATACAATGGTGGTCGTTGCAAAACAGTTTTGTGCAAAAAAAAAAAAAAACAGTAAAGTTAGCCCAATTTTTTGCATAATGTGAAAGATGAAGTTACGCCGAGTAAATAGATACCCAACATGTCACTCTTCAAAATTGCAGATGCTCGTGGAATGGCGCCAAATGTCGCTACTTAAAAATCCCCATAGGCGATGCTTTAATTTTTTTTACTGGTTACATGTTTTGAGTTAGAGGTCTAGGGCCAAAATTATTGCTCTCACACTAACGTTTGCAGTGATACCTCACATGTGTGGTTTGAACACAGTTTTCATATGTGGGCGGGACTTACGTATGCGTTTGCTTCTGCATGCTAGCACATGGGGGACGGAGCGCTTTGAATTATTATTTTTTTTTTTTTTTATTGTTCATTTTACTTTATTTTAGTTTGACATTTTTTTCCCCCAAAAATAATTTTTTGATCACTTTTATTCCTATTACAAGGAATGTAAACATCCCTTGTAATAGGAATATGGCATGACAGGTCCTCTTTACAGTGAGATATGGGGTCAATAAGACCCCACATCTCACCTCTAGGCTGGGAAGCCTGAAAAAAATTAAAAATAAAAAGATTCTGGCTTTGATCGTATTGGCGAGTCGGTAGAAGCACCGGAGTGCGGCAGGAGGGGGCGCGACGTCTATGGCTGGGTATGGCAGGGCATCTCCGAGTATTGGCTGGTATTGTACTGCAGAGTATTGTCAGGGAATTGAGGGGTTAAATTTCAGTGAGCAGCGATGTGGGCACTGCAGATGCAGCCCACAGCACTGCTGACACCGATCTCTTACCCGTCTGCTGTACCGATCGGTACAGAGATCGGTACAGAGAGGGGAGGAACCGGCTTCATAACATGACGCCGGTTTGTTTACAAGCGATCACTCCGCAATGAGCGGCCATTTACCATGATGCGCCGGGTCCTGCTGAGCTCATCGGGATGGGGGGGGGAAACAAAAAAAAAAAAAAAGAAAAAACACACATTATTTACCCATTTTAACTTTTATTTTTACACTGATCTTTACAAAATAAATAATGGGTCCCCTACTGCCAGATCAACCTAAGGCGATATATAGAAGGGTGCCATATCTAAAGAGCAAAATTGTACCCAACATCAACCACCCAGTGTCGCCTTTCTTAAATGGGAGCTAAACGTAATGTCCCAAGATATTATCGTCCATTTCATAAGGCCCCTTGCACACTGGGGTGGTGCGGGCTTCGGAAGTAAAGCGCCGATATTTTTAGTGGCGCTTTACCTTTAGCGGCTTTCACACTGGAGTGAAAGGGGACCTTTTTTTCAGGCGCTGTATCGCCTGAAAACCGCCCCAGCATGAATGGGGCCTAACAGAGACCCTACCCTACGGGCACAGAATTTTTATTTGACAGGTACGTTCCCACTTAGAGGGGTGGGGCCATGACCAGGAGCGTGTCGCCTCAAAATGTATTGGCTGTACGAGCTCCAATGCCACTCCCCCTTGGGCTTCAATATTGAATGGGACATCATAGAGCTGCACAATTAATCGTCAAGAATAGTTATCGCAATCTTGACTAAAGGGTTTCACAAGTCTTTCTATGCAAAGAATTCTCTCTGCTCTTCTGAAGTCACAGCAGTCAAAAGAAAGGGAGGAAAAACTGGGCAGTCTGCCAACAATCAAAACATTCTTTATCAGTTGAACTTAATGCCCCATACACGCTATCAGTTTTTCTGCTGAGTTCTTCCATCAGGTTTACTAAAACCATGTAGTACAAGAGCCTGCCTGATTGCATACAAATTGGAAACTCCTAAGGTTTGACCTCATATTATATGGTTTTGGTAAATCTGAAGGAAAAACTCAGCAGAAAAACCTGATAGTGTGTATGGGGCTTTAGTATAAACATTGTAGCAATTTGTCAATGGAATAGACTGTGCAAGTGAAAAAAGTTTAACCACTGAACCTTTTTCTGACATTTGTTGGTTTAAACCCCCCCCCCCCCCCCCACACACACACACACACACACACACACACACACAAAAAAAACAGTAAAGTTAGACCTTTTTTTAAATATATTGTGAAAGATTTTACGTCGCAAGAATTGTGATCTTTTTATTCTAAGCAAAAAATCGTGATTCTCATTTTGGCCAGAATCATGTAGCTCTAGGACATCAATGCATTCATGAATGAAGCCCAAAACGTGTAGTTTATAGGAGTTTTTCTAAATATTCATTTAACAGTTTTTTTTTTCTATTAACTTTAATTTCATGTAATGTATTTACATCTAATTTTAGCTTCCATTTAAATGTATTTTTGATATAGACCAGTCCTGTGATCAAATTGTTTAAATTTAATTTCATTCTTACATTAAATATACGATTAGTCGCTTCCCATTTTCTTCAAATTACATGATAGTGTCACTGCCGTTCACACTCCTGTTTAGATTGCGGTTGATATACTGACCTCCTCTGTTTATTCAGATTGAGGTTCGTACCACATTATGCCTGTAGGTGGCGATTCCAATGCCGATGATCATTGTATTTTCTGTTGATGACGTGATGGATGCGTCTGCTGACTTTGTCCTCCCATAGTGAGGCATGAACCGCATGCCGTCTATAGGTATATGGGGCGTCAACGTATTCATAGGACACTCCATGTGTGAGCTGACACTTTACAATGCGAATCACAGCGCGGCTTGACTTGCAAAGGCCCGCCTCCTCACACGTCAATGGATTGATCAACTCTATTCACAGTGAAGCTTGGAACACACGACCTGGCGCCATTTTGTTCAAACCAGGATGTGCAGTGTTCACATGAAGGAAGCACCAAATTATGATCACAGGTTGGTAATCTCATTATTGGACCTGATAACATAAAAACGCAGTGACTACAGCAGGCTCATACCCCAGATGATGTCTCTTTAGACAAAACGCGTTGGTACAAGCCCTGCTGATGTCAGTGCATTACCCACAAACCTCATTTTCAAAAACACTTGATCCACTTTCTAAAATGAATGTTTCCAATTGTTTAAATAAATTTCCATGTTTATACGGATTCACACTATGGGGACTATTTTCTTTTTTGGTCATGCTATTTTGAACATTTGATCTAACAAGTTGGCTGCTTCCGAGGACTGCTTCTCTGTGACATCTCGACCAATTGGACGGTCTTCCATCTTGATCTGGAGATCCCATACTTTGGTGTGCCCATTTGAGTCCTCTTACTCCAGTAAGCCTCCTCATTAAGCGGTGGTGTTCTATTGTCTGTGTCTTCACTTCAACACTGAAGTCACGTGGAATTCCACTTCTGGTTACATAATCTGTTTAGCCAATGACCGTTATATTTATGGTTAAAATCTTCATATGATGGCACAAGGACTTTAGTTTGGTTGTGAATTTCACATTTGTTTTTGTGGTCATTGCACACATACACATATATATATATATATATATATATATATATAGATATATAGATATATATACACACACACACACACACATACACAGGGGTTGACAAATTTGCTTGGAATCTAGGAGCCAGCTTAAAAAGTTAGGAGCCAGGTCCGTGACGGCGATCTGGACCTGTCCCTGGCCTGACATGGAGACGAGTGAGGGGAAGATAGCAGCACCGTGGAAAAAAAAAAAAAAAGTTAAAATAAGAAGAAAAAATAATAATAATTTTTAAACTCGCCCTGTCCTGCCCGCATATAAAATCGGTGTTCGAACCACACATAGGAGGTAGGGCCGTGATCGGTAGAGCGAGAGCAATAATTCTAGCCCCAGACCTCCTCTGTAACTCAAAACGTGCAACCTGTAGAATTTTTTTAAACGTCGCCTATGGAGATTTTAAAGGGTAAAAGTTTGTCGCCATTCCATGAGTGGGTGCAATTTTGAAGCGTGACATGTTGGGTATCTATTTACTCGGCGTAACATTATCTTTCACAATATAAAAAATAATTGGGCTAACTTTACTGTTGTCTTATTTTTTTATTAACTAAATTATTTTTCCCAACAAAAGTGCGCTTGTAAGTCCGCTGCACAAATACGGTGTGACAGACAGTATTGCAACAACCAACATTTTATTCTCTAGGTTGTTAGAATAAAAAATATATATAATGTTTAGGGGGTTCTAAATAAAGGGAAGAAGAGGCAGGTAATATAAAAACACTCAGAGGGAGCTTCATTAGCATTGCTGGTTTGTCATACCAACGGCGACCACAAGAGGGCGCCAGATTCCATAAGGAATCATAGGACCGCAGAAGGCCTCAAAGCCGCCGGCCTAAATTTTCGGGCGCCGGCGGAACGGCCCGACGCGATCACGCTGGGGGGGTCCACAGAGACAGGATACCCCCAGCTGTGCTGCCCCAGGCGCGAGGTCGCTATTTCTAGTCGCCAATGCGACCTGGCGCCCGGGTTTTGCCGAGCCCTGTGTATATTTTATATATATATATATATACACACACACACATATACATACACACATACATATACATAATATATATATATATATATATATATATATATATATATATATATATATATATATATATATATATATATATATATATATATATATATATATATATATATATATATATAGTGCTCGACAAAACCCGGTCGCCAGGTCGCATTGGCGACTAGAATCAGCGACCTTGCGCCTGGGGCAGCATAGCTGGGGGTATCCCGTCTCCGTGGACCCCCCCTCCCCCCCGCACGATCGCGTCGGGCCGCGCCGCAGGCGGCCGGTAATTGAGCCCCCGGCTTTGAGGCCTTCTGTGATCCTATGGTTCCTTCTGGAATCTGGCGCCCTCTTGTGGTGGCCGTTGGAATTACAACCAACAATGCTAATGGGCCAGTCTTTCTCCATCCCTTTACTTAGAACCCCTAAACAAAACAAAAAAAAAAAAAAATTATATATATTATATATATATATATATATATAATTTATTCTAACACCCTAGAGAGTAAAATGGTGGTCGTTGCAATACTGTCTGTCACACCATATTTGCACAGCGGACTTACAAGCGCACTTTTTTTGGGGAAAATTTTTTTATTTAATAAAAAAAAAAAAAATAAAGACAACAGTAAAGTTAGCCCAATTATTTTTTTTTATATATTGTGAAAGATAATGTTACGCCGAGTAAATCGATACCCAACATGTCACGCTTCAAAATTGCGCCCGCTCATGGAATGGCGACAAACTTTTACCCTTTAAAATCTCCATAGGCGACGTTTAAAAAATTCTTCAGGTTGCACGTTTTGAGTTACAGAGGAGGTCTGGGGCTAGAATTATTGCTCTTACTCTACCGATCGCAGCGATACCTCACATGTGTGGTTTGAACACCGCTTTCATATATGCGTTCGCTTCTGCACGCAAGCTTGGCAAGACAGGGCGCATTTAAAACAATTTTTTTTTCTTATTTTAACTTTTATTTTTATTTTTTTCACTGTTCTTTTAAAAAAAAAAAAAAAAATGTGTGTCACTTTTATTCCTATTACAAGGAATGTAAAAATCCCTTGTAATAGAAAAAAGCATGACAGGTCCTCTTTTATATATGAGATCTGGGGGGTCAGAGAGACCTCACATCTCATATTTACACTAAAATGCAATTTAAAAATGTCCCTCTAAGAGCTATGGGCAATGACTTGGAGACAGGTGGGGGGCTGGGGGCTATCTTCCCCTCACTCGTCTCCATGTCAGGCCAGGGACAGGTCCAGATCGCCGTCACGGACCTGGCTCCTAACTTTTTTAGCTGGCTCCTAGATTCCAAGCAAATTTGTCAACCCGTGTGTGTGTGTGTGTGTGTGTGTGTGTGTGTGTGTCCTTGCAAATGTATTCGGCCCCCTTGAAGTTTTCAACCTTTTGTTGCCACATTTCAGGCTTCAAACAAAGATCTAAAATTTAAATTTTGTGAAGAATCACCAATAAGTGGGACACAATTGTGAAGTGGAACAAAATCTATTGGATATTTTAAACTTTTTAAGCAAATAAACTGAAAAAAGTGGTGCGTGAAAAATTATTCGGCCCCTTTACTTTCAGTGCAGCAAACTCACTCCAGAAGTTCAGCGAGGATCTCTGAATGATCCAATGTTGTCCTAAATGACTGATGGTGATAAATAGAATCCACCTGTGTGTAATCAAGTCTCTGTATAAATGCACCTGCTCTGTGATAGTCTCAGGGTTCTGTTGAAAGCGCAGAGAGCATCATGAAGACCAAGGAACACACCAGGCAGGTCCGTAATACTGTTGTGGAGAAGTTTAAAGCCGGATTTGGATACAAAAAGATTTCTCAAGCTTTAAACATCCCAAGGAGCACTGTGCAAGCGATCATTTTTAAATGGAAGGAGTATCAGACCACTGCAAATCTACCAAGACCTGGCCATCCCTCTAAACTTTCAGCTCAGACAAGGAGAAGACTGATCAGAGATGCAGCCAAGAGGCCCATGATCACTCTGGATGAACTGCAGAGAACTACAGCTGAGGTGGGAGAGTCTGTCCATAGGACAACAATCAGTCGTACACTGCACAAATCTGGCCTTTATGGAAGAGTGGCAAGAAGAAAGCCATTTCTCAAAGATATTCATAAAAAGTCTCATCTAAATTTTGCCACAAGCCACCTGGGAGACAAACATGTGGAAGAAGGTGCTCTGGTCAGATGAAACCAAAATCAAAACTTTTTGCCCACAATGCAAAATGATATGTTTGGCGTAAAAGCAACACAGCTTATCACCCTCAACACACCATCCCCACTGTCAAACATGGTGGTGGCAGCATCATGGTTTGGGCCTGCTTTTCTTCAGCAGGGACAGGGAAGATGGTTAAAATTGAAGGGAAGATGGATGCAGCCAAATACAGGACCATTCTGGATGAAAACCTGTTGGAGTCTGCAAAAGACCTGAAACTGGGACGAAGATTTATCTTCCAACAAGACAATGATCCCAAACATACAGCAAAATCTACAAAGGAATGGTTCACAAATAAACGTATCCAGGTGTTAGAATGGCCAAGTCAAAGTCCAGACCTGAATCCAATCGAGAATCTGTGGAAAGAGCTGAAAACTCCTGTTCAGAAACGTTCTCCATCCAACCTCACTTGAGCTCGAGCTGTTTTGCAAGGAAGAATGGGCAAGAATTTCAGTCTCTCGATGTGCAAAACTGATAGAGACATACCCCAAGCGACTTGCAGCTGTAATCGCAGCAAAAGGTGGCTCTACAAAGTATTAAACGCAAGGGGGCCGAATAATTTTGCACGTCCCACTCTTCATTTTTTTTTATTAGTTAAAAAAAGTTTCAAAAATCCAATAGATTTCGTTCCACTTCACAATTGTGTCCCACTTGTTGGTGATTCTTCACAAAAAAATAAAAATTTTATATTTTTATGTTTGAAGCCTGAAATGTGGCAAAAGGTTGAAAAGTTCAAGGGGGTCGAATACTTTCGCAAGGCAGATGTATACAATATTTTATCATCATGAATTTGAGTGCTGCACAAAGTTTTACCTTTCACATAGCCTTTGATTTACACTTGCCTTAGTGTTGTGCTGGCTGTTATTTCATATACGTTTGCATGTCAGCATGATATACATCAAATTTTTCTAGTTACATTTCACAAGTCTTGTTAAACTCCCTTGAACGGAAAAGTTTTATCCCTATTGTGGGGTCACCAGTAAGGTATTTATAAATTGAAATCAAGCGTCTCTTCTCCAGAGAGAATAAGTTCAGTGCTCGCAACCTTTCCTCATAACCAATATCCTCCAGACCCTTTATTAGCTTTGTTGCCCTTTGTACTCACTCCATTTCCAGTACATCCTTCCTGATGAGTGGTGCCCAGAACTGGACAGCATACTCCAGGTGAGGCCGGACCAGAGTCTTGTAGAGCGGGAGAATTATAATTTTATCTCTGGAGTTGATCCCCTTTTTAATGCAAGCCAATATTCTGTTTGCTTTGTTAGCAGTAGCTTGGCATTGCATGCCATTGGTGAGCCTATCATCTATTAGGACCCCCAGGACCTTTTTCATCCTAGATCCCCCCCCCACCCCCAGAGGTTCTCCCCCCAGTGAGTAGATTTCATTCATATTTGTGCCACCCAAATGCATTATTTACATTTTTCCACATTAAAACTCATATGCCATGTAGTTGCCCACCTCATTCATTTGTATGCAATGTTAGTAAAGCGATCTCCCTGCTGCGTTATTGTCCGCCAGGGGACACTGGTCAGCCCTCACAGCCATTGGCTGAGTGCGGATCAGATTCTGATTGGCTACTGGTTTTCCAGGATGTCGGTTCAACAGAAGCCAGTCTCACGAGGAGCTGTGCCTAGCTGATCTTCACCAAGGATAGATTGCTTGGTATCAACAATATGCCCTCAGTGCTGCCCCCACCATGCCTCCATAAATGCAGCTTGAGCTGGCCACTTTATAACGGTATTAAACCCAATAACAAAAATTTAACAAAAAGAAAAAAAGTGTAGCTTTCCAATCATTGGATGTGGGGACTGCATTTGTTTCTTTATTAAGCTTTTTTTCCCTGGTGATTTGAGACCAGTAATCCTGTATTACAATGCCTAGGAGCAACAGAGACACCTTTGGACAGCAGCATTGTCAGTCCGGAGACGGTAGAGTTAAATGCAACAACAAAATCTGAGCAGAACTCCACCTAATACTTTTTAAGCAAATACAGCAGCAGTTTATACTTTTGGCATAAATGTTTTACATAGATGAATAAAGGCTGATCATTCTAAGCACCCGTCAGTGGTAATTGGTTTTCCTCAACCTTCTAACTGCTGCATCTGCAGGACAGCTTGTTATATTGAAAAACAACAGACTTTGGCAACTATAATGATTTTTTTTCTCTTGTTCAAGCAGTGAGCTAAATAGGAAAAAAAAAAACCAAACCCCTCAAGTAATGTGGATGCAAGAATCTCCCGTCACGCTATTGTATTCCGACAGTGACCGCAGGTGCGTGTCCCCCCGTTCAGAATACACAAAGTAGAGCTACTGCCATTGGCTATGTGCACTGAGCGAATGTTGAACCATTCAACATAAGCCAGTTGATAGAAAAACGAACACAGCCATCATGTCTAATGCCCCGTACACACGACCAGACTTTTCATCAAAAGTCTGACGGAATGATTCGAACGTGTGTGGGCTGCAGCAGACTTTTGATTTGCAAAAGTCTGACAGACTTTAGAAATGGAACATGTTTCAAATTTTTCCAACAGAACTCTGCCGGACCCAGAAATCCGCTCGTGTGTGTGCTAGTCTGACGGACTAAAACCGACGCTAGGGCAGCTATTGGCTACTGGCTATGAACTTCCTTATTCTAGTCCAGTCATACGTCATCACGTTCGAATCCGTCGAAATTTGGTGTGATTGTGTGTGGCCAAGTCCGTTCATTCGGAAAGTCCGTCAGAACTCTGTCGAAAGTCTGCCGGACTGAAGTCCTGTCGTGTGTACGCGGCATAAGAATTGGTAAGCTGCAATATAATACTGCTTCCATTGGCAGCACAGCAATACTTCAAAGTCCTGACCTACTCCATTCAGTGAGTAAAGGCCCCTTCAAACTGGGACACTTAAAGAGGAAGTAAACCCCCCAAAAAAAACAAAAAAAAAAAAACACCTGCAGGACAAAGGCATAATGAGCTAGTGTGCATAGCATACTAGCTCATTATGAATTACTTAACCGAGATCGAAGAGCCCACAGAGACCCTCGTTCACTTCCTCCATATCTCCTGGAGTGACTTCCAGGTATCACTGCTCCGTCAGTGACCGCATAATCGCCTTCACTAACGGCATGCTCAGTGCACCTGCTCCATTGTCTACGACACGCATGCACCGTAGACATCGGTACCCAGTTTTTGGAAAATATCTCCTTAACCGTGTAGGCTAAGGAGATATTTCTTGCACCTACAGGCAAGCATTAATCTAGGCTTACCTGTAGGTTAAAGTGGTCTGTCAGGGTTTACAACCATTTTAACCCCTTCCCGCCGAGCGTATGCAGATGTGCATACTCGGCTTCCGGGGGGTATACCGGGATGATGCCTGCACCTGCAGGCATCATCCCGGTACCGTTTTTTACAGCGAGCGATTGGCTATCCAGCCATAACAACTGAAGTGGCTAAAAGCCGCTCGGCTGTTATGCCGGAGGAGCAGGAGGGGACGCCCCCCCTCTCGCCGCTGTTACCGGTGCCCCCGTTCAAATCGGGAGCACAGATTCACAAACTGATGCCTCTGGCTGCTGGGGAGGAACTGGAATGAAGCCGTAATCGGCTTCGTTCCAGTCTCCCAATAGTAAACACGGAAGCGACGTCATGACGTCACTTCCCATTTATTCGGCTGTAAATGGCGCCGGTTTAAAAAAAATATACAGTATTCAGAATCGCCGGTTTCAGCGATCTGGATACTTTGAAGTGTAAAGGAGGGATCGGGGGTCTTTTAGAACCCCGATCCCTCCATAAAGAGTACCTGTCACCACCTATTACTGTCACAAGGGATGTTTACATTCCTTGTGACAGCAATAAAAGTGCTAAATTTTTTTTTCTTAAAACAATTTAAAAAAAATGTTTTATTCATTTTAAAATGAATAAAGCGCCCACCGCCCCCGCAAAGCAAAGAAAACGCATACGGAAGTCGCGCCCGCATATGTAAACGGTGTTCAAATCACACGTGAGGTATTGCCGCGATCGTCAGAGCGAGAGCAATAATTCTAGCACTAGACCTCCTCTGTAACGCTAACCTGGTAACCGTAAAAAAAAAAAAAAAAAAAAAAATTTAAAGCGTCGCCTATTGAGATTTTTAGGTACCGTACTTTGTCGTCATTCCACGAGTGCGTGCAATTATAAAGTGTGACATGTTTGGTATCTATTTACTCAGCGTAACATCATCTTTCACATTATGAAAAAAAATTGGCCTAATTTTATGGTTTCATTTTTTTTTTTTAATTCATGAAAGTGTCCCTTTTCCCAAAAAGTTGTGTTTAAAACACCACTGCGCAAATACCGTGTGACATAAAATATTGCAACAATCGCCGTTTTATTCTCTGCTAAAATAAAATATATATATATATTTGAGGGTTCCAAGTAATTTTCTAGCAAAAAATATGGATTTTAACTTGTAAACACCAAATGCTAAAAATAGGCTTAGTCATGAAAGGGTTAAAGAACTTTACCCATCACAACACAATGCTAAAGAGCATTATTTTGTAAAAAACATACATTCCACATTAATATTTATGCTACCAAAATTAGTGTGTGCTGTAAAATGCCTCCAACATTGGTCCCGTTTCTTATTGCTGGAAGCTGCCATCTTGCTGAAGCCCAGAGCCCCTGAACAGTAGTAAATCATGAAAAATTTAACTACAGGGGGTCCCTGAGTTACGAACCTCCGACTTGCAAACAACTCCTACTTAGGAACGGCAGGTGGCGCCAGCGGGCACATCGGAAAACATTAGAAAAAGCCGATCTGCGCATGCACGTCCGAATTACAAACAAATCCGAAACAAACAGGAAGTCCCTAACCCGTCTGCAACTCGGGGACCCCTGTAAACATTAAACGGTTTCAAAAAAACAGCATTTGAAATTCCAGGAATGTAACTGTCACATTTTCCTGTGTCCTCAACCAAACTGTCAAACCATCAAATGACTGGTTTCATAACTGATCAACAGTGCAGCACCATGGCAGTTGCAGATCAAACATAAGCAGCTTCGTTGGCTGTAAAGGAAAGGAGAGCTTAATTCCACTTTAAGGCCGTTTAATATTTATTATTTATGACACCAGCTAGAGCGGCACAATTAATCGTCAAGAATCGCTATCCTGATCTTGAGTGAAGTGTTTCACAATTCTTTCTATGCAAAGAATTCTCTCTGTTCTTCTGAAGCCAATTTGTCAATAGAATAGACAAAATTATAAAAATATAAAAAAAGTTTAACCACTTAAACACTAAACCTTTTTCTGGCATTTGTTGGTTTCAAGTAAAAATCTTTTTCTTTTTTTTTTGCTAGAAAATTACTTCGAACTCCCAAACACATATTTTTTTTTATATATTTTCAGTAGAGACCCTAGAGAATAAAATGGTGATCGTTGCAATATTTTATGTCACACTGTATTTGCGCAGCGGCCTTTCAAATGCAATTTTTTTTTTTTTAAAACTACTATTATGAATTTTTAAAAAACAGTAAAAGTTAGTGCATTTTTTTTTGTATAATGTGAAAGAATTTATGTTGTGAGAATTGTGATATTTTTATTCTAAGCAAAAAAAAAAAATCGTGATTCTCATTTCGACCAGAATCATGCAGCTCTAACACCAGGGATTGTCAGCTCCCGGGGTAAGGCCACTCATTTTCACCCCTTATCCCCAACTCAAAATGGAGCACCCAGTCAATAACTCCATTGAAACGCTGTTACTTTAGGGTTATGGGCTGACCAGAAAGAGTAAGGCTGGCAACAGATGGAACTGGCTGGCACTGGCAGGTGGCACTGGTTGCCACTGGCAGGCACGTGGAACTGGCAGGTGGCACTGGTTTGGAACTGGCAGGTGATGGCAGGTGGCCCTGGTTGGCGATGGCAGGTGGCCCTGGTTGGCGATGGCACTAGTTGTCACTGGCAGACGGCACTGATTGGCGGTGGCACTGGTTGGTGTTGGCAGGTGGCACTAGTTGGCACTGACTGGCAGGTGGCACTGACTGGTGGTTGCAAGTGGTATTGATTGGCGGTGGCACCGGTTGGCACTAGCAGGTGGAACTGATTTGTGGTGGCACTGGTTGGCACTAGCAGGTGGCACTGATTGGTGGTGGCAGGTGGCACTGACTGGCGGTGGCAGGTTTCACATGGAGCACTCTGTTACTGAAATGTAACAGAGGAGCTGTCAGAATTGAGCTTAATGTCGGAATGGGCGGAACCCAGCCGGGGTGTGAAACTGACAAGTAACAGAGAGGCGGATATGTCAGATTTGAGCTTGATGTCGGGGTGGGTGGGGCCCGGCAGCTATAAAACACCAGACCAAACAACGACTGGGCTGCTTAAGAAAAGGAGCGGGCCACATACACGTAGCATCCCGTCCAGATCCCATTGGCTGGTGTTTGATAGCGGCCGGGTCCCGCCCACCCCGACATCAGGCTGAAATCTGACAGATCCTCCTCTCTCCGTTGCTTGTCAGTTTCACACACTTAGTGCGGCGCCGCTGAGTGTGGAGGAGGGAGGAGGACGGCAGTCAGTGTTAATGCTCTGCGTGTCTGGGGCATCAATAGTGAGTGGGCTGGTGGCAGCTTAGGCGCCAGGTTGCGATTTCTGGTCGCATTGGCAACCTGGCGCCTGGGGTTTGTCGAGCCCTGCATTAACCGCTTTCCAACTGGCTCACACCGATATAGGTCGGCAGAATGGCACACCTATGAAAATTGACGTACCTGTATGTCAGTCCACAAAAGCAGTATAGTGGACTCTATGTCCGCCGCCGGCCCACGATCTCAGCGAGGCAGAACAAGGAATTTCCCTGCTCTTCCTAGTGACATGACAGGGATCTTATCTGTCATTGGGAACAGTGATCTCTGTCATGTCAGTGGTAGCCCATCCCCCTGTACAGGTAGAACACGCTGAGGGAACACACTTAACCCCTTGATCGGCCCCCAGTGTTTAACCCATCCTGCCAGTGACATTTATACAGTAATAAGTGGCTATTTTTAGCTCTGATCGCTGTATAAATGTCAAAAGTGTCTGATTTGTCCTCTGCAATGTCACAGTCCTGATAAAAACAAAATAGCCACAAAACTATCCCCTAACTTTTGGGCAAACCAATCAATATACATATATTTAAAAAAAAAAAAATTACACATACATATACACATATATATATATATATATATACATATATATATATATATATATATATTTTTTTTTTTTTTAAAGAACGCTCTATTTGTGAGGGAAAATTACATCAATTTTGTTTGGATACAGCGTCAGAAAGCACAATTGTCAGTTAAAGCGACACAGTGCCTTATCACAAAAATGCTATGGTCATTAAGGTGGTAAATTTTCAGGGGCTGAAGTGGTTAATGCGGAATGTATGTTCCTTGCTAAGGCCCCATTTACACTTGTGCGACGTGGGACGGCAAAGTTGCACGACATGTCATTCCATACGATTTCCAATGAGAACCATTTATATCTGTGCAACTTCAAAGTATTCCCTGTACTACTTTGGTCCAACTTTAATGTGAGTCGAGGTCCATAGATCTCAAGTTTACACAGGCATTCCCTGAAATTGCAGCAAAATCTCTGCAAATTTGCACGACGTTGAAGTCGTAGTAGTGTGAAAGGGGCTTTAAGAACTTTTTTTTTTATCATAAAGTTATGGGAAAAGTAAAAGTTTAAATTACATTTTCAGACTAAGACCCCTTTCACACTGGGGCGTTTTAGCGTTAAAAAAAAAAAAAAAGCATCATCTGCAATCCCAATGTGAAAGCCTGAGTGCTTTCACACTGAGGCGCTGCGCTGGCAGGGCATCAAAAAGCCCTGCAAGCAGCTTCATTGCAGCGCTGTAAAGAAGCTGCTTGCAGGACTGACAACCTGCCAGTGCAGCACCTCAGCGTGAAAGCACTCGGGCTTTCACATTGGGATTGCAGATGAGGCTTTTTACAGGCCCTTTTTTTAACGCTAAGACCCCTTTCACACCAGGGCGTTTTGCAGGCGCTATAGTGTTAGAAATAGCGCCTGCAAAACGCCCTAAAGAAGCTGCACCATTGTGTGTAGTGTGAAAGCCCCGAGGGCTTTCACACTACAGCGGTGCGCTGGCAGGACGTCAGAAAAAAGTCCTGCCAGCAGCTTCTTTGGAGCGGTGAAGGAGCGGTGTGTTTACCGCTCCTCCACCGCTGCTGCCCATTGAAATCAATGGGGCAGCGCTGTAATGCCGCCGGCAAAACGCCACTATTGCGGCGTATTGCCGGCGGTTTTAACCCTTTCGCGGCCGCTAGCGGGGGTAAAAGCGTCCCGCTAGCGGCCGAAATGCGCTGCAAATCCGGCGGTAAAACGCCGCTAAAAATAGCTGCGTTTTACCGCCGCCGCTATCACCGGTGTGGTGTGAAAGGGGTCTTAAGTGCCTGGAAAACGCCCCAGTGTGAAAGGGGTCTTAAAGTGGAAGTAAACCCATGGATTTAAATAGTTAAATAAAAAAAATAAAAAAGGCATGCCGAGAATGCTAACTGCACATTGGCTGTGCTCTCAGCCATACTATCAAACCATCCAATGGCTGGTGTCATAACGAATCACATGTGCAGCACCATAGCAGTTGAAGATTAAACAGAGGCAAAGATGGCAGCTTCCTTGGGTGAAAACAATAGGGGAGTTTACTTCCACTTTAAGTTACACTTTAAAGCTGAAAAAAATATATATATTTTAAGCCAAGGAAGCTGCCATCTTAGTCCCTGTTTAACCTGCAACTGTCATGGTACTTCACATGTGATGACAGCAGCCATCTGATGCTTTGGTTGTGTTCTCAACCAAACTGTCAACGTGACAGTTCCATTCCCAGCAGGATGCTGTAATGCCAAGAATGTAACTTTTTTTTTTTTTTTTTAATTGAGGAGTTCAGGTCCAATTAAAACAATATTAAAGTGGCTGTATACTCGAATTTTTACCTACAGGAAAGCCTATAATAAGGCTTACCTGTAGGTAAAAAAAAATATCTCCTAAACCTGTACGGTTTAGGAGATATTCCCCTTGGTATGCGCCGCTGACTGCAGCGGCGCATGCTAACAAGGGGATTCTCGGCCTGAAAATCCGACAGTGGCCGGCCAGAAAGAAATCTCCCGCGCGCATGCGCGGGAGTGACGATATCGCGGCTCCGGCCACTCGCAGCGCCGGAGCCGCGATACCCGGAAGAAACGCCGAGGGAGCATGTCAGCTCCCTCGGCGTGGATCGGGCCAGATGTCGGGGCCTCGTTCTAAGGTAAGTATTTCATAATGAGCTAGTATGCGGTGCATACTAGCTCATTATGCCTTTTGCTTTGCAGGTTTAAAAAAATAATTAATTTGCGGGTTTACTACCGCTTTAAAGTATTTTGTGTTTTGTTTGTGAAATGGCTTTGTACAGAGCAGCCCAGATCCTCCTCTCTCAAGTTCCTCTCCGGTGCTTCTGGCTCCTCCCTCCTGCCCCCACAGCAAGCAGCTTGCTATGGGGGCACCCAAGCTGAGATTGTGTGGTGTGTCAATTCAGAAATGGACCCCCCGACTCCCCTCTCTTTATTGGCTCACTGGCCTTGACTCAGCCAATGAGGAGGAAGCGCCCCGGACAGCTGAGGGTCTTGGGAAACACCGCTGGATCGAGATGGGATCAGGTAATTATTGGGGGGATGCTGCACACAGGTTGTTTTTTTTTTTTATATATATGCATTGTGTGCATAGAAAAAAAAAAAAAAACACTTCTGCCTTTAGAACCACTTTAACCTTATTTTGTGTGTACTTCTCCTGGGGATCTCAGGAGTGCAGTTCGTTCTGCACAACTATGAGGTAAAGCATAATGGACTACTATGCATCATATAGTAGTCCATTATGTGTCACTTAACCCTTTCATGACTAAGCCTATTTTTGGAATTTGGTGTTTACAAGTTAAAATCCATATTTTTTGCTAGAAAATTACTTGGAACCCCCAAACATTATATATATTTTTTTAGCAGAGACTCTAGAGAATAAAACGGCGATTGTTGCAATATTTTATGTCACACGGTATTTGCGCAGTGGTGTTTTAAACGCAAATTTTGGGAAAAGGGACACTTTCATGAATAAAAAAAAAAAAAAAAACAGTAAAATTAGCCCAATTTTTTTGCGTAATGTGAAAGATAATGTTACGCAGAGTAAATAGATACCAAACATGTCACACTTTATAATTGTGCGCACTTGTAGATTGACGACAAAGTACGGTACCTAAAAATCTCAATAGGCGACGCTTTAAAAAAATGTTACGGTTACCAGGTTAGCGTTACAGAGGAGGTCTGGTGCTAGAATTATTGCTCTCGCTCTGGCGATCGCGGCGATACCTCACATGTGTGATTTGACCACCGTTTACATACGCGGGCGCGACTTCCGTATGCGTTTCTTTGCTTCGCAAGCTCGCGGGGACGGCGGGCGCTTTAAAAAAATTTTTTTATTTTTTTATTTATTTTAAAATAACTAAATTGTTTAAAAAAAAAAAATTTATCACTTTTATTGCTGTCACAAGGAATGTAAACATCCCTTGTGACAGTAATAGGTGGTGACAGGTCCTCTTTATGGAGGGATCGGGGGTCTAAAAGACCCCCCACCCCTCCTTTACACTTCAATGTATTCAGATCGCCGAAAACGGCGATTCTGAATACCGGATATTTTTTTTTAAAACCGGCGCCATTGGCAGCCGAGTAAACGGGAAGTGACGTCATGGTGTCGCTTCCGTGTTTACGATGAGGAGACTGGAACGAAGCCGATTACGGCTTCGTTCCAGTTCCTCCGCAGCAGCCGGAGGCATCGGACACGGAATCGGTGCTCCCGATCGAGCGGGAGCACCGGTAGCAGCGGCGAGAGGGGGGGACGTCCCCTCCCGCTTCTCCGGCATAACAGCCGAGCGGCTTTTAGCCGCATCGGTTGTTATACCTGGATAGCCAATCGCCTGCTGCAAAAAACGGTACCGGGATGATGCCTGCAGGTGCGGGCATCATCCCGGTATAACCCCCGGAAGCAGAGTACGCATATCTGCGTACGCTCGGCGGGAAAGGGTTAACTGACACAGGAGCCAGCAAAGTAGTCCGGAGCATCCATCTTCTCCTGGGTCTCGCTGCTCCACCGCTGAAGCCGCGATGACGTTGAGCCGCCACTCGCGGCATATCGCCTTGACAGTGGCGCGCTGAGTGCGCCATAGACAGTGGTGCCTGTGTTTTGGCAAATATTTCCTAAACCGTGTAGGTACCAAAGTGGTTTGTAAGGGTTTACAACCACTTTAAAATAGATCCCCAATTTCCTTCCAGTAAAGTGTGTGTGTGTGTGTGTGTGTGTGTGTGTGTGTGTGTGTGTGTGTGTGTGTGTGTGTGTGTGGCCTATAGCACCGGTCACTCGGGCCCCCTCCTCAGACAGGAAGTGCTAGTCCAGCTCAGGCATGCTGGCACTTGCAGTCCTCCAGCAGCCCCTCCCCCTGGTCTCACCCCTTCTATCTTGGCGTCCAGGATACTCTCCACCTCGAACACGTCCTCCTCATCCTCGCTCTCTGCAGCCTCCACCCGGGTTTCGGCCTCTCCTCTCTCCTCCACAGCCATGGACTCGCCAGCCGCCTCCGCTCCAGCGGCACCGTTCCCATCCAGTCCCGCACACTCCGCCATGATGGCTCGAGTCGGGCAGGCGACAACGGGGAAAATCCTCCTGCGCCACACACACCTCCCCGATACGTCCCGGAGGGACAGAACGCCCGGCCAATCACTGCACGTGGCGGCGGACTGGGGTCTCCCGTTTCTGTCCAATAGGATCGACGGAGCGAATGTGCGGCCGTGGAAGATCACGTTGGCCGCGCGGCGATTGGCTTCCCAGCGCCCTTGACGAGAGGGAATTGGCCTATGAGAGAGGGGCAGGGCGGAGCAAATTGTAAGGTAACTTCAGGCAATGGCAGAGAGTCCTAGACCACGCATGACCGTCTGGCAATATCTGCGCATGCGCCAATTGCCTGCTAGTTACACAGAGCAGCCCATTGGCCACTCACTGTCTGAGATGTGCAGTGTGGAGCTTCTCTGTTTGCAGCTGGTTTAGGACAGAGCTGGGCTGGAAGAAACAGGGGAAGTCTGGTGTGCAGGATACCACGGGTGTCCAACCTTTATGACCTTCCAGGAAGAAGAGACATTGTCTTGTGCCACACATAATATACACTAACAACAAGGAGAGCAGAGCACAAGATAACCATCCCTGATATAGATAATGTAATAAAGTCTGAGCAATAAAACGTCTTTCTTTTTTTATTGGAGAAGAGGTCCACATAAAACGAGTGTGATATATGACAGGCTTTATACACTAAACATCGCTATGTTGTGCGATGATGTCAAAGCAATTCTCAATGAATTCTCAAAGTGCTCATCATACTTTCCTTCTAATTTTGCCCCTGTGTGCGTCATCCTTCACATGATTTGCTTACAAATTTAGGTGATGCTGAAAACTGATGACATGGATAAGGTGTGATTGTGAATAGTGGGCTATTTTTCTTTAGGAAGCAATGGAGGCTGGTGCTCAATATTCTCGGGAGGGCGGCCCACAGCCTCTCCAGCCAAGCCCCCCCCCCCATGCTTGCTCAATCGATCGCCGCCCCCCCCCCCCAACCCACGTCGCTCGATCACCACATCGCTTGCCCGTCAGGCCCCCTCCAGACCCATACTTACTCCATCCAGGTCACAGCTCCTCCCCCCCCCCCCGCATAGGGTTGTCACCTGTCTGGGATTCACCCAGACACTTCAGGTTTGGAATAATGCGTCCGGGTTTGACTGCCTGAAACCCGGACACATTATTCAGACAAGACTATGGCTTGGTTGCTGGCTGCAGTTGTGTAAGCCGATAGTGTCTGTTACACTCTTTCACGCTGCCCAAAGTCAGCACTAACAATTACCCCATATACAGATGGGAGAGGAGAGAGGGCTCAATATGCTCCTCTTCCTCCCCCCTACCCCTCTGTGCCTGCCCACACTCGAATCCCCTGTGCCTCAGAAAAGGAAAGTTGGGGCCAGAAATTTGAAGTCCAGCAGCCTCAGATACATCTGGATGAGAGGTGCTGACTGGCAAGGGGTGAGTGAGCTCACCATCCATCTCTGTCTGTGACTGAAGTCTTCCCTTTCTTTCTCCTGCCTCTGAGTGAGTACACTAAGGTAAATCAGGGTTCTCAGAGCAACCCTTACTTCAGAGTTCCCCTTTACACCAAAGGCCACAGTGTTCCCCCTTACAGCAGAGTCCTCTCCGTACATCAGAGTTCTCAGGGTTCCCAGAGCATCCCTTATGTTAGACTCCCCAGAGTTCTCCCTTACATCAGAGTCTGCAGAGTCCTCCCATCTTTGTTTCCCCTCCCTTTCCTATTCACTAACCCAACCCCCACCTATCTTTTTTTCCTCCCCTCACAACTCCCCCCCTTCCTTTTTCCATCCCCTCTGTAACCTCAACCCCCTGCCACACTCCCTGTCCCCCCTCCTTTTTCTCCTATTCACCTTCTCACAATCCCTAACCCACTCCCCATGTGTTTGCTTGAGTAATGGACCCACAGCATCATTACATGCATACTTTTTTTTATATTATTTTAGTCTGTCCAACACGTACAGCCTCCCGTGTCCACCCCCGGTGTGACACCCGGTCAGGGTGGTTCCAATGCCGTCTGATGCCCTTTTGGTCTTCCATTGGTCAGTTGCACTGACTATCACAATACTCCATAATCAAAGGTTCATTGGTAGCCTAGCTACATTGCTGACTTTTAACCTGTTCCTCAATATTGTATTTTTCTTTAGATGTTTTGGTTGATTTCTCCTGAAGAAGTGACTTATGTTGAGGACCACGTCTATACCTACATCATTGTGTTCCCACCAGATGGGTTCTATGCTTCTTAAGTGTTAACTTAATGCTATTACATACAACAATTCTATTATTGTTTTGTTGTTACTGTATTTTATGTACTTTTTTCTTAACCACTTTGCGCCTGCGCTATAGCCAAAAGACGGCTACAGCGCGGACGCTAACTGCCGGGAGGGCGTCCCTGGACATCCTCCTGTTTACTTCCCCTCTGCGCGCTGCCGAGGGCACGCATCGGGGAAGTTCTGTGTTGGCCGTGTCCCTTGGACACAGCCAATCACAGATCGTGCTAAATGGCAAATCACAGCGGCCATTTAGTACTCGATCGGCCCGTCCAATGGGAGGTGATCTCATATGTAAACATATGAGATCATCTCTCATCCCCGGCTCTCCCTCCTCACACAGAGACAGCGTGTGAGGAGGGAGAGATGAATGGCTGCAGCTGCAGTGTCAGTGAGAAAACACACACACAGTAAAACACACACACACACATGCCCATCTGTCACCAGTGCCACCTATCAGTGCCATCTGTCCCCAGTGCCACCTATCAGTGCCATCTGTTCCCAGTGCCACCTGTCAGTGCCATGTTTCCCCAGAGCCACCTATCAATGCCACCTGTCCCCAGTGCCACCTGTCAGTGCCATGTGTCCCCAGTGCCACCTATCAATGCCACCTGTCCCCAGTTCAATTACCCCATATACAGATGGGAGAGGAGAGAGGGCTCAATATGCTCCTCTTCCTCCCCCTTACCCTCTGTGCCTGCCCACAGTCGAATCCCCTGTGCCTCAGAAAAGGAAAGTTGGGGCCAGAAATTTGAAGTCCAGCAGCCTCAGATACATCTGGATGAGAGGTGCTGACTGGCAAGGGGTGAGTGAGCTCACCATCCATCTCTGTCTGTGACTGAAGTCTTCCCTTTCTTTCTCCTGCCTCTGAGTGAGTACACTAAGGTAAATCAGGGTTCTCAGAGCAACCCTTACTTCAGAGTTCCCCTTTACACCAAAGGCCACAGTGTTCCCCCTTACATCAGAGTCCTCTCCGTACATCAGAGTTCTCAGGGTTCCCAGAGCATCCCTTATGTTAGACTCCCCAGAGTTCTCCCTTACATCAGAGTCTGCAGAGTCCTCCCATCTTTGTTTCCCCTCCCTTTCCTATTCACTAACCCAACCCCCACCTATCTTCTTTTCCTCCCCTCACTACTCCCCCCCCTTCCTTTTTCCATCCCCTCTGTAACCTCAACCCCCTGCCACACTCCCTGTCCCCCCTCCTTTTTCTCCTATTCACCTTCTCACAATCCCTAACCCACTCCCCATGTGTTTGCTTGAGTAATGGACCCACAGCATCATTACATGCATACTTTTTTTATATTATTTTAGTCTGTCCAACACGTACAGCCTCCCGTGTTCGTCCCCGGTGTGACACCCGGTCAGGGTGGTTCCAATGCAGTCTGATGCCCTTTTGGTCTTCGATTGGTCAGTTGCACTGACTATCACAATACTCCATAATAAAAGGTTCATTGGTAGCCTAGCTACATTGCTGACTTTTAACCTGTTCCTCAATATTGTATTTTTCTTTAGATGTTTTGGTTGATTTCTCCTGAAGAAGTGACTTATGTTGAGGACCACGTCTATACCTACATCATTGTGTTCCCACCAGATGGGTTCTATGCTTCTTAAGTGTTAACTTAATGCTATTACATACAACAATTCTATTATTGTTTTGTTGTTACTGTATTTTATGTACTTTTTTCTTAACCACTTTGCGCCTGCGCTATAGCCAAAAGACGGCTACAGCGCGGACGCTAACTGCCGGGAGGGCGTCCCTGGACATCCTCCTGTTTACTTCCCCTCTGCGCGCTGCCGAGGGCACGCATCGGGAAAGTTCTGTGTTGGCCGTGTCCCTTGGACACAGCCAATCACAGATCATTCTAAATGGCAAATCACAGCAGCCATTTAGTACTCGATCGGCCCGTCCAATGTAAACATATGAGATCATCTCTCACCCCCGGCTCTCCCTCCTCACACAGAGACAGCGTGTGAGGAGGGAGAGATGAATGGCTGCAGCTGCAGTGTCAGTGAGAAAACACACACACAGTAAAACACACACATACACACATGCCCACCTGTCACCAGTGCCACCTATCAGTGCCATCTGTCCCCAGTGCCACCTATCAGTGCCACCTGTTCCCAGTGCCACCTGTCAGTGCCATGTTTCCCCAGTGCCACCTATCAATACCACCTGTCCCCAGTGCCACCTATCAGTGCCATCTGTCCCCAGTGCCACCTGTCAGTGCCATGTGTCCCCAGTGCCACCTATCAATGCCACCTGTCCCCAGTGCAACATGCCACCTGTACCCAGTGCCACGTGCCACCTGTACCCAGTGCCACCTGTCAGTGTCACATATCATCAGTGCCATCTGTCATCAGTGTCAGGTGTCATCAGTGCCACATATTAGTGCCATCTGTCATCAGTGCCACGTATTAGTGCATCTGTCATCAGTGTCACGTGTCATCAGTGCCACATATTAGTTCCATCTGTCATCAGTGTCACTTGTCATCAGTGCCACGTATTAGTGCCTTCTGTCATCAGTGTCATATCAGTGTCACGTGCCATCAGTGCCACGTATCAGTGCCATCTGCCATCAGTGCCATGTCAGCGTCACGTGTCATTGTCCTGGTGCTCCAGGGCCTTCAAAAGTGTAATAGGTAGTCAACAAGTTAGATTGTGTAATTTATGCTCCTAGAACACATGATGGTGCTCCCTGTATGTTCGACCTCTCTAAGTGGTCAGGCTGTTAAAAAGTCCCACACATGTGGTATCGTAATACTCAGGAGGAGTAGCAGAATTTATTTTGGGGTGTCATTTGTGGTATATACATGCCATGTGAGAGAAATAACCTATTACAATGACAATTTTGTGGGAAAAAAATAAAAATAAACAAAATCTTTATTTTGCAAAGAATTGTGGGAAAAAATGACAACACCAAAAACCTCACTATGCCTCTTACTAAATACCTTGGAATGTCTACTTTCCAAAAAGGGGTCATTTGGTGGGTATTTGTACTTTCCTGGCTTGTTCGGGTCGCAAGAAATGAGATAGTACATCAGGTGTGATCAATTTTTTTATGATTTGCACTAAGACCAAAGAACAAATAATATCCACTAATTTGGGTTATTTTGTACCAAAGATATGTAGCAGTATAACTTGTGGCCAAAATTCATGAAAAAAAATTAATAATTTGCAAAATTTTATCACAGAAACAAAGAAAAATGTGTTTTTTTTTCAAAATTTTCGGTCTTTTTTCATTTATAGCGCAAAAAAATAAAATAAAACAGAGGTGATCAAATACCACCAAAAGAAAGCTCTATTTGTATGAAAAAAAGGACAAAAAATTAATTTGCGTACAGTGTTACATGACTGAGTAATTGTCATTCAAAATGTGAGAGCACCGAAAGCTAAAAATTGGTCTTGGCAGGAGGGGGGTTTAAGTGCCCAGTAGGCAAGTGGTTAATAAATGTTTAACTTTTATCTAAACCTGTTTCATTTACTGGGTACCGAGATAGTCCTTCAACCACCACAGGCATTATAGGGCAATTTTTTGGAGTAACCCCCTTTAACCCGTTCCTTCTCTCACTGTCTAAATATAGGATGATGGTACCCATCTCTACCCTCTATATAATTTGAGTGAGGCAATAACCGTTCAATCTCAGAGTTCCCCCTTACAGTGAAAGGCAATTCTGCGAGTTCAGATGTAAAAGAGGAGCTCTGTAGATTCTGATGTAGAGGGGGAACTCTGTGGACGCTGATGTAGAGGGGGAACTCTGTGGACGCTGATGTAGAGGGGGAACTCTGTGGACCCTGATGTAGAGGGGGAACTCTGTGGACCCTGATGTAGAGGGGGAACTCTGTGGACCCTGATGTAGAGGGGGAACTCTGTGGACCCTGATGTAGAGGGGGAACTCTGTGGACGCTGATGTAGAGGGGGAACTCTGTGGACACTGATGTAGAGGGGGAACTCTGTGGACGCTGATGTAGAGGGGGAACTCTGTGGACGCTGATGTAGAGGGGGAACTCTGTGGACTCTGATGTAGTGGGGGAACTCTGTTCAATCTCAGAGTCCCCCCTTACAGTGAAAGGCAATTCTGCGAGTTTAGATGTAAAAGAGGAGCTCTGTGAACTCTGATGTAGAGGGGGAACTCTGTGGACTCTGATGTAGAGGAGGAACTCTTGTTATTAACTTCATACGATGACAGAAAAACTGTCATCTGTGCCACGATAGGTAGCTGCCTAGACTACTGCAACTCTCTTTATCTAGGATTGCCAAAGATGCTAGTGCAGAAGCTTCAAATTATTCAAAATGCTGTGGCTAGGTTACTCATGGATGTCCCTGTTGAGGGATCATATTACCCCTATCCTTTGCACCTTGCCTTGGCTGCCGGTCCACTATTGCATCTTATTTAACCACTTAAGGACCGCCGTATTGCCATTCTACGTCATCAGAATGGCACAGGCAGGCACAAGCACGTAGATGTACGTGCCTGCCTTCCAGTGGGTGGGGAGTCCGATCGGACCTCCTCGCTGGCTACGGTGGTCCGTTTCCCTCCGGGAGCGATCCGTGATGAGGGGATGGCCGTTGGTTTCTGGCCACCCCCTATCGATCGCTCCTGATCAATGACGAACTTCCTCCCACTGTGTATTGTTTACACAGGAAGGAGGAAGTGATGTCATTCTCCTCGGGGCGGTCTTTTTTGACCGGACTACGAGGAGAAGACACAAAGTAAGTGCACCAAAACACTACACTGACACATAGGTACACGTAGGTACACAACCCTCCCCCCCCCTGATTGCCCCTAGTTAACCCTTTCACCCCCTTTTGCCAGTGTCACTAAGCGATCATTTTTCTGATCGCTGCATCAGTGTCGCTACTGTCGCTAGGTAGCTAGTTATTTTTTTAGGTTCACCGCCAGGTTTTTATATCGCTAGGTACCCCGATATACTACCCAATAATGGTTTTAACATCCTGATTGCCCCTAGTTAACCCTTTCACCCCCTTTTGCCAGTGTCACTAAGTGATAATTTTTCTGATCACTGCATCAGTGTCGCTACTGTCGCTAGGTAGCTAGTTATTTTTTTAGGTTCACCGCCAGGTTTTTATAGCGCTAGGTACCCCGATATACTACCCAATAATGGTTTTAACCCCCTGATTGCCCCTGTTTAACCCTTTCACCAGCGATCACAGTATAAGTGTCACTGGTGACGCTGGTTAGCCAGTTAGTTATTTAGGTTCCCCGTCAGGTTTTTATATAGCGCCAGGGACCCCCATATACTACCTAATAAAAATTTAAACCCCCTGATTGCCCCTAGTTAACCCTTTCACCACTGATCACCGTATAAGTGTTACGGGTGACTCTGGTTAGTTTGCTTTTTATAGCATCAGGGCACCCACCATTTATTACCCAATAAAGGTTTAACCCCTTGATCACCCGGCGGGTGATATCAATTAGGTTTTAGGGTCAGGGTCTGCGTCGCCCCAGGCAGCGCTAGGTTAGTGCCAGTACCGCTAACACCCACGCGCAAAGCATACACCTCCCGTAGTGGTATAGAATCTGAACAGATCAATATCTGATCTGATCAGATCTATACTAGCATCCCCAGCAGTTTAGGGTTCCAAAAAAACGCATTGTTAGTGGGATCAGCCCAGATACCTGCTAGCACCTGCATTTTGCCCCTCTGCCCAGCCCACCCAAGTGCAGTATCGATCGATCACTGTCACTTACAAAACACTAAACACATAACTGCAGCGATCGCAGAGTCAGGCCTGATCCCTGCGATAGCTAACAGTTTTTTTGGTAGCATTTTATATTTAAATCCGGAAGGCAGTGCTTGGTTTTCGGGGTCCCGTACTTGGCTAGGCTCCCAAAAAGTCCCCCACATGTGGTATCCCCGTACTCGGGAGAAGCAGCAAAATTTATTTTGGGGTGTAATTTGACTTCTGCACATAGCATGTGTGAGCAATATATCATTTAGTGACAACTTTGTGCAAAAAAAAAAAAAGTTTGTAATATTCCCGCAACTTTTGGCAAAATATAAAATATTCCATGGACTCAACATGCCTCTCAGTAAATAGCTTGGGGTGTCTAATTTCCAAAATGTGGTCATTTTGGGGGGTTTTGTGCTATTTTGGCATTTTATGGCCTTCGAAACTGTGATAGGTAGTGAGGAGTTAAATCAAAAATTTGCACCCTTAGAAATCCTGAAGGTGGTGATTGGTTTTCGGGGTGCCGTGCGCGACTAGACTCCCAAAAAGTCCCACACATGTGGTATCCCCATACTCGGGAGAAGTAGCGGAATATATTTTGGGGTGCAATTCCACATATAACCATGGCATGTGTGAGCAATATATCATTTAGTGACAACTTTTTGTAAAAAAAAAAATAATTTTTATTTTTTGTTATTATTTAATCCCTTGGGACAAAAAAAAAATATTCAATGGTCTCAACATGGCCCTCAGCAAATAGCTTGGGGTGTCTACTTTCCAAAATGGGGTCATTTGGGGGGGTTTTGTGCCATCTTGGCATTTTATGGCCTTCAAAACTGTGATAGGTAGTGATAGGTAGTGAGGAGTAAAATAAAAAATGTATGCCCTTAGAAATCCTGAAGGCGGTGCTTGGATTTCGGGGTCCCGTACGCGGCTAGGCTCCCAAAAAGTCCCACACATGTGGTATCCCCATACTCAGGAGAAGCAGCAGAATGTATTTTGGGGTGTCATTTCACATATGCCCATAGCATGTGTGAGCAATATATCATTTAGTGACAACTTTGTGCAAAAAAAAAAAGTTTGTAATATTCCCGCAACTTGTGGCAAAATATAAAATATTCCATGGACTCAACATGCCTCTCAGTAAATAGCTTGGGGTGTCTTCTTTCCAAAATGGGGTCATTTTGGGGGGTTTTGTGCTATTTTGGCATTTTATGGCCTTCGAAACTGTGATAGGTAGTGAGGAGTTAAATCAAAAATTTGCCCCCTTAGAAATCCTGAAGGTGGTGATTGGTTTTCGGGGTGCCATGCGCGACTAGACTCCCAAAAAGTCCCACACATGTGGTATCCCCATACTCGGGAGAAGTAGCGGAATATATTTTGGGGTGCAATTCCACATATAACCTTGGCATGTGTGAGCAATATATCATTTAGTGGCAACTTTTTGTAAAATTTTTTTTTTTTTTTGTCATTATTCAATCCCTTAGGACAAAAAAAATAAATATTCAATGGGCTCAACATACCCATCAGCAATTTCCTTGGGGTGTCTACTTTCCAAAATGGGGTCATTTGGGGGGGGTTTGTACTGCCCTGCCATTTTAGCACCTCAAGAAATGAGATAGGCAGTCATAAATTAAAAGCTGTGTAAATTCCAGAAAATGTACTCTAGTTTGTAGACGCTATAACTTTTGCGCAAACCAAAAAATATACGCTTATTGACATTTTTTTTACTAAAGACATGTGGATGAATAAATTTTGCCCTCAATGTATGACTAAAATTTAGTTTATTCGATTTTTCTTATAACAAAAAGAAGAAAATATCTTTTTTTTTCTAAATTTTCGCTCTTTTTCCATTTATATCGCAAGAAAAAAAATCGCAGAGGCAATCAAATACCATCAAAAGAAAGCTCTATTTGTGGGAAGAAAAGGACGCAAATTTCGTTTGGGTGCAATATTGCATGACCGCGCAATTACCAGTTAAAGCAGCATAGTGCGAAATTGGAAAAAGACCTCTGGTCCTTAAGGTGTTTATTGGTCCGGAGCTGAAGTGGTTAAGATAGGTTGTATTATGTTTAAAATTATGAGAGGCCTGGCCCAAAGCTATCTCTGCTCTCGTTTTCATAAACGAGCTCTTGTCAGATCATTCAGATCTACCAGTAGAGATCTCCTCTACATCTCAGTGCCCAAGGAAATCTGGCGTGGTGGTCGGGCCTTCTCCCACCAGGGTGCCGTAATATGGAACAGCCTCCCTGTCGAGCTCCAGGAGGCCCCCACTATTCTGGTCTTCCGCGGACTACTGAAGACTTGGCTTTTCACGCAGACTTTTCCTGCGTAGTCTCTCTCTTCTACCTTTCTGTGCTGCTTCTGGTCCCTGGGCCCTCTCTTAACAGGAACTATACTATGCGCGTTGGGACCCTTGCTATATTAATGCTATGCTAATACTATGCGCGGAGTAAGACCATGCTATATTAAGATACCTCTCAACTAGGGTTGCACCGATACTAGTATCGGTATCGGCGCCAATAGCAAGTATTTGCCCAAGTACTTGTACTCCGGCAAATGCTCCCGATGCCGTACCTGATACCGGAAGTCAGTGGGCAGGTGGAGTGGGTGGGAGAAGGCGGAGCGGAGCGCGGCACAGTCAGAGTGCAGCGGAGCTTTGAAGGTGAGCCTTGCTGCCTGTGTAAGCCTGGCAGGGGCGTGGGTCACTCACAGGCGGGTGCAGCCATGTACATTGGTGACCGGGCCGTCAGAATCATTAACGGAAGTGATGGCCCGAGTCTCCGTCAGAGGCTGTACACGGCAACACCCATCTTGGTACACCCTGAACTCAGCCTCAGTAGCCTGCAGTCACAAGGCGGCAGCAGACATCTTGTTACACCCAGCCCTTATAGTTCACTAACTATATGGGCTGGGTGTAACAAGATGTAACATATGTGACATGCATCCCATGTGATCTGAACAGCAGTGGGTTGCAAATCACATGCGATGTCTAGCATCGCACAAGTGTGAACCCAACCTAAAGAAACACTGTCACATTTTTCTTCAGACCGCAAGTGAAAATGCATAAAAAAAAAAAAAAATGTTTAACCACTTCAATACTGGGCACTTTCACCCCCTTCCTCCCCAGGCCCATTTTTAGCTTTCAGGGCTGTCGCACTTTGAATTACAAGTGCGCGGTCATACAGCACTGTACCCATATGAAATTTTTATCATATTTTTGAGACCGATAGAGCCTTCTTTTGGTAGTTCCACTGAGTATTTTATTTTTTGCTAAACAAAACAAAAAAAAGGCCAAAATTTTTGAAAAGAATTGTTTTTCTTCTTCTCTTTTATAAAATTTTGTAAATAAGTAATTTTTCTCCTTTGCTGAAGTGGCAGTGATGAGCAGTCTTTATGGGCACTGACAGGCATCATTGATGGGCACTGATGGGCATTGGCCGGCATCGCTGATGGGGCTGCACTGATAATCATTGCACCAATTATGAGCACAGACCCCCCCCCCCATCAAGAAAGCCGCTCTCCTCTACTCACCCCCTGTCAGCGTGAGTAGGGGGAAGGCCGATAGCCAGCACTTCCTATTTAAAATATAATCAGCTGTGATTGGACACAACTGATCACATGGTAAAGAACCTACGTCACTGGCTCTTTACCATGATCGAAGATGCGGTGTATCCGAGCGACACACCGCACCACCAATTGGCACACACGGGCAGCAGGTTGTGAAGGACGTCATACCACATCCAGCCACAACAAATAAACCACTGTCTGGCTGTCATTTTGCTATAGGGTGGGCAGGATGTGGTTAAGTAAGTTTACAATTTTGTGTTAGGCCACATTCATAGCCATCTTGGGCTGCATGGGGCCCACAGGTTGGACACCCCTGCTGTCTAGTAAGCATGTCGGAATCTCAGAGAAGAACAGAATGCTAAATATATGTCATATGCCAGGTACATATACAGTATCTCACAAAAGTGAGTACACCCCTCACATTTTTGTAAATATTTTATTATATCTTTTCATGTGACAACAATGAAGAAATTACACTTTTCTACAATGTAAAGTAGTGAGTGTACAACCTGTATTGTATAACAGTGTACATTTTCTGCCCCCTCACAACACACAGCCATTAAGAAAGATAACTGGAGAAATCTCTGGACAGTCGCACTCCAAGTATCTCTTCTAGGAGAGGCTTTTTGTTACTGTGGACCTGCTTGGATCGGTGGCATCTCTTCTCTTTATCTGGACTTCTGGATTTGTTTCATAAACCCTTTCCACCAGCTCAGAGGTTTTCCATTTTCAGGAATTTTCACTAGTCCTCTAGGAGAGGCTTTTTGTTCCTGTGGACCTGCTTGGAGTGGTGGTATCTCTTCTCTTTACACAGCCATTAATGTCTAAACCGCTGGCAACAAAAGTACCACCCTAAGTGAAAATGTCCAAATTGGGCCCAATTAGCCATTTTCCCTCCCCGGTGTCATGTGACTCGTTAGTGTTACAGGGTCTCAGGTGTAAATGGGGAGCAGGTATGTTAAATTTTGTGTTATCGCTCTCACTTTCTCATACTGGTCACTGAAAGTTCAACATGGCACCTCCTGGCAAAGAACTCTCTGAGGATCTGAAAAAAAGAATTGTTGCTCTACATAAAGATGGCATAGGCTATAAGAAGATTGCCAAGACCCTGAAATAGAGCTCCAGCATGGTGGCCAAGATCGTACAGCAGTTTAAGAGGACAGGTTACACTCAGAACAGGTCTCGCCATGGTCAACCAAAGAAGTTGAGGGCACATGCTCAGCATCATATCCAGAGATTGTCTTTGGGAAATAGACGTATGAGTGCTGGCAGCATTGCTGCAGAGATTGAAGGGGTGAGGGGTCAGCCTGTCAGTGCTTAGACTATATGCCACACACTGCATCAAATTGGTCTACATAGCTGTTGTCCCAGAAAGAAGCCTCTTCTAAAGTTGATGCACAAGAAAGCCTGCAAACAGTTTGCTGAAGACAAGCAGACTAAGGACATGGATTACTGGAACCATGTCCTGTGGTCTGGTGAGACCAATATAAACTTATTTGGTTCAGATGGTGTTAAGCATGTGTGGCGGCAACCAGGTGAGGAGTACAAAGGCAAGTGTGTCTTGCCTACAGTCAAGCATGGTGGTGGGAGTGTCCTGGTCTGGGGCTGCATGAGTGCTGCCGAGACTGGGGAGCTACAGTCCATTGAGGGAACCATGAATGCCAACATGCACTATAACATACTGAAGCAGAGCATGGTCCCCTCCCTTTGGAGACAGCGCCGCAGAGCAGTATTCCAACATGATAACGACCCCAAACACACCTCCAAGACGACCACTGCCTTGCTAAAGAAGCTGAGGGTAAAGGTGACTGGCCAAGCATGTCTCTAGACCTAAACCCTATTGAGCATCTGTGGGGCATCCTCAAACGGAAGGTGGAGGAGCGTAAGGTCTCTAACATCCACCAGCTCTGTGATGTCCTCATGGAGGAGTGGAAGAAGACTACAGTGGCAACCTGTGAAGGTCTGGTGAGCTCAATGCCCAAGAGAGTTAAGGCAGTTCTGGAAAATAATGGTGGTCAAACAGAATATTGAAACTTTAGGCCCATTTGAACATTTTCAATTTGGGGGGTACTCACTTTTGTTGCCAACGGTTTAGACATTAAAGAGGAAGTAAACCCTGATGAGTTTACTTCCTCTTTTTTTCCCTGCAAAGGTAAAGCATAATGGACTACTATGCATCGCATAGTAGCCCATTATGTGTCACTTACCTGACACAGGAGCCAGCGAAGTCGCCGCTGTCCCCTGTAGTCCGCCGCATCCATCTTGCTTGTGGCGTCTCGCAGCTCCGCCGAATGACAGCGGCGAAGCCGCGATGACGTCACTCCCGCGCATGCGCACGGGAGTGGCGTCTCGCAGCTCCGCCGCTGTCATTCGGCAAAGCCGCGATGACGTCACTCCCGCGCATGCGCACGGGAGTCGACAAATGCGGCAGCTCCATTCTTGGAACTGCCGCGTTTAGTGCGCCTGCGCGCCGCTGTCTACGGCGCATGCGCCGTAGACAGCGGTGCCCGTTTTCGGGCAAATATCTCCTAAACCATATAGGTTTAGGAGATATTTCTTGGACCTACAGGTAAGCCTTAATCTAGGCTTACCTGTAGGTCAAAGTGGTTTGTAAGGGTTTACTTCCTCTTTAATGGCTGTATGTTGAGTTATTTTGAGGGGACAGAAAATTTACACGGTTAAACAAGCTGTACCCTCACTACTTTACATTGTAGCAAAGTGTAATTTCTTCTGTGTTGTCACACGAAAAGATATTATAAAATATTTACAAAAATGTGAAGGGTGTACTTACTTTTGTGAGATACTGTATTTATACACTGGAAATTTTATTAAATTTATATAATTTAAAAAATAAATTGTTTTACTACTAATGACGGTAATCAGCAACTTATAATGGGACTGCGACGGCCAATCTGATGCACTGCCACTGACATCACCAGTGACATTAATACAGCGATTGGTGCTAATACTATACACTGTCACTCTACTAATGACACTGACTGGGAAGGGGTTAACATCTAGGGAGATGAGTTCAAAGGGTTAACTGTTTGCCTAACAATGTGTAGTGTGTGTAATATGTGCTGCTTTACTACTACTAGATCTCTGAGTGAGAAACTGACAGATCACTCTCTGTACAGAGCTCTGTATTGTTTATCAACACAGAGCTCTAGGCTGTGATTGCACACAGCCGATCAGCAGATCCTGGCCATCAATCATTGGCTGGGACTTGCTGACAGGCTCCTGCATGTACAATCACAGTGGGTGCCAGGCAGGAGTGGGCATGCACGTGCCCTAAACCCGGAAGTAGGCAGCGATATTCGGGAACAACACTTTGCCTACAATGGCCACTCACCCACAGTACATTGCGGGTGGATGGGCAGTAAGTGGTTGAAGTGTTATGTAAAGCCATAAAACTATTTTTCTAGTTTTGGATTATGTGGATTAGATTGGATTAGTACTGCTGTTGACTTCTTACTACTTTTAGGACTATTAGGGCTCATTTACACTTGCTTTTAAAATATGGCATTGGATGCGCTTTTTTAAAGCATGCTGAATGCCAATCAAAGCCACTGTCACTGAATACAATGGTTACCTTACAGCCCTGTGTTTGCTTTGCTTCACAAATTATACCCTACCAATTATGTCGCTTTCTTGGTGCTTCAAAGCATTTCCTCCATAGACCAAGTCTGATTATGCTCTCGTATAGCACCTGAAGTTTTTGAGGTCCTTTTATTCAGCATTAGCTTTGCTGTGTTTTGGAGGTATGAGATGTCCCAGGATGCACTGAGAAACCAACAAGCTAACTGGAAAGACGTCACGAGCAGTCACTTCTGGTTCATGTGTGTATATGTTCTGAAAGTGTCTGAATGCTGCTTTAAAAGTGACAACAAATTTGCTCAAAGCTCTACAAATGCTTTGTTAAAGCTTGCTGTTCACACGGCTCTTATACAAGCTGACACCCATGTGAAACAGGCCTGTCACTTTTATGAAGCTTGTCAACCACTTCCAAAGATTTCAATGTTCATGCTCTGTAACCGCGCCTTAACACCACCTAGAGCATTTATGGTGTATTAATGAAGCATTTATGAAGTATTATCTGGGCATTGGAGGAGAGAGAGTGGAGTCTCCTGTATCCCAGAATGCACTGGAAAATAATAGAGAACTAGGACAGAGCAATTCTATATGGAAGCTGCCTATAAACGAGAGCTATATTAGAGCTACAGTATATTAGACCTCTGTTTAAACACATTGAGATCCACCGTAGGAGGTGAGAGCACATCTGATGGGCACCAGGGTGTGTGAAGTGGTGGAGAGAGTATAGGATTCCACTGGAAGGAGTGAAATATTTATGAGCACAGTTGATATCTGGACTTTTTTTTTTATTTCATGGATCAGACTTTGTACACTTTGTTTATGAGGGTGCCAGTCACTATTGAGATCAAAGTGATACCTAAACACACACTGTTTAAAGCGGTTGTAAACCACTGCAGTTACAAAAAAAAACTTTCCTCTGTAAGACAATTGCATAATGTGATAGTATGTATCACAATCCTGAAACACTTACCTTAGAATGAAGCCCTCCAGCGATGTGCTGTGACCGCCAACAGGGCTTCCGTCTTCCCCCGGTCTTCCTTCCAGGATCACGGACTCCAGCTGTGTGAGTGACCAGAGCTGGGATGATGTCACTACCCCGCGCATACGTGCGGGAGCTCTCAGTTCCTGGCATGGTGCTGTGAAGGACCTTTAGAGCACATGCGCAGATGACCTCACCGGGCTGCATCCAGTGTGAATATCTCCTAAACGGTGCTCATACTAACGCATTCATTTACATTATCCCTTCTCTTTCTGCATATGGATGATGACACTGTAATTCATTTAATCCAGCGCAGGACCACCAGATATAAAAGTAGGTTGCCTAGCTCCCTGCATTCCTGGAAGCACATAGGGGTTTAAGGAGGGAGCCAATTTGGTGACCCGCACAAAAGTCATATACCAGTGCGAGAGAAACTTGTAAGCGTTCTCTTGGGCGAATATGTTCCGGGAACACTTGGATAAGGCTAACCAGATTTGCTTCCAAGGTGGTTGGTTTAAGGGTCTGTCAAAGTCAACTCCCCACTTCAATACATAGTACAGTGGCCCAAAGTGTCTGTAAGTGAGGCTTATAGGTCAGACACAAAGCCTTTCAGAACGGGGTAGGCATTTGATTTATTTAAATGGACTTCCAACACACCAGAACGGAAAATGAATGCAGCCATCATATCTAAACTAATATATTAAATTCTTTACTGCTATACTCTTCAGGTGCATATACTCACCTTCCTTTCACTCTCCCTGCTGCTCCATTAGAGCCCAAAATGAACCTTTACTTTAAATCAGCTAAATATTATATGTTCTAGGTGCATCATGACAAAAAAGATATTCAATGTACTTCAGATTAAAAACTGCTTCCCAGGAACTGCAGAATGGGGCCCTTGCTCTCTGGGTAGAAGCAATGATCTCACTGCAGAGATCTGAAATGCACCTTGCTGAGTCTGACCTATAGCACTGCAATCAATAAAACTCACACTCCCTGTTGATTGCATAGGTCTAGTTCTGACCCATCATGGAGCAAGTTGGATCTGCAGAGAGATGGCTGCTTCCCCATAGAGAGCAATGGACCTTCCCTGCAGCATGATGTCAGGGCACAGGCTTTTCTATTCAGGCTGCGACTAATTTTTAACACCCTGCCTGGCTTTACACACCTTTTGTTTTTATGAATCTGGTTTGTATTGAGACAATTTAAAATAAAAGTTCAGTTTTTGATTTAAGGTCAGGGGGTTAAAGTGAACCCGTGGTGTGACTATAGAGGGCATTTAAGTTTGTCAGGAGAAAAGAAATGTAATCGATTGTGTAGTAGCGATAGAACTGCTAAACAGAAGCCAGACAAGAATAATATATGATGCTACACCTAGCCATTTCACTGCCTTGTGTTCAAAACAGCCAGAAGAAAAATCAGACAGGCGTAAATCCTTCTCACTGCATAGCAGTTCATTGATGTGCACTTTGGTGTGCTGCAACACATGTGCGTTGGAAGTGTGTTTGATCAATGTGATGGGGAATCATTGACAATGGATGGCAATACAACAAACTAATGCATGTAACATGTGTTAACATTCATTGCAATGTGATTTGGTACTTCATAGAATAATACAATACAAATAATCCTCCAGAACACTTACCAGCTAGCCAGCAAAATGAAAAAAAGTCTAAATTGTTTGAACAGTTTGTGTTCCGTTGAATACATTTGCAAATATATGTGAAGCCGCACTGACACGTCAAGGCCACTCTGTACAGTGCGGTCCCTAACTCTACTCTAACATTGTTTCCAAAGTGTGACATACATAGCATGAGATACATTGAAAGTCTAAACTAGTTAAAAAAATTAAAAACAGAGGTTTTGGTTGCATATTATTTGCAATCACATATGAAATCACCTTTCGTTCTAGCCGGCCCAATGCACACCTGCAAAATAGACTACTGGCCTCCAGCCTCCCCTCACAGCTGGACTAATGCACACCTTCCAAAAGAAAGTACCAGCCCCCAACCTCCCCTTTACAGCTTGCCCAACACACGCCTGCAAAATAGACTACTGGCCTCCGACCTCCCCTCATAGCCAGTCCAATGCACACCTGCAGAAAAGACTAGCAGCCTCCAACCTCCCCTAACAGCCAGTCCAACGCATACAATCCAGTGATGATGGCTTCACTCGGAGATCCTCTATCTTATGTTCCCTGTCTTCCTCTGATCCCTCCTGCCCACCACCTAATTTAAAATTTCTTAACTTGTTGGCCATCTTCATTCCCAAAAAAGCTGCACCCCTCCCATTTAAGTAAAGTCCGTGCCTGTAGAGCTGGTGGTAACCAACCGCAAAGTCAGCCCACTTTTCCATGAAACCAAACTCCTCTTCCCTGCGCCAGTTCCTCAGACACTTATTAAGATCCCTAAGTTCTTGCTGCCTTTCTGGCGTGGCTTGAGGTACAGGCAGTATTTCTGAAAATACTGCCTTGGAGGTCCTTTTCTTTAACATAGCACCTAAGTCCCTGAAATCATTTTGTAGGATGCCCCATCTTCCTCTAAATTCGTCATGGGTACCAATATGTATCAGCTGGGTCCTCTCCAGCCCCACGCAACAATCTTTCCATCCGATCTGCAATGTCCCGAAACCCAAGCACCTGGTAAACAGCATACTGTTCGGAGTTCATGGTCTTTGTGACAGATTGCCCTCTCTGTCCCTCTAATAACTTAATCCCCTACCACCAGTATCTGCTTATCCTTTCTTTTGACCTTGCCCCATCTTTACCAGAGGAGATGTTCCCATGGTTCCTCTGGCATTTTGGTGGAGTCTCAATGTCTGGTACAGTCTCAATGTGCACATCACACTCTACTGGAGTTTGCACATGAGCGTCACACTCTGCTGGAGTCTCAACATGAGCGTCGCACTCTTCAGGAGCCTGAACGTGAGCGTCGCACTCTTCCGGAGCCTGAACATGAGCATCGCACTCTTCCGGAGCCAGAACTTGAGCGTTGCACTCTTCTGGAGCCTGAACGTGAGCGTCACACTCTTCTGGAGCCTGAACGTGAGCGTCGCACTCTTCTGGAGTCTGAATGGCCCAACCTTCTGGAGCCTGAAGGGTCCACTCTTCTGGAGCCTGAAGGGCCCACTCTGCTGGAGCCTGAACGGCCCACCCTGCTGGAGCCTAAACGTGTTGCATTCTGCTGGATCCTGAACGGGAGTGTTGCACTCTGCTGGATCCTGAACGGCCATGTCGAACTCTGCTGGATCCTGAACAGGACTGTCACACTCTGCTGGATCCTGAACGGGAGTGTCACACTCTGCTGGAGCCTGAACGGGAGTGTCGCACTCTGCTGGAGCCTGAACGGGAGTGTCGCACTCTGCTGGAGCCTGAACGGGAGTGTCGCACTCTGCTGGAGCCTGAACGGGAGTGTCGCACTCTGCTGGAGCCTGAACGGGAGTGTCGCACTCTGCTGGAGCCTGAACGGGAGTGTCACACTCTGCTGGAGCCTGAATGGCCCACCCTTCTGGAGCCTGAATGGCCCACTCTGCTGGAGCCTGAAAGGCCCACTCGTCTTGAGCCTGAAAGGCCCACTCGTCTTGAGCCTGAAAGGCCCACTCGTCTTGAGCCTGATAGGCCCACTCTGCTGGAGCCTGATGGGCCCACTCTGCTGGAGCCTGATGGGCCCACTCTGCTGGAGCCTGATGGGCCCACTCTGCTGGAGCCTGAAGGGCCCACTCTGCTGGAGCCTGAACGGCTCACCCTGCTGGAGCCTAAACGGCCCACCTTTCTGGAGCCTGTATGGCCCACTCTTCTGGAGCCTGTACGGCCCACTCTGCTGGAGCCTGTATGGCCCAGTCTGCTGGACCCTGAACCCCCCACCCTTCTGGAGCCTCAATTGCCCACCCTTCTGGTGCCTGTACAGTCAACCATGCTGGAGCCTGAACATCCCTCCCTTCTGGAGCCTGAACGTCCCACCATTCTGGAGCCTGAACGTCCCACCCTTCTGGAGCCTGAACGTCCCACCCTTCTGGAGCCTGAACAGCCCACTCTTCTGGATTCTGAACGGGAGTGTTGCATTCAGCTGGATCCTCAACGGGAGTGTTGCATTCTGCTGCATCCTCAACGGGAGTGTTGCATTCTGCTGGATCCTCAACGGGAGTGTTGCATTCTGCTGGATCCTCAACGGGAGTGTTGCATTCTGCTGGATCCTCAACGGGAGTGTTGCATTCTGCTGGATCCTCAACGGGAGTGTTGCATTCTGCTGGATCCTCAACGGGAGTGTTGCATTCTGCTGGATCCTCAACGGGAGTGTTGCATTCTGCTGGATCCTCAACGGGAGTGTTGAATTCTGCTGGATCCTCAACGGGAGTGTTGCATTCTGCTGGATCCTCAACGGGAGTGTTGCATTCTGCTGGATCCTGAACGGGAGTGTCGCACTCTGCTGGAGCCTGAACGGGAGTGTCGCACTCTGCTGGAGCCTGAACGGGAGTGTCGCACTCTGCTGGAGCCTGAACGGGAGTGTCGCACTCTGCTGGGTCCTGAATGGAAGAGTCGCACTCTGCTGGATCCTAAACGGCAGTGTTACACTCTGCTGGATCCTCAATGGGAGTGTCACACTCTGCTAGATCCTCAATGGGAGTGTCGCTGTCACGTATCAGATAAGACCAGAACTGTGTGGACTGCAACAGAGGAAACCAAAACGTGTATAAGTGAAATATGATTTATTAAAGAAAGTGAATATGAATACAACCACACAGTGCAATAAACCAACCAACAAAAAACCCCAAACAACAACAGACTGATATGTACAATAAATGGGAAATGCAAGTACCGTAAACGATAGGCAGGCCAGGGTCATACACAGAGGATCAGCAAATAAACAAGGGCAGTCCAGAATCAGAGTCACAAGCCAGGCCAAGGTCATACACGGGGAGATCAGCAAATGGGGTAAGGAACACAGGACAGGGAGAGGATGGATGGATCAGACTTCAGGACAGGAATAATGGTAACAGGTGGGACAGGGTTGGGACCAGGACAGGGAAACAGGATCAGAACTACGGGTCACAGGTTCAGGGTACAGGAACAGGTTCAGGATCGCAAGCAGCAGGTCAGGGAACAAGGAACAATACCGAGGCAAACATATGACTGCTTGCCAGCTATTTATAGGCCTGTGATTGGCCTCAAGTGACACCTGATTGCAGGAGGTGCTGCCTGCTCCATACTGCCAGGATCCATCCGCTGGTGGACGCCAGTACTGCGGCCCAAAGATGATATAGCATCAGCAGGGAAAAGCTCTCCTGACAGCTCAAAACTGACAGGAGACACCTGCTGGTGGACCTCAGTACTGCACGCCAAAAGACAGATATTATCAGCAGATGGAACATTTCCTGACAGTACCCCCCCTCAAAGGAGCGGCCTCCGGACGCTCCAACTAGCTGCTGCTGGGACAAGTCCATGGCATCAAGCTGGGCAACAGGCGGAGTCATAACAGGTTTAGCAGCAGGCACATCAAGCGAGGCAGCGGGTACATCAAGCTGGGCAGAGGGCACAGGCACTTCAAGCTGGTGCAGCAGGCAGGAACACCTCAGGCCGGGAGGCAGGCACATCAGAACGGGAGGCTGCAGGGCAGGCACCGGGACGGCAGGCTGGAAGGCATCGGACTGGCAGGCCGGGACATCAGACTGGAAGGCATCAGACTGGCAGGCCGGGACATCAGACTGGAAGGCATCAGACTGGCAGGCTGGGACATCAGACTGGAAGGCATCAGACTGGCAGGCCGGGACATCAGACTGGAAGGCATCAGACTGGCAGGCCGGGACATCAGACTGGAAGGCATCAGACTGGCAGGCCGGGACATCAGACTGGAAGGCATCAGACTGGCAGGCCGGGACATCAGACTGGAAGGCATCAGACTGGCAGGCCGGGACATCAGACTGGAAGGCATCAGACTGGCAGGCCGGGACATCAGACTGGAAGGCATCAGACTGGCAGGCATCAGACTGGCCGGCCGGGACATCAGACTGGCAGGCATCAGACTGGCAGGCCGTGACATCAGACTGGAAGGCATCAGACTGGCAGGCCGGGACATCAGACTGGAAGGCATCAGACTGGCAGGCTGGGACATCAGACTGGAAGGCATCAGACTGGCAGGCCGGGACATCAGACTGGAAGGCATCAGACTGGCAGGCCGGGACATCAGACTGGAAGGCATCAGACTGGCAGGCCGGGACATCAGACTGGAAGGCATCAGACTGGCAGGCCGGGACATCAGACTGGAAGGCATCAGACTGGCAGGCCGGGACATCAGACTGGAAGGCATCAGACTGGCAGGCCGGGACATCAGACTGGAAGGCATCAGACTGGCAGGCCGGGACATCAGACTGGAAGGCATCAGACTGGCAGGCCGGGACATCAGACTGGAAGGCATCAGACTGGAAGGCCGGGACATCAGACTGGAAGGCATCAGACTGGAAGGCCGGGACATCAGACTGGAAGGCATCAGACTGGAAGGCCGGGACATCAGACTGGAAGGCCGGGACATCAGACTGGAAGGCCGGGACATCAGACTGGAAGGCATCGGACTGGAAGGCCGGGACATCAGACTGGAAGGCATCGGACTGGAAGGCCGGGACATCAGACTGGAAGGCATCGGACTGGAAGGCATCAGACTGGAAGGCCGGGACATCAGACTGGAAGGCATCAGACTGGAAGGCCGGGACATCAGACTGGAAGGCATCAGACTGGAAGGCCGGGACATCAGACTGCAAGACATCAGACTGGAAGGCCGGGACATCAGACTGCAAGACATCAGACTGGAAGGCCGGGACATCAGACTGCAAGACATCAGACTGGAAGGCCGGGACATCAGACTGCAAGACATCAGACTGGAAGGCCGGGACATCAGACTGCAAGACATCAGACTGGAAGGCCGGGACATCAGACTGCAAGACATCAGACTGGAAGGCCGGGACATCAGACTGCAAGACATCAGACTGGAAGGCCGGGACATCAGACTGCAAGGCGTCAGGCTGGAAGGCGTCAGGCTGGAAGGCATCAGGCTGGAAGGCATCAGGCTGGAAGGCCGGGACATCAGGCTGGAAGTCGTCAGGCTGGAAGGCCGGGACATCAGGCTGGAAGTCATCAGGCTGGAAGGCCGGGACATCAGGCTGGAAGGCATCAGACTGGAAGGCCGGGACATCAGACTGGAAGGCATCAGACTGGAAGGCCGGGACATCAGACTGCAAGACATCAGACTGGAAGGCCGGGACATCAGACTGCAAGACATCAGACTGGAAGGCCGGGACATCAGACTGCAAGACATCAGACTGGAAGGCCGGGACATCAGACTGCAAGACATCAGACTGGAAGGCCGGGACATCAGACTGCAAGGCATCAGACTGGAAGGCGTCAGGCTGGAAGGCATCAGGCTGGAAGGCCGGGACATCAGGCTGGAAGTCATCAGGCTGGAAGGCCGGGACACCAGGCTGGAAGTCGTCAGGCTGGAAGGCCGGGACATCAGGCTGGAAGTCGTCAGGCTGGAAGGCCGGGACATCAGGCTGGAAGTCGTCAGGCTGGAAGGCCGGGACATCAGGCTGGAAGTCGTCAGGCTGGAAGGCCGGGACATCAGGCTGGAAGTCGTCAGGCTGGAAGGCCGGGACATCAGGCTGGAAGACGTCAGGCTGGAAGGCCGGGACATCAGGCTGCAAGGCGTCAGGCTGGAAGGCCGGGACATCAGGCTGCAAGGCGTCAGACTGCAAGGCCGGGACATCAGGCTGAAAGGCGTCAGGCTGCAAGGCGTCAGGCTGCAAGGCCGGGACATCAGGCTGCAAGGCGTCAGGCTGGAAGGCCGGGACATCAGGCTGCAAGGTGTCAGGCTGGATAGCAGGCAGATGATTGGCAGAATCAGGTGGGTGATCAGGTTCAGCTGGCATGCAGGCAGACTGGAGAGAAGGGTTGGAATATGGCAGGGAAGAGGTAACAGTGGCTGGGGGAAGTTCTTGAGGGATAGTGGGCCACAGTAAAGAGGCCGTTGGATTAAAGGCAGGATATGTGCAGCAGGAAGAAACAGGGTATTGATATTTAGTGGGGGGTAGAGTATATTGGGCTGAAACTGAGGTTGCCATAGGTGATGGAGGAAGAGACTCTTGGGCAGGCGGGTGTTTGGTAGCAGAGAGGGTTAGTTGTGGGCTGGCTGTGGCTGATTGCAAAATACCAGACCATGCTAAAAGTAGTGGTTGTACAAACTGCGGGTTACATACTGCCTGTCTAACAAGGGTTTGTACGGAATCAACACATTCTATTATCATCTGTTGGGAACAGGCTGTGTAATGCTCAAAAAAGTAAGGGGAATCATCTTCCAGAAGCCATACCAGAGATGTGACTTGATTAATACTGAAAGGGGGAGAAAAATCATCCTGGCCCTCTGGGATGCAGGGCAGGGCCAGCTCTGTGCAGATTTTAATTAACGGCTGAACATCCCCAAACAACATACAGCCCTGATCAACCCAGGAGTGAGCTAAACGAATGGTTTCCAACAGCTGATCACTGGTCCACCCTTTCAGTGTCTGGCGGAGATAGTCTCCACTCTCAGATGCCAACAAAGCATAATAACGGATTACCTCTAAATTCATTTCAGTAAGCAAAGTGAACCAAGATGGTTCCTCTGTGTAGCCACTTCTGGTCAGGAATGGCCTCGGTATTCTGTCACGTATCAGATAAGACCAGAACTGTGTGGACTGCAACAGAGGAAACCCAAACGTGTATAAGTGAAATATGATTTATTAAAGAAAGTGAATATGAATACAACCACACAGTGCAATAAACCAACCAACAAAAAACCCCAAACAACAACAGACTGATATGTACAATAAATGGGAAATGCAAGTACCGTAAACGATAGGCAGGCCAGGGTCATACACAGAGGATCAGCAAATAAACAAGGGCAGTCCAGAATCAGAGTCACAAGCCAGGCCAAGGTCAAACACGGGGAGATCAGCAAATGGGGTAAGGAACACAGGACAGGGAGAGGATGGATGGATCAGACTTCAGGACAGGAATAATGGTAACAGGTGGGACAGGGTTGGGACCAGGACAGGGAAACAGGATCAGAACTACGGGTCACAGGTTCAGGGTACAGGAACAGGTTCAGGATCGCAAGCAGCAGGTCAGGGCACAAGAAACAATACCGAGGCAAACATATGACTGCTTGCCAGCTATTTATAGGCCTGTGATTGGCCTCAAGTGACACCTGATTGCAGGAGGTGCTGCCTGCTCCATACTGCCAGGATCCATCCGCTGGTGGACGCCAGTACTGCGGCCCAAAGATGATATAGCATCAGCAGGGAAAAGCTCTCCTGACAGCTCAAAACTGACAGGAGACACCTGCTGGTGGACCTCAGTACTGCACGCCAAAAGACAGATATTATCAGCGGATGGAACATTTCCTGACAGTCGCACTCTGCTGGATCCTCAATGGGAGTGTCGCACTCTGCTAGATCCTCAATGGGAGTGTTGCACTCTGCTGGATCCTGAACGGCCATGTCGAACTCTGCTGGATCCTGAACGGCCATGTCGAACTCTGCTGGATCCTGAACGGCCATGTCGAACTCTGCTGGATCCTGAACGGCCATGTCGAACTCTGCTGGATCTTGAACGGGACTGTCGCACTCTGCTGGATCCTGAACGGGAGTGTCGCACTCTGCTGGAGCCTGAACGGGAGTGTCGCACTCTGCTGGAGCCTGAACGGGAGTGTCGCACTCTGCTGGAGCCTGAACGGGAGTGTCGCACTCTGCTGGAGCCTGAACGGGAGTGTCGCACTCTGCTGGAGCCTGAACGGGAGTGTCGCACTCTGCTGGAGCCTGAACGGGAGTGTCGCACTCTGCTGGAGCCTGAACGGGAGTGTCGCACTCTGCTGGAGCCTGAACGGGAGTGTCGCACTCTGCTGGAGCCTGAACGGGAGTGTCGCACTCTGCTGGAGCCTGAACGGGAGTGTCGCACTCTGCTGGAGCCTGAACGGGAGGGTCGCACTCTGCTGGAGCCTCAACGGGAGTGTCGCACTCTGCTGGATCCTCAACGGGAGTGTCGCACTCTGCTGGATCCTCAACGGGAGTGTCGCACTCTGCTGGATCCTCAACGGGAGTGTCGCACTCTGCTGGATCCTCAACGGGAGTGTCGCACCCTGCTGGATCCTCAACGGGAGTGTCGCACCCTGCTGGATCCTCAACGGGAGTGTCGCACCCTGCTGGATCCTCAACGGGAGTGTCGCACCCTGCTGGATCCTCAACGGGAGTGTCCCACTCTGCTGGATCCTCAACGGGAGTGTCGCACTCTGCTGGATCCTCAACGGGAGTGTCGCACTCTGCTGGATCCTGAACGGGAGTGTCGCTCTCTGCTGGATCCTGAACGGGAGTGTCGCACTCTGCTGGATCCTGAACGGGAGTGTCGCACTCTGCTGGATCCTGAACGGGAGTGTTGCACTCTGCTGGGTCCTGAACGGGAGAGTCGCACTCTGCTGGATCCTAAACGGCAGTGTTACACTCTGCTGGATCCTCAATGGGAGTGTCACACTCTGCTAGATCCTCAATGGGAGTGTTGCACTCTGCTGGATCCTCAATGGGAGTGTCACACTCTGCTAGATCCTCAATGGGAGTGTTGCACTTTGCTGGATCCTTAACGGCCATGTCGAACTCTGCTGGATCCTGAACGGGACTGTCGCACTCTGCTGGAGCCTGAACGGGAGTGTCGCACTCTGCTGGAGCCTGAACGGGAGTGTCGCACTCTGCTGGAGCCTGAACGGGAGTGTCGCACTCTGCTGGAGCCTGAACGGGAGTGTCGCACTCTGCTGGAGCCTGAACGGGAGTGTCGCACTCTGCTGGAGCCTGAACGGGAGTGTCGCACTCTGCTGGAGCCTGAACGGGAGTGTCGCACTCTGCTGGAGCCTGAACGGGAGTGTCGCACTCTGCTGGAGCCTGAACGGGAGTGTCGCACTCTGCTGGATCCTCAACGGGAGTGTCGCACTCTGCTGGATCCTCAACGGGAGTGTCGCATTCTGCTGGATCCTCAACGGGAGTGTCGCACCCTGCTGGATCCTCAACGGGAGTGTCGCACACTGCTGGATCCTCAACGGGAGTGTCGCACACTGCTGGATCCTCAACGGGAGTGTCGCACCCTGCTGGATCCTCAACGGGAGTGTCGCACCCTGCTGGATCCTCAACGGGAGTGTCGCACTCTGCTGGATCCTCAACGGGAGTGTCGCACTCTGCTGGATCCTCAACGGGAGTGTCGCACTCTGCTGGATCCTCAACGGGAGTGTCGCACTCTGCTGGATCCTCAACGGGAGTGTCGCACTCTGCTGGATCCTGAACGGGAGTGTCGCACTCTGCTGGATCCTGAACGGGAGTGTCGCACTCTGCTGGGTCCTGAATGGTAGAGTCACACTCTGCTGGATCCTAAACGGCAGTGTTACACTCTGCTGGATCCTCAATGGGAGTGTCACACTCTGCTAGATCCTCAATGGGAGTGTTGCACTCTGCTGGATCCTCAATGGGAGTGTCACACTCTGCTGGATCCTTAACGGCCATGTCGAACTCTGCTGGATCCTGAACAGGACTGTCGCACTCTGCTGGAGCCTGAACGGGAGTGTCGCACTCTGCTGGAGCCTGAACGGGAGTGTCGCATTCTGCTGGAGCCTGAACGGGAGTGTCGCACTCTGCTGGAGCCTGAACGGGAGTGTCGCACTCTGCTGGAGCCTGAACGGGAGTGTCGCACTCTGCTGGAGCCTGAACGGGAGTGTCGCACTCTGCTGGATTCTGAACGGGAGTGTCGCACTCTGCTGGATCCTGAACGGGAGTGTCGCACTCTGCTGGATCCTGAACGGGAGTGTCGCACCCTGCTGGATCCTCAACGGGAGTGTCGCACTCTGCTGGATCCTCAACGGGAGTGTCGCACTCTGCTGGATCCTCAACGGGAGTGTCGCACTCTGCTGGATCCTCAACGGGAGTGTCGCACTCTGCTGGATCCTCAACGGGAGTGTCGCATTCTGCTGGATCCTCAACGGGAGTGTCGCACTCTGCTGGATCCTCAACGGGAGTGTCGCACTCTTCTGGATCCTCAACGGGAGTGTCGCACTCTGCTGGATCCTCAACGGGAGTGTCGCACTCTGCTGGAGCCTGAACGGGAGTGTCGCACTCTGCTGGAGCCTGAACGGGAGTGTCGCACTCTGCTGGATCCTGAACGGGAGTGTCGCACTCTGCTGGATCCTGAACGGGAGTGTCGCACTCTGCTGGATCCTGAACGGGAGTGTCGAACTCTGCTGGATCCTGAACGGGAGTGTCGCACTCTGCTGGGTCCTGAATGGGAGAGTCGCACTCTGCTGGATCCTAAACGGCAGTGTTACACTCTGCTGGATCCTCAATGGGAGTGTCACACTCTGCTAGATCCTCAATGGGAGTGTTGCACTCTGCTGGATCCTGAACGGCCATGTCGAACTCTGCTGGATCCTGAACAGGACTGTCACACTCTGCTGGAGCCTGAACGGGAGTGTCGCACTCTGCTGGAGCCTGAACGGGAGTGTCGCACTCTGCTGGAGCCTGAACGGGAGTGTCGCACTCTGCTGGAGCCTGAACGGGAGTGTCGCATTCTGCTGGAGCCTGAACGGGAGTGCCGCACTCTGCTGGAGCCAGAACGGGAGTGTCGCACTCTGCTGGAGCCAGAATGGGAGTGTCGCACTCTGCTGGAGCCTGAACGGGAGTGTCGCACTCTGCTGGAGCCTGAACGGGAGTGTCGCACTCTGCTGGAGCCAGAACGGGAGTGTCACACTCTGATGGAGCCAGAACGGGAGTGTCGCACTCTGCTGGAGCCAGAACGGGAGTGTCACACTCTGCTGGAGCCAGAATGGGAGTGTCGCACTTTGCTGGATCCTGAACGGGAGTGTCGCTCCGCTGGATCCTGAACGGGAGTGTCGCACTCTGCTGGATTCTGAACGGGAGTGTCGCACTCTGCTGGATCCTGAACGGGAGTGTCGCACTCTGCTGGATCCTGAACGGGAGTGTCGCACCCTGCTGGATCCTCAACGGGAGTGTCGCACTCTGCTGGATCCTCGACGGGAGTGTCGCACTCTGCTGGATCCTCGACGGGAGTGTCGCACTCTGCTGGATCCTCGACGGGAGTGTCGCACTCTGCTGGATCCTCGACGGGAGTGTCGCACTCTGCTGGATCCTCAACGGGAGTGTCGCACTCTGCTGGATCCTCAACGGGAGTGTCGCACTCTGCTGGATCCTCAACGGGAGTGTCGCACTCTGCTGGATCCTCAACGGGAGTGTCGCACTCTGCTGGATCCTCAACGGGAGTGTCGCACTCTGCTGGATCCTGAGCGGGAGTTTCGCACTCTGCTGGATCCTGAACGGGAGTGTCGCACTCTGCTGGATCCTGAAAGGGAGTGTCGCACTCTGCTGGATCCTGAACGGGCGTGTCACACTCTGCTGGATCAAGGACGGGAGTGTCACACTCTGCTGGATCAAGAAAGGGAGTGTTGCACTCTACTGGATCCTGAATGGGAGTGTCGCATTTTGCTGGATCCTGAACGGGAATGTCGCACACTACTGGATCCTGAATGGGAGTGTCACACTCTGCTGGATCCTCCATGGGAGTGTTGCACTCTGCTGTATCCTCAACGGGATTGTTGCACTCTGCTGGGTCCTGAATGGGAGCGTTGCACTCTGCTGGATCTTAAACGGCAGTGTTACACTGATTTTTAAGTAAAGTCACCTGTCGCCATTCCACTAGTGTGTGCAATTTTAAAGTGTTACACGTTATGCCGCGTACACACAATCGGACTGTCCGGTGGACTTAGTCCAGCGAACGACCCACCGGACTTTGCAGTTGAGGTCCACCTGACGAGCGGAACTGCCCACACACGACCGGACTAGGTCCGGTGGAAATACCCACCGGACTATGGCGGGAGTCCGCCGGACTTTTGAAAGGAACGGACTTGCCCACACACGGAGTCCGTTCATTTTGAACCTGGCTCCAGGTTGACAGGACTAGCGAAGGAAGTCAATGTCGCTGTCTCTATCGGCGAGATTGACACCTCGCTGGCCCCGTCACCTGGTATGGATTTAAAGGGGAACCCCTACGCCAAAAAAGGCGTGGGGGTCCCCCCAAAGTCCATAGCAGACCCTTATGCGAGCACGCAGCCCGGCCGGTCAGGAAAGGGGGAGGGGACAAGCGGGCCCCCCTTTTGAGCCGTACCAGGCCGTGCCCTCAACATAGGGGGGTGCTTTGGGGAAGGGAGGGCCCTGCGGCCTCCCCACCCCAAAGCACCTTGTCTTCATCTTGATGAGGACAAGGGCCTCTTCCCGACAACCCTGGCCGTTGTTGTCAGGGTCTGTGGGCAGGGAGCTTATCGGAATCCGAGAGCCCCTTTTAATAAGGGGGCCCCCGGATACTGGTCCCCCACCCTATGTGAATGAGTATGGGGTACGATGTACCCCTACTCATTCACCTGGTGAAAAAGTGTAAATAAAAAAACAACACGAATTTTTAAAATAATTTATTAGACAGCTCCGGGGGTCTTCCGTCTTGGGGGTCTTCTCGCCAGACTCCTCCGCTATCTTCTGCTCTTTTGCTGGCTCTTTTACTAGCGAAAAGAGCCCAGCTTTCTTCTTCGGCGTCACCACCATCCGGGGTCTGCTGTCTTCAGCCGCCAGAAGACCGGGCTAACGCTAGTAAAAGAGCTATAAAAAGATAGCGGAGACCGGGCAAGAAGAACCGAAGAGCGGAACAAGACCCCGAAGTCGGAAGAAGACCCCCAGACGGCGACGAAGAAGTAAGCCGGGCTCCTCCGCTAGTAAAAGAGCTAGCAAAAGAGCATGGAGGATTGCCACCAACAGAATGTTTTAGGAAATGACCGGTGTATTACTCAATTGTGCATGGTGCTAGATGTAATACTTAGCCGCATTAATGAGACTTTTGTTTGTATTGTACTGAAAACCTTTAATAAACATATTGAAACTTAAAAAAAAGAGCATGGAGGAGTCCAGTGAGAAGACCCCCTAAGATGGAAGAAGACCCCCAAAGCTGTCTAATAAATTATTTTAAAAACTTGTGTTGTGATTTTTTATTTACACTTTTTTCACCAGGTGAATCCGTACGGGTACATCATACCCCATACTCATTCACATAGGGTGGGGGGCTGGTATCTGGGGGATAGTCCGATCGTGTGTACACGGCATTAGGTATCTATTTAATAACATCATCTTTTACAATTTGCAAATAAATTGGGCTAACTTTACTGTTTTCTTATTTTTACATTTTAGAAAAGGGTATTTTTTTTACCAAAAAATTGTGTTTGAAAGACTGCTGCTCAGATACTGTGTGGCATAAAATATTGCAATGACCGCCATTTTATTCTCCAGAGTCTTTGCTAAATATATATATATATATATATATATATATATATATTGTTTGGGGGTTCTAAGTAATTTTCTAGCATAAATACTGATTTTAACTTGTAAACAAGTGTCAAAAATAGGCTTGGTCCAGAAGTGCTTAACCACTTTCAGACCGGGCCATTTTGCTGGCTTAAGACCAGACCACTTTTTGTGATTCGGCACTGCGTCACTTTAACTGAAAATTGCGTGGTCGTGTGACGTGGCTCCCAAACAAAATTGACATCCTTTTTTTCCCACAAATAGAGCTTTCTTTTGGTGGTATTTGATCACCCTTGCGGTTTTTATTTTTTTGTTATAATAAATATCCCCCAAAAATATATAAAAAAAAATTTTTTCCCTTCCGTTTGGGCCGATACATATTCTATTTTTGGTAAAAAAAATCGCAATAAGCGATTATTGATTGGTTTTCACAAAAGTTATAGAGTTTACAAAATAGGGGATAGTTTTATGGCATTTTTATTAATATTTTTTTTTTACTAGTAATGGCGGCGATCAGCAATTTTTATTGTGACTGCGACATTATGGCAGACACATCGGACATTTTTGACACCATTGAGAGATGAACGGCTGCAGCGGCCGTAAGTAATGTCCCCAGTGTGTCATCTGTCCCGTGTGCCAGTGCCATCTGTCCCCAGTGTGCCATCTGTCCTCAGTGTGCCAGTGACATCTGTCCCGTGTGCCAGTGACATCTGTCCCCAGTGTGTCATCTGACCCCAGTGTGCCAGTGCCATCTGTTCCCAGTGTGCCATCTGTCCCCAGTATGCCACCTGTCATTGCCATCTGTCCCCAGTGTGCCAGTGCCATTTGTCCCCAGTGTGCCATCTGTCCCCAGTGTGCCACCTGTCATTGTCATCCATCCCCAGTGTGCCACCTGTCAGTGCCATCTGTCCCCAGTTCCATTTGCCCCAGTGCCACCTGTCAGTGCCATTTGCCCCAATGCCACCTGTCAGTGCCATCTGTCCCCAGTGCCAGGTATAAGTGCCATCTGTCATCAGTGCCACGTATAATGCTATCTGTGATCAGTGCCACATAGTGCCATCTATCAGTGCCATATCACTGTGACATGTCATCAGTGCCACATATGAGTGCCATCTGTCATCAGTGCCATGTATCAGTGCCATCTGTCATCAGTGCCACCTGTCAGTGTCACGTGCCATCTGTTATCAGTGTCACGTGTCATCAGTGCCACGTATTAGTGCCATCTGTCATCAGTGCCACGTATTAGTGCCATCTGTCAGTGTCACGTATTAGTGCCACATATTAGTGCCATCTGTCATCAGTGCCACATAGTCCCATCTGTCATCAGTGCCACGTATTAGTGCCATCTGTCAGTGCCTCGTATTAGTGCCACGTGTCATCAGTGCCACATATTAATGCCATCTGTCATCAGTGTCACGTGTCATCAGTGCCACGTGTCATCAGTGCCACGTCAGTGTCACTGTTCTGGTGCTCCGAGGCCTTCAAAAGTGTAATAGTTAGTCAACAAGTTCGATGTGTAATTTATGTTCCTAGAACACGTGATGGTGCTCCCTGCATGTTGGGCCTCTCTATGTGGCCAGGCTGTGGAAAAGTCCCACACATGTGGTATCATAATACTCAGGAGGAGTAGAAAAATTTATTTTGGGGCATTATTTGTGGTATACACATGCCATGTGAGAGAAAGAACCCATTACAATGACAATTTTGTGAAAAAAAAAATCTTCATTTTGCAAAGAATTGTGGGAAAAAAATTACAACACCAAAAAGCTCACCATGCCTCTTACTAAATACCTTGGAATGTCCACTTTCAAAAAAGGGGCCATTTGGGGGATATTTGTACTTTCCTGGCTTGTTCGGGTCGCAAGAAATGAGATGGGCCAACAGTACATCAGATGTGATCAATTTTGTATGATTTGCATTACAGCTTGTAGACTCTTTAACTTTCACAAAGACCAAATAATATCCACTAATTTTGGTTATTTTTGACAAAGATATGTAGCAGTATAAATTGTGGGCAAAATTCATGAAAAAAAATAATAATTTGCAAAATTTTATCACAGAAACAAAGAAAAATTTGTTTTTTTTTTCAAAACTTTCGGTCTTTTTTCATTTATAGCGCAAAAAATAAAAAACCCATTGATGATCAAATACCACCAAAAGAAAGCTCTATTTGTGGGAAAAAAAGGACAAAAAATTAATTTCAGTACAGTGTTACATGACTGTTATTGTTATTCAAAGTGTGAGAGCACCAAAAGCTGAAAATTGGTCTGGTCACGAGGGGTGTTTAAGTGCCCAGTTGTCAAGTGGTTAAGCCTGCGAGAATCAAATTGCAATAAAACTGAAACAAATAAAATTGGATCCAATGAAACTGAGACAATAACAAGTCTTCACTGTACAATAAACCCTCCCTTCAATTTTTTTTTGCCCCTTTCACTGCCAAACCAAATGTTTTTCCATTTTTAACCCTTTCACTGCCAAAACAAATTTTATAGATGATTGTTATTATTTAACACGTTAACGGTCAAAAAAAAGTAAAAAAATAAATAAATTCATCCCTTTCACTGCCAGTCCATTTTTTTCCATTTTTTAACCCATTCACTGCCAAACTTTTTTTTCAGTTGTGGATAGAGTGGAGAGAGATTAGAACACCTGTCAGTTTTCATTGCTGTCAGTTTTCATATTTAGCAACAAAAGTGCTGGATCACGTATCTGGCACGTGATCAGCGCTTCCCTGTAAGGGGCACATGTGCGCCCGCTGCCTCGGCTGTGCTGTGATTTGTTACAGCACAATTTGATCAGCGGGTGCTGGCTAGTGATTGATTGCTGGCACCCACTGATCGGCTCTGTCATTCAGGGAAGGGAGCTAAGTGTTGTGAGCAACACAGAGCTCCGAATAGTGACACGCAATCTTGCTGTTTTATTATTCCCTGCAAAACAGGGAAAAAAATTGTGAGGTTGCTTAGTAAGAGCGTCACATAATACACGCAGTAAACATTGTTAGGCACACATTTAATCCCTTGATTGACCCTCGATATTAATCCCTTCCTAGCCAGTGTCATTAGTACAGTGACAGTGTATAGTATTAGCACTGATCACTGTATTAGTGTCACTATTGATAGTGTCAGTTAGAATATCCCCCATACCATCGTCAGCTAGTATCAGATTGCCCACCATACTATCACAGTCCCACTATAATTTGCTGATGACCGCCATTACTAGTATAAAAAAAAAATCCAATATCTATACCAGATACTGTAACTTTCATGCAAATCAAATAATATACAGTTATTGGGATTTATTTGGGATTTTTTTTAATTATTTTTTTTACCACAGACATGTAGCAGAATACATTTTGAAGAAATTAGATTTAATTTTTTTATTGAATATCTTTTACAGCAGAAAATAGAAAATATATATATTTTTCTAAATATTCAGTCTTTTTTAATTTATATCACAAAAAATTTAAAACCCAGTGGTGATCAAATACCACCAAAACAAAGCTCTATTTGTGTGAAAAAGGATTAAAATGCATTCAGTGTTGCATAACCGCACTATTGCCAGTTAAAGGAGCACAGTGCTGCATAGCAAAAAATTTCCTGGTTATAAAGGGGTTAAAACCTTCCAGAGGTCAAGTGGTTAAAGCGATATTGATCCCAAAAGCATAAATTTATTATATTGCAGCCTACCAACGCATAGATGTGATGGCTGCATTACTTCTCAGATGACATATAGGCTACCACACAAATAATATACAAAATAGGTTTCATTCATTTGCATCTCTAAAGTGACTATTGGCTGAATTAGAGTGGGCTTTCCATATCCATTCTGCCATCTATATACTGCAATCCCTGGGTGTCCCCATTGGAATATTTCCCCTCTAATTCCTGTTCCGGTGTCAATGCAAAATCTGGAATTTTCTTTCACTTTTGGTGGTATTGGTAAACATGAAAAACAAACAGGGTGACTCTCCATAGAGGGGGCGCAGACAGCAATAAAAACCTGACAGGGGTTCTAATCCTTCTCCACTCCATCCAACACTAACAATAAAAATGTTTTTCCTTTATTTATAATTGAACATATGGTCAAGAAATAGATTTTTTTTTATCTGGCAGGGAAAGGGTTAAAGTGTAAGAGTGTGTGTGTGTGTGTGTGTGTGGTTATTTGGTTTGACTGTTAAAGGGTTGAAATAAATGAACAATATAGTTTGGTAGTGAAAGGGTTCAATTTCATTCACAATAAGACCCCTTTCACACAAACGGATTGTTCAGGTTTGCCTGTCAGTTGTTTAGGCGGACCTGAACGTCCTGGCAGATCGGATGAGACCCGATGAAAACTAACATGCTGTCAGTTTTTGTCTGATCCTTCCATAGGAATCAGCAGGGCTTTGACAGGCCCCTCCCCGCTCAGTGAGTAAAGACGGACCTGGCATCCACCGGCTCAGAGAGATCTCCTGCTGAGCTGGCGGACAGAGCTAAGCAGATCCACCTCGTGGGAATGAGGCCTAACCGTCACTTGAAGAAAAACATGTTATTGTAGGAGCTGCATCCCTATTGGATCTGTATACTGAGCCTACAGGCTGAATTCACAAAGCTCACAAACAAGAGGGGGGGGGGGGGGGGAGCGCTCAGATAATCATTTTGAGGGTAATTTTAACCCTTTCACTGTTTGGACTTTTTTTTTTCATTTTTGCACATGTGCTAATTGCTGATTTCTGCTCTCTCTCCCAGCATTCCAAAGTTTGTGAAATGATGAAGGTCATAGTCACACCTCTGACATACACCTGGATGGCAAAAAAACAACAAGCATAGAGCAGCCCATTGATTTCAGTGCAATGCCCTATGAGCAACAAGCATGGAAAAGTAGCTCATGGCGTGTTCAAGTTTGTTTTATATACCACGTATTTTGCCACATTTGTTGCATTGGTGTCTCACATTTTGGGGTGATATTTTCAATAAATGGCACTACAAGCGAGAGGCACAAATTTTTGCATGTTCCGGGATTGTGTGGAAAATAGGATTTTTGTACTCATCGTAAAATCCTTTTCTCTGAATTTCATTGACGGACACAGCACCTTTAATCTTGACCTTAGGAACGTCCCCAAGCAGTGTCAAAAAACGAGGAGTGGGAACAGCAAGAAAATAAACTCCACCCATAACAACCAGAACACCTTAATGGAGGAGTTACAACCTTAAACAGCCGCCTGCAAAACCTTGCGGCCAAAGCAAGCATCCGAAGATGCACTCACATTAACCTTCAAAGATTTAGTGAAAGTGTGAATGGACAACCAGGTCGCCCGTCTTACACACCTAGGAAACGCATGGACTTGATGCCAGAAAACCCAGGAGGCACCGATTGCCCTGGTCGAATGTGCCGTGACCCTTAAGGCATAATCCTGAACCACGATCTCTCTGATCCACCGAGAAATGGTAACCGACAAGACTGCCAGGTCCTTCTTCAGACCAGCCACTAGGGATGAGCCGAACACCCCCCGGTTTGGTTTGCACCAGAACTTTCGAACGGACCAAAAATTTGTACGAACTTTAGAACCTTCGAACATTCAAAATCAAAAGTGCTAATTTTAAAGGCTAATATGCAAGATATTGTCCTAAAAAGGGTTTGGGGACCCGGCTCCTGCCCCAGGGGACATGGATCAATGCCAAAATGCTTCTTAAAAATTGCATTTTTTTCGGGAGCACTGATTTTAATGACAATTAACCACTTCCCGACCGGCGCACGACGATGTACATCGGCAGAATGGCACGGGCAGGCAAATTGGCGTACAGGTACGTCCATTTGAAATTGCCGCCCTGCCATCGCGTGTGTGCCGCCGGCGGCGCGTGCTGGTCGGGACCCCGTGAGTCTGGTCGTGGGTGCCGCAGACTCGATCACCGCGGGGATACCCCTGATCATCCCACGTGGAGGCAGAACGGGGAGATGTTGATGTAAACAGCATCTCCCCGTTCTGCCTAGCAACAAGTGATACTGATCTCTGCTCCTTGTGATTGGAGCAGAGATCGGTGTTCACTAACACACAGTCGAGCCTCAAGTCATACAGAGCCTCAAAGCATACAGCTTACAAATGTCACCTGACTGCTCCCGCCAAGGCTGCGATTCGGGAACCTTGCGAATCCACTGTGGGTTCCCACATCGCATTCGACTCGCACGGCAATTCACACTGCCATATGCAAACTGCTGGGGAGTGTCATACAATGTTAACGACACCCCCATTTCAGCTTGCATATCGCACTGCGAACTGACAGTTAGGACATGAATCAGATTGCATAGGTGTGAACGCCCATACGATTCTGGTGCAAACCAAAAAAGGGTCCTGTGCGAGTTTGGTCGGAATGTGGTGCAATATCATCCATACTCTCTGTATGGCTGATATCACACTGCACGGACATTGCATATGATTTGCACTGCAGTGCGGTGGGAATCACATGTGATCTCGTACAGCGCACTGGTATGAACTGGCCCTAAGCTCATTCAGCCTTAGTGGGTATAATTAAAAAAAGTGAGAAATCCACCCCTCCCCCACATAACAAATCCTGGTGATGGAAAGGAATGTTGCAACTGTGATCAGGTGACCTCAGACACACACACTGCACTATAACAATCATCAGATCACCTGATGTTCTACTGTACACAGCTCTGACTACATACAGCTCCCCTAAATCACTTGTCTGTCTATTCTTCTCCCTGTTCACTGCATCCCATGTTGAGAATCATCCAGTCAAAACACAGTAAAGGCAGCCAGTCTTGGGAGAGCTGGAGGGGAGAGGAGGGGAGGGGGATGTGAATTGTGAACTTTTTACACAGGATGTGCCTGTCTCAGGCTAATGCATGACATATGTAAATAACCTGTCACTCACAGCAAGGGGGAGGTTTTGACAAAGTTTTAGAGACTTTGTCAAGATTTCTCTAACTGAACAATAAAAGAGGATTGCTCAGGGCTCGAGTAACTCTTTGTGGCAAGGCTGGGCTCAAATAGGAAATCTTATTCTCTACATTAAGACACTTTAAAGGTGTAAAAATATTAACAAAGCAAACAAAAAAAGTTTTAATTATGAATCGTTTTTAAAATAGAAATGAACAAAAAAAGAATCCGCACTAAATAGTCATTAAATGAAGAGAATAAGTAGTTAATTAAGGCTGATCAGAGTAAATTAATTGTTAATAAGGGGTTAAATCAGTGTTTCTCAATTACAGTTCTCAAGGCACATCAACAGGTCATGTTTTCAGGATTTTCCTCAGATGAATCTGCTGTGGTAATTATGAAGGCAGTGAAACTAATCAAATCACCTGGGCAAAATAATAGGAAGCCTGAAAACATGGCCTGTTGGTGCTCCTTGAGGACTGGAATTGAGAAACATCGGGTTAAACAGAGGAGCAGTTAATTAAAAACAAACCCATTTTTTTTCTTTATTTGACAGGTTGCTTTAAACCAGGGGTCAGCAACCAGTAAATCATGGACAGGTGACAGGTAGATTGAAGTCTGGGCTTGCTGATCGACCATTCCAGAGCATCCAACAGAGTGCAATGCAGAGGGACTAATTGTAAAGTTGGAGCTGTAGTAGGGAGCAAGAGCTACACAAGCCAGTGTCTCTGTAATGCTGGCTCCTGTCCCATGTGTAGTGATACCAACTGCACTCCATCTCTTCTCCTGACTAGTGGTCTCCAGAGTGGTGCCAGCAGCACTAAAGAAGAGACTCTCGGGTCAGTTTTTTTTTGTTACTCCTGGCAAGTTTTTCCATTGTGTTATGGGGAAACGCGCCAGACATTATCAAGTCACAACATATTTGAACTTTATTAAATTTTTACTTTGATTTTTCAAAACCATATATTGTATTGTCCCTCTCTGCAGGCCTTTTCAGTGGCCATTCTATTTTCAACGTCACCATATAGGCCTAAATAGGCTCGACCAGTGGTTTTATGACCTATGAAATAAACAGATCAAATTTTGGGAATCCGTGTCCATGTGGTGAGACATGATTCTGTGCTTTTCTCAGTTATATGCCCTCTATGTCCTTTGAATTAAATTATATTTTTTGATTTTCATTTTGATTGTTCATTTGTATGAATACTAATCTGTATTTATAAGCTCTTTTTATATTTTGTTGCGGTAGCATTTACTGCGGGCTGCACTACCTATCTCCTGAGGAAGCTCAAATGAGCGAAACATGTTGACAGTTGCAGCTTTTCTTTTATATACAGGATTGGTAACATTCCATGTACTTATGTTCTGTACCAGGCCTATACCCATTGTTATGTATTGATATTTTTATATTGATGCTCTATTTCTCAATTTTTATTTTTTGTATAAATAAAAATTAAATCTTTTAGAATATAACGTCTTGATCCATCCAATCTGATACCGTTTAAAGTCCCGGGGTTTATTACCCTCCAGCCCTTTTGGTTCTTACCCTCCCTTTCCTTTTGGATTTTTAAATATGAAATATTTGATATGTGGTATCATTATTTTTGATCTCTTCATCTTTAAGTTTGTTGGTCTCCAGAGTGGTGCCAGCAACAGGAAAGAAGAGATCTTCAGGTCAGTTTGAAGCAATACACTGGGTATAATAGCAACGTTGTGTTGTTTTCTCACCACCTGCTTTAACCCCTTGGACCCCGTAGAAGCATGCTTTGTGGACACTTGAATGGGTTGTGATTGGCAGGCATTTGCCCCCACCAAAAGTAACAAGGTTTAATTCCTGCTGTGGCATGCGTACACCAAACGGGGTTGGGATTGGAGGTGGTAAAAACCATGACTCAACCACAGGGTTTTACCACCACCTAACTTTACATGTGAGGCCGCGTACACACGCGGGGACTGTTCGCTCAACTTTGTCCGCTGAACAGTGTTTCGGCGGACAGTCCGCTCGTGTGTGGGCTTCAGCGGACAGTTTCAGCGGACAGTCTGCTGAACAAAGTTTTTCGGAATTTCCGAAAAACTGTCCGCTGAAACTTTGTTTCAGCGGACAGTCCCCTCGTTTGTAGGCTTGTTCGTCAAACTAAGTTCCGCGCATGCTCAGAAAGAATTTACACGCCGAAGGTTGCATTGCAGTGTATAGGACGTCGTTTTCTAGTCCCGTCGTACGTGCCGTTCACGTCATCGCGCGCGGTTTCAGCGGACTGTTCGTTCGTCGTGTGTGGGCAAGTCCGTCCATGCTATTTTTGAGCGGACTGTCCGCTGAAACTGTTTGACGAACAAAGTTGAGCGAACAGTCCCTGCGTGTGTACGCGGCCTCACTAAGCCCTAAGGTTGCCCCTATTGAATGTAACTAGGGGCTCATTTACAAAGTGCAGCAGGCACTGCCACTTCTCTGAAATGCTATACAAATGTGTTTGACAGGTGGTGAGGCGGCACCACCTGATTTAAACATATCATTGTCATGCAATGCACTCAATTGCGACACAGTAGTACAGCAATTAGAGTTTTAACCACTTAACAACCGGCCCATAGCCGAATGACGGCTACAGGGCGGTTGTTTAACTCTGGGAGGCCGTCATATGACGTTCTCCCAGAATTCCGCTCTGGGGCGCGCACTCGATAGCATCCGTGACTGCCAGGTCCACAGGACCTGGCGCATCACGGATCACGGTAAATGACGGAGTGATCACTTGTAAACAAACCGGCGTCATGTTATGACACCGGTTCCTCCCTCCCCCTCTCTGTACCGATCGGTACAGCGGAGGGGGAAGAGATCGGTGTCAGCAGCGATGTGGGCTGCATCTGCAGTGCCCACATCGCTGCTCACCGAAATGTAACCCCTCAATTCCCTGCCAATACTCTGCAATGCCAGCTAATACTCTGCAATACCAGCTAATACTCTGCAATACCAGCTAATACTCTGCAATACCCACCAATACTCTGCAATACCAGCTAATACGCTGCAAAACCAGCTAATACGCTGCAATACCAGCTAATACTCTGCAATACCCACCAATACTCTGCAATACCCACCAATACTCTGCAATGCTAGCTCATACTCTGCAATGCCAGCTCATACTCTGCAATGCCAGCTCATACTCTGCAATGCCAGCTAATACTCTGCAATACCCACCAATACTCTGCAATGCCAGCTAATACTCTGGAATGCCAGCTAATACTCTGGAATGCCAGCTAATACTCTGCAATACTCGCCAATACTCTGCAATACCCACCAATACTCTGCAATACCCACCAATACTCTGCAATACCCACCAATACTCTGCAATATCCGCCAATACTCTGCAGTACCCGCTAATACTCTGCAGTACCCTCCAATACTCTGCAGTACCCTCCAAAACTCTGCAGTACCATTCCAGCCAATACCCTGCAATACCCTGCCAATACTCTGCAATACCCTGCCATAAATTGCCATACCCGGAGATACCCAGCCATACTCGGAGATACCCTGCAATACCCAGCCATAGACATCCCCCCGCCGCCCTCTGGTGCTTCTACCGACTCGCCAATACGATCAAAGCCAGAATCTTTTTTTTTCTTTTTCAGGCTTCCCAGCTTAGAGGTGAGATGCGGGGTCTTATTGACCCCATATCTCACTGTAAAGAGGACCTGTCATGCCATATTCATATTACAAGGGATGTTTACATTCCCTGTAATAGGAATAAAAGTGATCAAAAAATGTATTTTTGGGGAAAAAAATGTCAAACTAAAATAAATAAAGTAAAATAACCAATAAAATTTTTTTTTTTTTAAAGCGCCCCTGTCCCCATGTGTTTGCATGCAGAAGCGAATGCATACGTAAGTCCCGCCCACATATGAAAGCGGTGTTCAAACCACACATGTGAGGTATCACTGCGAACGTTAGAGGGAGAGCAATAATTCTAGCCCTAGACCTCCTCTGTAACTCAAAACATGTAACCAGTAAAAAAAATGTAATGCGTTGCCTATAGGGATTTTTAAGTATCGACGTTTGGCGCCATTCCACGACCATGTGCAATTTTGAAGAGTGACATGTTAGGTATCTATTTACTCGGCGTAACTTCATCTTTCACATTATGCAAAAATTGGGCTAACTTTACTGTGTTTTTTTTTTTTAAGCACAAAACAGTTTTTTTTCCCAAAAAAAGCATTCGAAAAATTGCTGCGCAAATACCGTGCGAGATAAAAAGTTGCAACGACCACCATTATATTCTCCAGGGTGTTTGCTAAAAAAACATATATAATGTTTTGGGGTTCTATGTAATTTTCTAGCAAATAAATTATGATTTTTACATGTAGGAGAGAAATGTCAGAATTGTCCTGGGTGCTCCAGAACGCCTGATGGTGCTCCTGCATGTTGGGCCTCTGTATGTGGCCACACTGTGTAAAAGTTTCACACATGTGGTATCACCGTACTCGGGAGTAATAGCAGAATGTGTTTTGGGGTGTAATTTGTGGTATGCATATGCTGTGTGTGAGAAATAAACTGATAATATGACAATTTTGTGAAAAAAAAAAAAGTAAAAAAAAATCTTGATTTTGCAAAGAATTGTGGGAAAAAATGACAACTCATCATGCCTCTTACTAAATACCTTGGAATGTCTTCTTTCCAAAAAGGGGTCATTTGGGGAGTATTTGTACTTTTCTGGCATGTTAGGGTCTCAAGAATTGAAATAGGCTGTCGATACTTCAGGTGTGATCAATTTTCAGATATTGGCACCATAGCTTGTGGACTCTAGTATAAATTTTGGCCAAAATTTATGAAGAAAAATTACTAATCTGCTAAATTTTATAACAGAAACAAAGAAAAAATATTTTTTTTACAGAATTTTCGGTCTTTTTTCTTTTATAGCACAAAAAATTAAAAAACGAGCGGTGATTAAATACCACGCTCTATTTGTGTGAAAAAAAGGACAAAAATGTCATATAGGTCCAGTGTTGCATGACTGAGTAATTGTCATTCAAAATGTGAGAGCACCGAAAGCTGAAAATTGGTCTGGTTATTAAGGGTGTTTAAGTGCCCAGTGGTCAAATGGTTAAATTAGTTGTGAGGAGGTGACACTGTGCCCAGGGATCCTTGACTTCTCCCATTATGTTCAGGTAGATCTCCAGCTCTTTAAGGTTGCCTACCCCTGCTTTAAACTGACTTCATCTGCCTTTGATCTGTAGATGAATAAACAGAAAGATACAAAAATAATCAATTTTCTTTTTTGTCTTTCTGTTTCAGCAGCTGAGCAATGTTGTTAATAAACATTTCCAGCTGCTCTTTTTTTTTTGGACAGCGCCAATTGCTGGGACTTCGTTTACACTTTTGCTGTCAACAGGGGAACCCCACAGACAGCTGAATGAGTCATCGGTTGTTAAGGACGCAGCGGCCCTGCTCCTCAATCACTTCCAGACCAGCACACGGCAACGTACGTCGGCAGAATGGCACGGGCAGGCAAATTGGCATACAGGTACGTCTATTTGAAATTGCCGCCCTGACATCGCGTGCACGCGTGCCGGTCGGGACCCCGTGAGTCTGCTCGCGGGTCCCACGGACTCGATCGCCGGGATACCCGCAATCGTTTCACGGGGAGGCTGAACGGGGAGATGCGGAAGTAAACAGCATCTCCCCATTCTGCCTAGCAACAAGTGACACTGATCTCTGCTTCCTGTGATTGGAGCAGAGATCAGTGTTCACTAACACACAGCCACGCCCCCCACAGTTAGTAACACGGCCCTAGGACACACTTAACCCCTACACTGCCACCCCCTGGTTAACCCCTTCACTGTCAGTGTCATTTACACAGGAATCAGTGCATTTGTATAGCACTGATTGCTGTATAAATTACAATGGTCCCAAAAATGTGTCAAAAATGTCCGATGTGTCCGCCATAGTCGCAGTCACAATAAAAATCGCTGATCGCCGCCATTACTAGTAAAAAAAAATGATTAATAAAAATGGCATAAAACGATCCCCTATTTTGTAAATGCTATAAATTTTGTGCAAACCAATCAATAATCGCTTATTGTGATTTTTTTACCAAAAATATGTAGAAGAATATGTATTGGCCTAAACTGAGGAAAAAAAATGTTTTTTTTAATATATTTTTGGCGGATATTTATTATAGCAAAAAGTAAAAAATAATGCGCTTTTTTCAAAATTGGCGCTTTTTTTTGTTTATAAATAAAAAATAAACACTGCAGGGGTGATCAAATACCACCAAAAGAAAGTTCTATTTGTGGGGAAAAAAGGAAGTTTTGTTTGGGAGTCATGTCGCATGACCGCGCAATTGTCAGTTAAAGCGACGCAGTGCCGAATCGCAAAAAGTGGTCTGGCCTTAAGCCAGCAAAATCAAAATGGTCCGATCTGAAAGTGGTTAACAACCAATAATTGACAGCTTTTCTTTTTTTTTTTTTTTTTTACATATGAGCTATCAGTTGAAAGAACCGAGTCTGAAAGTATTGGTTTCAGGTATCAGAGCATTTGCACAAGTACCAACACTGGTGAAAATGCTTAGTATCGGTGCAACCCTAAATATATATATATATATATATATATATATATATATATATATATTGTAGCAGGGTGTTACCTTGACAGAATCCAGGTCTAATAAACAGCCAGTTCACAATTGAGTCAGCTGTGTTCTGGCTTTAAAGTGGATGTAAACCCTCCCCCACAACTTTGTCCCATGTAAATCAACATGAAAAACCATAATGAACACTGCTTGTAGATACCTCCTTACTTGCTTAGTATTGTCGTAATCCTTTTTGTGCTTTAGAATTACATCCCTGAGCATGCCCAGATCTCTCCTGATTTACGGCACACTCTCTATGTGCTTATCTATCTGGTATCAGGACTTTCTCCAGCACACCACTGATATCCCAGGAGGCTGCAGAATCATTCAGAGCTTCCTCCTACACACCATGTGACCATGTGACATGACATGCAGTGTAAACTTGGCCATTACTGCAGTCTTATCAGCTGAAGCTGATAAGACTGACAAAGGCAAACAGACATCGGCACAAGTAAATACTATGAAATAAAACAAGTCAACTATGAACAGGGAAGCAGGGTTACCATAGAAACATTGGATTGAGAAGGAGGCTTGGTTAACAGTACCGGAAGTGCTCAATGTAAGGGCGGAAATACACTCAACTGTGGACTCAGAAAACAATACTTAAGATGGTTCTGCCTAACCCCTGGAAATAAGTTTTTTTAAGTTTTTTTAAACAGCAAGTAACATGCGATTTGGGCTGGATTACAGTGGCTATAGTCTGATAATTACTTATTATAATGGACTAAATGGAAAGAAACATCAGAGTGGGAGAGTTTACTTCCTCTTTAAGTAATCACCAGACCAAGGCTCTAGGCTCCCAGTTGGAGACGACTCCACCCTGCAGACAAGAGGTCTGGGCATGGGAGTCAGTAGGGCTTCACCTAGGAGAGAGAGAGAGGTGGGAGCCAGTGTAGCACGAGTCTACTTGCTGTTCATATGGAGGTGCTGAGCGCCCGGTCTGTGGGAGACAGACCAAGGCCCTAAAGCAGGGATTCTCAAACTACAGCCCTCCAGCTGTTGCGAAACTACACATCCCATGAGGCATTGTAAAACTCTGACATTCACAGACATGACTAGGCATGATGGGAATTGTAGTTCCTGAACAACTGGAGGGCCATAGTTTGAAGACCCATGCCCTAAAGTGTAAGGCCTGAGCTGGAGAGCTGCGTTTAAAAAGCCAGGAGAATCATTTACTTTGGTAGAAGGACTGAAATACTGAATACCCTTGCGAGGGAATCTTCTGTGTGTGTTTTGTACTTTCTTTTAAATAAAACTGGGCAACACCAGCCCTGAAACAAATAAAAGCAGTTGGTGGTGTCCTTAAAGCACTACACTTGGAGTGAACCCCTGACAGTTGGTGGAGAATGCGGGCACAATCCGAGATCCCTGCAATCAAGTAAGTTCATCTGTTTATATTAACTGTGTGTGTTAGTGCTTGAGACGGCACAATCTGTGTGAACCTGCAAGAGAAAAGCAATGTGCTTTGAAGAGACAGTGCTCTAATTTCTATTTTGCTGGACTAGTTGTATATGGAGCAGGTAAAGCTCCTAAAAGAAGCAAGGAATGATCCTGTTAAGGCTGAGTCCTGGCTGGTGGGCTCAAGTGGAGAGCTCTGGAAAAGTTCAGCTGGGAGAGTGCGGTCTCCCATGGCAACCAGAGATGAAGTGTCATCTGGATGATGGGGCTGCTATGAGGAGGTTGCTCACTGTTCCCACAAGAGGGCTGGGATGCCCGAAAAAAGTCATCTGGATGGTGGGGCTCCTATAAAGAGGTGGCTCACTATTCCCACAAAGAGGGCTGGGATACCCGAGAGTCTGTGATGCCTAGGAGGGCTGCTATGAAGAGGTGGCTCACTATTCCCACAAAGAGTTCTGGGATACCCAAAAGTCTGTGATGCCTAGGTGGTCTGCTGTTGTTCCTAGCAATGCTGGTACAAGGAGACCAGTTACTGAGGTGCAGAGGCCTAAAAGCGGGTGCAGTGTAAGAAGCCCTGACAAGGCATGGAGCAAAGTGGAGGCATGTTGTTTCCAAGTGCCCAGTGTCAATGCAAAAGGATGTGACCATACAAAGGTCAGTTTCTGCAGTTTGGAAGCCTGATGAGTGCCTGGAAGGAGTGACAGACTGACTATGTGACTGCGCATACAGGAGTGGAAGTGACCCCAAATGGGAGATCTAGTGGGGAGGCAAGTGTTACATTTAAAACTGATGTGTTGCTTAATGAGGAAATTCAAAATTATGTGTTAAATAATGGGTTTTTGCAACCTTCTGAAAACAGCAGGGTCATATAAATCTAATGAAGCATTGTCAGTGCACAGTGCTGAAAGTGTGGTATTGCAGTCAGCTAGGACAGGGGTGACCACTGAGAAATCGATGCCATTTCCCCTACCAACTATGGAAGTCAGGAATGCTAATGAGCAATGTATTTCTGATAATGTTGTTGAGAAGCATAGTCCTGACAAGAAAAGTCTTTCAGATGCTGCTGAGCCACTCTGTCCTGTGTCTCTTGGGGCAGTTGGAATGGTACTGAGTGGTACCTCTGCTGGAAGCACAGAGAAAGTAGACTGAGGCAGATGGACAACAAGCCTGTTGGCTTTAATAAAAGAGATCTCGGTTTGTAACATTAGAGTGCACACAATTTCTGCTTTGCTAAATGGAGGGACTGCAGAGCAGTTTTTGGACAAGGGCTCAATTGCTGCTGTTGCAGATGGTATCCCACACAAGATTGAAGGGCAAAAACAGAGCTTGTGCCCACAACGCACCAAGGATATGATGATGTGGTAATAAGGTAATGCCAAATGTGTTAATGGAAGCGCCAGAGGGCACAGGTGTATGAAATGATGATCAGGTATCAAGACAGTTTCTGGAAGAGGATCATGTGCCAGTGGCGTCGGTGGTTAGTGAGGTTGCCATGGGAAACAACCACTCAGCTTTGTGTGATTCGCCTCTAGACACTACCTTGCAGGACACTGGGGAAATTAGTCCTGAAATATGTGTGGATATTTCTGACATTGAGGAAAAATGCAAGGCACTGGTGAATGCTGTTACCTTGGGTGACAATGTAAATATTGGTAGACCAGGGGGTCAAGTTGAAATGGTTGCTGATAACCCTGATAAATGTGGTGAGATGTGTAATGATATGACAGGCACAGCCGGGGCAGATGAAGGCCCCTAAAGGTTCAGGAGGGAAATAACCCAAAGGTGTCAGTAAAAGGGTTTGATTCCCAAATAAAAGAACCCACGTCTATTGCTAAATTATTTAAAAGGGTGACCCCAAGGAAAATGGGCAGATGGCCCTTTTAGAAGCTCACCCGTAAAAAGTCACTTTGTAGTTCCCAAGTCAGTGTAGCAGGGGGACGCAGGGAAGGCCACCTGATAAGACTGGCCCTTGTGGGTAAGAGTTGGCACAGAGGTGTCAAGTGGAAGAGAATGGGTTGGTGTGTTACGCCCCCTCCGGGGTAGAAATGGGGGGGGGGTATGAGGAAGGGCGGTACCTTGCCAGGATCCAGGTCTAATAAACAGCCAGGCTCCCAGTTGGAGAGGACTCCACCATGCAGACAGGAGGTCTGGACACGGGAGTCAGTAGGGCTTCACCTAGGAGAGAGAGGTGGGAGCCAGTGTAGCCTGAGGCTAATTGCTGTACGCATTGAGGTGCTGAGTGTGGGAGACAGAGCAAGGCCCTAAAGTGTAAGGCCTGAGTTGGAGAGCTGCGTTTACAAGCCATAAGGGCTGAAAATCATTTACTTTGGTAGAAGGACTGAAATACTGAATACCCCTGTGAGGGAATCTGTGTTTGTTTTGAACTTTCTTTTAAATAAAAGTGGGAAAAACCAGACCTGAAATGTATAAAAGTGAGTGGTGGCGCTACACTTGGAGTGAACCCCTGATAAAATATATATATATATAATATATAAAATAGCACATTTTAAGAGGTCACCAGAAGACGAATAAAGGGAATATCTTTCCACAAGGGCACTTGGTCTGGTCACTCACAGAGAGTTCCCTTACTTTGGATTTTCTCTCACTTCCTGTTATGGGTATGGGATAAGTGAAGGGAAAGCTCCCTCACGGGATACAGCTGGAAAAACTGACAGTATATATTCACAAAGTGCGTCCAGCCATGACTACTGCAGGTAATCGTCAGCTGTGAGAACCGTCACAAATAGCTGCAGCTGCTAATAGCCTGTCATTGCACTGCATGGGCGCAGCCACCGCAGCTATCCGCACACAGCTGTCACTCTTAGCCTCAGGAATCCATAGATTCTTGCTTCTTCTGGGATTTGCAGTGAAGCTAAACAGCCATGCAAATACAACCTTATGATTTCTATCAGAACTAGAGTGATTGTGTCAGGGATAATGGGCCCACATTACTGTATGCGGGGGTGCAAAGCAGGTAGAGACTGACCCCACAAGACTTGCAGCTCTAATTACAACCAACGGTGGTTCTAACTAGTACTAACTTGGGGAGGGATTGAATCCGGCCAACAAATATTTATTTTTTTAAAGTGCATCTTAAAGTCATTGTAACGTTTTTTTCAGTTTTTTTTTCTTTTGTAAAATAACAAACATGTCATACTTAGCTGCTCTGTTCAAAGGTTTTGCACAGAGCGGCCCCAATCCTCCTTTTCTGGGGTTACACACTGGCTCCTCCTCTTCATCGGGTGCCCCCACAGAAAGACGCTTTCTATAAGGGCACCCATGCAGGCTCATTACCGAGTCCTGCTGCTGCATCCATTGACCCCGCCCCATGTCACTGGATTTAATTGACAGCAGCGGGAGTCAATGGCTCCCGCTGCTATCAATCTATACAATGAGGACTCGAGACAGCGGCTGGTGCTGCTGGGCTCGTGCTTGTCGATGGAGCGATTGGGTTCAGGTAAGAAAAAGGGAGGATCTGGCATCAGAAGGTTTTTCACCTTAATGCATAGGTGAGGGTTTACATCTCCTTTAACATCACCATTGAACTAGACAATTGAAAGTTTTTTGTTTAAAAACACCTGTTGATTTTGCCAGAAAACTTGTGAACTGATTATTCCCCATGCTCTCTGACTGCTGTTTCGTCAGATTTGTTGACCCGTCAGAATGTGTAACGGAAGTGACATTTCGTCACTGCCATCTTGCTACACCCTGCACTCGCCCACAGTAAGGACAAAATGAGAAGGGGGAAAGAGGACATCTTGTTAGGCCACGTACACACGGGCGGACTGTTCGCCCAACTTAGTCCGCTGAACAGTGTTTCAGCAGACAATCCGCTCGTGTGTGGGCTTCAGCGGACTGTTTCAGCGGACAGTCTGACGAACAAAGTCTTACGGAATTTCCGTAAGACAGTCCGTCCAAACTTGGTTTCAGCGGACAGTCCGCTCGTGTGTAGGCTAGTTCGACAGACTAAGTTTAGCGCATGCTCAGAAAGGATTTACACGGCGAAGGTTGCATTGCAGTGTATTGGACGTCGAATTTCTCGTCCCGTCGTACGTGCCGTTCACGTCATCGTGCACGCTTTCAGCGGACTGTCTGCTCATCGTGTGTGGTCAAGTCCGTTCATGCAAATTTTGAACGGACTGTTTGTCGGATTGTCTGACGAACTTAGTTGGGCGAACAGTCCGCCCGTGTGTACGCGGCCTTAGACCCACTGGAGTTTTGCATTTTATACTTATTATTAACTGTAAACTGAGGTTATATAGTGAAATACAGTACTTAGAACTCTGAGAGTTTATATGTTGAATTTTAAAAGCAGCGAACTTCTGTCAAGGTGTAGCAAGATGGCAGCGATGTAACGTCACTTCCGTTACACATTTTGATGGGTCGCCAAATCTGATGAAACAAAGGCACTATCCAACAGAACATCGGCTACATCTCCCAGAAACCTTTGTGATGGTCAACGTACTTTCCGCAGTGGCTGCCGGGAGATTTAGTACCTTCCCCTCTCACCATTGGTTGTCTTCCTGCAACAGTTTTGTAAGAGCCGGTTCACACAGGGGCAACTCGGGATCCGACTTCAGGTCACCCCAAGTCGCGAGGTTGAGAAAATCAATGGTAGTGAATGGAGCCACCTTAATGTACATTACAGCAGTCGCTCCGACTTAAAAAAAGGTTCCTGTACGACTTCAAACCGACTTCTAGGCGAATTGTACCCATTGATTTCAATGGAAGTTGCCTCCAAGTCGGATCCCCATCTATATTGAAGCGACGATGTCACCTCTCTAATATTTATAAACAGAAGAAAAAACAGCGCCAATCTAAGTGCAGTATTGTTGAATCAAAGACATTTAATTTGTGAAGTTATGCACTCACACTCTACCAGAAGGTTTCCCCCCAAAAACCCCCTCTTTTTTCCTTCCTCACTCCCCCCATTCAGGACATATATAATCCAGCAGCGCAACGCACAAAAAAACAATTTTTTCTTACTCTGTACTTTCACTAGAAGTTTGTGCCTGCAGCTCTGCTTTATGGACAAAAAAACATACACACATGCGCCCACGTGTGTATACACATACCACTCACATCAGAAGAGTTACACAAGCGCATCGACCTGCCCAGATACTCCCATAACAATACCACATACACACATCCACATCCCCCTCCCCTAACAATCAATCAATTTGTTGTTTTTATTATATATATATATCTTTTATATTTTTTTATATATCTCTTTTATCCACTATTATTATTATTTTGTATATATATTTTTTTATATATATTTTTTATACTTCTCATTATTATTCTTTCCAATTTTTCCAGTTTTCCCTCCCTTTTTTTTTTTTTTTTTTTTTTTTTCTACAATGGACATGCTTCAATCAGTAGAGCATTCCAAATACGTTTTTTTAGATGAATTATTTTCGCAATTCCCAAAAGACTTTTTCAAGGTACATTTCAAAATAGGAGAGAATGTATATATGAAATTATGCACACTATTTAGAAAAATTGAGGATTCAATCATAACACTTAATCACCAAAAATGGGACAAGTTTTTTCTTGAAAACTACCTTTCCTCCAAAATTACCCCGAGGGGCCTCAGAATAAAAACTAGATGTGCCTTCCTCTCACCCGATCTCCAAACCGAATGGGAACATATCTCTGAATTTTGTTCCCAAAAATGGATAAACATCATTTTGAAACAGCGTGACCTCAAAAGCACGTCTCTTTCAGAAAAACTAAAAAATCAGATACTAAACCTCACTAAGGAGACACCAAACCTTCCCAGCACATGGCTAGATCTACTAAAGAAAAAAACAAAATTAGATGAAGATAAACTAATTAAGGCAAAACTCCAAAAAATGAGACGAGATGTGGATGACTACAACAACAAAAGGGTCTTCCAATGGAAAACCAATAACTCTGCTCCAGTGCCTCTAATGCAGATCCAATTTCCACTGTCCTTTCGGCCCTTCAAAACCCACCACCCTCCTATACTTCCCTCCCAATATCCCTCCCAACATCCATACTCAAAACACACCAACCAACCAACACAACACATATCGTCCTACAATCCAGAACCCATAAGGGGGAACAGCCCCCACACCTCACAACCAAAACCTAAACAGTATAGAAAACCAAAAAGAAATATAGAAACCCTACAAAATAGAAAATATACCACTACTCCTATTGACAGTGCAATTAATAACAAACCAACAAACACCCCCAACCAACACAAAAATAGTAATAAAAATAATACCAATAGAGGTGATAATACCCCTCCAGGACACACAAAAAAGAGTAATCAGGCTACCTCCAATACAACCACTCCGGATGTTCCTGTAAAACAGTCTCTCCAAAGCACACATGATACTAACATTCCAATGGGTCAATATAAAACCTATTCACAAATAGTCCAAAATTGCCCTCTCGAGTTTCCCACACAGACAGACGACCAGTCTTTTTTAGTCCTAACCCCTCAACCTGCACAAAAAAAGAAAACTAGAAGAGGCAGAAGAGGGGGGAGAAGAAACAAAACCCAAAGAAAAGTTTGCCAAACTATAAAAATCTACAACCTTTCTTCACATACCCTGGTCCCAGATGAAATCTCTCTACTTAATAAAGGACTCAACTTCGCACCCACCAGCCAGCCCAACCCTTTCACTTTATTTGTGGATCTAAACAAATTTATACGTAATCTCACAGTGAAACGCTTTTTCAATATCAAATCCAATAAGGAAAATCCCAACAATACCACAATACCCAGTATGTACAATACCTCTCCTTTATGTACAAAAAATATATACCAAGATGATCCCTGCCTAGCCATTTTGGAAGAATTATACAATATGAATGAAGACCCCGCCGTCACCACCATTAGTCTCTCAGACACTTCTTGCATTTATTATCAACCAGATTCCCCCCCAATAAAACACACTTCTCTTAGGCCAAAATCCATCTTCAACCCCAGCCAGGCAAAAGGCCCTTACATACAAAGTTTCTACCAGGTTGTGTATGCAGATATCAAACGACTTTGTAAATTAAGGCCACCCCCCTCCCCCCTGCATCACCACAGGAACAACCTCACCCCACAAGAAGCCCGGGCTCTCCAAAGTCTAGCAAAAAATAACTCTATTGTCATCAAAACAGCAGACAAAGGAGGTGGCATAGTAATCCAGAATTCGGAAGACTATCTAAATGAGGCCAACAGACTACTCTCCGATAACAACACATACAAGCCCTTAAAAAGTGACCCGCTCCCCCTCTTCTCAATAGAAGCTGAAGCACTCATAAAACGAGCCCTTGGAGATAATATTATTACAAAAGCAGAAGCTTCCTTTCTATCCAAAACATATTATAACACTCCCTATTTCTATCACCTTCCCAAAATACATAAAAATTCAGAGAATCCCCCGGGGAGACCAATTGTTGCCGCAATGGAAAGTATAACCAGCCCCTTTTCTATCTACATTGACCATTTCCTGCAACCACTGGCACAGAATCTCCAAACTTACATACGAGATGGTACACACCTACTAGAGATCCTAAAAACCTACTCCTGGGAGCCCACCTACCAATGGGTGTCCTTAGATGTCAATTCCCTCTATACTTCAATTCCCCATGCTGTTGGCCTTCAGGCAGTAAAACACTTCTTAGCCCTAGACCCATCCCTAAAAACTGCACAAGCAGAGTTTATCTTAGATTCCACAAAGTTCTGCCTCACCCACAACTACTTCTCCTTCAATAAAAAATTCTACTTACAAACCCAAGGGACAGCTATGGGTGCCAATTTTGCACCTAGCTATGCAAACCTGACAATGGGCTTCTGGAAAACTCTTTACATTTGGAACAACAATCCATATACAGAGCATATTATATACATAGGTCGCTATATAGATGATATTATCATCATATGGGACAACACCGGACCACCCATAGACCACTTCGTCTCACACTGTAACGCTAATGATCTAGGCCTATCTTTCACTTTTGAATCCAGTCCAGATACCTTACCCTTTTTAGATCTTGAACTCTGTCATATCAATAAAACCATCTTCGCAAGAAACCACATAAAACCCACTGCAGGAAATTCATATTTACACTTCCAAAGTTGTCACCACCCAAGGTGGATCACCAATATCCCAAAGAGTCAATTTAATCGTTTAAAACGAAATTGTACTCACAACTCAGATTATATCGAGCAGGGCACTCTGTTTAAAAGAAAATTTGAAGACAAAGGCTATCCCCCCACCCTAGTAGATGAAGCCTTCACCAAATTCCTGGACACCCAGCCAGTAACACACCCGGTCACACCCCAACCACATGAAACCACACCGAACAAACCGACTGTCCATTCCCAAACTCACAGCACCAGATTCATTACTCAATATCACTCCCAACACAAAAAAATGGAAAAAATCTTCAAAAACCATTGGAGTATCCTTCTAGAAGACCCTCTGTTAAAAACCTCCATAACAGATACCCCCAAGATAACATATCGTAGAGCACGCAACATAAAAAGTTTTATCGCCCCGAGCAAATTAAAAACCGATAACAAACCAAAGCCACTCAGGACATTCCTCACCCTGAAGGGCATGTACCAATGCAAGAAACAAAAATGTCTCACCTGTAAATTTGTCCAACACCGCCAAAAATCTTTTACGACAAAGGGCAACACATACCAACTAAAAGAGTTCTACAACTGCTCCTCTGAGTTTGTAATATATGCAATCCGCTGCCCTTGCAATCTACTTTATATAGGGCGTACCATTCGTACCCTAAGAAAAAGGTTTGGCGAACATCGCCGATCAGTAGAAGGGGACTCCAATCTCACTATCCCACGACACTTTAAAGAACACCATCAAGGGTCCACAGAGGGCATGCAAGTATGGGCCCTTGAACAGATACGTGGATCCTTCCCCCTCGCAGAACGTTTCAAACGTCTCTGCGAGAGGGAAACTTTTTGGATATATACGTTAGACACCCTCACGCCTGGAAGCCTCAACGAGGACATAGAAATCAACTCAGTTGTCTAATTTTTACCCATCACACTTTTTCCATGAGATTTTTTAATGAGACTTAAAATTGCTTAGCCGCCCCCGCCCCCCCCTCCCCCTCCCCCTCCCCGCCCTCACCTCCACAAATCAGTATCCACGCGCCTTTTTCTGATCCCACTATAAGTGGGTTCACACACGTACGAGTGCGTGTGCATGCGTATGTATGTATGTATGTATGTGTATGTATATATATATATATATATATATATATGTGTATGTGTGTATGTGTGTGTATGTGTATGTATATATATATATATATATATATATATATGTGTATGTTCTGCTCTAACATCCACGTCTCATTTTAACACCATTTTATTGTATTTTACAGTACCAAATTCTCACAATATCAAATCCTATCAATATACATGTCTCTCACCATGTTATGTCATAATACCCACCATAGAAATATACCTTCAGCAATTTAATTAACAATTTTTTGCCCCTTTTTCATTTTAATTTTATTTTTATTCCTAGTTCTATTTTTATTTTTATTTTTATCTTTATTTTTATTTTTATTGTTTTTTTATTGTTATTTTTATTCCTATTGTAATTTTATCCTTATTTTTACCTCTATTTTTATTGATTCTTTATATATTTTTTATATATATTTTTTATATATAAAAAATTTCTTTTTTATATATATATATATATATATTCTTTATATGTATTTTCTATGTATTTTTTCAATTTTTAACAACCTTCTTTTAATTCTTGCAAAATCCACTTCTATTTTATACCTTTAACAAGTATTTTCATAATTTTTTAAAACAATTTTTAAAACAATTAAATAAATAAAAAAGTTCCAACTCTTATCACTTTTTCCCACATCTTGTCCACACTATCCAACTTGTATCCACATACATTGATGGACACACACACAATAATCACATACAACCAGCCTGCAACACATGAGCAATCAACACCATGCTTTGGTCGGAACAGCTCCGCCCCATAAGGTGGAACCTAAACGACTAATTAGAACTGCCCCCTTTCCCTATTTAAACCACTCCAAACATAGTAACCCAGATGCCTGATGAAGGAGCACGCATGCTCCGAACGCGTGCAACGTAAACCACAACGAAACGTCATCGCAGTGCGCCCTTCAACATAACAACGAACGGACGAACGGACCTCCCTGACGCTGTTACACCAAGCCGTGCGACGCTGGGAACCACCGGCGCCACCGGACGAGAGATACAGCCGAACGAGTTACCGCTTCTCCTCGAGAGCCCTGCGATGCCCTCTAGATACATGATGTGCCTGAAACCTTCTGGTAGAGTGTGAGTGCATAACTTCACAAATTAAATGTCTTTGATTCAACAATACTGCACTTAGATTGGCGCTGTTTTTTCTTCTGTTTATATGTCTTTTACAAGGTACCTTCTATCCTTGAACATGCTGCCTACCTGCCTGTGCTAAAGAAATCATCCCCTTTCTATGACTATTTTCCACAACCAGTAACTGTGGACTATAATTTGTGATCCTGCCAGCTATCCATTACTTCTGCTGCATTTACTGACATACACAGCAAGGATTGCAAAACTCTGTGATAAGCAGACTTGACATCCCTAAATCCGCCACACCAATTTATCAACTTCAGCGGTCTTTTTTCCCCAAACCTTTTTCCCCTCCCCCATAAAAAACCCCCTCTTTTTTCCTTCCTCACTCCCCCCATCCAGGACATATATAATCCAGCAGCGCAACGCACAAAAAAAACAATTTTTTCTACCTCTCTAATATTAAAAACCGGCATGGGTTCCCCCTCCAAGGGCAAACCAGGCCCTTACGTCTGGTATGGATTTTAAGGGGAACACCTATGCACAAAAAACAGCGTGGGGGTCCCCCCAGAATCAATATCAGACCCCTATCCAAGCACGCAGCCCGGCCGGTCAGGAAAGGGGATGGGGACGAGCGAGCGCCACCCCCTGAAACATACCAGGCCACATGCCCTCAACATGGGGGGGTGGGTGCTTTGGGGAAGGGGGGCGCCCTGCGGCCCCCCCACCCCAAAGCACCTTTTCCCCATGTTGATGAGGACAAGGACCTCTTCCCGACAACCCTGGCCATTGGTTGTTGGGGTCTGCGGGCGGGGGCTTATCGAAATCCGGGAGCCCCCTTTAATAAGGGGGCCCCCAGATCCCGGCCCCCCACCCTATGTCAATGAGTATGGGGTACAGTGCACCCCTACGCATTCACCTGGGAAAAAAAGTGTCAATAAAAAAACACACTACAGGTTTTTAAAGTAATCAGCTCTGGGGGTCTTCTTCTGACTTCGGGGGTCTCTTCTGACTTCTCCGCTCTCTCCGGCCTCTTCTTCCGCTCTCTGGTTCTTCTGCTGGGCTCTTCCGCTATCTTCTTCCAGCTCTTTTGCTAGCGGTGGCCTGGTCTTCTGCATTGTCTTCTTCCCTCTTCTTCCGATGTTGAGACAACGCTCTCTCCCAATGAAATGCCGTGTGTGAGGTGTGCAACGACTTATATAGGCATGGGCGTGGTCACCGGGTGATGTTACGCAGTGACCCTGACCCTTATGACGTCACAATCCCAGCATGCCCCAGGACTTGACGTCATAAGGGGTGGGATCACCATGTGACATCCCCTGATGACCACACCCCATGCCTATATAAGTTGTCGCGCACCTCGCACATGGCATTTCAGTGGGAGAGAGCGTTGTGTCAACATCGGAAGAACAGAGAAGACAGAAGAAGGACAGAGAAGACCGGGCCACAGCTAGCAAAAGAGCTGTAAGAAGATAGCGGAGGAGCCCGGCAGAAGAACCGGAGAGCGGGAGAAGAGGCCGGAGAGAGCGGTGGAGTCAGAAGAGACCCCCGAAGTCGGAAGAAGACCCCTGAGTAATAAATTACTTTAAAAACCTGTAGTGTGTTTTTTTGACACTTTTCCCCCAGGTGAATGGGTAGGGGTACGATGTACCCCATACTCACTCACATACGGTAGGGGGCTGGGATCTGGGGGCCCCCTTATTAAAGGGGGCTCCCGGATTCTGATAAGTCCCCTGCCCGCAGACCCCGTCAAACAACAGCCAGGGTTGTTGGGAAGAGGCCCTTGTCCATGAGGTCAAGGTGCTTTGGGGTGGGGGGGCCGCAGGGCGCCCCCTTCCCCAAAGCACCCACCCCCCCATCTTGAGGGCATGTGGCCTGGTACGGTTCAGGGGGGGGCGCTTGCTTGTCCACATCCCCTTTCCCTTTACCAGGGGTCTGGTATGGATTTTGAGGGGACCCCCACGCCTAAGGGCCTGGTATGCTCTTGGAGGGGAACCCATGCAGGTTTTTTATTTAAAATTTGGCGTGGAGTTCTCCCTCAAGAGCTGATTATTCTGTGATTGGCCAAGGCCAAAGTCGCCTGGACCCTCTTTTTTTTTGGTCAGACCAGAGATGGCTGGAAGATGTAATTGTACCTTAAAAGAGATAGATTAATAAAAAAAAGGAAGGAGGAAAGAGTTTTAGAAAGTGATGTGAATTTGTTTTTTTGCACAGTGAATTTGTCTCAGAAGATTAACTGCAAGAAATGTATGAAGCTCTTTTATTGAAGCACAATTTAAGTGGATTAATCACACTTTTTTATGAAGTTTGCACATTAATATAGGAGCATAGAGCATTTTATTAACTGTTGTATTCACATATACATGGTAAATATTATGTATTGGATGTTTGGCAAAAAAAACACAGTATTAGCAGCAACAGATTTATTAGAGTTTTATTGGAAATATGACAAACACGTTTGCTGGTAAATATGAGGGTAAAACAGCTTTTTCTCTAATTTGTACTAAAAATACTACTGTGAGGAGAAGCATCACAGCTGTGGCATATGTACAGCCCTGCCCGGCTGTAGTTTTACAATTCAGGGGAGCGGTGGGGGAGGTGTCGTGGTAAAACTGTGTAACAGGCCACCTGTCTTTAAAAAAAAAACCCAGCCGCCCATCTGAAAGAGCCCTTAGACTCTATTCCTCTGTGGGATGTGGGCATCTTTGCTGTTTTATAGAACATGTGGTCTGGAATCCAATTAATATGGCTGATCACAGAATATTCTTGTGTGCACTGCATGGGATTAGGATTTAATTCTTGGGCTTGGGCCTCTATAACTTTCTATCAATTAAGATATAAACACACCCCCTATCTTACACTATCACAATGCTCCTGTGGTATTCTTCATTCAAGATGCAATAAAAGATAATTTTTTATACTCATCCGTATCTTTACCGCTAACCAATATCCCTTAACTTTGTACTCTACAGTTCAGGCAATAAATTGCAGTCCTGATCTGGCTTATAGGTTGCATAGGTGGCACCATAATAAAATGGCTGTGATTCTGATGCCACAGCTTAGGCAATGCATAGGACATGGAACCCCCAACTGAAATCAGCAATTTTCCATCCTCCCCCTTCTGTCCATAGTGGAGACTGACAGCATAGTACCTTTCTGTGCCATGGCTGCTGTGGGTTTTACAGAGAAAATTCCACCTAGCTGTCATGTGATAATATCACACCACCAAAGTCTATCTTTTGAAATAGGAAACAATAGCTCATGCAACCCAAATTTAAAATAAAAATGTTATGATACTTTTACAATAAGATTGCCATTCGGACGGTACCATTGCATGCCAAATCGGTGGCAATATTGCTGGCAATGGTACCGTCCGAATTGGTGCAATGCCAATATTGCAGCGCTGCACTGATTCCCAAAAGTAGTTTCTGTACTACTTTTGGCGACTTCAGGGTGAAATTTCAAAAGACATGGGTGTAGAAACCCGCACCGATGTCTCTGAAATCTCCCCCGAAGTCGGGAGTGACATGCGGGTGTGAAATCGTGCGAGTTCAGCTGAACATGCACGATTTCATTCTCGCTATCAATGTGAACCTGAGCTCAAGGTAAGTTTGAATCTGGTGGCTATAATAATCTTATTGGTAATGACATTTTTTGTTACATCAGGCTTTCTGTATGTGAGCGCTTTCAAGGAATCTACAGTATATGTTCCAGTATCACCAGCAAGTACGTTTCAAGAGCTTCAGGTCACAGACCAATGAGAGTGGGCCGGACTTGTGCATTACAGCCATAGGTATGCTCAGTCTATTCCATTGGGGTGTGCACCCCAAAGCTCAAACACATATTCTGCAGCCTCAGCTGTACGGGGCAGTGAATTAAAGGGAAGTGCTCTGTGCTGAGTGGCTCCCTGTTCATTCACAAACTGAAGCATATTAAACAGTTTGCTATGCTTCAGTTACGAATGGACACAGTGAGCGAGTGCGTTCACTGTGTTCATTTTGAAAAGGAACTATTTACGAGCCCCTTCCCTAGCTCTCTATCCTGAAACATCCCCCGCAGCAGCCAGGGGGAGAGGAGTTGAGAGCAGCACTGAAGGGTGGCGGGGCCAACAAAGGGGGGAGGCCCATAGGGGAGATCAGTAATGCAACATAATTAGGGTGTGTCCAGACACAACCCCTGTGCAAACCTATGATTACAACAATGCCTGGATAATAAACTAATTTTGCACATTCAGGGTCTGGTGCCTTGAGTTTGCATCATAAAGTAAATAAAAAATGTAATGGCGCAAGCAGCTGCTATCAATTTTGCTAAAGTTCAAAAAGGCATATGAATTTGTATGTTGAGGCGGTGTTAAACGACTGGTTTGTTTAAAATCCTAGCCGTTCATATCTATGAGCCTGCGTATACTATGCAATGTATGCAGATGGAACTCACCCTGGTTCATTAGATATGACCGGCGAGGATTTTAAACAAACCAGGTGATTTACAGTGGATGGCACTACATGGCACATGGAAATTTAAGTTTACTGGCTTATATTTTTATGGGATACATTTTAATACATGTACTGCACGGTCATTTGTTTTTTCATTTTGGGATATCCCTGCTGGCAAAACTGGATTATTGCTGAGCCCATGCCAATATAAAGGAATTCCATATAAGCTGTGAGGGTCACACATTTAGGGACCATGGCCTTTTGCACCAAACACTGAATTCAAAACCAAAACTCAAACACTTTCTCACAAAGCAAAAAAGGCACTATAAGTAAAATAGATTGTGAAGAACGGCGAGAAACAGGCAACAGCACTCAATCTCTTGCTAGCAGCCCTCTAAATATTTAACTATGCCTGTGCCCCAGCTCATTTTAATTACTAAAAATAAAGAGAACAATATTTCTATTTTCTTACTGTTAAGCAAAATCAACTGGCTATATTATGTTACGATTGCTAGATCATGTACTACCAAATGTTTCTGTAGGAGAATATTATAAAATGCATAATTTCTACAACTAAACTACCTATATAATTCAAGCATTTAAAAAAACAAATATGATAGGAAATAACAATGGTTATTAATGGTATAAAGCCAGGGAGAGATCAGAGGATGGAGATTCTAGGCCTAGTAACTGGCGAGTGGCATGTTCCCAGTCCCTGCCCAAACCAAGTCGGCTGCAGATGCCCGAGTACTGTCTGTCAGTTATCGCTGCCCAGTTGACAGCTTTTTCAATACCAGGATATGATTTGCTGTAAAGAGATAAAAGACAGGTGTTAAAAACCAACACAAGGGGTGACAAACCTTATATCAAATACTTTTGCAAGGTAGTTATCTTTCCAAATGTTTAAAATAAAGATATTATCCCATGTTGCATCATATGAAATTGTGCAAAATTACTCTCTAAATCGCCACAGGAAAACCATTTACCGTAGCACCCTATCATCTTTGTTTTATAACAGTGGTACATGTACCCCATGGGGTACTGCTGATTTTTTTAATTTGTAAAAGTAAAAACATGCATTTGAGATATGAGTGCAATATCTTAGTGCAGTTTATTGTAGAATATTCCTTCTTTACTGCTCCAGTAAATTCATGTTAGTTTATATGAGAGGAGGAGATATACAGACATAAGTACATGATCACCTTCCAATCCAAATCGATAAAGACTACAGTCTGATCCTCCTGGCCAGTAAAAGAAGAGCTTCATCATAGCACAACAGATTAATTATAAGATTTCCTCTTATTGCTCCATGACTTGTCATAAGAAAAAGTGGGTGAAATACCAGCAACGATCTGTATCTGCACACATATCGACACTGTGCATCTAATTGCCAGATTTTCTTAATTTCCATTGGCAGTTGGTGTATTTTTTTTACCTGAACATTTCTGTCCTTTAAAATGTCCAAAGCTCACCCCACACACATACTGATTTCTATAGATCTATCCATTTCTATAGACCAACAACTATGTAGAATGAGGTGCTGTCAGATTTTATACATATTGCATAGTTTGGGTAGGTCTTAATATTGCATAGTTTTGATAAACCTAAAGTTCATTGTATGATCATAATTTAACATTTATGGTGACCCTTAGGCTCACAATACACATTACACTTCGACGGCCATAGGCGTACATACAAGGTGTACCAGATGTGTCTGGGCACACCCTCATCACCCTGTGTGGCTCAAATTCCCCCTGTTTAGACCCCTGATATTTCACCAAAGCCCCCTATTGGGGCTCCTAAAACAAAATTGTAAAAATAAAAACTACTGACACCAATCTCTACCCTACTGACACCATCCATTGCTCTGCTGACACAGTTGGTATGTATACACATGCACACACACATATGTTTGGCATTTGAGGTGTACACCCTAATGCAATAGGCTGTGCACATCTATGACGCATAATCAACATTAAACTGGCCACGCACTGTACAACTTAACCACTTGCCGACCAGCGCACGACGATGTACGTCGACAGAATGGCACGGGCAGGAAAATGGGCGTACATGTACGTCCCTTTAAATTAGCCGCCCTGCCATCGGGAGCGCGCCGGCGGCGTCGCGCTCCTGCGCTGGTCGGGACCCCCGTGAGTCCGGTCGCGGGACCCGCGGACTCGATCGCCGCGGGCATACCCGCGATCGTCTCACGGAGCGGCCAAATGAAGAAATGCCATTGTAAACAGCATTTCTCCATTCTGCCTAGCAACTAGTGACGCTGATCTCTGCTCCATGTGATTGGAGCAGAGATCAGTGTTCACTAAATGAAAGCCCAACCCCCCCCCACAGTTAGTAACACACCCCCTAGGAACACTTAACCCCTACACTGCCACTCACTGGTTAACCCCTTCACTGCCAGTGTCATTTACACAGGAATCACTGCATTTATATAGCAGTGATTACTGTATAAATGACAATGGTCCCAAAAATGTGTCAAAAATGTCTGATGGGTCTCCCACAATGTCGCAGTCACAATAAAAATCGCTGATCGCCGCCATTACTAGTAAAAAAAAAAAAAAAAAAAATTATTAATAAAAATGCTATAAAACTATCCCTATTTTGTAAACGCTATAACTTTTGCGCAAACCAATCAATAATCGCTTATTGCGATTTTTTTTACCAAAAATATGTAGAAGAATACGTATCGTCCTAAACTGAGGGAAAAAAATGTTTTTTTTATATTTTTGGGGGATATTTATTATAACAAAAAGTAAAAAATAATGCGTTTTTTTCAAAATTGTCGCTCTATTTTTGTTTATAGCGCAAAAAATAAAAACCGCAGAGGTGATCAAATACCATCAAAAGAAAGCTCTATTTGTGGGAAAAAAAGGACGTCAATTTTGTTTGGGAGCCACGTCGCACGACCACGCAATTGTCAGTTAAAGCGACGCAGTGCCGAATCGCAAAAAGTGGTCTGGTCTTTGACCAGTAAATTGGTCCGGTCTGAAAGTGGTTAGAATAGAACTATAGGCAAAACCTTTAGTTTTAGTTTTGGATAGAGTGGGGAAGTATTAGAACACCTGTCAGTTTTTAGTGCTGTCTGTGCCCCTCACTAATAGAGACACAGGGTGATCGAGAAATCCAGTCTGATCTGTACTAATTGGACTCACTGTAGAATCACACTGGAATGTTGTGTATGTATGTATGTATATATTTTCTATTGTCTCATTTTGTTGTGTACTCTCTGCTGGGTCGTTTGGGGTGTGGCTGTATTCTATTGTGTCTGTCTGCCTTGGATATTATGGGATGTGTAAGTGTGTCTGCTGTGAGGAGGGAGGGAGGGGATTCCTCTAACAGCTCTCCCTGCTGATTGGACAGTCTACCCCGCCTGGAATGCAAAAGGGGGGGATTGTCCTGAGTATTACCCGTTTTTTCAATAAAACAGTTCATGGTGAGCAACCAAACGAGTATTGCCTTGTTTTGTGGTTGTCAGCGATTGGAATATCTCATATCTATATTCAGATTGGGAGGAAGCTGTGTACTGATGGAAGCACTCAAGTGGAGTGCGACGGGTATCTGTTACAGTGCCTATGCACACCGGCATGTAAGCAAGCATCGTTCATTCTTCAGGAGGAATCTGTGTACTGATGGAAGCACTCTAGCGGAGTGCAATGGGTATCTGTTACAGTGCCTATGCATACCGGCATGTAAACAAGCATCGTTCATTCTTCAGTTAAAAAACGAAACAGGAAAAATCTGCATTTTTGGCCGTAATTTACCCCTCATGCGCACAAATACGCCCAAACGACCATTTACATATTGTGCAGAACAAGAACACGAGACTACGTTTTCACCAAATTGTATGAATGCATATGTGCGAAAATATGTGCAAATACATACAAGAAAAAAAATGTCTGAAGAAGTAGATGCTCAAACAGGAGTATCATGTGCAAGAGTAATAGAGGGGGAATCTTCCAATAGGTACACTGGTTCTGGTGACTTGGGGGGTTACAAGGAATTCCTTTAACTCATAGGGATTTCCTCTCACTTTCTATTTTGGTTATGGGACAGGAAGTAAAGGTAAATCTCCCAATGGGGGACACAGATGGCAAAAAAAAACTGGTGGGTTACAACCCTCCCCTAATCCATCCAAAAAAAAAGTTTTGCTTTTACAGTGGTTCTACTTTAACCACTTCCAGCTCAAGCCATTTCTGGCATTTCTCTCCTACATAAAAAATCATAATTTTTTTTTGCTAGAATATTACTCAGAACCCTCTAACATTTATATATATATATATATATATATATATATATATATATATATATATTTGGTATCTATTTACTCGGCGTAACATCATCTTTTATATTTTACCAAGAAATTGGGTGATCTATTGTGTTTTCTTGCAATAAAATTGTATTTGTTCAAACACAATTTTTTTTGTTTGAACAAATAAAATTTTATTGCAAGAAAACACAATAGATCACCCAATTTCTTGGTAAAATATAAAAGATGATGTTACGCCGAGTAAATAGATACCAAAAATGTCACGCTTTAAAATTGCGCACATTCGTGGAATGGCGCCAAAGTACGGTACTTAAAAATCTCCACAGGCTATGATTTACATTTTTTTTTACAGCTTAGCAGTTTAGAGTTACAGCAGAAATCTAGTGTTAGAATTCGCTCTAACGATTGCAGCGATACCTCACGTGTGGTTTGAACATCATTTACATATGCGGGCACAACCTACTTACGTGTTCATTTATGTGCGCGAGCACGAGGGGATGGGGGCGCTTTACAATTTAGTATTTTTTTATTGTTTATTTTATTTTTACACTTTCCCTTTTTTATTTGTTGATCACTGTTATTCCTATTAAAAGGAATGTAAACATACCCCCCTTTTTACAGAGAGATGTCCCCCCCAGTCTGTAAAAGCAATCAAGCCACTAAGATGGCTTTTACACTGCAGGGAGTCGCCGGCTGAGATCTCTCCACTCAAAGTCCAGGACATCATGTGACTTTTTTTTTGGTGGGAAAAGGTTTATTGTACAATCTCTTTTGGTTTTCCCAAAATGATATCATACGGGAACAAACCTAATAAATTAAATTTGTATTTAGTAGTAGGACAGGCCCTTATACTATATAATTGTTGGTAGATCTAAAAGAGATCTATATGTACAGTGTAGTATATCTAACAAAATAATATAATATGAAGGCCTACCTAATCTATGCAATCAATTTAAATCCAAATAGAAAGGCTCTTGCACTACATATTGTTTTGATAGATCTAATGTGTTTGGTAAGCTTTTGTTTTTTATACTGACCAGTAACTAACTGTTAAAAAAATAAATCCCTCTTGCTGCATGTTAAATTTGTGCTCATAAATATATTTTGTGTAGATAAATCACAAGCAGCTCTTTCATTTTGGTTTCAGCAAAATAAGTTAAAATATGTTAAACATCTTTCCATTTTATAAAAATTTCACATTAGATAGAAATTCCCTCTCTAAGCCCAGGTTCACACTGAGCTGCGGAAATGAAGCTGTGCGAGTTCAGCTGATTTCACTCCCGCATTTCAGTCCTGATTTCGGCTGCGATTTCAGAGACATCTATGCAGGTTTCTGCACACATGTCTATATAAATCACAGCCTGAAATCGCAACAAAGTAGTACAGGAACCTTTTCAAAGTCGCATAGATGGGAACGTTTGCTATTGAAATCAATGGGCTGTGACATGTCATGCGACTTACTTATGTAGCTCCCTCAGCTGGGTGTGTGCCACACCATGCACACAGTGCCCATCACAGTGCCATACAGAACAACCACGTAGTTGTACATTGTAGAAAATCTGCAGCTTGTTGCATTGTAATCTATATTACAGTTTCTAACAAACAGAACACTGAACTCCCAAAACCTGTCTGTCCCCTTCCACTTTCCTCCATGTCCCCCTCCGTTCTGCTGTCCCCCTCCATTCTTGTGGTGATTATTCTGCTAGTTTGACAAGTTAACTTATTTTGTTTCTGTAAACTGGCACTTTACAATAAATGTTGCACTGTATTTTCTGTGAAATATATATACATATCATTCTGCTGCTGTGTCCCCCACTCCCCCTCCGTTCTGCTGCTGTCCCCCACTCCCCCTCCGTTCTGCTGCTGTGTCCCCCACTCCCCCTCTGTTCTGCTGCTGTGTCCCCCACTCCCCCTCCGTTCTGCAGCTGTCCCCCACTCCCCCTCCATTCTGCTGCTGCCCCCCACTCCCCCTCCATTCTGCTGCTGCCCCCCACTCCCCCTCCGTTCTGCTGCTGCCCCCCACTCCCCCTCCGTTCTGCTGCTGTCCACCACTCCCCTTCAGTTCTGCTGCTGTCCTTCACTCCCCTCTGTTCTGCTGCTGTCCCCCACTCCCCCTCCGTTCTACTGCTGTGTCCCCCATTCCCCCTCCGTTCTGCTGCTGTGTCCCCCACTCCCCCTCCGTTCTGCTGCTGTGTCCCCCACTCCCCCTTCGTTCTGCTGCTGTGTCCCCCACTCCCCCTTCGTTCTGCTGCTGTGTCCCCCACTCCACCTCCGTTCTGCTGCTGTGTCCCCCACTCCTCCTCCGTTCTGCTGCTGTCCCCCACTCCCCCTCCGTTCTGCAGCTGTCCCCCACTCCCCCTCCGTTCTGCAGCTGTCCCCCACTCCCCCTCCGTTCTGCTGCTGCCCCCCACTCCCCCTCCGTTCTGCTGCTGCCCCCCACTCCCCCTCCGTTCTGCTGCTGCCCCCCACTCCCCCTCCGTTCTGCTGCTGTCCACCACTCCCCCTCCATTCTGCTGCTGTCCTTCACTCCCCCTCCGTTCTGCTGCTGTCCCCCACTCCCCCTCTGTTCTGCTGCTGTCCCCCACTCCCCCTCTGTTCTGCTGCTGTCCCCCACTCTCCCTCTGTTCTGCTGCTGTCCCCCACTCCCCCTCTGTTCTGCTGCTGTGTCACCCACTCCACCTCCATTCTGCTGCTGTCCCCCACTCCCCCTCTGTTCTGCTGCTGTCCCCCACTCCCCCTCCGTTCTGCTGCTGTCCCCTTCCACTTTCCTCCATGTCCCCCTCCGTTCTGCTGTCCCCCTCCATTCTTGTGGTGATTATTCTGCTAGTTTGACAAGTTAACTTATTTTGTTTCTGTAAACTGGCACTTTACAATAAATGTTGCACTGTATTTTCTGTGAAATATATATACATATCATTCTGCTGCTGTGTCCCCCACTCCCCCTCCGTTCTGCTGCTGTCCCCCACTCCCCCTCCGTTCTGCTGCTGTGTCCCCCACTCCCCCTCTGTTCTGCTGCTGTGTCCCCCACTCCCCCTCCGTTCTGCTGCTGTGTCCCCCACTCCTCCTCCGTTCTGCTGCTGTCCCCCACTCCCCCTCCGTTCTGCAGCTGTCCCCCACTCCCCCTCCGTTCTGCAGCTGTCCCCCACTCCCCCTCCATTCTGCTGCTGCCCCCCACTCCCCCTCCGTTCTGCTGCTGCCCCCCACTCCCCCTCCGTTCTGCTGCTGTCCACCACTCCCCTTCAGTTCTGCTGCTGTCCTTCACTCCCCTCTGTTCTGCTGCTGTCCCCCACTCCCCCTCCGTTCTACTGCTGTGTCCCCCATTCCCCCTCCGTTCTGCTGCTGTGTCCCCCACTCCCCCTCCGTTCTGCTGCTGTGTCCCCCACTCCCCCTTCGTTCTGCTGCTGTGTCCCCCACTCCCCCTTCGTTCTGCTGCTGTGTCCCCCACTCCACCTCCGTTCTGCTGTTGTGTCCCCCACTCCTCCTCCGTTCTGCTGCTGTCCCCCACTCCCCCTCTGTTCTGCTGCTGTCCCCCACTCCCCCTCTGTTCTGCTGCTGTCCCCCACTCTCCCTCTGTTCTGCTGCTGTCCCCCACTCCCCCTCTGTTCTGCTGCTGTGTCACCCACTCCACCTCCATTCTGCTGCTGTCCCCCACTCCCCCTCTGTTCTGCTGCTGTCCCCCACTCCCCCTCCGTTCTGCTGCTGTCCCCTTCCACTTTCCTCCATGTCCCCCTCCGTTCTGCTGTCCCCCTCCATTCTTGTGGTGATTATTCTGCTAGTTTGACAAGTTAACTTATTTTGTTTCTGTAAACTGGCACTTTACAATAAATGTTGCACTGTATTTTCTGTGAAATATATATACATATCATTTTTAAAAAAAAAATTTTGGTGGGGGAGCGGATCTTGGGTAGGAGTTCCCACTCTTTTTCCCCCAGGACTTGACCTCTGCCGCTCCCCCCCCCCCAAAGGACAAACTGCTATCCATAACGAAGCTATGAAGACAGGAGGAGATCTGAGAAGGAATGGGGATGGGGGTGGGGGTGTGTAGAAGAGAAAGACAATATTTTCAGGAAGTAGGAGGCCCCTGTTTCATCAGATTAGGTGAACCATCAGAATGTGTAATGGGAGTGACGTTTAGTCGCCGCTAGGGTGACCACATTTCCAAACTGCTATTCAGGGACAATTGTGCCAATAACCGGGAGGGGGATGTTAAATGTAGTCTCGGAATTGACGGGGATTTCAAGGGCGAGTGATTTGTCAGGTGAATGGTTGGTTTTAGCTCTTGAATCATCCCAACACCATGCTTGATATGGTGTCAGGATGATCAAATCATATTATTTATATTACTACATTGTAATATATAATGAAATAGTTCAACTCACCATAATCAGTGAGAACCCTGAGCTTGTCACTTGCCACCAGATGCAGCATGCCACCGTCGCCTGCTACCAGATGCAGTGTGTAACTTGCCACTGTCCCCTGCCACTATATGCAGCATGTCACTTGCCACCGTGGCAGTGCAGCCTGGGGACCTGTTTTAGAGCATAGTGGAATAGGCCCAGAGAAGATAGAGGAGGTGGGTGGCAGTGGGTTCGCTAGGGTTGGTGTCACCCCACCGTTGCGGTAAAACATGGTGTCATCCCCTGCCCTCAGTACAGACCCCCCTTCATTAAGTATAAACTCCCCTCCCTCAGTACAGACCCTCCTCTCTCAGTATAGATCCCCCTGCCTCAGTAGAGATCCCCCTCCCTCAGTACAGATACCCCTCCTCCCCACTAAATACAGACCCCCTCCCTCAGTATAGATCCCCTCCCTCAGTACAGACTCCCCCGAATATGTATAGACCCTCCTCAGTACAGAACCCCCCGCTAAGTACAGACCCCCTTACTCTCAGGCAGGGGGGGGGGGGGCGGTCTCAGCTGCCCTCGGCTCGGTTGTGTTCGGACTGGGGGGCGGTCTCAGCTCCCCTTGGCTGGGGCGGGCTCGGCTCTGCTCGGGCGGAGGGACGGTCTTAGCTCCCCTCCACTGGAGGCAGAGCGAGGGCTAGCGCTATAGTGGGGTTTGTTCGCTCTGTCAATTTAATTCCGGGACACTGTATTCTCCCGGAATGAAGGTGCCTGGGACCTGGGACAGACCTGCTAATTGCCAGAATGCCCCGGGCAATCCGGGACACATGGACACCCTAGTCGCCGCCATCTTGCTACGCCTCACACTCTACAGTGAGGATACACTGAAAAGGAGGAAAGCGGACATCTTGTTACACCTACCGGAGTTTTGCATTTTACACTTATTTTTAACAGAAAAGTGAGTTTATATAGTGAAATACAGTACTTAGAACTGTGTCTAAATGTTTAGATGTTTAATTTTAAAAGTGTATATCTCAACCTGATTGAGAAACCCTCTGCATTGAACTGGATCGCCCCCAAATCGCTGAGGAAGCGGAGCAGAACCAGACATACCTCTAATAGAGGTAATACTCGAGGCAGGTGCCTGCACAGAGACTGGCGCAGCAGCAGGGATGGCCTGCGACTCAGGTTATACCAGAGCAGCCACCGCGGGGGGATTCCAGGTGAGCCGTGCGATTCAGGGGCATTTATAACGCCATGGCAAACTGATCCATGCGGTGATCTTGCTCATCCAATCTGGAAAAAATATTACCAACAAGTGGATTGACTGTATCTTCTGAATTCATGGCCTTCGCGTACTGTCAGGAACTATGAAACAGATAGAGACAGAAGTACAATCAAATCACACTTGTTTATTAATAAAAATAAAAATTGAAAAAAGTCTGGTCAAGTATAGCCAGAGTCCAGTAGCCAGATCGGGTAGTCAGCCAGTCCAAAGTTCATAAACCAGATTGGGTAATCAGCCAGTCCAGACATCAGCGAAGGCAAAGGAAAGAGTGAGCTGGAAGGCTTTAAATAGGCAGGTCAGACGAGCATCATCGGGAACAGCTAGTAACTGTGGAAAGAGAAGAGAGCTGGCAATTAGCCGACAGCTGAGTGGCCAGCCCAGAGGAGGAAGGGCTAAGCCAGCCCTGACACAGCTGCAGAGTGGATTTATTTATCTTGTGTAATTGAAATTTGTAAGTTCCGTATATAATTGTATTCTATTTTATATGTAATGCCCTCACTGTGCACATGGCACTAATAATGTTTTGAGTACATGTTTTGCATTCTTTCGAGTCCTGATTAGAATTAGCCTGCCTATGTAATGCCCCTTGTTACCATAAACGTACAATTGTAATATTAATGTGATACCTACGTAATCATGTGTATAAAAACCATTAAATGCGTCATAATAAAGGAGAACAGTGATTTGGGAAGATGCTGAGCGTATCTTTTGTGTCTGTTCCCTACTGCAGTAGTTATTAATTTGGAAATACTAATCAATATGAGGATAGGAGTTGCCTATCTATCAAATATCCATTTCAGGTGTCGAGCTTTGCCAAGGTGGAGTTCCCAGGTGACCCTGAGTGTCCGAAACGAGGAGCTTGAGACAATCCGGGAATTTCTGATAATCAGCCAGTTGAGGTAAGCCTTTTGCTTACATTTGAATCATCAGACTTCCTTGATCAGTAAGGACTTTTTGGGACAAAGGGTACCCATTTTACTCCCCTTAATCAAACTGTATTGATTGGTGGTTATATGTTATGTTGTCACTGTCTACTGTCCATCGCAGTGTTATAGATAAGAAAGGGAAGAATAGTGCTGTTCACAGGTATATGTAGTACATCTGCTAGATAAAGTAGTTTAGAGGCAAGAGGGTACAGGCACATGTAGAGAAGACTGGCCAGTCATTATGGGCATTAAATTAAGTAAGGGAATAAAGGATAAGAGACCCTCAAAAATGCACAGCGCAAAAATGCTATATATGAACCGAAGGTGCGGTTCCGCCTATACTGAGCCTCTAGATTAATGGTTAAAGTGGACAGGGATCCACAAAGGGTAACTAGGTTACCACCAAAGTCCACAGGGACAAAGAATCATGCAGAGTATACAGCTAGAGAAACAGCTATCTTTGTGAGCAGGATGGATCAAGGGTGACAATAACACTAGACAGAAAGGGACATTTTGATGTTAAGTTGTGGGATGAATTTGGGGTCAGGCACTACAACTAGTAAAGCCAAGAAACAGTGATGAGAGTTAAAACAGAATGCTTTATATGTTGTCAGAGAGGGAAGATGGGATGCGCACTATGGCTGCCCGTCTGACATTGGAAGGTACAGTATGTGAAGTATGGTATTACAATACATCGGATGCAAACAATATCAGAGCAAAATAAAGGAAGCAGAAGTTTAAGCAAGGAAGTATTTAAAAAAAGTTAAAAGAAAGTGAGAGAATGATATGCATGTGTTGTGTACAAATGGGAAAACGTAAGCGATTTTAGAGAGATATTAGTGTATGTGTGTGAATGCTGGAACCTTTAGTTTTATCACTTGTGTGTGTCATGTAGGCACATGTGACCCCCCTCCTTTGTGCTCTCCTGAAAGAATGTAGCTGGGATGAGAAGTTAGTGATAAGCTGGAAGGACACAAAGCTAATTTCAGTTTTTTTAGACAAAACATTTATAACAAAATGTGTCTGGTTAAAGAATCTAATGATAAACAATGTGATCACAATTATTTTTGAATCTGCTTTCCAAACATGGTATAATGAATGTTACATTTAACTGTGTCTTACCCAAATTGAATATCCTGTGATAGTGGAAACAGTGCATTTAAAAAAGGAAAATTAAGTAAAAATAGGATTTTTATATAACAGCTTACCTGTAAAATCCTTTTCTTTTGAGGTACATCATGGGACACAGAGACTCAGTAATTACTGGTGGGTTATAGGGTATCACTAGGTGATTGGAGACTGGCACACTCTAGACAAGAAGTTCAATCCCCCATATAACCCCTCCCCCTACTAGAGGTACCTCAAAAGAAAAGGATTTTACAGGTAAGCTGTTATAAAAATCCTATTTTCTTTCTCGTACATCACAGGACACAGAGACTAATTACTGGTGGGATGTCCCAGAGCAATGCTATCTGAGGGGAGGACAACCACACAACATAGGGTGTACTCAGACCTGAGGACCCTGTACCACTGCCTGCAACACACTACTCCCAAAGGCAAAGTCCTCATGCCTTCTCACATTCACCTGATAAAATTTGGTGAATGTATGGATTGATGACCAGGTTGCGGCCTTGCAGATTTGAGCCATGAAGGCCTGGTGATGCACCGCCCACAAAGCACTCATAGCCCTAGTGGAGTGCGCCTTGATCTGAAAAGGTGGAATCTTTCGCTTCAAACCATAAGCTTGAACAATTACTTGTCAAATCCATTTAGCAATGGTAGATTTTGATGCTGCCTGTCCTCTCTTAGGACCCTCTGGCAATACGAACAAAACATTAGTTTTGCGAACCTGAGCCGTCGCGTCCACATAGACTTTGACTGCTCTCACTGCATCCAAAGAAAGTAGTGACTTCTTTTCCGTAGAACAGGGATTTGGAAAAAAGGAAGGCAGAACAATATCTTGGTTTAGATGAGGGCGTAACACCACTCTATCCTTGTGCATTATCAGATACAGTTCTTTACAAGAGAGGGCCGCTAATTCTCATACTCTTCTGGCAGAAGAAATGGCCACCAGAAAAATGAATTTCATTGTCAACAGAACTAAGGGAATCTGATGTATCGGTTCAAAAGGCTCCTTCTGTAAAGCTGACAGAACCAAATTCAAATCCCAAGGGTTCAGAGGCACACTAACTGGAGGATTAAGGCACGTTACTCCTTGTATAAAGCTTCGGACCAAAGAATGTGAAGCAAGTGGACGTTGAAACAGGACCGATAAGGCCGAGACTTGGCCCTTGATGGTACTCAAGGCCAGTTTAATCTCTAACCCATTTTGCAGAAATTCGAGGATTCTGCCTATGACATATTTTCTGGGGTGCCAACCCCTGGATTCACACCAGGAGACATATGCTATCCAGACTCTATGATAAATCATTCTGGAAGCTGTCTTTCTTGCATTAATCAAGGTAGATATCATAGGGCCCGAAAGCCCACGATTCTTCAGAATGTGGGTTTCAATAGCCAAACTGTTAAATTTATCGTTTGTAAGGTAGGATGGAATACCAGTCCCTGGAATAGCAGGTCTGGATAGGAAGGTAGGGTCCAAGGAGAGCCTACCGCCATCTTCACTATTTCTGTATACCAAGCTCTTCTGGGCCATGCTGAGGCCACCAGAAGCAACGACTTCTTTTCCTGCCTGATCCTGCAAAGCAGTCTTGGCAGTAGCAGAATAGGAGGGAACGCATAAATCAGAGAGAACTGTTGCCATGGAGTAACCAACGCATCTGTCCCGCATGCAAGAGGATCCCTCATTCTTGACACAAAGTTGTCGACCTTGTTGTTGAACCTGGACGCAAAGAGATCCACATTCAGAACCCCCCATCTCTGGCATATGGCCAAAAAGACGTCGGGGTGGAGAGACCATTCCTCTGACACTAACTGTTGGCGGCTTAAGTAGTCCGCCTGCCAGTGCTCTACCCCCGGAATGAAGACTGCCAATATGCATGGCACATGTCTTTCTGCCCAGATTAAGATCTGGTTTACTTTTTCCAGAGCTGCACGACTCTTGGTGCCCCCTTGGTGATTGATATAAGCCACTGCTGTGGCATTGTCGGATTGGATCCTGACAGGGCAACCCTGTAACATGAGCGTCCAGACTTTTAGGGCTAGATACGCCACACGGATCTCCAAAATGTTGATAGGTAAGTCCCTCTCGGTCCTGGACCATCTCCCTTGGACAGTCGACTGTTCCAGGACTGCCCCCCAACCCGAAAGACTGGCATCTGTTACCACCGTCCAGGTAACTGGTAAAAAGGATTTTCCTTTCTGCAGTTTTTCGAGTATCAACCACCAGCTGAGGCTAAATGTTTGTCTAATGAAAGGTTCAAAATATGAATTTGTTTTGTTTGTTTATGTACAAATCTAACAATGAAAAATGCGTACATTTGAATCCAGCTACCTTATTGCCTCTATTGGAGGAGGCTGGAGACAAAGAAAAACCGCATGTGTTCAATTGATGAGGTAGGAATCAGCTGCTGTGAGCCCAGTGCAGGACACACTCCCTAAATACCCAAGTATTTATTTTTTTGAAGTGTTATTCCCGGTTTTATACTGAGGATGGCAATGCCCATACTGAGTATGCAGTTTATCACCCAGAAGGATACTCTGTATTCAGAGTCATTGGATCCTTTTTCCCCAGCTCAAGAAGCAGAGCTCCATGTTTTAGCAAAGCATGTGAGCTATAAAAAGAGTATATATTTATATAGATAGTCAAGATATAGAGAGCTTTTGGTTCTATTTGAAGGGCCAAAAGTTTGCTTTTACTTTGGCAGGTAAACCAATCAAGCATGCTAAGTTAATTTGATTGGCTGTTTTCAGCCTTCCAGGTTCTTGCTAGGGTAGCCATACTAACTTTAAAACTTGTATATGGAAGCAGACCAGGCGACTAAGGATGCTGCATTTACAGCCCCGGATACTTGCTGGGTCTGTGCAACTCACAGATTCCACCCTAGTTCTGGCCCATTATAGCTGGGATTAATAATTCAACTTTAAGGACCCCAGAACGAGAAGCACAAGTGGTCCACAGAGGGCATACGAAACAAGACTTTGGAAAAGTTGATCATTTATGTCTGTCAGCCACTCTTCTCTCCAGCTTGACACATGGACCGTGTCATCAGTCACAAGCAGTTATGGCTGCCTTAGTAAATGAGCATGGGATAGAGCCAGGGTTAAACACAGTTGTTTTTATAACATACCACTTCTAGTTTTACCTGTTACCAAAAGGTGTTACCAAAAGCTGAACATCCCTTCCAGAGATAACAAAAAGATATATCCAGATGCCCAAGTCAGGATCTTATGAGTATGTATTTTGTTAGTATGGACATGTTTTCTGGATGTCCAGTGGCAAATGCTACTGCAAAGGCCACAGTAAAAAGTGTTATCAGAAGTAATTTGTAAGTTCAGAGAGTAACAGAGGAAATCATTTTTATAGTAGAGTCCTTAGAAGTTTTGAGCTTTTATTTTTTTACACCCCCTACTGTCTACATGTAGCAGACAAAGTAGAGTAAGAAACTAGAAAACTTTTGCCTGAATGTTTTATTATATTTTATCAAGCTCCTAAAGGGATGCTGGACTCTCTCCCTATGGGATTTGGTTTGGAAGTGTTACTCGCTTATATTTTGTCTCAGCAGTTGAAGTCCTCCATTCGGATCTCACAGAGAATGTTGCTGATCTTTTAAGGTTTTTGACAAACTTATTTATGTGTTTTCTCCCCAATTCCAGATCCTAAAAGTTTGGAAGGATCTAAAACTAAAGTCAGGTGACTTGTGGATTGTTAAGGATGCATACACATGATCAAACTATCCGGCGGACCAGAGTCCGCAGGACAATCCGCGTTGTGTGGGCTCCGGCAGACTTTTTTTTCTCAAAAGTCTGGCGGACTTAGAAAGAACTTTTGACTCAAAATTGTCTGCCGGATCTGGCTGTCTGTGCGCTAATCCGCTGGACTTTTGAAATTAACAGACTTGCCCACGCATGGAGAAAAGTCTGTTCATTTTGAACGCGGCTCCAGGTAGACGGGACTAGCGCAGGAGGTCAATGTTGCCACCTCCATCGGCGCGATTGACACCTCGCTGGCCCCGTCACCTGGTATAGACTAAAAGGGAAGCCCTACGCCGAAAAAACGGCATGGGGGTCCCCCCAAAATCCATGTCAAACCCTTATCTAAGCACGCAGCCTGGTCGGTCAGGAAAGGGGGTGGGGACAAGCGAGCGCCCCCATCCTTGATCCATACCAGGCCACGTGCCCTCAACATGGAGGGGTGCTTTGGGGAAGGGAGGGCCCTGCGGCTCCCCCACCCCAAAGCACCTTGTCCCCATGTTGATGAGGACAAGGGCCTCTTCCCGACAACCCTGGCCGGTGGTTGTCGGGGTCTGCGGGTGGGGGGCTTATTGGAATCTGGGAGCCCCTTTAATAAGGGGGCCCCCATATACCAGCCCCCACCTTGTTTGAATGAGTATTGGGGTACCCCTACCCATTCACCTTGTAAAGAAAAGTGTAAAGAAAAAAACACAACACATGTTTTTAAAAAAATTTATTGCACAGCTCCGGTGGTCTTCCATCTTGGGGGGGGGGTCTTCTTGCCGGACTCCTCCGCTATCTTCTGCTAGCTCTTTTACTAGCGGAGGAGCCCGTCCGTGGTAGCCGCCGCCATCTGGGGGTCTTCTTCTGACTTCAGGGGTCTTGTCCCCCTCTTCGGTTCTTCTTGCCGGGCCTCCGCTATCTTCCTATAGCTCTTTTACTAGCGGTGGCCCAGGCTTCTGTCGCCGCTGCCTCTTCTTCCGACTTTGAGGGTCTTGTCCCCCTCTTTGGTTCCTCTTGCCGGGCCTCCGCTTTTTTCTTCCAGCTCTTTTACTAGTGGTGGCCCGGTCTTCTGTCGCCGCCGCCTTCTCTTATTCTTCCTTGAGATGTTGACTCGACGCTCTCTCCGGCTGCAATGACAGGGGCACATTGTGCGGCCACTTATATAGGGACATGGGGCAGGGTCACCGGTGATGTCACCGCCCCTTATGATGTCACAGTAACAGCATCCTCTAGGACTGTGACATCCCAAGGGGGCGGAGTCACCATGTGACATCACCCAGGGATCCCGTCCCTTGTCCCTATATAAGTCGATGCACAACGTGTCCCTGTCATTGCGGCCGGAGAGAGCGTCGAGTCAACATCTCAAGGGAGAAGAAGAGAAGAGCAGGCGGCGGTGACAGAAGACTGGGCCAATGCTAGTAAAAGAGCTGGAAGAAGAAAGCGGAGGCCCGGTAAGAAGAATCGAAGAGGGGGACAAGACCACTGAAGTCGGAAGAAGACCCCCGGATGGCGGCGACGATGGCCAGGCTCCTTCGCTAGTAAAAGAGCTAGCAGAAGATAGTGGAGGAGTCCAGCGAGAAGACCCCCCCAAAACGGAAGACCACCGGAGCTGCGCAATAAATTATTTTAAAAACGTGTTGTGTTTTTTTCTTTACACTTTTTTTTACCAGGTGAATGGGTAGGGGTACCCCAATACTGATTCAAACAAGGTGGGGAGCTGGTATATGGGGGCCCCCTTATTAAAGGGGGCTCCCAGATTCCAATAAGCCCCCCCACCCGCAGACCCCGACAACCACCGGCCAGGGTTGTCGGGAAAAGGCGCTTGTCCTCATCAACATGGGGACAAGGTGCTTTAGGGTAGGGGGGTCGCAGGGCCCCCCTTCCCCAAAGCACCCCCCCATGTTGAGGGCAGCGGCCTGGTATGGCTCAGGAGGAAGGGAGGTATTCTAATGGTGCGCATACCCACCGATCAATCTCTTTTTATCATTCAGCCCACAGGATGCATGGAAAAAAAAGCTTACAATATATGGCCAACAAGGACCAGTAACGTACTGGTATGTTGTTGGACTTTGAGTGGTTATACCAGAATGATGCCTGCAGGTTTAGTTATCATGTTGGTATCATTATTTTCAGCCAGCGGTCGGCTTTCATGTAAAAGCAATCCTAGTGGCTAATTAGCCTCTAGACTGCTTTTATAAGCAGTGGGAGGGAATGTCCCTCCCCCCCACCGTCTTCCATGGTTTTCTCTGGCTCTCCTGTCCCAACAGGGAACCTGAGAATGCAGCCGGCTGCATTCGGCCAGCTGATCATAGAGCTGATCAGAGACCAGAATGGTTCCAATCATCTCTATGGCCTAAGAAACCGGAAGCTACAAGCATTTTATGACTTCGATTTCGCCAGATGTAAACAGCACCATTAGGCTATTGGGAAAGCATTTTATCACACCGATCTTGGTGTGGTCAGATGCTTTGAGGGCAGAGGAGAGATCTAGGGTCTAATAGACCCCGATTTTTTCAAAAAAGAGTACATGTCACTACCTATTGCTATCATAGGGGATAATTACATTCCCTGAGATAACAATAAAAATGATTAAAAAAAAATAAAAATTAAAGGAACAGTTTAAAAATAAGATAAAAAAGCAAAAAAAAAAAAAAAAAAAAAGGAGCAGCCCCCCCCCCTGCTCTCGCCCTAAAGGCGAACGCAAGCGTCAGTCTGGCATCAACTGTAAACAGCAACTGAACCATGCATGTGAGGTATCACCACGAAGGTCAGATTGAGGGCAGTAATTTTAGCAGTAGACTCTGTAAATCTAAAGTGGTAACCTGTAAAGGCTATTAAAAATGTATGTAGTTTGTCGCCACTGGACGTTTGTGCGCAATTTTAAAGCATGCCGTGTTTGGTATCCATGTACTCGGCCTACGATCATCTTTTTAATTTCAAAAATTTGGGCAAAACAGTGTGTTTTAGTGCTTTAAAATTTAAAAAAGTGTGTTTTTGCCCAAAAAAATGCATTTGAAAAATCGCTGCGCAAATACTGTGTAAAAAAAAAAAATGAAACACCCACTATTTTAAACTGTAGGACCTTTGCTTTAAAAAAATATATGTTTGGGGATTCAAAGTAATTTTCTTGCAAAAACAAAACAAAACATTTTTTCATGTAAACAAAAAGTGTCGGGGGCATGGCCTGGACAGCAATGGAGTAGGACGTCTGTGGTGAGTCCTCCGTTTGCCCACTGTATCCTGCCGCATATCCTGCTGAAGTTCTCCCTGCTTCCACAGCCAGAGACCTTGCCACTCTCCCTGGGCAGCCATACAGCCACCCAGCGCTCGAAAGCGCCGCCCACGGCCGCCGCCGAAGCTCTCCTCTTCCATCCGGGCTTGCTATGCAGGGAAGACTGGGGACTCGGCCTACCTCCTGGAGCAGCGGCCATCTTGGTTCACCCGGCGGCCCTTCCGGCAGCTCTATCTCCCTTTCCGGGCAGCCCTGAGCCTGCTTATTGCCCCCTTTGCCCACCGGATGATCTGGGGTACATGCTGAGGCAGTTGTTTGGTCGGTGGAGGCCTGAGGGACGGTCCGGCGGTCTTGGCCTAGCTCCCAGCGGCCATCTTGCTACACCCTGTGACTGCCCTGTTGAGGAATCACAGATCTCCTGTATTGCTTCCCTTCTTTTTAGTGCCACTGGACCTTGTCACTGATTTTCTGGCACCCACAGCCTCCTCTGGGACACCCCTGGACTGGGTAGGAGGGGGGATTTTAAAGATCCTGCCTGGTGAACAGCGGTCATCTTGGTACACCCGGGAATTCTGATGCTCTTCTCCTGCAGTATGTCTCCACCAAAAAAGAGCTCTGAAGCCGCTGACAAACTTGCCAAGTACCGCAGGCTTGGAGAAGACCTGCGGGATAAAGACGGCGCAGGCGCATCCTTGGATATGGAACGCTCCGAAGCGGCCACTAACAAGGTCCTAGATGCCATTGCCATGTGCCAGAGCACGCTTACCACCAAAATCGAGGAGGTCAAAATTGATGTTTCTCTTATCAGACAGGACCTTTCCGCCCTGCGGGATCGTGTGAAGGAGGCGGAGACCCGCATCAGCAGAGCGGAAGATATTTTACACCCCCTGCAACATACTACTGATGAGGTGCGTCGTCAGCTACAGCAGCTTAGTGCAAAGCAGGACGACATGGAAAATCGCCTTCGGAGATGTAACCTCCGCTTTATCGGCCTCCCTGAGCATGCTGAGGGCAACGACCCGGCAAGCTTCCTTGAGAACTACCTTACAACGAATTTTGGTAGAGAGGCATTCTCTGTGATGTTTGCAGTTGAAAGAGCTCACCGCATCCCTGCCCGGCCTCCTCCCCAAGGAGCTCCGCCACGTACTCTGATAGCGAAATTCTTAAATTTCAAAGATCGCGACAAGATCCTCCGCCTGACTAGAGAGAAGGGGTATATCCCCCATGCCAACGTTCATGTGGCCTTCTTCCCTGACTTCTCCAATGAGGTGCAGCGACAACGGTCCAGGTTCCAGGAAGTTAAACGTCGCCTCCGCACTCTACACCTCAAATATGCCATGTTATATCCTGCGAAGCTCCGTGTGGAGTGCGACGGCCGAACCCATTTCTTCGAGGACCCCGAACTGGCATCCACCTGGATTGATCAGGGGGATCGCCGGGCCTGAACGCGCCATGCTGTCTGAAAGCTGTCAGTGCTCTAACCCCCCCCTTCCGCTCCTCTCCTATTCCCGCAATGCTGTTTGACTTTCATCTACGGTCTATCCCCTTAATGAATACAGTGCGGATGTGTGTATTCTAGCGGAGCGGGGGGACAGTAATGGCAACCCCTCCCCCCCTTTTTTTCTTTCCTTTTTATATATACCACCCGGATCTTGCAATATTCCGGCCGCATTCGGGTGATTTTGATCCATTATCCTCGCTTTCTCCGTGCCTGAAAGAGACTGGCTGAAGACAACGTGCTGACCGATGTTGTGGATTCCTGCTATACCTTGACTATTGCTCCGTTGGCAAACGGGAACTCTCCCTGTACGACTGTAATGGTGCCACACTGTTGTGGCTCCTACACCCCATGCGCTTCTCAGAGAAGGAGTCGCCCCCCTAGGATTTTTGTGAACTTTGTCCGTTTGCCGGACTGTTTTCTGTTCCTCTTCTTTTTTTTCTTTTTATAATGGGTATCTATGCTCCCTTAAAATTAAGTCCCTTGCCTCCAATGGGCCTTGCCCGTTGGATGTCCCCCGTTGATACCTGGTTGTGGGATACTATGTCCGTGCCGAGTTGGGGAGGCAGTGGACTGGGAGGGATGGGAAATGTTGTGGGTATTTGTTTTTCTATGCCAACCTATCTACAAATGTTTTGTTATGCTATAGGTACTATGTTGTTGTCACATGTGCACTATCGATATTGGCTGATACAGAGGTTTCCACCAATGGCTCTGTCCATGTCTGCTCGGCTGGTCCTAGTCCATCTGCGGTTTATTACGCACGCCCCAAATATCCGCCATGAGCTCCCTAAAATGTATGACGTGGAATGTCAGGGGCATGCGCAATAAGATTAAGCGCACCGCCGTTCTGACATTCCTTAAATCTCAGCGTGCTGATGTAATCGCACTGGTTGAGACTCATGTTACGGGTCACTTACAATCCTCTTTGAAAAAGCCTTGGATAGGCTGGGCCTATCATGCTACTCACACCTCATATTCCAGAGAGGTCTCAGTCCTGGTTGCAAAAAGGGTCCCATTTGATTTAATGTCACTTCAAACGGACCAGCAGGGCAGATATGTGTTTATACATGCCACCATTAATGGATCCCCCATCCTGATACTAGCTTGCTATGTCCCCCCCCCCGTACAATTCACTTGTCATTAGTGAGGGTCTTGCCTTTATGACTCAATAACCCTCCGTACCAGCGGTGTGGATGGGAGACTTTAATATGACTCTCACTCCTGCCCTGGACCGTATGGGTGCACCTGACTCTCCCTCTGACTCGCCAGCCCACACTAGGCTATACCGCATGCTGACCGACTTTGCTATTGTTGATACTTGGCGCCACAGACACCCACACGCTAAAGCCTTCTCATGCTTCTCGGCCAATAATCTTAGGGTACAGACGCGACAGGTTTCCCAGTTGCACATTGAGAAAGCTAAGCAGCGCATCTTCTTTTGTAGACAGAGGGTGTTTGAGTACGGTGAGCGATCGGTCAAACGACTTGCCTACCTGGCCCGTCTGGATGCGCGTCCCCCTGTGGTAGTATCGTTGTTAGATCCGCGGGGGAACGATATCACCGATCCGCAACTAGTGGCGGAGGAATTTGGGAAATTCTACCGTGCACTTTACACCTCCCGGGTCACCCACTCTCCCCAAGACACCAGAGACTACCTGGCGGGAGTTGCATTTCCCAGACTGGCTGATGAACAGCTTGAACTGTTAGAAGCCCCTATTACTATAGAAGATATCTCTGTGGCTATCTCCTGCCTGGCAGCATCCAAGGCCCCAGGATTAGATGGCTTACCACTTGAATACTACGCCACTTACTCTGAAATCCTTATCCCTAAACTTTATGACTTATACAAATTTATGTTTGATACAGGTACCCTACCCCCCTCTATGAGAGAGGCCCAAATTGTAGTAATCCCCAAGCCTGGCAAGGACCCTAAATACCCAGAATCGTATAGACCTATCTCCCTGCTCCAAGTTGATATTAAGATATTAGCTAAGATCCTAGCCTCCCGCCTCAACCAGGTCATTCTGTCCCTAGTCCACCCAGATCAGACAGGCTTTATGCCAGGGAAAAATACAGCAATGAACATTCGTCGTCTATTTATGAATATTCAGGGATCCCACGATGACATCGGGTCGGGGGTCGTGGTGGCTCTGGATGCCGCTAAGGCCTTTGACTCTGTGGAGTGGAACTACTTATGGGAGTGCCTTTTGAGATTTGGATTTGGCCCCATTTTTTTTCGTTGGGTTCAACTCCTATACCAATCCCCCAAGGCCAGGGTGTTTGTGAATGGTTGGTTATCGGACCAATTTCCTCTTGAGAGGGGGACCCGACAAGGCTGTCCTCTTTCCCCTATGATGTATGCACTGGCGGTGGAGCCGTTGGCCATCATGATTCGGGCAGATGCTAATATCCGCGGCCTTAAGATTGGTAACCTAGAAGAGAAGATCGGGATGTATGTCGATGATACCCTTCTGTACCTGGCAGACTCGGGTCCTTCCATGTGCGCTGCCCTTCATTCTATAGAATGTATCGGTGGCCATTCGGGTTTGCGTATTAACTGGTCCAAATCTCAGATCCTTCCCATTGACCATTTCTCCCCTTCGTTCACGTCTCCACCTCTGAGTCTCCCAAGGGTCTCCTCGATAAAGTACCTTGGGGTGCAGGTGACCAGATTGCTCACAGACTACACACTCCTTAACATTGAACCCCTATGTACCCTGATCAAGACTAAGACACAGAATTGGGCCAGACTACCACTGGGGGTTATGGGACGCATTAATTTGGTTAAAATGATACTTTTACCAAAGATACTCTATCTCATGTGGCATGCCCCCCTATATATACCACAAAAAAATTTCAAAACGATTGAGTCTATTCTTAACTCATTTATATGGGGACACAGCAGACATAAATTATCCTGGAAGCTCCTGAAAAACCCGGCGACGCTGGGAGGAGCTGCTCTTCCAGACTTTCAGGAGTACTACCTTGCCTCACAATTATCCCATTTTTATTATTTTGATAAAAGCGAACTACTACGATATCAGGCACTAATCTGTGGGCATCCTGACAATCCAGCCCACACCCCCATTCAGGCAGTCCTCAGGGCCCCCTTGACGGGTTGCTCCCCCCGCCATAACGCAGACATGCTGACACATCACCGGAGGGTGTGGGGGGTGGCACTGAAAAATTTTGGGATCCCACGGGTCCACTCCCACACGCCTCTCTGGTTTAACATGCACCTACCTGAACTGCTGTCCATTCCAGATCCTGCAGTGTGGATACGCCACGGGATCTTATATATTTATCAGGTCATGACTAATATGGGAATAAAAAAGTTTCAAATGCTCAAGGATGAATTTTCCCTCCCTAGCTGTCTCCTTTTTAGATACCTGCAGCTCCGCCATGCCATACAAACCCAATTTATTAGCTCTAACCCATCCTTGGCAGTCCCCTCTACAATAGATACAGTTACGGGTAATGAGCCAGCTAAATTAATCTCCACCTTGTACTCCGCTATCCGTCTCCCTAGTGTCATGGCCTTGGCTTATGCTGCTAAGACAAGATGGGAGGTGGACATTGGGCTTATTGCGGATGAGGATTGGGATGACATTCTGGGGGATGTGAAATATGTATCCCCCCGGCTGTCAGATCGCCTCACGCAGCTGTATATCATACACAGGACATATCTAACTCCCCAGAAGATAGCATGTTTCAAGCCCATGTACAATCCGGGATGCCGTCAATGTGGTCATACCCCGGGCTCCCTTTATCACCTTCTATGGACCTGTCCAACTATTCAGGCATACTGGATGCAAGTGATATGATTCCTGCATGACCAGATGGGTTCACCTGCTACCCTAGACCCCAAAATGTGCCTGCTCGGTCTGATGCCTATCTTAGAAGCTGATAAATCTCTTCGAACCTTTTTGCATGAGACCCTATTCCTGGCAAGGAAAGCGGTGGCTAGAAGGTGGATGCAGGCCCTGCCCCCCACAATCCAGTGTTGGAAAAAAGAGGTAAATGATACACTTCCATATAAGAAGCTGATTTATGTGCATAGGGGATGTTCACCTAAATATGAAAAGGTCTGGGGTAGATGGTTGGCAGATGGTGAAACGTGTACTTGATATACTCACCCTTCATCTTCCCCTTTCCCTCCCCTTTTTTTTTTTTCTCCCCTCCCCTCCCTCTCCGTCTCTCCCCCTTTTCCTTTGTCTCTCTTTATGCATAAATATATACTATGTGATGGCTCTGCCTCTTGTGGGTAGTTTGCTTTCTGCTACACGGTTACTGTAATGTGTCTATATATGTGCTATCGTTTTGGCCATGTTGGCCTCCGTCAATTTATGTACCAAGTATTCGTACTTCAATAAAGTTGGCTTTTTTTCAATAAAAAAACAAAACAAAAAGTGTCAGAAAGGGCTTTGTCTGGGGGGCGTGGTCTGGAGCTGCATGGAATAAGACGTGCAAAGTGAGAGCTCCGCTCGAGGCACATCCTTATACCCGATCCTGGGGGATATATTCTTCTCAACTGACTACCACAAAAGTTCTGGGCTACCTCACTGACCGACATGTCTCCCCCTAAGAGATCCGGAGCCATCGCCAAATTGGATAAGTACCAACACAAGGAGCGGGACCCTGGATATGAGGATGGGGCCGTCCCACTCCCGGAGGAGAACGAGCAGATCTCCAGCGACACTGCCAGAGTACTGGAAGCTATCGCCCTCTGCCAATCAACCCTCACCTCCAAAATTGAAGAGGTGAACTTCGACATCTCCTTGATCAGGCAAGACATTCTTAAACTCAGAGAGTGTGTGTCAGAGACTGATTGCAGGGTCGGCCACATGGAGGAGGGCCTGCATCCCCTTCAGGTCACTACCGAACAACTGCAGTACCAATTGAATGCGGTACTCTCCAAACAGGATGATATGAAGAATAGGCTCCGGAGGTGTAACCTGCGCTTCGTGGGGCTGCCCGAGCGGTCTGAGGGTGCAGACCCCCCCCATGTACTTTGAGAACCTGCTTATTAAAACCTACGGCAGAGAGGCCTTCTCCTCCGCGTTTGTGGTGGAGCGCGCCCACCGCCTAGCCGCAAAACCTCCTCCTGCCGGCGTTAAACCAGGACCTTCATTGCCAAGTTCTTAAACTACCACGATCGAGATACCATCCTGAAGCTCACCCTGGAAAGAGGCAACATCCAAGTCGGTAACGCGACAGTGGCAGTGTTCCCGGACTTCTCGGCGGAAGTACAGAAGAAAAGAGCGAGGTTCACCGAGGCGAAGTGGCAACTCCGTGTGCAACACCTACCCTATGCGATACTCTTCCTGGCACGTCTCCGTGTGGTGTGCGAAGTCAAGGCGCAATTCTTCAAGGACTTGCAGGCTATTCTCTGATGGCTGGAGCACCGTGGAACAGCTGGCCTGGTCTAAACCCGGATCCGTTTGCATTGTGCACTGAGCTGCAGCCTGCCCCGGACTTTCGCTGGAGGACTGATCCCCTTACCTGGCTCACAACTCCTGCATGTCTCCTGGACACATGAGTTGACCACCTACATCTCTCACACTATTTCCTCCCTCCTCCCCTGTCTCCTACTGAGGCTCTACACTGACTCTGCACTCCTGCATGCATGAGGCAAGCTTTAGCCCGCTTCCCCCAACGCTATGCTAGTTCTGCACGCCTCGGGCGGGTCACATGCACTCACCTCCCCTGTGACTGGACATCCCCCCTAACCTGCTGTGTGCTCTTCAGCTTGTTCGTCCCTCTGATCTTGTAGATCACCCCAAGATACTGTCGTATCTGCCGCAACCAACCGCTACCCCCACATCACAGTTTCCCTGGCCGGCCTCTGCCCTTCTACTTATAGAGGTGGTCGGAGAGTTGAACCTGCCTAGCCGGTCCAGCGTTGTTACAGTATGTTTGTTTTTAGAAATTTGCATTTTTTTTCTTTTTTTTTTTTGACTACATGTTGATGCACGATATGACTTATGCTGCATTTCCATTCCTCCTGTTACATTTGTCCTTGCTGCTATGTGCATTTGTGTCTGCTGGGCTCCCCTCTGGTGTATGCTGCGTTTGCTATGGCCTCTCAGCGATGGCTCGGCATCACCCGAGCGGTTTTCCCACTCTCGGGGGGGGGGGGGGGGCTCAGCAGCCAGAATTACTTGAACAAACAAAACCCGAGGGGGCCTGAATGCATATACTAACCTCCCATCTGCACCATGGCATCCCTTAAAATTGTAAGCTGAAATGTCAGGGGCTTGGACGATAGGGCCAAACGCACAGCAGTTCTCTCCCACATTAAATTCCAGAGGGCGGATATCTCAATCTTGGTGGAGACCCACCTGACAGGTCAGAAGCAAATGAGTCTCAAGAGGCCCTGGGTGGGATGGCTCTACCAGGCCCCGCACACCACTAGCTCCCGCGGGGTTGCGATCTTAGTCACCAAAACGGTGCAATTTCAACTCTGCACACTGCAGTCAGACCCCCAGGGACGTTCATTGTTCCTACATGCTACCATCAGGGGGCTTGGAGACCCTCCTACTGACTGTCCCTCCACTATTCACCTTCGCTATGTTGCAGCTGGGGGTTGCTTTTATGGCCCAAGACCCGACGGTGCAGGCCATTTGGGCAGGGGATTTCAACATGGTCATAACCCCCACACTTGACATATTGAGCCCAACTGTCCCTTTGGCCCCCCTGCACGGCACCACCAGATTGGGGAAATTTCTAGCGGAATTTGATCTTACAGACACATGGAGACACAGGCACACTACACAAATACACTTCTCATGCATCACACCCTCCCGTTCTGCCATGACCCGAATAGACTACATTTTCCTCACCCGTCCCACCCCACTTTCTTGACGCGGGATTCGACACCAGAGTACTCTCAGATCACTCCCCATACTGGATCAAGCTGCGGCTTTTTGGCTCCCCGTCCTATCCGACTTGGACACTGTCGAACTCGAGTGGGAGCACTACTTTCACTCAAACGAAGGCTCTGCCTCGTACAGTTCCATATGGGAGGCCTTCAAAATACACGCTCGCATGACCATATCTACGCGTATTACTAGGCACAAGGCAAGCTCAAAACATTTGCTAAGGCAGGCAGAGGAACATCTAAATGCCCTCGAACAGACCTTCCAAAAGGACCCAACAGCCGCCAACACCTCTCTTCTGCAGTTGCAGACCAAGCTCACAGACCAACTTCACTATGAGAGGGCCAAACAGGGTATCTCCCTCTAGAGTTCTATACCCAGTTTGATGAGACTCTAATCCCTAGATTGAATCGGCTGTACACATACATATTCAATACAAATGCGCTCCCTACATCGATGGGCGAAGCCCTCATTGTCCTCATACCTAAACCAGGCAAAGACCCGCAACTCCCCAAATCATACAGGCCCATATCTCTGTGAAGGAATATAATGTACATACTGATAATCAGAAAATGTCTATTTGCTTATGTGTATAAATGTTTCTATGCAACTCCTTACTTATTATGTAGTATACAGATTGGCTCTCTGTTTGGAACTAAAGATGACGTCTATACCCTGCTTCCCACGCATTAGAAGAATGCATATGTGATAACAGAACCAGCTTCAATCAACCTTCAAGCATCAAGTTTCTCCATTTCTCTTGTATTTCAACCAAATTAATTAGAAACAGCAGCAGATAACCTTGAATTAGATTGTAGTTCTTATCCAATTCATTTCTACTTCAATTGGGCATTAACCACCTCCCGCCCGCCCTATAGCCGAATGACAGCCGTAGAGCAGGCGGGTTCCTTCGACTGGCCGTCCCTGGACGTCCTTGTGTTTACTTCCGCAATGCGCGCCGCTGGGGGCGGGCATTGCAGAAGTTTTGTATTCGCCGTGTCTCCCGGAGACAGGCAAATACAGATCGCCATGAACGGCCAATCAAAGCGGCCGTTCACAGCGCGATCGCAGCTGCCAATGGGAGATGATCTCAAATGTAAACATATGAGATCATCTCCCATTGCCGTGTCTCTCCCTCCTCACACAGAGACAGCGTGTGAGGAGAGAGAGGATCTGTGAGTCAGCCCCAGTGCCTGCCGTCAGCCCCAGTGCCATCTGTCAGCCCCAGTGCCATCTGCCAGTAGTGCCAGTGCCGCCAGTGCCACCTGCCAGCGCCAGTGCCACCTGCCAGTGCCACCTGCCAGCGCCAGCGCCTGCCGTCAGCCCAAGTGCCGTCAGCCCCAGTGCCGCCAGTGCCACCTGCCAGCACCAGTGCCACCTGCCAGCGCCATCCGTCAGCCCCAGTGCCATCAGCCCCAGTGCCGCCAGTGCCACCTGCCAGCGCCAGTGCCATCTGTCAGCACCAGTGCCACCTGCCAGCACCAGTGCCATCCGTCAGCCCCAGTGCCATCCGTCAGCCCCAGTGCCGTCAGTGCCGCCAGTGTCAGTGCCACCTGCCAGTGCCAGTGCCACCTGCCAGCGCCAGTGCCATCCGTCAGCCCCAGTGCCGTCAGCCCCAGTGCCACCTGCCAGCGCCAGTGCCACCTGCCAGCGCCATCCGTCAGCCCCAGTGCCGTCAGCCCCAGTGCCGCCAGTGCCAGTGCCACGTGCCAGTGCCACCTGCCAGTGCCAGTGCCATCTGTCAGCCCCAGTGCCGTCAGCGCCAGTGCCACCTGCCAGTTCCACCTGCCAGCGCCAGTGCCACCTGCCAGCGCCATCTGCCAGCCGCAGTGCCATCTGCCAGCCCCATTTGCCAGAGCAATTAGCCAGAGCAAATAGCCAGCACCATCTGCCAGTGCCAGTGCCATCTGCCAGTGCCAGCCCCAGTGCCATCTGTCAGCGACATCTGCCAGCGACATCTGCCAGCCCCATCTGCCAGCCCCATCTGTCAGCCCCATCTGTCAGCCCCATCTGTCAGCCCCATCTGCCTCCAGTGCCATCTGCCTCCAGTGCCATCTGTCAGTGCCATGTGTCGTCAGTGCCACGTGTTGTCAGTGCCACGTGGGGTCACTTTGTGGGCATTTCCATTGTCCTGGTGCTCCAGGGCCTTCAAAACTGTAATAGGTGGTTGAGAAAAAAGATGTGTAATTTATGCTCCTAGAACACCTGATGGTGCTATTTCAATATTGGGCCTCTGTATGTGGCCAGGCTGTGTAAAAGTCTCACACATTTGGTATCGTTATACTCAGGAGGAGTAGTAGAACGTATTTTGGGGTGTCATTTTTGCTATGTACATGCTATGTGTTGGAAATATCTTATAAATGGACAACTTTGCGTAAAAAAAATGCGTTTTCATTTTTTTTTCACATTTTCCCAAAACTTCTGGAAAAAAAATGAACCATTCAAACGACTCATTATGCCTCATAGATTATACGTTGGGGTGTTAGCTTTCCAAAATGGGGTCACTTTGTTGGCATTTCTATTGTCCTGGTGCTCCAGGGCCTTCAAAAATGTAATAGGTGGTTGAGAAATGAAATGTGTAATTTATGCTCCTAGAACGCCTGATGGTGCTATTTCAATATTGGGCCTCTGTATGTGGCCAGGCTGTGTAAAAGTCTCACACATTTGGTATCGTAATACTCAGAAGGAGTAGCAGAACGTATTTTGGGGTGTCATTTGTGGTATACATATGCCATGTGAGAGAAATAACCTATTACATTGAAAATTTTGTGAGAAAAAAATAAATAAATAAATAAATCTTCATTTTGCAAAGAATTGTGGGAAAAAGATGACAACATCAAAAACCTCACCATGCATCTTAGTAAATACCTTGGAATGTCTACTTTCAAAAAAGGGGTCATTTGGGGGGTATTTGTACTTTCCTGACTTGTTCGGGTCGCAAGAAATGAGATAGGCCATCAGTACATCAGGTGTGATCAATTTTGTGCGATTCGCACCACAGCTTGTAGACTCTCTAACTTTCACAAAGACCAAATAATATCCACTAATTTGGGTTATTTTTACCAAAGATATGTAGCAGTATAAATTGTGGCCAAAATTTATGAAAAAAAAAATATAATTTGCAAAATTTTATCACAGAAACAAAGAAATATGCGTTTTTTTTCAAAATTTTCGGTCTTTTTTCATTTATAGCGCAAAAAATAAAAACCCCAGAGGTGATCAAATACCACCAAAAGAATGCTCTATTTGTGGGAAAAAAAGGACACAAAATTCATTTGGGTACAGTGTTGCATGACTGAGTAATTGTCATTCAAAGTGTGAGAGCACCAAAAGCTGAAAATTGGTCTGGTCAGGAAGGGTGTTTAAGTGCCCAGTAAGCAAGTGGTTAAGATATTGGCTAAAATCCTCCCCCTGTGTCTAAACAAAGTAATCCTTAGCCTAATACACCACGACCAGACCGGGTTCATGCCCCATAGGAATACGGCCTTTAACCTCAGGTGGCTCCACATGAACCTCCAAGTCCAACACACAGATATTGGATCTAGAGTAGTGGTCAGCCTAGATGCCGCTAAGGCATTTGACTCTGTGGAATGGAGCTACTTGTGGGAATGCCTTCACAGATTCGGGATAGGACCTAAATTTATCAAGTGGCTCAAACTCCTATACCAAGCCCCTACAGCACGCATTCAGGTTAACGGTAGGATCTCCCCCTTCACTCCGCTCTCCCGTGGCACACGTCAGAGCTGCCCCATCTCCTCCCTTCTGTATGCCCTAGCTGTGGAGCCCCTGTCTATAGTCCTTAGGAGTCACCCAGGCATTAGAGGTCTGCGCTGCGGCCAGCTGCACAAAGTGATCAGCTTGTATGCAGACGACATGCTTCTTTACCTTGCTGATGCTGACCCCTCACTTCAGACAGCCCTACAAACCATTATAGCCTTCGGAGGATTCTCCAGGCTTCAGATCAATTGGTCCAAGTCCCAAATCCTTCCCTTAGACAAAGGTGCCCCTACTGCTAGCCAAGCGGCACTCCCACTAGTCAGAGCGAGTTCCATCAAATACCTTGGTGTACATACTTCAAGATCCCTCCTCGATTACAACACCCTCAACATCTAACCACTTTTTGCTACTCTGAAGTCCAAAACGTAAGTATGGTCCCATCTTCCCCTCGGGGTGATGGGCCAGATAAATCTGATCCTCCTCCCCAAGCTTCTCTACATCTTTTGGCAAGCCCCACTATACCTTCCCCCACATATATTTAAATCAATGGAATCCATCCTCAACATGTTTATCTAGGGCTCGTCTCGACATAAATTGCCATGGCATGTCTTAAAATGTCCAACAGACCTAGGTGGCACTGCATTCCCTGACCTCTCCCTTTATTATTTAGGGTCCCAACTTTCCCACTTCTTTCACTTCAACCAATCCGATCGTGTTCGCTACTCCACTCTTGTCTGCTCGCAAGCCCCTGGACCACTGGGCCACCCCTTCCCGATTCTATTTCGTGGCCCCTGCAATTCGTCGCGAACCGCGGACAGACACCTCATGCTCTTCCACTACTGTAAGGTCTGGCAACTTGCCATGCGCCTGGGAGGGGCCTCCTCCCCCCACTCACTGCTCTGGGGTAACCCAAGATTTCCAGAACTCACCCTCATCCCAGATCATGGGCTGTGAACTGATAGGGGTGTCATTTAGCTGTCACGGGGTGGTTAAATCTTTCCAAACCCTCAAAGATGACTTTACGCTACCCAATCACATGCTATTCCGCTACCTTCAGCTTTGACACGCGATCAACACACAATCTGGGAACCATATCCCATCACGCGAAACTCCGATACTGGTAGACATTGTTTTAGGTAAAGACCCCAAGAAATGAATCTCACTGATCTACACATACCTTTTGATGCCCACCGCCACGGCTGTCACCAACCAATCAAGATCCCGATGGGAGACTTACCTGGGGACAGTGTCGAGTGAGGATTGGGAGGAGGCTCTGGCAAACTACAAGACCGTGTCACCCAGGCTCTCTGATCGCCTCAATCACCTGTACATACTACACAGATCATATCTCACACCCTACCGTGTCTCCAAGTATAGGCCTGAGCCTACTCCCAACTGTCCCAGCTGCAACTACGCCAATGCATCCTTTTACCACTTACTCTGGGCTTGCCCATCCATACAGGGCTTCTGGACCCAGGTGGTCTGGTTCCTTCACGATCGCATGGGTTCCCCATTATCCCTATGCCCTCGTCAATTTATCCTGGGGCTCCTCTCACTCTCTGAAGGCGAAAAATACTTGAATATCGTTCTGCAGGAAACACTATTCCTTGCAAGGGTGCAGATCACCAGGACCTGGATGAGGGGATCCCCCCTACGTTGCAACACTGGATTAGAGCAATCAATTACGCCCTCCCCTACAAAAAACTATTCTACATCCATAGGGGTTGCCCCAGCAAGTATAACAAAATATGGGACAGATGGCTGGAGGATGCCTCCACTTGCAGTGTTGAGAGCTAGACACGTCCCCTATTGGTAAACCTTGTGGACCTCTTGTGGGTTCCACCTCCTTCCCCATAAATCTCACATCAGTATGTTACTTAATGGACTATGCAGCACTGAATCTTCTCTGTTATATGCCATATGTTCATGTACGTCGAATGAACAAATTTGTTGATATAGTGCCTGTTGCACTGATTATCTGTATGTATATCCTACTCATTATGCTCAATAAACGTTATCTTGACTAAAAATAAAAGAAAGCGCTTTGTCTTCAAGTGGTTAGAAGAGTGGCTGATGTGTGACATAAGCTTCTAAATGTTGTGCATAAAATGCCAGGACAGTTCAAACCCCCACCAAATGACCACATGGACATGACCATTTGGAAAGTAGACACCCCAAGCTATTTGCTGAGAGGCATGTCAAATCCATTGAATATTTTAAATTGTGACACAAGTTTCGGGAAAAAGACAAATCTTTTTGTTTTGTTTTTTTACACAAAGTTGTCACTAAATGATATATTGCTCAAACATGCCATAGGCATATGTGAAATGACACCCCAAAATACATTCTGTTGTTTCTCCTGAGTATGAAGATACCACATGTGTGAGACTTTTTGGGAGCCTATCCATGTACGGGACCCCAAAAACCAAGCACCGCCTTCAGGCTTTCTAAGGGTGTAAATTTTTGATTTCACTCCTCAATACCTATCACAGTTTCGGAGGTCATGGAATGCCCAGATGGCACATAACCCCCCCAAATGACCCCATCCCCATTTTGGAAAGTAGACACCCCAAACTATTTGCTGAGAGATATGGTGAGTATTTTGCAGACCTCACTTTTTGTCACAAAGTTTTGAAAATTGAAAAAAGAAAAAAAAAATCTTCATTTTCAAAAACAAACAAGAGCTGCAAAATACTCACCATGCCTCTCAGCAAATAACTTGGGGTGTCTACTTTCCAAAATGGGGTCTTGGGGGGGGGTTGTGCTATCTTGGCATTTTATGGCCTTCAAAACCGTGATAGGCAGTGAGGAGTGAAATCAAAAATTTACGCCCTTAGAAATCCTGAAGGCGGTGCTTGGATTTCGGGGCCCCTTATGTGGCTAGACTCCCAAAAAGTCCCACATATGTGGTATCCCCGTACTCAGGAGAATCAGCAGAATGTATTTTGGGGTGTAATTTCACATATGTCCATGGAATGTGTGAGCAATATATCATTATGTGACAACTTTTTGTAAATTTTTTTGGTCATTATTCAATCACTCGAGACAAAAAAATTTAATATTCAATGGGCTCAACATGCCTCTCAGCAATTTCCTTGGGGTGTCTACTTTCCAAAATGGGGTAATGGGGGGGGGGGGGGTTGTACTGCCCTGCCATTTTAGCACCTCAAACAATGAGATAGGCAGTCATAAACTAAAAGCTGTGTAAATTCCAGAAAATTAACCCTAGTTTATAGACGCTATAACTTTTGCGCAAACCAATAAATATACACTTATTGACATTTTTTTTTTTACCAAAGACATGTGGCTGAATACATTTTGTATGTATGTATGAATAAAATTGAGTTTATTGGATTTTTTTTATAACAAAAAGTAGAAAATATATATTTTTTTTTTTTTAATTTTCTGTCTTTTTCCGTTTATAGCGCAGAAAATAAAAACCGCAGAGATGATCAAATACCATCAAAAGAAAGCTCTATTTGTGGGAAAAAAGGACACAAATTTTGTTTGGGTACAGCATTGCATGACCGCGCAATTAGCAGTTAAAGCAACGCAGTGCCAAATTGTAAAAAGTGCTCTGGTAAGGAAGGGGGTAAATCCTTCCGGGGCTGAAGTGGTTCAAGTCTATGGGATACGAACATGAAAAATCAAAAGTGCTAATTTTAAAGGCCTGTATGCAAGCTAAAGTGGCGCATGTTTAACATGTTAAGAACAGTCCGAGAGCAAAATGACATTTCTAAAGGGGGAAAAAAAAAAAAGTTTTCGTTGCTAAAATGAATTGTCGGTCCACAATTACATAAAAATACACATAAAAATAATTGAAAAAAACAGCATGGGATTCCCTCGCAGGGTCTGGTATGAGTATTAAGGGGACATTTTTAAAAAAATGGCGTGGGCGGGGTCCCCCCAAAATTCCATACCAGACCCTTATCCGAGCACGCAACCTGGCAGGCTGCAGGAAAATAGGGGGCGGGGGGGCGAGAACCCCTACCATTTCACAAAAAGATGGTAAAAATGACATGACACGGCTTGGGGACAAGTCCTTTATTAAAAAATAAAACTGTCCCACAAAGTCTTCTTTCTTCTCTTGCTCGAAAAAGAAGGAAAAAAAAGCGACCGACCTGCCTCCATGGGAGGCATCCGCCATAATGACCATCCTCTCAGATGACAGCTCTTTTATAACTGAGGGCGGGGCCACACAGTGACATCGCCGGGTGACCCGTCCCCTCTGACGCACGGGGCTATCCCTATGGCTTTCCCGTAGCATCAGAGGGGGGGCGGGCCACCTGGTTACGTAATCGGCCACATTTGGCACCTTTTTGAGGGGGAGCGGGTACCTGTCAAAACTAGCTCTGGCTCAGTTAGCTGTGGTGAACTGAACTAAAAGTCCCCCCCACCTTCCCTCTGCACCCGACCCATTCGATAAGCAGATCTTCGTGCATGATCAGTAGTAAACCAGCTGAATAATCGGCATGGGTGAGGACACTGCTGGATTCCTGGACAGGCAAGCGCCCCAATATTAAAAGTCAGCCGCTACAGTATTTGTAGCTGCTGACTGTTAATTGTTTCTGAAGGAGCCTGTAGCTCCTTTTTAAGCTTAACTCTACTCAGCTCCGTTGCCCTTAGTTGTCCACAGAAAAAAATGTATTTTAACCACTTGCCGACCAGCGCACGACGATGTACGTCGACAGAATGGCACGGGCAGGCAAATGGGCGTACATGTACATCCCTTTAAATTTGCCGCCCTGCCATCGGGAGTGGGACCCCCGTGAGTCCGGTCGCGGGACTGGTGGACTCGATCGCCGCGGGCATCCCCGCGATCGTCTCACGGAGCGGCCGAATGGAGAAGTGCCGTTGTAAACAACATTTCTCCATTCTGCCTAGCAACTAGTGACGCTGATCTCTGCTCCATGTGATTGGAGCAGAAATCAGTGTTCACTAAATGAAAGCCCAACCCCCCCACAGTTAGTAACACATCCCTAGGAACACTTAACCCCTACACTGCCACCCACTGGTTAACCCCTTCACTGCCAGTGTCATTTACACAGGAATCACTGCATTTATATAGCAGTGATTACTGTATAAATGACAATGGTCCCAAAAATGTGTCAAAAATGTCCGATGGGTCCCCCACAATGTCGCAGTCACAATAAAAATCGCTGATCGCCGCCATTACTAGTAAAAAAAAATAATAAAAAATTATTAATAAAAATGCTATAAACTATCCCTATTTTGTAAACGCTATAACTTTTGCGCAAACCAATCAATAATCGCTTATTGCGATTTTTTTACCAAAAATATGTAGAAGAATTTGTATTGGCCTAAACTGAGGGAAAATTATTATTTTTTATATATTTTTGGGGGATATTTATTATAACAAAAAGTAAAAAATAATGCATTTTTTCAAAATTGTCGCTCTATTTTTGTTTATAGCGCAAAAAATAAAAACCGCAGGGGTGATCAAATACCACCAAAAGAAAGCTCTATTTGTGGGAAAAAAATACGTCAATTTTGTTTGGGAGCCACGTCGCACGACCGCGCAATTGTCAGTTAAAGCGACGCAGTGCCGAATCGCAAAAAGTGGTCTGGTCTTTGACCAGCAAATTGGTCCGGTCTGAAAGTGGTTAATAAAAAAACAGCAATATCTGCTTAGTATACATCACAGCAAATGAACAGCAGGAACCTTTGTGCTCCAACACTGTCCCATTGCAGAAATATTATTTGCCATTTGGTAATGTCCCAGGAATGGTCAAGCATTGTGATAAAATTCCAGGATACATACAGTACATCTAAGAAAAGTACACCCATCCAGAACAGAAAATGCCCAAAACTGTGTTGGATGCATGGCTGAGAGAGGAGTTAATAGGGAACTAATGGTTTTTAGCATCTGGCAGGAGGGAGTAACTAGATTTCTCACTGTCACAGAAAGCTAGATATTAATATTGGGTGGGATACTGGGTATGATTCATTTTGCCAGTATCTTCTTTTACCAGTCTTTGGAGGGCTAAGAGCAGTAATATTACGTTACTTGCATATGTCATAGAGATGTATAATAGAAGTGATTTGTACATTGAAATATAAAATATTTGCACAGTTAATTGTGATTAAAGTATGCAGCGACATACCTTGCAGTGTCACACTGATCCAGTTTCATTAAAGTCTTGAATGTGATGCCACTCAGTAGATTATACGTACGAATAGTTTGCAGTACAAGGAGAGTGGCAATTAGCTTCATGACTTCTTCTTTTCCTCTTAAACCTTTAAAACAAAATGAAAGGCCATAAAAGGTTAAGGCTGGGTTCACACTATCTTCGCATGTGGCTCACAGCAGGGGTCTGGTGAGTTCCCGTTCACTGTTTCAGGTCTGATTTCAGCCCGAATTTTTGGCTGAATTTGGTCCTGAAACAGACTAAAAGACGCACCGGAGGGGAGATATGTGAACTGGCTCCATAGAGAGCTGGTCAAAATCTCCTGCTATTGCAAGTTAGGAAACCCACATCCACTTTGCAATAGTGTGAACCCAGCCTAAAGGTGAAATCCTGGTATAAATGACACACATTCATGTAGTGTATAAAATTAAAGCCAATTGGTGCATGCAAATCTATTGGCATGGAACATGATGAGGAAAAGAAGAGGAAAAAAGATTTCACCTACAAATACGCAAAGGCTTCTTCAAAGTAAGACCCCTGTCACATGGAGGGACTTGTCAGGAGCTTTAGCGCTAAATATAGGGCCTGTAAAGAGCCTTAAAACTGTCTCTCAAGCCTCCCCAGTGTGAAAGTCTGAGGGCTTTCACACTGAGGCGGTGTGCTTGCAGGATGGGAAAAAAAGTCCTGCAAGCAGCATCTTTGGGGTGATGTGGGAGCGGTGCACACCCTTAACCTGGAAGCAGGCAGTGATGGGGTGTTCGCTTTGCCTGCATAGACCACCAGTCCACAGAATTGTGAACAGGCGGTCTGGAAACGGTTAACTTTGCCTTCCTCAATGGATTTCAGCAAAATGTTATTTTCAAATACATTTTAGGGAAATAAAATTTTTCCACACATCAGTAGTCCTAACCATTAAAAAGAACAAAAACATGTAAATAATCACTCCGTCTACACTGCAGAAGGGAATTTTTTAGGGAAGGGAGGCAGGGTTTGTTACAAAGAACTGCAAGTGAGTTTTTGGGAGCATATTTTTGGGTCGAGTTGTTATAATGTTATTACACAGCTTTACAATGTATACTGTATATCTATGAAGAAGTCCTTATGGTACATATACCATGCAGGAAGTCAATATTACAGCAGTGTTCTTAAAAGCATAAACCCACCACTATACAGATAATTCTGAAAGCAGGACTGCTTAGAACCTACCTAGAGAAGAGATGCCCTTTTCAAGGAGAAAACTGTCACAAAAATAACTGACATCAATGTTTAACAACTTTCCGAGTTGTGGAGTCAGCATCCAGTATCCTTCCTAGAATGAAGTAACAGTGTTAGAATGCTTTATTGGCAGTGGTTTTATGTGCCTGTATCACTTGGAGTATGTGTCTTAGGTCTCCATATAGACACTCATACATATAAATGTATAGACCTTTTATCTATGCCCTATTTTTAAACTTTGGCTGCTATACTCTGCCACCATTTGTCATTGCAATTATATTTCAGATTTGTATTATTCTAAAGGTGCTTATAATATTTTGATTGGGTGACAAATCTCACTCAGACATGGACACTTAGCGTTCGACATATAGACAAATATGGACAAATAGATCAGGCACAGTAGAAGCACTCACATTATCTACATTGCTTTCCCAGAGATATACTGGTGTGAGGACTGTTTTGAAAGTGTGCAAGCTATGCTTTTTTACCTGTCATGCCTAAAGCAAAATCTATTGAGGCTGAACCACTGCTGAAAGACATCTGCAGACATATAGTGCTTCAGCATTCAACTATCCCTAGATGCCTTTGGATGGGTTAACATGCAACTTGGGCTATCCCAGCCTTATGAGAACCCTAGCAATTCTCCTGGTGAACTGTCAGTCAACAGGCAGTTAAATGAAACACTAGGCAGGTGCCCAAGGAGCCCTCAAGTAAATATACTTCCCTATGTGACAGGTTCCCTTTACACAGAGGTAAAGAACAGACTTATGGAAACACATGCAACCAGGCTGTGCTCCCAAACATGTTCACCTAAAGCAAGATACATGGCAGCTGGGAATGCTATGTAGTTAACAACTTTACCCTGCCCGATAATGAATAGGAGTATCAATGCAGATACATTTTCATTTTTTTAAAACTGATATTTCAATTCTGCCTTTCTTATAATAATTTTTATATAATATAGATACTACATTGTGAAACTGAAGGAGACATTACCGGACACTGCAGCAGAGAGAAGGATGACCAGGAGAGATCAGCTAATTCTGAACGCTAAAATACAAACAAGGTATACAATGTTAATGTGCAGATTTCTAATACATGTTCCTTACAAAATTCTTCTAAAATATACTCTCTTTATACACGATATTGTCAAAAGTATTGGGACAAATATGTGGTAAATAGATATATTTGCGCTTCTCCTAAAAATGTGATGTATAAACTGAAGGTGCTTCTGCTCAAATAGCTAGAATACTAAAACTAAAGTAGAATGTAAAGAAATATGAGTGCGTTACCGAATAAAACCAATGATGTTAACTGAGTGTCTATGAATCATATAAACAATATATATAAATAAAATGTGAGAGTTCAATCAAAAAATTGGGTGACTATAAAAGAGAATTAATCTCAACAAAGTGTCCAACCAGTGTTCACAAAAATCAAGTGAAAAAACAGAATTCAATTGATGAGTTACCTTCAAGTACAGTGCCTTGCGAAAGTATTCGGCCCCCTTGAACTTTTCAACCTTTTGCCACATTTCAGGCTTCAAACATAAAGATATAAAATTAGTATTTTTTGTGAAGAATCACCAACAAGTGGGACACAATTGTGAAGTGGAACAAAATCTATTGGATTTTTGAAACTTTTTTAACTAATAAAAAAATGAAAAGTGGGGCATGCAAAATTATTCGGCCCCCTTGCGTTAATACTTTGTAGAGCCACCTTTTGCTGCGATTACAGCTGCAAGTCGCTTGGGGTATGTCTCTATCAGTTTTGCACATCGAGAGACTGAAATTCTTGCCCATTCTTCCTTGCAAAACAGCTCGAGCTCAGTGAGGTTGGATGGAGAGCGTTTGTGAACAGCAGTTTTCAGCTCTTTCCACAGATTCTCGATTGGATTCAGGTCTGGACTTTGACTTGGCCATTCTAACAACTGGATACGTTTATTTGTGAACCATTCCTTTGTAGATTTTTCTGTATGTTTGGGATCATTGTCTTGTTGGAAGATAAATCGCCGTCCCAGTTTCAGGTCTTTTGCAGACTCTAACAGGTTTTCATACAGAATGGTCCTGTATTTGGCTGCATCCATCTTCCCCTCAATTTTAACCATCTTCCCTGTCCCTGCTGAAGAAAGGCAGGCCCAAACCATGATGCTGCCACCACCATGTTTGACAGTGGGGATGGTGTGTTGAGGGTGATGAGCTGTGTTGCTTTTTACGGCAAACATATCGTTTTGCATTGTGGGCAAAAAGTTCGATTTTGTTTTCATCTGACCAGAGCACCTTCTTCCACATGTTTGGTGTGTCTCCCAGGTGGCTTGTGGCAAACTTTAGACAAGACTTTTTATGGATATCTTTGAGAAATGGCTTTCTTCTTGCCACTCTTCCATAAAGGCCAGATTTGTGCAGTGTACGACTGATTGTTGTCCTATGGACAGACTCTCCCACCTCAGCTGTAGTTCTCTGCAGTTCATCCAGAGTGATCATGGGCCTCTTGGCTGCATCTCTGATCAGTCTTCTCCTTGTCTGAGCTGAAAGTTTAGAGGGACGGCCAGGTCTTGGTAGATTTGCAGTGGTCTGATACTCCTTCCATTTCAAAATGATCACTTGCACAGTGCTCCTTGGGATGTTTAAAGCTTGGGAAATCTTTTTGTATCCAAATCCGGCTTTTAACTTCTCCACAACAGTATTACGGACCTGCCTGGTGTGTTCCTTGGTCTTCATGATGCTCTCTGCGCTTTCAACAGAACCCTGAGACTATCACAGAGCAGGTGCATTTATACAGAGACTTGATTACACACAGGTGGATTCTATTTATCACCATCAGTCATTTAGGACAACATTGGATCATTCAGAGATCCTCGCTGAACTTCTGGAGTGAGTTTGCTGTACTGAAAGTAAAGGGGCCGAATAATTTTGCACGCACCACTTTTCAGTTTTTTATTTGCTAAAAAAGTTTAAATTATCCAATAGATTTCGTTCCACTTCACAATTGTGTCCCACTTGTTGGTGATTCTTCTCAAAAATTTTTAATTTTATATCTTTATGTTTGAAGCCTGAAATGTGGCAAAAGGTTGAAAAGTTCAAGGGGGCCGAATACTTTCGCAAGGCACTGTAAAATCAAAGCCTCTTACCAGACCTGTAGGATCTCAAATGATAAGAATGCGTTAAAACACAGAAATCCAACAAAGAAAATCCTCTCCTGTTAGTCCTCTGCACACCTCCTCATTAAAAACGTGACTATCTTGAGTGTGGATAATCTGTCTCCGGATCGTGAAATCTTCTCAATGGACCTGGACTTATGGGATAAGGGATCTCTCCTGGATATGAATAATCTCTCTCCAAGTCAGCTCAGATGAAAGGAGTGATGGAAGGAAAAGACTTCATGGTGTAGTACAAAATATAAGAATTTATTCAAAAATGTAGCACTTCCATTCAAGAAAGCGGTAAACTTCACAAAAGTAACACAGCCGTGGAACTTGCCAACAGACTGCTTGTGGTGACGTCTAAGGAATGCTGCTCCACCTGATGCGTTTCCGCATAAGAGGCATCAGCTGGGACCGGAGGCTCTTCCCAGACATCACACACCACACATTAAATACTCTAATTAAGCAGGAAAGCCACTGGATGTGCCCTTCAATGCTCTTCCTGTGCCGTGTCATCCATTTCACAGAATGTTATCATGGTTTCAGGTCAAAAAGAGCACAGGGCTATACATCGATTGAATTTTGTTTTTTCACTTGATTTTTGTGAACGCTGGTTGGACACTTTGTTATTTTAGAAACATATTATTTCTCTTTTTTATAGTCACCCAATTTTTTGATTGAAATTTCACGTTTTATTTATATATATTTTTATATATTGTTTATATGATTCATGGACACTTAACACCATTGGTTTTATTGGGTAGCATGCTCGTATTTCTTTACAGAAGTATTGGGATGCCTGCCTTTACATGCACATTAACTTTAATGGCATCCCAGACTTAGTCTGTAGGGACCAATATGCAGTTGGCCCACCCTTTGCAGCTATAACAGCTTCAACTCTTCTGGGAAGGCTGTCTGCAAGGTTTAGGAGAGTGTCTATGGGAATGCTGATCATTCTTCCAGAAGAGCATTTGTGAGGTCAGGCACTGATGTTGGACAGGAAGGTCTGGCTTTCAGTCTCCACTTTTATTCATCTCAAAGGTGTTCTATCAGGTTGAGGTCAAAACTCTGTGCAGGCCAGTCAAGTTCCTCCACCCCAAAAGCACTCATCCATGTCTTTATGGACCTTGCTTTGTACAGTGGTCCAAATCATTTGGTGGAGGGAGAATTATGGTGTGGGGTTTCTTTGCAGGGGCTGAGCTTGGCCCCTTAGTACCAGTGAAGGGAACTCTTAAGGCGTCAGCATACCAAGACATTCTGGACAAATTTATGCTTACAACTTTGTGGGAACAGTTTGGAGGATGGCCCCTTCCTGTTCCAACATGACTGCGCACCAGTGCACAAAGCAAGGTCCATAAAGACATGGATAAGAGAGTTATGGTTGTTCTCAAAGGGCCGGTTGTATCGTTAAAATTATATTAATTTATCCAGGGCTTTTTTCACTCAAGAATAGGTGCAGGAACTCATACACGCCCCCACCTGAACCACACTGAATGGTGGGTGTGCAGTATTTTAAAGGGGCAATAAATACTAGGAGGTTGCGTCAGGGATGTGCTATGTACAGAGTGCAGAGTTCAATGCTGCACTTTATACAGAGTGTAGTTTTAGGTGCTCCCTGCGCATCAAATGCAGAGATTGATTGTGGGATAAAAAGTCAAATCTGCAAATATGGAAAATTTTGATTTTTTTTCTACAGCTTACCTGTAAAATCCTTTTCTAGGAGTACATCACCCGGGACACAGAGCACCCATAATAACTGACTGGGTTATATGCCACCTATAGGTGAATGGACACTGGCAAACCAAAAAGACAGGAAGTCCTCCCCTATATAACCCCTCCTATACAGGAAGTACCTCAGTTTTGTAGCAAGCCATAAACTTCCCAGACAAGAGGGGAGGGATCTCTCTGTCCCGTGATGTACTCCAAGAAAAGGATTTTACAGGTAAGCTGTAGAAAAATCCTAATTTCTTTATTGTACATCAGGGGACACAGAGCAGCCATAATAACTAACTGGGATGTCCCCAAGCAATGCTTTTTGAGGGGCGGTAACCCATTATGAACAAAGAAACACTATCAGAACAACATGCAGAATATATTGCTGCCTGCAGTACACTGCGTCCAAATGCAACATCCTCCTGAGTCCTAAAATTCACTTGATAAAACCTAATGTATGTATGCATCGAAGACCAATTAGCAGCCTTGCAAATCTAAGCCATCAATGCTTGATGATGAACTGCCCATGAAGCACTCATTCTTCTGGTAGAGTGTGCCCTTACTGCAAAAGGCAGGGCCTTACTCCTTAATCCATACGCCCGAACAATCACTTGGCGAATCCATTGAGAAAAGTTGACTTAGACGCTGCCTGTCCCATCTTGGGACCTTCTGGCAATACAAACAGAATATCAGTCTTCCGCTTCTGAGCCAACATTCTCAGATGGACAGAAACCATGAATCAGACGGAGACAGAAGTACAATTAAATTACACTTGTTTATTAATAAAAATAAAAAGGTAAATAGAAAAAGCATAGTCAAGCATAGCCAGAGTCCAGTAACCAGATTGGGTAGTCAGGCAGTCCAAAGTTCAATAACCAGATTCAGTAGTCAGCCAGGCCAGAAGTCAGGGATCCAAGTAGAGCAACAGCAAGCAGGATAAGGAGCCAGAAGGGATGTCAGCAAGCCAGTCTTTAAACAAACCCGCAGGAGATGGTTTCTAGTGATGTGACCAAGGCGAAGTCAGAGGTGAAGTGAGCTGGAAGGCTTTAAGTAGGCAGGTCAGACGAGCATCATCAGGAACAGCTGGTAACTGTGGAGAGAGAATAGAGCTGGCAATTAGCCGACAGCAGAGCGGACAGCCCAGAGAAGGAAGGGCTAACCCAGCCCTGACACAGATAGACCCCGATAGCCCGTACTACATCAAGAGAGTGAAATCATTTCTCCTCTGCACACTGTGGATTTGGAAAAAAGGTAGAATGATATCCTGATTTAGATGAAAACTGGACACTACCTTGGGCAAAAATTCTGGTTGTGGCCGCAAAACCGCCCTATCCTGGTGCAAAATCAAATAAGGTTTATAGGACAGAGCCACCAACCCCAACACCCTCTTGGCTGATGTCACTGCCAACAAGAAAACTAGTTTTCTTGTCAAGAGGACCAGAGGAATCTGCTGGATAGACTCAAAAGGCTGCTTCTGTAAAACCCCCAGGACAAAATTTAGATCCCAAGGGCACAGAGGCGGCCTGACCGATGGAAGCACACGAATCATCCCCTGTACAAACATTCGTACTAAGAAGTGAGAAGCAATAGGCCTCTGAAAAAAGGATTGCGAAGGCTGAAATTTGACCTTTAATTGTACTTAAGGACAGATACATATCCACCCCTTTTTTGCAGAAAAGACAAAACTCTCCCGGTTACATATCTGCGGGGTTGCCACCTCCTGGCCTCACACCAGGCAATATAGGATCTCCAGACTCTAGATACTTCTAAAGACTGGCTTTCTAGCATTCAACATGGTAGACAATACTGACTCAGAAATGCCCCGGTCCTTTAAGATCCTGGTTTCAGCAGCCAAACCATTAAATTTAGAGACCGTAAAGCAGGGTGGAATATTAGTCCCCGTGAGAGCAGATCCGGACAGAGTGGAAGAACCCAGGGGGCTTACAATCTGCGCATACCGAGTCCTTCTGGGCCAGGCTGGAGCTACTAAGATCACTGGCTTTCTCTCTTCACGGATTTTGCGTAGTAGCCTTGGCAACAGCCGGATTGGAGGGAAGGCATATATCAAGGAAAACTGATCCCACTAAATTATCAAGGCATCTGCCCCTAATGAAAGCAGGTCCCTGGTTCTAGACACAAAACTGTCTAGTTTCCTGTTGAACCTGGATGCCAGCAGGTCTACATCTGGAACCCCCAATCAGCGGCAGATCGATGCAAAGATCTCGGGATTTAGGAACCACTCCTCTGGAAACATTTGCTGGTGACTCAGAAAGACCGCCTACCAATTCTCCACTCCTGGAATAAACACTGCTGATAGGGATAGAATAAATCTTTCTGCCCAGGTCAGCATGCGATCCACTTCCTTCTGGGCTGTCTGACTCCTGGTGCCTCCCTGATGATTGATGTATGCCACAGATGTGGCCTTGTCTGACTGGACCCTCACAGGACATCCCTGTAGTCTGGAAACCCAGAAGTTTAGAGCCAAGCAAGCTGCCCGAATCTCCAAAATGTTGATGGGCAAGCTCCTCTCCCTCCAGGGCCACCCTCCCTGGATGGTGGCCTCCACTAGAACTGCCACCCATCCAGACGTCTGTCACCAATCTCCAGGCACAGGCAAAAAGGACTTTCCTTTTACCAGATTCTTGGTTAATATCCACCAACTGAGACTCTGACACACTTTCAGCCAAAGAGATATATGCCAGTCCAGAGTCTGGACAGTCTTGTTCCAGACAGACAGGAGGTTGTTCTTAAGTGGTCTGGAGTGGAACTGTGCATAAGGGACTGCTTCGAATGAAGATACCATTTTCCCCAGTAGCCTCATACACAGGTGAATGGAGGGATATCTTTTCCCTTTTATGACCTGAGCAAGGTTTTTATGACTCTGACCTTCTATGGAGGCAAAAATACCTTTGCCTTGACCATGTCTAGTATTAGCTCCAGATACTCTAATTGCTGAACTGGCTGCAGGGCTGATTTTTACCAGTTAAGAATCCAACCCAGGCGCTCGAATTGAACTGCCCAAGCTACATTCCGCCCCAGGTCTGGAACCATTTGATCTATCAATAGTAGATCGTCCAGGTATCCTGCAAGCGATATTCCCTGAGATCTTAGAACTGCCAATACCGGAGCCAGTACCTTTGTGAATACCCAAGGTGCCGTGGCTAACCTGAAAAGCAGTGGCACAAACTGAAAATGTTGGTCGCCCACTGTGAATTGCAGAAACCTTTGATGGAACGAGCAGATTGGCACGTGTAGGTACGCTTCCTTAATGTCTATGGACGGCAAGAATTCCTCTCCATGCAAGGTATTTTGTACCCCTGAGACATGGTAGAAACAACTGACCTGTCTCGGATCACTTCTTCCCAGGCATCTGAGAACACTAATAGCCCCCCCACATGAGTGGGGGCGCCCATCCATAAGACGGGCTTGGGACTGACTTTAGGAGGTACCTGGGCCCAGGGCTTTTTCTGCCCCCATCCTTTAGGCTTTCCCCTAGACCCGGAGGGCTGAAGCTGAAATTAGAAGTGCTGGGTATATCATTAATTAATCTTGACATGAAAATTCTCACCAAAATCCTGGCCAATCGCCTAAATTATTTTCTCTCGCGTTTAATTAAGATGGACCAGGTGGGGTTTTTCCCCATGAGACAAGCAGGGGATGCCATCAGGAGAATCATTCACTTACAATATTTAGCTCGTAGCCGTTCTTTGGAGACTATGCTTTTATCTCTGGATGTGAACAAGGCCTTTGACACCCTGTCCTGGCCTTACCTTATGTCAGTGCTCCGCCATTATGGATTCGGCGCTCCGTTTATGCGGTGGCTGGCGGCCCTATACGATGCCCCTCAAGCTAAAATAAAATACTATGGGTTTGAATCCACTGTTTTTCCCATTCGGAGGGGCACTCGGCAGGGCTGTCCACTTTTGCCTCTATTGTTTGTTTCGGCTGTGGAACCACTGGCTGAGGCAATCCGCTCACATCCGGACATAAAAGGCATTCCGATTGCTGGTTCTGAGCATAAGCTGACGTTATTCGCAGATGATATCTTATTGACACTGACGTCATCCAGAGTCTCTTTACCCAACCTATTCTCCTTATTGGAATCCTTTGCATCTCTCTCTGGTCTGCGGGTCAATCCCCCAAAATCAAAAGCAATGTCTGTGAACCTTTCCCCATCAGAATTGGCCTCCTTAAAAATGAACTTCCCCTTTCAGTGGCTCCCCTCGCTGCCCTATTTGGGGATACGTCTTACTCTCACGTATGATGGCTTATACCAGGCCAATTTTCCCCCTCTATTTAGGAAACTTACTGACTCGTTATCTTCTTGGACTCACCTTCTGCTCTCTTGGTTCGGCAGAATCGTGTCGCGGTACGCATAACTTATCTCCCGAAACTATTGTACTTTTTCCGAGTGATACCTGTACCGGTAGCTTCCCATATCCTGCGACTTCATCAAAGGAGGTTACTAAAATTTATTTGGAGTTCCTCCAGGCCTCGAATCCATAAGCGAATAATGTACGCTCGTCGAGTTAATGGGGGTTTCTCAGTCCCGAATCTTCAAGCCTATTATGTTGCGGTGACCATAGCTCCCTTGGCCCACCTTCATGACACTTACCAAGTGCCTCTATGGGCCACCATGGATCTTATCGATTCTCATCCTATCCCCATTTCCTCAATACCATGGTTGCCCCCACAGAACCGCCCGCGTGGGTTTGGGCCATGTATGACTCATTCCCTCCGGGTCTGGGACTCTGTTAAATACTCAGCAGGATTGCTATCCCCCCACCTGCCATTATTGCGTCTTGCTCATTGCTCTTTATTCCCTCCTAGCTGTGAAAACCCTAGGCAATTCTCCTGGTGGGTGGATAATGGCTTTATGGATGTCCACTCTCTGCTTACCCCAATGAGAGTGCTTACATTTGAGTCCCTGAGATCTTCCCACGATATCCCCCTTAGAGAGCATTATAGTTACCTCCAACTCAAAGATTTCATACAACAACTTCTTAAAGCCCTTGCTACTCCGTACACGTTGACCCCCTTTGAACATGTTTGCAGGACTCAACCTCATTCCTCTGGACTAATATCTCTGATTTACTCCTTCATTACCACTTTTAAGAAACCCCCAGTTAGGAAATACCACCTTCAATGGGAGACGGACTTGGGTAGGAGGTTGGATATAGAGGACTGGCAGACCATGACATTATCCCTTATGAAAAGCTCCAGGAATGTGTCCATCCTCGAGAATGCATACAAGGTTTTTTACCGGTGGTACTATACGCCATCCAGGATAGCTTGCTTTATCCCCTCCTACTCACCCAACTACTTTCGGGGCTGTGCAAGTGCAGGCACAATGGCCCATATCTGGTGGATATGCCCTAAGGTCTGCAGATTATGGATTAGGGTTTATACCCTACTGCGTAATATGCTCCACTCTAATTTTAGAAGGGACCCCTTCGAAGCCCTCTTATGTAAACCCATCCTTTCACTTCTTCGCCTGGAGCGGCAGTTAGCTCAGCACCTCTTTAGCGCCACTAAGATTACCATCGCGAGAGCATGGAAAACCCCAATACTTAGCTTTGAAGCTGTTAAAAATCGCATGAATGAGATAATGGTTAATGAAAAGCTGACGTCATTTACTTTTGACACCCATGACAAATTCCTCAGAGTGTGGCAACCATGGATAACTTACATACGGCCTTCTAGGTTTAACGACCAACTTCTTTCAATTTAAGGGCATGTGGGCGCGGCTCCTGAGGACCCCTTCGCTTTTCTTTCCCTTCTTCTTTCCCCCCTCTTGCTTTTCACCTTTTCCTGTATTCCCTCTCTGTGGGCACTCTTACCCACGGTCTGTACTCTATCTATTCCTTTTTTCTATGTGTCTTTTCTGGTGACTCCCATTTTGTGGAGTTGACATGTGGATGACGGTTACAACGACATTAGATATTTCGAAGTCAGGGTGACATCTTGGGGAGGAAAATTTCATTCACTTTTTAACTTTATCCTTTTTCTTTTGCTTCTTATATATGTCCTCTTAGCAGCAAAGCCCAGAACGTATGCATCTTTACATCAACATTCCTGATGATACCTGAGCTAGGCTGCACTCCATATGGCCTGTTTTGTGGCGCAATCGAATCAACGTTGTGATTATTTGTTTATACTAGGCCTTTTTTGCTATCTTTATTGCCTTGTGGAATATTATAACACCCATGTACCCTCCCTCCCGAGACACCCCCTTTTTTTTTTCTCTTTCTTCTGTTTGATGTTTCCGTCACATGACTGTACTAATATGTTATGACTGATTTTCAATAAAACATTTGTAAAAGAAGTGCTGGGTATTGAAGCACTAGACACCTTAAAGGAAGGTCGTCTGCTCCTCTTGTTAACTGGTAGAAGCGCACTCTCACCCCCTGAAATCTTCTGGATATACTTATCCAGGTCCTCTCCAAATAGCCCCTCCCTGTGAAAGGGGAAACCAGCTAATAGTGGGTAATTCCGCAGACCAGTTTTTTAACCAAACAATCCTGGGCATATGTACTGACAGCAAGGCCAACCGGGACAAATGCTGTATGAAATCCTTAAGGGCATCTATTGCGAAACATCAGGCCTGAGGTAATTCTGCTAAATCCTCCGCAGATACCCCTTGATTGGGAACAGTCTTAAATACCCGCTTCACCTGTTCATTTAAAGACTGGACAGATACCAATAGCTGCCACTGCCGGTTGTGCAGCAGACCCGGCAATAGCAAATGACGTTTTTAATAAAGACTCCAATTTCTTATCTGCTGGATCTTTAAACACCTGGGCATTATCTACAGAACAGGTAAGATTCTTATTCACAGAGGAAAACTGCAACACCACTGCCTGGTCCTATAAAAAGTAAGACTGCAAATAAATTTTTCGGTTTACACAAGTGCAAAAAGAGTTTTTTAAAACACTTACCAGTCCTGCCGCAGGATTCTGCTAAAAAGCTAGATTCCAAACTTCCCCCATCACGGCGGATCTCTGTCTTTTGGACCTTCAAGGACTGGGTCTCCCTAAATATGAGGCCACTCCCTTGGACCTGTAATGCACCCTGCCATAACTCTTTTGGGATTTTCTTTCTTACCTAGGGTCCGGATCCCAGGGTCCAGCACCCAAAGGGTCACATTACAGGCAATACCTCATAATCTTCTTGTGTAAACGAGGTTCAGGTAGCATCCATTTTAGTGTATCACCGTCCGATGGATCCGATTAAATAGCCCTTTAAATCCTTAAATATCTGTTCCAGGACCATTCTTTTAGCTAGATCATGGAGAGCTTCTCCAACCATGACCATCACCTTAGAAGACACTGGCGAAAAAACTGAGGTACTTCTAGGGTAGGAGGGGTTATATAGGGGAGGACTTCTTGTCTTTTTGGATTGCCAGTGTCCACCTAATAGGTGGCGTATAACCTAGTTAGTTATTATGGCTGCAGTGTGTCCCGCAATGTACGATAAAGAAAATAACCCATGAAATTACTTTTTAGCTGTGTGCACAAACCAACTAATCCATTTGCAAATGACCCTAAATGATAGGTACAGTATTAAAAATTACAAAACACAATGTTATACATAGTAAAATATTACATTAACCACCTCAATACAGTGCATTTAGACCCCCTTCCGGACCAGACCAATTTTTAGCTTTCAGCGCTCTCACAGTTTGAATGACAATTACTCAGTCATGCAACACTGTACCCATATGAAACTTGCATCCTTTTGTCCACATAAATAGAGCTTTCTTTTAATAGTATTTAATCACTAGTGGGTTTTTAATTTTTTTGTGCTATAAATAAAATAAAATGTAAATTTTGAGAAAAAAATGCCTTTTTCTTTGTTTCTGTCATACATTTTTGCTAATTAGTAATTTTTCTTCATAAATTTTGGCCAAAATTTATAGTGCTACATATCTTTGGTAAAAAAAATAACCCACATTAGTGTATATTATTTGGTCTTTGTGAAAGTTATAGAGTCTAAGGCCGCGTACACACGGGCGGACTGTTGGCTCAACTTTGTCCGCTGAACAGTGTTTCAGCGGACAGTCCGCTCCTGTGTGGGGCTTCAGCGGACAGTTTCAGCGGACAGTTTGACGAACAAAGTTTTTCGGAAATTCCGAAAAACTGTCCGCTGAAACTTGGTTTGAGCGAACAGTCCGCCCGTGTGTAGGCTCCGCCGCCTGGAATGGACTTAAAGGGGAACCCCAACGCCGAAAAAAATCGGCGTGGGGGTCCCCCCAAAGTCCACAACAGACCCTTGTCCGAGCACGCTACCCGGCCGGCCAGGAAAGGGGGGCGAGCGAGCGCGCCCCCCCCTCCTGAGCCGTACCAGGCCGCGTGCCCTCAACATGGGGGGTGCCTTGGGGAAGGGGGGGCCGCGCGGCCCCCCCACCCCAAAGCACCTCGTCCCCATGTTGATGAGGACAAGGGCCTCTTCCCGACAACCCTGGCCGTTGGTTGTCGGGGTCTGCGGGCGGGGGGCTTATCGGAATCCGGGAGCCCCCTTTAATAAGGGGACCCCCGGATAACGGCCCCCCACCCTATGTGAATGAGTATGGGGTACAATGTACCCCTACCCATTCACCTGTAAAATAAAAGTACCCAAAAAAAAAAACACAACACACGAGATAAAATATTTTATTGCACAGCTCCGGGGGTCTTCCGTCTTCGGGGGTCTTCTCGCCGGACTCCTCCGCTATCTTCTTGTAGCTCTTTTGCTAGCGGAGGAGTCCGGCTTTCTTCCTCCCCGCCGCGGCCTCTTCTTCCGACTTCGGGGGTCTTGTCCCCCTCTTCGGTTCTTCTGCCGGGCCACCGCGCCTTCTTATAGCTCTTTTGCAGGCGGTGGCCCGGTCTTCTGTCGCCGCTGTCGCCGCCGCCTTCCGTTCTTGTTCTTCTTCTTGTTCTTCTTGTTCTTCTCCAGGAGATGTTGACACGTCACTCTCTCCGGCCGGAATGCCAGAGCCGCGCTGTGCGGCCACTTATATAGTGACAATGGGGCGGTGTCACATGGTATATGTCACATGGGTTGGTCACATGGGTTGATGTCACATGGGGACTATGACATCGTAAGGGGGCGGGGTCACCATGTGACCAACCCATGTGACATATACCATGTGACACCGCCCCATTGTCACTATATAAGTGGCCGCTCAGCGCGGCTCTGGCATTCCGGCCGGAGAGAGCGACGTGTCAACATCTCCTGGAGAAGAACAAGAAGAACAAGAAGAACAAGAAGAAGAAGAAGAACGGAAGGCGGCGGCGACAGAAGACCGGGCCACCACCTCTAAAAGAGCTATAAGAAGGCGCGGTGGCCCGGCAGAAGAACGGAAGGCGGCGACAGAAGAACGGAAGGCGGCGACAGAAGACCGGGCCACCGCCTGCAAAAGAGCTATAAGAAGGCGCGGTGGCCCGGCAGAAGAACCGAAGAGGGGGACAAGACCCCCGAAGACGGAAGACCCCCGGAGCTGTGCAATAAAATATTTTATCTCGTGTGTTGTGTTTTTTTTTTGGGTACTTTTATTTTACAGGTGAATGGGTAGGGGTACATTGTACCCCATACTCATTCACATAGGGTGGGGGGCCGTTATCTGGGGGCCTCCTTATTAAAGGGGGCTCCCGGATTCCGATAAGCCCCCCGCCCGCAGACCCCGACAACCAACGGCCAGGGTTGTCGGGAAGAGGCCCTTGTCCTCATCAACATGGGGACAAGGTGCTTTGGGGTGGGGGGGTGCGCGGCCCCCCCTTCCCCAAGGCACCCCCCATGTTGAGGGCACGCAGCCTGGTACGGCTCAGGAGGGGGGGCGCGCTCGCTCGCCCCCCTTTCCTGGCCGGCCGGGTAGCGTGCTCGGACAATGGTCTGTTGTGGACTTTGGGGGGACCCCCACGCCGATTTTTTTCGGCGTTGGCGTTCCCCTTTGAGTCCATTCCAGGCGGCGGAGCCCGCGACGTCTCCGTCGCGGGCCCCGCCTACCTTGACACGCGCTCGAAATGAGCGGACTGTTGCCTCGTGTGTGGGCGAGTCCGCTCATTTCAAAAGTTGCGCGGACTTAGTACGACGAACAAAGTTTGCCGTATTTGTCCGCTCAAAAAGTGCCGTGTGTGGGCGTGTTCGTTCATTCCAAAGTTTGAGCGGACTGTTTGACGAACTTAGTTTCGGCAGACAGTCCCCGCGTGTGTACGCCGCCTAAGAGTCTACAAACTATGGTGCCAATCACTGAAAATGGATCACATCTGATCAGGCCTTCAGTACATCAGGTGCATTTCATTTCTTGAGACACTAACAAGTCAGGAAAGTAAAAATACCCTCCAAGTGACCCCTTTTTAGAAAGTAGACATTCCAAGGTATTAAGTAAGTAGCATGGTGAGTTTTTTCAAGTTGTCATTTTTTCCCACAATTCTTTGCAAAATGAAGATTTTTGTTGTTATTTTTTTTTTTTTTTTACAACATTGTCATATTATCAGGTTATTTCTCACATACAGCATATGCATACAACAAATTACAACCCAAAATACATTCTGATACTTTCCCCAAGTATGGCAATACCACATGTGTGAGACTTTTACACATAATGAGTCTTTTGAACGGTTATTTTTTTTCCAGAAGTTTTTGGAATATGTGGAAAAAAATGAAAACGCATTTTGTTTTACACAAAGTTGTCAATTTATAAGATATTTCTAACACATAGCATGTATATAGCAAAAATTACACCCCAAAACACATTATGCTACTCCTCCCGAGTATGGCGATACCACATGTGTAGGACTTTTACACAGCCTGGTCACATAGAGAGGCCGAACATTGAAGTAGTACCTTCAGGCGTTCTAGGAGCATAAATTACATATCTCATTTCATTCCTACCTATCACACTTTTGAAGGTCCTGGAGCACCAGGACAGTGCAATTACCCACAAAATGACCCCATTTTGGAACGCAAACACCTCAACGTGTATTCTATGAGGCATGGGCTGCAAATAGGTACTTGGGTACTCTGATGGGCTGCAGATAGGTACTCTGGTACTCTGATGGGTCGGTGACAGGTACTTGAGTACTCTGATGACCTGGTGACAGGTACTCGGGTACTCTGATGGCCTGCTGACAGGTTCTCTGATGGCCTGGTGACTGGTATTTGGGTACTCTGAAGGGCGGTGATAGGTACTCAGGTACTCATATGGACTGTGACAGGTATTCGGGTACTCAGATGAACTGTGACAGGTACTCGAGTACGCAGATGGACTGGGACAGGTACTTAGGTATTCAGATGGGCTGTGACAGGTACTTGGGTATTCAGATGGGCCGTGACAGGTACTCGGGTACTCTGATGGGCTGTGACAGGTACTCGGGTACTCTGATGGGCTGCGATAGGTACTCGGGTACTCTGATGGGCCATGACAGGTACTCGGGTACTCTGATGGGCCGTGACAGGTACTCGGGTACACTGATGGACTGTGACAGGTACTCGGGTATACTGATGGGCTGTGACAGGTACTCGGGTATACTGATGGGCTGTGACAGGTACTCGGGTACTCTGATGGACTGTAACAGGTACCCGGGTACTCTGATGGACTATGACAGGTACTCTGATGGACTGTGAGTGACATGTACTATGAGGGGTGGTGACAGGTCCTCTTTATTGGGGGGGGGGGGGCAATCAGTGTGATTGGTGTACACTGTAATCGCCGGCCAATGGCTGTTTACCAGCGTCGGTGACGAGCAGTGTTCCTGGGGAACACGCTGCCACTGACGTGTACGCGCAGTGCACTCACGATCACTTTGACAGCCAGCGGTCGGGATGAAGTTAAAGGACAAGCAGGGCCAAAGCTCTTTTGCTCTACTTCTCCTGGGAACCACAGGAGTGCATTTTGTTCTGCACTCCTGTAACCCCTATTCAGCTGACAGTGGGTTAAAGCAATAAAAAGTATGTATGTAAATGCAAAACGTGTATTGAAATGCTTGAAGGCTCTGAGGATGGGGGGGGGGGGGGGCGTTGCTAGTGGTTCTATAGGTGGTTAGGAAAGTCTGCAGGGATGAGTTTTCTGGAAGTGGAGGGGAGGCACACTGGGACCCTGTTGGAGGTTGTGAGCACTATAAATAGCTGGAACTTCTGCAGCAAGTTGGAGGGCACTGTGGGAGGTTGGGGTGCACTATAGTAGCTGGGAGACACTGGGAGGTTAAGGAATTTTGAGCTGGCTGGAGGCTTGGGACAGGGGAGGCCATGATGTGGCAGTGGGCCACAGTCTGGTGGTTGAGATCCACAATTTGTCAGGGCTGGCTTAGCCTTTCCTTCTCTGGGCTGGCCGCTCAGCTGTCGGCTAATTGTCAGCTCTCTTCTCTCTCCACAGTTACCGGCTGTTCCCGATGATGCTCGTGTGACCTGCCTACTTAAAGCCTTCCAGCTCACTTCACCTCTGCCTTCACATTGGTCACATCACAAGGAACCATCTCCTGCGGTTTGTTTAAAGACTGGCTTGCTGACATCCCTACTGGCTCCTTATCCTGCTTGCAGTTGCTCTGCTTGGATCCCTGACTTCAGGCCTGGCCGATTACCCGATCTGGTTATTGAACTTTTGACTGGCTGACTACCCGCTCTGGTTACTGGACTTTGGCTATGCTTGACTACGCTTTTTCTATTTGCCTTTTTATTTTTATTAATAAACAAGTGTGATTTAATTGTACTTCTGTCTCAGTCTGATTCATGGTTCCTGACAGTACGCGAAGGCCATGAATACAGAAGATACAGTCAATCCACTTGTTGGTAATATTTTTTTCCAGTTTGGATGAGCAAGATCACCGCATGGATCAGTTTGCCTTGGCATTACAAATACTCCTGAATCGCACGGCTCACCTGGAATCCCCCACGGTGGCTGCTCCGGTACAACCTGAGTCGCAGGCCGTCCCTGCTGCTACGCCAGTCTCTGTGCAGGCACCCGCCTCGAGTATTACCTCTATAAGAGGTATGTCTGGTTCTGCTCCGCTTCCCCAGCGATTTGGGGGTGATCCAGTTCAATGCAGAGGGTTTCTCGATCAGGTTGAGATATACTTCAAAAATGCTGCCCCAGGCGTTTCCCACAGACAGAAGCAAAGTAGGTTTTGTGATATCTTTGCTTTATGAGAAAGTCTTGGCCTGGGCTAACCCTCTATTGCAGACTTAAAAACCTGTTGTCTTGAGTTACCCTCAGTTTTGGCCTCCTTTAAAAGGTTTTTTGACGTTCCTGCATGCTCCGCTTCTGCTGCCAAGTGCCTCATGTCCATCAGAGTACGAGAACTGTTGCCGACTACGCCATTGAATTCCGTACTCTGGCAGCAGAGGTTGCCTGGAACAATGAGGCCCTCGTGGCTGCTTTTTCTCATGGTCTCTCGGATTCCATCAAGGATGAGATAGCAGCCTGAGATATAGCCACTGAGCTGGAGAGCTTGATCTAGTTTGCCATCCTCATTGAGTCCAGACTCAGAGAAAGACTTTCTCTTAAGGAGCGCTTGCGGAAGCCTCCTGTACGTTTGTCTCCTAGCTTTGTAGTGCCACCCATGCCTCCCTCACCTCCCATGCCTCCTGGTACTGAGTTGGTCAATGAAGATGAACCCATGCACCTGGGCTTCACACGTCTCTCTGCGGATGAGAGAGCCTTTAGGAGGAGAGAGAGATTGTGCCTTTATTGTGGCCAGGCAGGTCCCTTTTTGAAGTCTTGTCCTACCCGTCCAGGGAACTCCTGAACCTTGAGGCCCTGTCATGGACAGACCTTAGGTGGCGTTGTTTCATCCCCAGTTATTCAGAAGGATAAGCCCCTGGTTTTGGTCACCCTTTCTTGGGCTGAGTCGTCCATCGAGATACAGGCTCTAATCGACTCTGGGGCTGCAGGCCTGTTCATTGATGCTGCATTTGTTTCGCAGCACTCGATTCCGCTGCAGCTGCGTGACACCCAACTTGCCATTGAGGCTCTTGACGGGAGACCTTTACAGCCTGCCCATGTGACTCATGAGACGGTTCTGTTGTCCATGGCCGTAGGGGCTCTTCACCATGAGATAATCAGATTCCAAGTTATTTCCTCACCCAGGTTTCCGCTGGTTATTGGTTATCCTTGGTTACAGAGGCACAACCCCTCTTTTGATTGGCTCCGTGCTGAGGTTCTCTCCTGGTCACAACAATGCAGCGAGACATGCTTCCTGAAGGTATCCAAGGTCCTGTGCACCTCTTCACCCCCCTTCCTGCCGGTGGAGTACCGTGATTTTGGCGATGTCTTTGATAAGGGTCAAGCCGGTAGTTTGCCTCCACACCGGTCTTATGATTGCGCAATTGACCTTCAACCTGGTGCCATACCTCCTCATGGCTGGGTTTACCCTTTGTCGGTCTTGGAGGATAAGGCCATGGAGGAGTATGTTGCTGACGCACTTTCTTGAGGTTTCATCCGCAAATCCTCGTCTCCTGCCGGTGCTGGTTTCTTCTTTGTGAAAAAGAAGAGAGGTGAACTGAGACCTTGTATAGATTATAGGGGTCTCAATCGTTTCACAATTAAGAATGCCTACCGGATTCCACTGATTACAGAGTTATTTGACCACCTCAAGGGAGCAACGGTTTTCACGAAGCTTGACTTGAGAGGGGCATACAATCTCATGCGCATTAAGGAGGGCGACGAGTTGAAAACTGCATTTAATACCAGAACAGGCCATTATGAATACCTGGTAATGCCTTTTGGCCTTTGTAACGCCCCGGCAGTTTTCCAGGAATTTATTAACGATGTCCTCCGAGATTTGTTCCAATTTTCCAAGACCCTGGAGAGCCACCACACAGATGTCTGTCGTGTGCTTCAGAAACTAAGAAAGAATAATCTCTATTGTAAACTGGATAAGTGCGAGTTCCATCGTGAACAGGTTACATTCCTGGGCTATGTCATTTCCACTGCTGGTTTTTCGATGGACCCAGAGAAACTTTTCAGCAGTCCTACAGTGGCCTCGACCCATGGGTTTACATCCTCTGCAGCGTTTCTTGGGCTTTGCCAACCACTATCGGAAGTTTATTTGTAACTTCTCATCTCTGGTCAAGCCTCTGACTGTTATGACCAGAGAGGACGGTAACCCACAGAGTTGGTCTCTGGAGTCCATTAAGGCCTTTGAGACTCTCAAGGCTGCCTTTGTTTCTGCTCCTGTGTTGGCACATCCTGATCCTATGTTGCCTTTTTTCCTAGAAGTTGATGCTTCTGAGACTGGAGTTGGCGCCCTTCTGTCTCAACGTCCTAACTCTGAGAGCGCTATGCATCCGTGTGGCTACTTTTGCAAGAAATTGTCACCTGCTGAGTGCAATAATGAGATTGGTGACAGAGAGCTGTTGGCGATCATTTTAGCCCTGAAAGAATGGAGACATCTCCTTGAAGGTACCACTGTGCCCGTTTTTATTCTTACTGACCATAAGAATCTTACATTCCTGTCTGAGGCTAAGCGACTCTCTCCCAGAAGGGCGCAATGGGCTCTTTTCTTGTCAAGCTTTAATTTCATTGTCTCATTCTTACCCGGTACTAAGAATGTGAGGGCTGATGCCTTGTCATGATAATTTTCCTCCACTTCCAAGTCGGAGTCGGTTCCGGTGATTCCTCCTGATCGTATTTTGGCTACGGTTCGCACCAGTCTTACTTCTCCTTTGGGTGACAAAATTCTTGCTGCTCAGGTCCATGCTCCTCCTGATAAACCTTGTGACCGCTGCTTTGTCCCAGTGAGTCTCCGTACTGCTGTGCTCCAGACTTACCATTCTCCCAAGGCAGCTGGCCATCCTGGGAAGAATCAACTCATTTGGGCCATTTCCCAACAATTCTGGTGGCCTATTCTACGGGCTGATGTTACTGCCTTCGTAGCTGCCTGTCCTATGTGTGCTCAGAGTAAGACCCCAAGACACCTTACAGTGGGCCTCCTACAACCCATACCCAATGGAGAGAGGCCCTGGACTCACCTGTCTATGGATTTCATTGTGAAGTTGCCCAACTCCCAAGGCAACACTGTTATCCTTATGATGGTTGACCGGTTCTCAAAGATGTGTCATTGTATTCCACTTAAGAAGTTGCCCACCTCTAAGGAACTGGCTTCCATTTTTGCTCGGGTGAGGTGATTGTCTCAGACAGGGGCAGTCAGTTTGTCTCCCGGTTCTGGCGAGCCTTTTGTGCACATTTGGGAATCCAGCTTGCACTCTCTTCTGCGTATCACCCACAGTCTAATGGGGCCACTGAAAGAGCCAATCAGTCCTTGGAGCAATTCCTACATTGCTATATTTCTGACCATCATAACAACTGGTCTAACCTATTACCTTGGGCAGAGTTTGCTCACAACAGTGCCTTGAATTCTGCCTACCGATTGTCTCCATTTATGGCGAATTATGGTTTCCAACCTTCCATGTTGCCTGACTCATTTGTTCCGCAGAGTATTCCTGAGTTAGAGGAGCATCTCCGTGGTCTTCGTTCTATTTGGGTACAAGTCCAGGAGGCTTTGCGTCATGCTAATGATAGGTACAGACTCCATGTTGACCGCAGACGCCTGCCCGCGCCTTCCTACCAGGTTGGGGACAGGGTCTGACTGTCTCTTGCAACCTCTGGCTTCGTGTTCCCTCACTGAAGTTTGCACCTCGGTTTATTGGGCCTTTCCGTATCCTTCGCAGGATTAACCCAGTGGCTTACGCGTTGGACCTTCCCCCTAGCATGTGCTTCTCAAATGTGTTTCATGTCTCCTTATTGAAACCGTTGGTCTGTAACCGATTTACCTCCTTGGTGCCACGTCCTCATCCTATTCAGGTTGAGAACCATGAGGAGTATGAGGTACAATCCATTGTTGAGTCCCGTAGGTTCTGTGGGCGCATACAGTACCTGGTGCATTGGAAGGGGTACGGTCCAGAGGAACGCTCCTGGGTTTCATCCTCTGACGTACATGCCCCTGTCCTCCTCCACGAGTTTCGGTTTCCTCTCAAGCCCGGTGGCCCTCAGAGGGAAAGGGGTCATTGAGTAGGGGGAACTGTCAGGACTGGCTTAGCCTTTCCTTCTCTGGGATGGCCACTCAGCTGTCGTCTAATTCCCACTCTCTTCTCACTCCACAGTTACCAGCTGTTCCTGATGATGCTCGTCTGACCTGCCTACTTAAAGCCTTCCAGCTCACTTCACCTCTGCCTTCGCCTTGGTCACACCATCTCCTGCGGTTTGTTTAAAGACTGGCTTGCTGACATCCCTTCTGGCTCCTTATCCTGCTTGCTGTTGCTCTACTTGGATCCCTGACTTCTGGCCTGGCTGACTACCCGATCTGGTTACTGGACTCTGGCTATGCTTGACTACGTTTTTTCTATTTACCTTTTTATTTTTATTAATAAACAAGTGTGATTTAATTGTACTTCTGTCTCAGCCTGATTCATGGTTTCTGACAAACGCACGTTCGACTCGAACACTGGTTACTCGCCCGTTCGGCGAATACTAAATGTTATGGTCCGTTCGTGCCAAATTTGTGTGGCGCTCACAGCCCACAATGCACTGCGCCAACAGTGTCTAGAGACAACAGTGCTGGTCGTGGACGTGGTGCATCGTCATCAGCACGTGGCCATGGGACATGCTTGTCCTTATTTTCAGCAGCTGGATGTGTTGAGCCACATCATGCCGAAGACTTGGTAGAGTGGATGACCAAGCCCTCCTCATCCTCATCATCCTCTCTCACCCAGGCTCAGGATACTAGCAAAGCAGCTGCCAACACGTCCTCTTCCCTCGTCTCAATGTCTTCAGTCACTCCTTCCCTAGACCCACCATGTCCTCCTGAGGAATCCCCTGAACTGTTTGAGCACAGTGTTGGGTACATGCTCCAGAAGGATGCCCAGCGTTTTGAAGGCTCTGATGATGATACCCAGCTAGAGGAAGGCAGTAGCGTGAGCGCAGAGAGAGGGGATGCTCAAGAAGGACAGCAATCTGGCAGTCATGTTCCACCAGCTGCAGCATACTGCCAGGTTTGCTCCAGTGATGAAGAGGGAGGGGATGATGAGGTCACTAAATCCACGTGGGTGCCTGATAGGAGAGAGGAGGAGGAGGAAGTACATCTCCAGTGAGGCAGGATGCCCTCTGGGGGACCAGCTTAGGGGCAGCACACCGACTGAATCACACCGCAGAGCTCCACCTGGGGTGTGAGAGGAATGAAGGTGTAGAATTAGGTGTGTCACAGCCAAGTACTTGCAGGCACTCTGCTAGAAGTACACCCACGTCCGATTGTAGAAGGCAAATTTCCCTGCCCCAGTTGCTGGACCGTCTAAAGAAGTTCACTCCCAGCCATCCACATGCCCAGCAGTTGAATGCTTTTGGCTAAATTGCTAGCACTTCAACTGCTGCCTTTTCAGTTGGTAGACTCGGCCCCCTTCTGTGAGTTTGTGCAATGTGCGGTTCCTCAGTGGCAGGTCCCCAAATGCCACTTTTTCTCACGGAAGGCGATTCCGGCTCTCTACCGGCATGTGGAAGGCAATGTCCATGCCTCACTGGAGAGGGCGGTCAGCGGTACGGTGCATATTACCATTGACACATGGTCCAGCAGGCATGGACAGGGACGTTACCTATCTTTCACGGCCCATTGGGTCACTCTTCTGGCAGCTGGGAAGGATGCAGGACAAGGTGCAGTAGTGTTGGAGGTTGTTCCACCACCACGTCTCCAAAATGCTACTACTGGTTGTGACACACATCTCTCCTCCACCCCCTCCTCTTCTTCTTCCTCCATGGCCTCTTCCAGTGCTTTGTCCTCGGAACCAACAGTGCTCTGTAGGCATTCAAGGGTCTACGCAAGTATGCAGGCAAAAAGATGCCATGCCGTGCCTGCGCTGGTTTGTTTGGGGGACAAGAGCCACACTGGGGCAGATATTTTGTCAGCTCTGCAGGGGCAGGCCGAGAGGTGGTTGACTCCACGCCAGCTTAAGCCAGGAATGGTGGTTTGCGACAATGGCACCAACCTCCTCTCTACCCTCCGACAGGGACAACTGACCCATGTGGCTTTGTAACCAATCACAGGGTGCGCCTGTCCACCGACTCGGTTGAACACCTGACCTTCATAAAGATGAATCAGTCTTGGATCACCACCAGCTACCAAGCCCCTGAAGCTGATGTAACCAAATAATTTTTTTTTAAATGTCACATCCCTTCAAGACTGCCTATACTGATGCTGAGTGACTGTCCTGTTACGTTGACTGACTATCCTCTTCCTCTTCAATGATCCTGCTGATAGCTTAGAAGAACATTTTTGGTTCTGGGTGACGCCACCAGTCCAATTTTTCAGCCCCTGTTTAATAGGGACGCGTAATTACAAATTTTGATGCAATGCTTTGCAGCAGGGCGCATTCCTGCACTCCAACTAGAGTATCTGGGAGAGGTTGCAGTGTTGTGGCACCAGCAATCAGTGCCTAAGGCCCAATTTTTCAGCCCCTGTTTAACAGGGGCATGTAATTACAATTCTTGATATAATATTTCACAGCAGGGCCCGTTCCTGCGCCCACCGAGAGTAACTGTGAGGACTTAGTGTTGTGGCACCAGCACCACCCCCACAATCACCAAAGGCCCAATTTTTCTACCACTGTTCAACAATAGCATGTAATTACAATTCTTGATATAATCGTTCACAGCAGGGTGTCTCAGTGGTGACACATAGGCATGACAACATTTTACTGATTTTAAAGGAGACATTCATAAGAATATGCAAAAAAAATTCTTAGAAAATGCCACTTACCTTTCCCGCAGCAGGGTTTTCTGACCCAACAAACCCAATCTTCACCCTTCACGGTGGGTTCCGTTAAACCTTCAGGAGCTGGGGATCCTTGAGGAAACCCACAATCCTGGACCTGCAACAGCACCCCACCAGTAAAACTTTATGGCCTTACCAAAAAGTACTGAAACACTTTGAATGGATCCAATCCATGGCTAGCCCCAGCAAGGATTGCTCCAGAGGAGCTCAGCATAGCACATCTTTACTCGTGATCAACACCTTAGACACTGGCGAAAAAACTGAGTACTCCCAGTAGTGGGAGGGGTTATATAGGGAGGGCACTTTTTTTCTTAGGGCATGCCAATGTCCATCGCCTGAAGGTGGCCTATAACCCACATAGTAACTACTATGGCTCTGTGTCCCATGATGTACGATAAGCAAATGCAGAAGCAGACCTGATCGGACAGCCTGTGTGAAAGGGGCTTTAACCACTGAGAGGCTGCTGCACCATGCCGCAACTGTGTGCATTACACACTGTTGCTTTGCAGTTGTGGCGCAGGCCCAAATCACTTAAATAGGCCACATTTGGCAGCAGCTCTGCCTGCTGAATGTGACTTGTTGTATAAGTGTGTACTAACGTGGCCACTGACCATGTAAACTCGCAGTCAGTAAAACCACCACTCAGCTGTCTGTTTTTACCTCCTGTTGGCCGCACACGTAATTCAAACACAAAACAAACATCTGTTGAGAAGTAGTGACCTTTTTTAATGATTTTGCTAACTCAGAGATTTCATTGTAGGAGGATACATTAAAAAATAACTTCTGTGCAGCTCTACAAAGCAGAAAGCAAAACAAAATGGACGAACATACCATGTACATACATAATTACAAAAGTATGCACACAAAAAAACATAGCTCCCAACTGTCCCTGCTTTCGAGGGACTGTCCCTGATTTGGAGCAATGTCCCTCTTTCCTCCTTATTTGTCCCTCCTTTTGGTCTGATCTCTATAGAGGTATATAAAAAGCATTTGTTTTCTATCAAAAAGTGTTTTCCAGTGCTAAACCTTTCATCTCATTTCTAAATTGTTTCATTTGTAAATTCCAGAAGCCAGTATAAAGGAATAGTAGTAGTAAAAAAAAAAGCACCTGTGTTTTTTTTTGTAGAATTCTCCTTTAAGGGGGCGTGAGAAGGGGTGTGTCCTATGCCTGCATACTTTTGCTGATAGGTGTCCCTCATTCCCATCTTAAAAAGTTGGGAGGTATGAAAAAGGTCTTTTAAAACAAATAACAAACATTGATAACATTGTTTACATCACTCTGATGTTTGGATGTAAACAAATAACCAAAGTCCTATAACCAGACCTGCAAGAGTCTGTAGCTCACTTCTAACTGTCTATGCCAGTGTTTCTTTTTCTAGTAAAGGTGCCCTTGAAAAGTGTTATTTCTCCAGGAAACCTTTGTCTCTTCTGAGGTTCAGAAAAGAGAATTCACATTGTCATTTCATTTGTATATTGTTTTGTTGCATTATTAAGCTATAAATTATGTTTGTTCTAGGTTAGCTGTTACGCTTACGCCACCTACTGGCAAAACATTAATATAGTTTATATGAAAAAAATATCCAGCCACTTAGGAAGTGATGTATAAATCATCACATCCTCTTTAGTGAGGAAGTGAATAGTGATGGGAAGTTCGGATCTTTAAAATGAATCGGTTCATTTCGAACTGCTCACTGAAATGAACCGATTCAATGAATCGATTCTTCGGTTCTTCGGTTCACTTGCTGAGTCTACTGACAAGCAAGTGAACCGAAGCTCTGATTCAACCTTCTTAAATGAGTAGAATCAGAAGACTGATTCACACAGAAGGTTGGCAGGTCCTGGGGACGCTTACTTTGATTTAGTTCATCGGCGCAGAGCACAATTGTTGTCAATTGACAATTATTCCATTGTTGTCAGATTAGCGCAGTGTCATGCATCTTGGTGATACACAAACAGCTGTGTTAGGCTGGGTTCACACTTGTGCGATGCGGGAACCCTGCGATTCCACGACGGGTTCCTGCATCGCACCCGACTCGCACGACAGTTCACAACGACATATGCGAACTGCTGGGGAGTGTCATACAATGTTAATGGCACCCCCATTTCAGTTCGCATGTCGCACTGCGAAGTGTCAGTTTGGACATGAATCGAATCGCATGAGTGCTATGTGATCCGATTCTGGTGCGGACCAAAAAAAGGGTCCTGTGCGAGTTTAGTCCGAATGCGATACGATTTCAATCATACTATCTGTATGGCTGAAATCGCATTGCACGGACATCGCCTGCGATTTGCACTGCAGTGCAAATCGCATGCGATTTTGCACTATGCTGCAGTGTGAACCGGCCCTGAGCCTAGGTTTCCGCAAATTTGATGGATAGTAATGTTACCTGTGAAGTTGCCCCAGAATGCAGTTCACATGCACACAAACCCCGCTTTTCATTGAGGCTCTGTTTCCACTTGTGCAACTTGTCCTGCGACTTGGGACTGCAAAGTTGCATGACAAGAAGTACCCAATGATTTCCAATGAGTACCATTCATATCTGTGCGACTTCAAGTCACAGCGACTTCAAAGTAGTCCCTGCACTACTTTGGTCCCATTATAATGTGACTCAAGGTCCATAAACCTCCAGAATACACAGGCATGGCTTCAAGTCGTGGCAGAATCGTGCAGCTTTCTGGCTTTTCAGGCTAACGCAGCCTGAAAGTTGCACAATTCTGAGCAATTTTGATGCGACTTTAAAGCAATGCCTGTGTATTCCGGAGGTCTATGGATCTCAAGTTGCATCAAAGTGGGACCAAAGTAGTGTAGGGACTACTTTGAAGTCGCACAGATACGAATAATACTCATTGGACTTCATAGTGTACAAAGTCGCAGGACAAGTTGCACAAGTGGAAATGGAGCCTAAATGAAAAGTGGGTTTTTGTGCATGTGAACTGCATTCTGATGGGCCAACTTCCCAGTTAACATTGCTAGCCATCAGATTTTCCCATAGTCTTTACAGCGCATGCGCAGGAATGATGATCAGATTTTACTACCACTACCATGGGCGAAGTACCCCTGGTAGTAAAATCCAATCGTTAAGGCTATTTTCACACTTGTGCGACTTGAAAGTCAAGTGCTTTTGCCATGATTTTTGCCATGACTTGAAGCAATGTCTGTGTAATCTTGAGGTCTCTGCCACAAGTCGCATCAAAGTCAGACAAAAGTAGTACAAAAACTACTTTGAAGTCGCATAGATATGAACTGAACTCGTTGGAAATCACGGGGTGACTTGTCATGTGACTTTGCAGTCTCAAGTCGCAGGACAAGTCGCATGAGTGTGAAAGGGCCTTAGGCTGTCCGTACCACCTGATCACTGCTGCTACCTCATTGGTTTAGTGTATTGTTCTACTGGTGGTGACTCATGGTTCTTTCAGTGTACTGTGTTCTAAAAACAGATACGATTCTTTAACTCGGTAACTTGTACGATTCTTTAACTCGGTAACTTGTACGATTCTTTAACTCGGTAACTTGTACGATTCTTTAACTCGGTAACTTGTACGATTCTTTAACTCGGTGTACTGTCTACTCCTGGCTCTTGTTTTAAGTTTGTATCCAGTTCCTGAGTGTCACTGTGCTTTGAGTCAGCTGATTGGTTGCAGGGAGGGGCCGAGCTCTCTCACTCTAGGATCATATTACAACTCTGCTGCTCTGCTATGTACTGAGTGCAGAGTGAACTGTTTCAAACGAATCAGTTACTGAAAAGAATCGATTCATCCAGTTCACTAAAAAGAACCGGTTCAAAAGAACGATTCGTTCATGAACTGGACATCACTAGAAGTGAAACAGCCACTGGGATTAGCATGTTCAATCTCATGGCAACAGCCTAGATGCTATCTCTCCCCATCCATGGCATCGGAGGTAAGCAATCTTCTCTTTCCTCCTCCACAAGCTATCAGGGAAAGGAGTTAGTCATTTCAGTTATTATTTTATATGATGTTTACTATTGTATGGTGATCTTATATTATTCTTGTTGTTTTCAGTTTTACCACATATCATGTGTGTCATTCACATTTGTATTAAAATCTGCAACGTGCCAATAAAGACAAGATAAGATAAGAAACAGCAGTCTATTATTGTGTGCACAGAAAAAGTTATCTGCCTGGATAGCTACCCATAGACTCCGGGAGTACGGGGCGAGGCCAGGACAAAAAGTATTTTTAGTCTCAAGGCATCCTAATCTTAAGCCAGGTACACGCGAGCTGAATGTCGGGCGATAACGAGCAGTTAAAAAAAAAAAGACCGATGTATGTATGTTGATCTGTCCAACAGAAGCCGGCTTCTGTGGGACGTGCATCCCCTTGTCAGAACACAACAGCTCAGATAGGAGTAGATAGGTTTTTTTTGTTCAACCTGCAGTCTGTACCCAGCTTAACCACTTCAGCCCCGGAAGGATTTACCCCCTTAATGACCAGGCCATTTCTTGCGATATGGCACTGCGTTATTTTAACTGACAATTGCGTGGGCGTGCATCGCTGTACCTAAAAAAAAAGTTGATGTCCTTTTTTTCCCACAAATAGAGCTTTTTGGTGGTATTTGATCATCTCTGTGGTTTTTATTTTTTGTGTTATAAACAAAAAAAAACAACAATTTTGAAAAAAATAAATATTTTTTACTTTTTGCTATAACACATATGCAAAAAAATATATAAAAAACTAATGTTTTCATCAATTTAGCCCAATATGTACTCTGCAACATATTTTTTATAAAAAAATAAAATAAATCGCAATGAGCGTATATTGATTGGTTTGCGCAAAAGTTATAGCTTCTACAAAATAGGGGATAGATTTATGGCATTTTTATTAGTATTATTTTTTTTAGTAATGGCGGTGATCAGTGATTTTTTGTGGGATTGCGGCAGACAGATCGGTCACTTTTGGCGCTTTTTTGGGACCAGTGACAATATTACAGTGATCAGAGCTAAAAAATAGGCACTGATTACTGTATAAATGACAGTGGCAGGTATCTCAACTATGCTGACAAGGCTCTCAGTCTTCAAAGATTCCGGCAATCTCCATCTCTCCAAATCGATGACGTAAAAATATTGATTTTTGCAGACTACTCTATTGAAGTCTCCAAAAAACAAATGGCTTTTCAACCAATCTGCTTGGAACTTTTCAAGCTGCAAATCAAATTTTCTTTGGCATTTCCAGCAATACTCCGCCTCAAATCCCCAAAAGGGGAACAACTTTCCTTTAAGGATCCCACGGAAGCTGAAACCTTTCTACTGTCTCTGCGGATGGGCACTAGCCCCATCACCCCATCCAAATCCGCTTCCAGCCTCCGTTCTCTGGAACAGAGGAGCCCCCGAAAAGACTCTCCCAATCGCTTCCGTGCCTCTGTACCTGATCACCGCAACCGCAATTCTTTCCGTTGAAGACCCTCCAGACGCCATGTTTTGACTGCCAATCTAACTCAGGTCGTATGATAGGTTCTGTGTTTGTTACTTGTTTCAGTGCTCTTTCCTTTCAGCTTTACATTTTCAGAAACGAGAGTTGCACCTGTATGAGGTGCCTCCGGCCCATGGCCATGGGTATGGGCTTTCGGCCCTCTCCTGTCAATCTTGACCTGATTATTCAGTTTATAGCTTTACACATTCTATAGTCATTTTGTTACTGTTATGTATTGCCTTAATTTTTTTTTACTCCAAAGCACGACTGTGCTCCTATATGATTCCACTGTGTAATACCCTCCCGCCCTATGTGCATACGCCATGCCCTGGGTACTCAAACAGCCTTGTGGCATAGTGGGGCCGTACATATATCCCGCCCTAGGGGTCCTGCATGGGGAGCTACTTTACTTTACACAGTGAACTCATGTGGAACAAAGAGAAGTTCATTCAAATGTTTAAACTGTTTGTTCTCCTTCTCCCTCCTCACCCCCGCATTCCCTCCTCCCCCCACCTCTCCTTGTTCTGCTTTATACTTATCCTACTCCCCTCCCCACAAGGGTTCTCCAGACATGCTCCTCACACCGCCTCACTGCCGAGCAATACCTTGGCCACTTATATTTCACTCACAATGCTAGCATCTCTCACTATATACATCCGCCTTTCCCCACAATCTTAGGGTAATTTCATGGAATGTTAAGGGCCTTTGTTCTCCCCACAAGAGAATGAAGGTCCTCCGTCATCTTAAAAGACTCAAAACAGACATAGCCCTGTTACAGGAATCCCATCTTCGAGCCTCTGACTTCCATCATATGCAAAAACTGTGAGTTGGAACGGTCCTCAGGGCTCAATCACCAGGTTGTAAAGCGGGTGTCCTCCTCCTGATTCATAAGAATCTCCCCTGCACAATTCTCTCCTTGCATAGAGATGACCACGGGCGACTTATCACGGCAAGGGTTAAGATAGGTTCTAAGGAACTACTGATTTCTAACATCTATGCCCCCAACAGCCCCTCTAAACAATTTTACAGTGAGCTTTCCTCCTGGCTGCTCAAATGTACCCATTTACCACACCTAGTCGGGGGGGACTTCAACAATGTCATGCATCCTTCAGAGGACAGGTATTCCCCTACACGTCCCACAACGGGTCCAGTTCCATCCATCCCCACCCTATTTGCATCCACCATGGAATCCCTCCACCTTACAGACCTTTCCCACCCTGTAGACAGAGACTTCACTTTCTACTCCAACCCTCATAAAATCCTTACTAGACTTGACTACTTCTTCAGCTCCGACGACCTCCTCCCCTTAGCCTCAGACTCGGAGATATGCGACATATCTATCTCCGACCATGCCCTGATAGCGATCTCTCTGGACAAGTTGCACCTACCACCCCACCCCAATCTCTGGCGTTTTCCTTCCTTCCTTCGCAATAACTCCGATTTTCAGAAATACAGGGAACAGGCATGGTCAGATTATTCCAGTACAAATGCCCCTCACACGGAGGACCCTAATTTATTTTGGCATGCTGGGAAAGCTTATCTTAGGGGTTGTATCATTTGCTACGCTGCATCTTTCAAACGTAATGCACTGAGACACTACAAGTCAGCCAGTCTCAGGTTGCACACTGCCCAACGCAATCTTACTTCCTCTGACTCCCTTAAGGACAGAGACGGATGGCTGGCCGCCAAGTATGCCTTCGATACCTGGGCAGATACCCTTGAACTTACTAAGAAGGCTCACCTGGATGCCACCCTCCACAAATTAGGCAACAAAGCTGGGAAACTCCTCTCCAGACTCTGTAGGGGAATGCACCGACCCACACATATCACCTCTTTATTGGACCACACAGGACACACTCGCTCTACCCCCCAAGCTATCCACCCAGCTCAATCTGGCTTTGTAAAGGGCCACACAGCCACTTTGAACATCCAAAAAGTTTTATTAGCCCTTGAGAAAGCCAAACAAGACCCCAAAGGTGATTATGCCACTATCACCATAGACGCTGAAAAAGCCTTCGATAATGCCAGCTTTGAGTGGCTCTCCATGTCCCTCCTCAAAATGGGTTTCTCTGGCCCTTTCTGCCACCTCATTAACTCAATGTACACATCCCCCACTGCCAAATTAGTTGCAGCGGAACTTCTCTCACTGGGCTTCCATCTCCACAAGGGTACGAGACAGGGCTGCCCACTGTCGCCACTTTTGTTTAATATCGCTTTGGAACCTCTCTCTAGGTACCTGTCCCAAATTGCCCCTCTACATGGTATCAAGATAGGTGACAGGGAACTCCGTACATCTCTCTTTGCTGATGATGTTCTTATCTTCACCTCCAACCCTTCTACAGATATACCTTCCATTAAACCAGTATTTGATGAATATCGACTATGCTCCGGGCTTCGTATAAATTATTCCAAAAGTGAAATCCTCCTCATCGGCACCCAAGCCACCCCCCCCGGACTAGTCAATCCATATTTTCAGTAGCCCCCTCTCACATCACCTACCCTCCTCTCTGTACCAGCTGAACTATCCTCCCCTCTTGCCAAAAATAACACAGGAACTGACAAACTGGATGGATCTTCCCCTCTCGTTCCTGGGAAAGTGCCACCTTATCAAAATGGTAAGCTTTCCCAGACTCCTTTATCCCACGCAAACTTTACCTCTACTCCTAAAACACAAGGATATAGCCTTTTTAAACTCCTCTATATGTAGGTTTCTATGGTATGGCAAACGACCCCGCATTGCTTTTAGAAAATTGCACCTTCCCAGGGGCGGCGGGGGCAGGGGCATAACTATAGGGGGTGCAGCAGTCGCGACCGCAACTGGGCCCTGTGCTGCAGGGGGCCCATGCAGCCCCCTCTACATATGGCCAGCAGCAGCATAGGCAGCTAGGGGTACCAGTGCACCATGCACACGGGTGGCTGGAGGTGGAGGGTGGCTAGCAAAGCTCCATGCTCGACTATCACTCTGGCTGCTCTTTAGTTGTGCATTCCCCGCATGACCTGTGTCCTTGGCTGGCTCCTCAGAGTACCCCTCTCCTGCTCCATGCATTGCCGCTCAGTCCGATGTCTGTTCTCCCCAGCCAGAGTCCGCCCCCCCCGAGTCCGGCCCATACTGCACTGCATACTTCTCCCGGGTAAACAAACTCAGCACACAGATGCAGTGCAGCCCTATGAAAGCCGGCTCCCCAGAGGACACTGCAGGCTTGTCTGCCAGCCCCCCTCCTCCCCCGTCATACACAGATGATGAAAGGTCTTTCTGGGAGATATGCTGATCACCCGTCCAGCACACTGGATGGAGCCCAGGCCAACATGGATGAGTGTGTGGCCTGCAGCTTGGTCATGGTGAGTGAGAGGACCCCATCCCCCACACACCATTACTTCTCCCCCCTTCTCATGTGGGGACAGGGACCCCTTCTCACCTGGGGGCAGTAACTTCATCTGCCCTGGAGAAAAGGACCTCATCTCTTCTGGGGACGGGGACCCCATCCTGCCTAGGGACAGTCCCCCAATGGGTCACCTAAAAATAAAATAATAAAATAATAAAAAAAACTACTGATGCCAGTGGTGGAACTACAGGGCTCACAAAGGTCATAACTGTGACCACGCCCTGGAGTTCCACCGCCGGACTTGGAGGGAAGGGCCCTGGCTGGGGTTCAGGGGGGCCCTTCATGGTTTCTTGCATCTGGGCCCTGAAGGTTCTAGTTACGCCACTGGGCGGGGGTATTAGTCTTCCGAATATTCGTCTGTATAATTTAGCTTGCTTGTTAAGAACCAGCTTGGATTGGATAACCCAATCCTCCAGATACTCCAATCATAGCTTGGAATCTGCAATGGCACACCCTTACTCCCTGACTGCTCTCCTACACAGTAGGTTCCTCTCCCCTTCCAGCATAACCTTCTACTTATCAAGCTTCCTCCTTATATCTCTCCGTATCTGCCGATACAAGGGAACCCGAGTTTCCTCCCAGGATTACATTATAACTCTCTTTCTCAGACTGGCGGAAGTGGGGTCTCTCACATTTCTCTTCCCTGTGCAACCCAGACACAGGCAAACCATTAACTTTTCAATCCTTGGCAACCCCTTTTCTCTCCTCCCCGACCCACTTCTTCCATTACCAACAATGCCTCAGCTTCCTCACATATGCCTGCAAAGAGGGACCCCAAAGATTCCAACCCAGTTTCATAGAAAAGTTAATTCAAGACGATCAATTTAAAGTCTCTGATATATACAAACCTCTTCTACAAAAATCATCACCCTCAATATCTTCATCCTCTATTGCCAATTGGAGCTCTGTCTTCCCCGATTCCAATCTAATGGACAAAATCCTTCTCGGTCTATGCAGAGTGCTATGTCTAACCCCTGACGATACCTGGAGAGAAACTCAGCTCAAGATTGCCCACAGGGCTTACATTCCCTTTTTGGCTCACAAAACAAATCGAGATGGAGCATCCTGCCATCTTTGCCAACAACCGAAGCCATCTCTCTCACATCGCTTCTGGTCTTGTCCAGCCATCTCTATTTTTTGGGACCAGGTCCTATCCTTTATTATAATATAGTCACATACTGCAGTTACCTAAGTATCTCTTACTCTTAATCTTTGGATATTGGGACCCTCTACTGTTGCCGTGGTCTCCACCCCCGAGGAACGGCCCCTCAAAGGGATCCCTCCACATTCCACACCCACAGATTGGATCTTGCTATGTCTCCTTATCGCTTGACGGCTCATTATCCAACATTGGCTCTCGCCTCAAGGCCCTCCTATCAAACAACTACGCAAACAACTCCTCACTCTACTGTTCAGCGAAAGGCTTCTCACGGACTTCAAACAAATTAAGCAAAAAACATTGTTCCTCTCCAGATGGCAGCCTTTTATCCTCTCGGCTCTGTCGCCATCTGATCAATCTGCGATGGAACATTTCTCATTCACATATGGCAAGCCACCCACTCACCGCTGAAATATGATAACTTTTGAATGTTCGGTACCTTCAACACTCCCCCCTTGGTCATTCTGGATCTATTGAAAGAACCCTCCTCATCATGATAACATTCTCCTCCCCCCTCCCTGCACCTACCCCCTCCTCCTCCTCTTCCCACACCCCACCCCCCCTTGTTTATCCCAGGTTCTACCACTTAACTCTTTATTGGTACCTGCCATTGGTTGGATTTAAAGTATAGATCCATATAGATCCATCCAGTTAGTCCATTTTCCCACATCTAGGCCTCACTCTTGCTGGATCCACATTACCTTCCTCGTATCTTCGTTTATATACTTTGTAATAATAATACTAATACTAGTCATTGGCTCTGCTAATGTTTAATGTCAGTAGTATTGTATTTTGTTATTACTATATTTTGTTATTTCAAGAAACTGCACTGGATCTGTACTTTAACATGCTTGTACTTGATCTTAATCCCCAATAAAAAAAAAAAATGCATACATACACACGCATGTAAACACACATGTATGCACATACACACAAATATATGTCTTAGCTGACCATCTCTGTAGAACACGCAGCCATCCCAGCATTAGTCTACACATAGTTTCTCTATGCAACCAAATGGTTAATGATTACAAGCTATGGTCGGGTATATAAAACTGAATGGGTGGCGTATGACTCCACCCTCAGATGATGTCCTGAATGATGAAGCGCATCAGGGTGGAGTCATACGGGCGTAGTGATGCCAGCAAACACAGAGAACATGGCCGATAACCCCGCTGATGATACTACTGAGAGCGGTAGGAAATGCCATTTGATCTGTGGGAAAGAAGCTGATTTAAAAAAGTGAATACTGTTTTAACACTTCTTTTATTTTGTAAGTGCACATCGTTAAGGGGGAATTGTTTTATAAATGGGTATTAAAGTTGGTTTTTAAATGAGATTACGATATGTCCATCCCTTCCTTTTTTTGATTTCACTGGCTGTTTGGAGCGGGTGTGCTGGATTAAGGAAAAGAGGATTTCTGTGGAGACAGTCCATATTTGTGGGATAGATATGCAAAGATAAAAGCATTTATCTGGTAAGAGGCTTTTCACAAGGGAGTTCCTTTACACACTCCCCCCTTTGGTGCCAGCAAAATCCTCTCCTTAAGTGTGCTATATGGACTGCTTTATAACAATATTCATTTAACATTGTGTATGGACTTCTTTTTCTTGTTGAAAGAATATGTGTTAAATATGATCATTCGCAGTATGTGAAGGATTTTATGTTTATTTTGAGCGCTGCCTGAGTCCATAAGGGCTCCTATGTTGATACACAAATATAAACACACATACACACACATACTGTACATATAAACCCACACACGCATGTAAACAGAAACACACACACACACACACACACACACATACAGGCAGTCTTTTTAAAAAGTGCTGTACCTTCACCCTCCCTGTCAGGTACTGTACTGTAGGTGGAGGTAGAGAGCACAGCACACACTGTGAACGACACCTCTTCCTTGCTTTCACTTTCTTAGGTGTAAATTCAGTCCGACTGAGCTCCCACAGTGCTGATTTACAGTTCAGCTGAGGATTGGGGAGCTGGGTCTCATATCACAGCTAGGGTGCCCACATGTCCCAGATTGCCCGGGATTGTCCCTGATTTAAAATTTTTGTCCCGTGTCCCGGGCACCTTCATTCCGGGACAATACAGTGTCCCGGAATGAAAAAAAACAGTGACCACCAGATCAGTCCGCTCCACGACTTTGCCTGTCTGTCGCCGTGGCGCCGCCACAGTCACACTCACTTGCATCTCACAGTCACAGCACAGGAGGATGACTTGTCATAGGCTGGCAGTCTGGTTGCTAGGCTAGGGGCCGCCCCGCGTCTAGCAACCAGTGACCTTAGCTGAGGCCTGAGGGGCGGGCTGACAGGAACTGGTCTGGCACTGGCAGTCAGTGTGGGCAGTGCACCCCCCCGCAGGCCGACCGCACAGTACGTACGTACCCCAGCCAGAGTCACGCAACTGACGACACAGGGACAGAGCGCCACACTTAAATTTGTCTCCTGAGCAGCCAGCCAGCTTGAGTCTCCTTGTCCCAGAGTCCTCCTCCAGAGTCCAGGCTCCTCCCACCCACGAGGTCCCCAAGTTTGCCTGCAGTGATTTAACAAACGTCCAGGAGTCCAGGATAGTGTACTATTCTGCTGCTGTCCCCCTCCCCCTCCATTCTGCTGCTGACTGTCCCCCTCCATTCTTTCTGCTGCTGTCCCCCTCCGTTCTTCTTCTGTGTCCCCCTCTGTTCTGCTGCTGTCCCCCTCTGTTCTTCCTCTGTGTCCCCCTCTGTTCTTCCTCCGTGTCCCCCTCTGTTCTTTCTCCGTGCCCCCCTCCGTTCTGCTGCTGTCCCCCTCCATTCTTCCTCCGTGTCCCCCTCTGTTCTTCCTCCGTGTCTGGCTCCGTTCTTCCTCCACGTCCCCCTCTGTTCTGCTGCTGTCCCCCTCCGTTCTTCCTCCACATCCCCCTCTGTTCTGCTGCTGTCCCCCTCTGTTCATCCTCCGCGTCCCCCTCTGTTCTGCTGCTGTCCCCCTCCATTCTTTCTCCACGTTCCCCTCTGTTCTGCTGCTGTCCCCTTCTGTTCTTCCTCCGTGTCCCCCTCCGTTCTGCTGCTGTCCCCCTCTGTTCTGCTGTACCCCTCTGTTCTGCTGCTGTCTCCCTCCAGTTTTTCTCCGTGTCCCCCTCTGTTTTGCTGTCCCCCTCTGTTCATCCTCCATGTCCCCCTCTGTTTTGCTGTCCCCCTCTGTTCTTCCTCCGTGTCCCCCTCTGTTTTGCTGTCCCCCTCTGTTCTTCCTCCGTGTCCCCCTCTGTTTTGCTGTCCCTCTCTGTTCTTCTTCCGTGTCCCCCTCTGTTCTTCTTCTGTGTCCCCCTCCGTTCTTTCTCTGTGTTCCCCACTTCCCCTCTGTTCTGCTGCTGCCCCCCTCTGTTCTTCCTCCGTGTCACCCTCTGTTATTCCTCCATGTCCCCCTCTGTTCTTCCTCCGTGTCCCCCTCCGTTCTTCCTCCGTGTTCCCCTCTGTTCTTCCTCCGTGTCCCCCTCTGTTCTTCCTCCGTGTCCCCCTCTGTTCTTCCTCCGTGTCCCCCTCCGTTCTTCCTCCGCGTCCCCCTTTATTCTGCTGCTGTCCCCCTCCGTTCTTCCTCTGCGTCCCCCTCTGTTCTGCTGCTGTCCCCCTCCGTTCTTCCTCCGTGTCCCCCTCTGTTCTTCCTCCGTGTCCCCCTCCGTTCTTCCATGTCCCCCTCTGTTCTGCTGCTGTCCCCCTCCGTTCTTCCTCCGCGTCCCCCTCTGTTCTGCTGCTGTCCCCCTCCGTTATTCCTCCGCGTCCCCCTCTGTTCTGCTGCTGTCCCCCTCCCTTCTTCCTCCGTGTCCCCCTCTGTTCTTCCTCCGTGTCCCCCTCTGTTCTGCTGTCCCCCTCTGTTCTTCCTCCGTGTCCCCCTCCGTTCTGCTGCTGTCCCCCTCTGTTCTGCTGTACCCCTCTGTTCCCCCTCCGTTCTGCTGCTGTCCTCCTCTGTTCTGCTGTCCCCCTCTGTTCCCCCTCTGTTCTGCTGCTGCCCCCCTCCAGTTTTTCTCTGTGTCCCCCTCTGTTTTGCTGTCCCCCTCTGTTCTTCCTCCGTGTCCCCCTCTGTTTTGCTGTCCCCCTCTGGTTTTCTTCCGTGTCCCCCTTCGTTCTGCTGTCCCCCTCCATTCTTTCTCTGTGTTCCCCACTTCCCCTCTGTTCTGCTGCTGTCCCCCTCCGTTTTCCTCCGTGTCCCCCTCCGTTCTTCCTCCATGTTCCCCTCTGTTCTTCCTCCGTGTCCCCCTCTGTTCTTCCTCCGTGTCCCCCTCCGTTCTTCCTCCGCGTCCCCCTCTATTCTGCTGCTGTCCCCCTCCGTTCTTCCTATGCGTCCCCCTCTGTTCTGCTGCTGTCCCCCTCCGTTCTTCCTCCGTGTCCCCCTCTGTTCTTCCTCTGTGTCCCCCTCCGTTCTTCCGCGTCCCCCTCTGTTCTTCCTCCGCGTCCCCCTCTGTTCTGCTGCTGTCCCCCTCTGTTCTTCCTCCGCGTCCCCCTCTGTTCTGCTGCTATCCCCCTCCATTCTTCCTCCGTGTCCCCCTCTGTTCTTCCTCCGTGTCCCCCTCCGTTCTGCTGCTGTCCCCCTCTGTTCTGCTGTACCCCTCTGTTCCCCCTCCGTTCTGCTGCTGTCCTCCTCTGTTCTGCTGTCCCCCTCTGTTCCCCCTCTGTTCTGCTCCTGCCCCCCTCCAGTTTTTCTCCGTGTCCCCCTTTGTTTTGCGGTCCCCCTCTGTTCTTCCTCCGTGTCCCCCTCTGTTTTGCTGTCCCCCTCTGGTTTTCTTCCATGTCCCCCTTCGTTCTGCTGTCCCCCTCCATTCTTTCTCTGTGTTCCCCACTTCCCCTCTGTTCTGCTGCTGTCCCCCTCTGTTCTTCCTCCATGTCTCCCTCCGTTCTTCCTCCGTGTCCCCCTCCGTTCTTCCTCCGTGTCCCCCTCTGTTCTTCCTCCGTGTCCCCCTCTGTTCTGCTGTCCCCCTCCGTTCTTCCTCCATGTCCCCCTCCATTCTGCTGTCCTCCTCCATTCTTCCTCCATGTCCCACTCTGTTCTTCCTCCGTGTCCCACTCTGTTCTTCCTCCGTGTCCCCCTCTGTTCTTCCTCCGTGTCCCCCTCTGTTCTTCCTCCGTGTCCCCCTCTGTTCTTCCTCCGTGTCCCCCTCTGTTCTTCCTCCGTGTCCCCCTCTGTTCTTCCTCCGTGTCCCCCTCTGTTCTTCCTCCGTGTCCCCCTCTGTTCTTCCTCCGTGTCCCCCTCTGTTCTTCCTCCGTGTCCCCCTCTGTTCTTCCTCCGTGTTCCCCTCCGTTCTTCCTCCGTGTCCCCCTCCGTTCTTCCTCCGTGTCCCCCTCCGTTCTACCTCCGTGTCCCCCTCCGTTCTTCCTCCGTGTCCCCCTCCGTTCTTCCTCCGTGTCCCCCTCCGTTCTTCCTCCGTGTCCCCCTCCTTCTTCCTCCATGTCCCCCTCTGTTCTGCTGTCCCCGTCCGTTCTGCTGTCCTCCTACATTCTTCCTCCATGTCCCAATCTGTTCTTCCTCCATGTCCCCCTCTGTTCTTCCTCCGTGTCCCCCTCTGTCCCTCCTCTACACATTGCATACCACCTGTCTAAATTGGTTACCACTGTTTGCTCTTTTTCCCCTAAAATGGGCAAAAAAAAGTATCAAAAACCAACTTTTTTGGGCGGGTGTGGGGGGAGGGGGTGTCCCTGAATGGCCATTTGGAAATGTGGTCACCCTAATCACAGCCCTTCTCTACCGGGATACCACGGCACCCCTGGTGACCTCAAGCAGCACCCTGTTTGAAAAAGGCTGCCCTATAGTCAATAGTAGGCAGCATAAGTTTGTAGCCAGAAGCTAGAGGTTTGCTTGAGGTGTGGAACTCTGGCCAAACCCCCTATAAATTATGGGTTGCTCTTAAACTCTGCTTTCACCTCTGCTCTTATCTGTTTGCAACTAAAGCTGGCCATAGATGGATCAAAATGTGTCTGTACACATGGAGGGCATGCAGCACAGCACAAGGCTTGATGCAACACATGTACACAATGTTATCAGGTGTACATGTACTGTAGTACATGCACATGTTATAAAGATTGGATCAACTTACATAGAAACTTCTTGTTTATAATGAGGACATTGTGCTGGATTTATATATTATTATATGCTTAAAATTAATAGCCTTCTGTGATTGATACAAGAGTTTAGCACTGATAATGCCTATATCTCCTTAGGGTGTGTAGACATATTTTTTAGAACTGCTTGTTCTAATATGGAGAAGTTTATTTTTTTAAAACATTTGTAAACAAAAATAAACTTACAGTACATACTTCAGACTCTTCTGCTGAATCAAAGGGTCTCTGTAATGAGTCTCCAAAAATTCCAGCACACAGAGAAACTTGTGTTGCTCTTTGCCCTAGAGGGCCACTCGACAGGTAATCTCTAACGTCAAAGGGTTGTGAGCTTCCAGTCAAAGGTGATGTATCATTAGGTTCACTTGCTCTGCGTGGTCCAGACATTGCTTGCAAACTAGCTGGACTAGACCCAAAAGCGAAGAATGATGGAAGCTGAACATTCTGCAAAGAGAAATCAGCTTCCTGCAATAAAACAAATGATTACTTGATGATTGTATTGCTTAATCATTTAATTCTGCAGTTTTAACACATTAATATAAAAATACATTTATATCATACCATTTGTCCCAAATAAGGGATACAGTTGCATATGGGTAGATCAACTTTTTTTTACAGGCCAGTTACAAACTCTTACTGTGGTGGGATATGGTATCAACCAGGCTAGCTAAATTTACCCACCTCTGATTGTTGTTTTCGGTGCTGTGGTTTAGCTGCCACTTTGGTGCCTGTATGGTAGGACTGAGCACAGATCAAAAGATTATGGATGAGGATGTAGCAATTGATTTATGCAGTCTTGAGAAACAGCATCACTAAAAATCCATATGAGGCATTGCTTAAAGAGGAGAGCCAGCTTTAAATTTTTTTTTTTTTAAAGTCAGCAGCTGTAAACACTGTAGCTGCTGACTTTTAATAAGCAGACTTACCTGTTCAGGGCGCCCGTGATGTCGGCCGCCTGAGGCTGACCCATCCCTCGGCTCTCGGGTCCCGGCGCCACCATTTCAACTAAGGGAAACAGGCAGTGGAGCCCTGCGGCTTCACTGCCCGTTTCCTACTGCGCATGCACGAGACGCGCATCGCTTTGTGATTGGGGGGGCGCGCTGTGTTCTGGGACACACAGTTCCCCGAACACACAGCGCCCCATTACCCAGAAGAGGCCGCACGGAGGAGAGAAGACCGAAGATCACTGTAGAGGAGGAAGAGGCAGATTAGGACGATATGCCTAGCAACAGGCATTTCTGGTAAGTTTAAATAAAAAAAATTTTATTTATTTTTTTCTGATTTTTTGCTAACTTTTTATGTATTTTTGTTTTTCAGGGTGGCCCTCCACTTTAATCTTAAACCCAATTCATGCACTGCAAACCTATTTAAGATGATATATTTTATTTTTACGACTGCCAAGTAAACCTCTGCAAGAATTTGGAAATCAGGGGGCCCAGCTATCACACAGGCCAAAATAAACATGTCATAGTGTTTGGTCAATGAAAAAGTATCTGCTATGGTATGAGAAAGTAGAGAAATAAAAATATAACCCCTAGATTTTAAATTATTTGGGGGGGGCGGTGATCAAAATTACCTGTTGTGGTCACTGTAACTGGCTTCTAGCTATCACTCGGAGATCCACCCTGTGGGTGTGGGACAGCCCTTGGGCCAGCTCCAACACAGTACTCGTTCCCCTCCTGTCCACTCCTCTTTTTTTTTTATTCTCATTACTTTTCTTACTTTTTTGCCTGGACTATGTCTGTTATGTTTCACAGGGCTCGCTATCTGTTATGGGGTTCTTTTCAACCCCCTTTCATGGGACAATGTAACTTTGTATTACATTTATGCTTCCCTTACTTTTTTTTGGGGGTGGGGGGCTTGACTCCCTTACTTTATGTGCCTTCTCGGTGCTCACACTCTTGCTTCTCATCTTTGGATGGAAGAATGGTTGTCATATTTTTTTTGTGGGCCGGAAAATAGTTCTGAAGTTATAGGTGCCTATTGTTTACCATCAATGTAAGATTGCAGTTGTTTCCTGTACTGCAGTTTAATCATAGGCCAATGTAAAATGTACTGTAGCCCTTGTTTGATAAGTATACTATCACTTTTCTAAAACCTCCAATAAAAATGATTGAAACTGAAAAAATTAGATATATTAAAAAAAGACTAAAAAAGATAACTCTGTTGGTTGTGTCTAGTACTTTCTTTTATATAAAATAAAAAAACAGCTTTTGCTGCAATGCACTAAATCTGAAGCTGTCCCTTGCAATAATTTCTATCCACCACTAGGTATAGTAAAAAGAAAAAAGCTGCGCTATTACTAAACCCAACTCTCAAGCAGCAGCTCAAATCGTTATACAACGCCACACAAAAATCTTTAAATATAAGGAGCTACGCTAAGAAATGAAGAATTTTTTTTTTTATATAATTGATTACTAAAGTGAATAAATTAATCACCTGTGCAATAAACAATCTAAAAAATTATTGATATTAAAAATAATATAAGCTACCTACACGATAATAACGTGACAAACTACCAAATGAAAACCACAATTTCATACAACATGATAATTAGTGAAAAAAATCAACTAAAAAATTCCATTAATATCAGGTCACCTGAGACCAGGTGACAGCTGCACTCCATAGGAATCGGAAGTGCACCGCTAGGTAGTGGACCTTAGGACTGACTGCTGTGGATTGTACCCAGGGAGATTCAGGACACAGGTCTACAGGATCACTAACACAGATCCTAATGGGAGCTGGAGCATAGATTCCCCAGGGTGCGGAGTCAGCGGGTGTTCGCCAGAGCCTCCAGTGGTGAGGATGGACTTCGCTGCAGTCTGACTCCAGGTCGCGACCCCTAGGGTCTCACAGCTCACGCTCACAGGAGACTACAGGAGAAGGAAGCAGCAGGCTGGAACAACAAGCATAGTAAGGGGATACGGCAGAGGTCAGGGCAACTAGCAGACAGGAACAACAGAGTACACGCCAAAGGTTCAGGGTCACAGGCAGACTGGGATGGTCGGAGACATGCAAAAGGCAAGGTCACAAGCAGACAGGAATAGTAGGGAACACGCCAAGGTCGGTAACAGAGACAAACGCAGAGCACACGGCAAGCAGGAAACAGGAAGCCAAACACACAATGGTACACAATGGTTGATCAGCCCTGCTGGCTTGCAGTGCACAGGTTAATATAGAGTTCCCCGATAGGGCCTGGGGTGGAGCCATGCTTAGAGGAGAGGTTATAAAAACCACCAGGTGGAAGTGGCTGGCCTCATAGTCAGAACACATGAGGGGAGGTAAGCAACCAGAGGAAGATCACTGCATAACCATGACAATAAATTAATTAAAAATGATTAAACTCATTAATTAGGGATAAAAATATTATTAGAGACTTATTTAATCAAAACAAATTATAGTCCATATAAAGTGTTCAATCCAAAACTGAAGGGATACATGCAAACGTGTCAACGGAATCTCAGTGATAAAATCCAACACACACCCTTTGGAAAGTGCTGTGAAGTATAGCCAATACCGCCACCAATAGGATCTCTGGCCACTTACCAGAACTCTAGGTCCCTGTTAAATGGGACCCAGAAAAGCAATGATTAATCATCAGGGTTGACACACAGGATGGCAGAAATACGGTCACTCACTCTCAGCCGTGGGGTATCAGGCGACAATAAGCCGTTTCACATATGGAAAAGAAAATGCTCACATAGTATAAAAACATTTAAGATTTATTGTTAAAAACGCAGGTATACACTCACATTATCCGGGTTAATACAATGGCCATAAGAACACACACGAGCCGGCCGGCCCTCAACTACCGCCCATTACTTCTGGGACTGGCATAGAATGCAGTGACATCAGAACGCCGCTCCTCCCTATGCATTTTGTCACTCCAAAGACGTGGTCCTGGGATACGGGCGGCGTTCTGATGCACCGCTTAAATATCAACACAGCTAATCCAAGCCTCGGTCTGAGACCCATAAGCCCCACTTCCGCCATCTTGAATATGGGAAAAACCAAAACTAGAAACAGTCACTGCACAAATAGTAGACATGTGCAAAGTAAAATATTTTGTTTCGTAATTTCGTTTTCGTCCGAAAAATTAATTTATTTAGTTACTCCCAAAATTAGTTTTTATTTATTTCATTTTTCATTCAAAAATTGCATTCGTCCGAAAATCCACATGAATTACGGTCAAATCTGTCTTTGAAGGCTTATGATGTCTGTCCAATGTATAAAGAAGATTAGACTGAGCTAGTATATAGCATACTTCATGTGAACTTTAGAACCCTATTAAAGTCTATGGGACTCCAACGTTCAAAATCTAAAGTGCTAATTTTAAAGGCTAATATGCAAGTTACTGTACTAAAAAGTGTTTGGGGATCTGGGTCCCGCCCCAGGGGACATGTATCAATGCAAAAAAAAGTTTTAAAAAAGGCAGTTTTTTTGGGAGCTGTGAGTGATTTTAAAGGACTTTTTTTCCTGCATAAATTATACTTTGTGCAGGGACAGTTCTAAGCACGGGAAACATGCGCCCCTTCACAGGCATACTATAGACACTTAATATTACACTTTTATTGTTTCACTTAAATCATTATTAAAATCACTTCCCCCGAAAAAACTGCCCTTTTTTAAAACTTTTTTTTGTACTGATACATGTTCCTTGGGGCAGGACCCGGGTCCCCAAACACTTTTTAGGACAGTAACTTGCAGAATCTTTTCTCTCTGTCAAATCTTTTTTCTCTGTCGAATATTTTCTCTATATAATCTTGGACTAATAGAGGTAAGGTTAGGTACATTCGACCACAGGTTCTATAGACACAGATTGTTATTGTCAGAGTCACGTCTAATCTCCTATTGTATATCGAATTGTTGTAACAAGGAAACTGAAAATAAAGCATTTATTTATGTCGAATCTTTCGTTTTTCGGATTCTGTGCTTTCGTTATCGTTTGTCCAAACGAAAACGAAAATACCTGAAATTCGGACGAAAATGCATTTGGACGAAAACGAAGGCACATGTCTAACAAATAGTATAAATTAACAAAATTTGAAAAGAGGGGGAAAGTACTTATAACTGCAACCCCATCATATTTACCCGAAGGAGAGGAAAAATAATATACATAGTATATAAAACGGGGTATAATAAAAAAGCCATTTTTTGCCAACACTAATATAACCCCATCATGGGTAATACTAATAAAGGTTAAACCCCTAAAATAAATAGATATCTCTGGATTCAACTAATACACACAGTATCAGTAAAATTACCGAATAAACAGACAGATGTTTACCAGATATTATACAGTATATGGAGAACATCTAAATTACCCCAATACAAAAACCAAGGTAAAATGGCCAAATATAAGGTATACCAAATGTCATCATTACGTAAAAAACATTTGGTTCACTTTATTTAATAATCCCCATATATCCAAATTGGCAGCCAGCTATTTGGGCTTCAGACCAAGTTTACAGCAACAGAAATAATAAAGAAACATTTATTTAAAAAAAAAAAGTCACCTAAATATACTCATAGTAACTCATAGTAACTAGGAGTTATCAATGAAAGAGTTTACATCCACCTCAATATTTAAACCAAAGGGGGTGTGACACTTTAATTTGTGTACCCATGTCATTTCTAATCTAGAGATGCTTTTAACCAGATGGGTACCAATGGTACCCCATCGGTTGGGTTTGCAGGCGGTATTTGAATTTTTGAATCGATCTTCCAATTTGCCTCATGACCAAATTGAGTTTATTACGACGTTGCTTGAGTTGCAGCGACTAATAATTTTTTTTGGTTCGATGGCCGTTTTTTCTGTCAGGATAGGGGTGTCGCTATGGGGGCTAAACCTCTTTATGGCCAAATGGAAGGAGGATGTCGTCTATGCCCAGTCAAGACCTCAGGTGACTTTATGGGCCTATTACATAGACAACATCCTCCTCCTATGGGATGTCAGTGAATTGGATCTCTCTGCCTTTATGGAGGAACTTAATTGTAATGACAGAGGAATTCATTTAACTTATGAGGCCAGCCATGAAAAGATCCAATTTTTAGATCTTACAATTTCCGTAAGTGGCGAACAGTTTGTCACTTCTACTTATTTTAAATCTACTGACAGGAATTCATTTATTCCCAATAACAGTTGCCATCATCCTGCTTGGCTGAGATCAGTACCAAAGAGCCAATTTTTGAGACTTAGGTGCAACTGTACAGAACACAGTGTGTTCTTGGAACAGGCTCAAGTTTTGACTCAGAGATTTGTCGACAAGGGTTAGTCATCGGAGTCCCTTGCAGATATTCTTGATCAGGTTGGACGTACAAACAGACCTGACCTGCTGAGAGAGAAAACAGGAGGCCATAGGAATGAATCCTTCCAAAATCCATTACCAATTATTCATGTCAATATTCTAGAGGTAAACACATTATAAATAAACATTGGCATGTCCTCAAAAATGATTCTGTCCTTAAGTCTGTTTTGCCTGATAGGCCTCAGGCGGTCTTCAGGGGTGCACCAACTTTGAGAGATAAGTTAGCTCCTAATGTCCTGAATCCCCCTATTACAAGACCTACTTTTTTTTACGGAGCTTACTGGTTATTATCAGTGTAGGAAATGCCAGGTCTGTGCCATCAATGGGTGTCGTACTAGAACAAGTACTACCTTTTTTTCAAGTTGTACTTCTAAGACCTATAACATTGAGCCGTTTATTACCTGTGCGACTGAAGGAGTGGTGTACATGCTGCAGTGCCCTTGGGGCCTTCAGTATGTGGGCTGTACCAAACTTCCATTCGGTATCAAAACATTACCTCATGGTACATAACAGGGACCCCCTCCAATACCGTATTTTTGGTTATTGATAAATATAGACCCCATTGGAGGGGTACCCATCTGGTTAGAAGCATCTCTAGATTAGAAATGACATGGGTGCACAAATTAAAGTTTAACACCCCCTTTGGTTTAAATATTGAGGTGGATGTAAACTCTTTCATTAATAACTCCTAGTTACTATGAGTATATTTAGGTGACATTTTTTAAAATAAATGTTTCTGTATTATTTCTGTTGCTGTAAACTTGGTCTGAAGCCCAAATAGCTGACTGCCAATTTGGATATATGGGGATCATTAAATAAAGTGAACCAAATGTTTGTTTACGTAATAATGACATTTGGTACACATTCCTTATATTTGGCCATTTTACCTCGGTTTTTGTATTGGGGTAATTTAGATGTTCTCCATATACTGTATAATATCTGGTAAACATCTGTCTGTTTACTTGGTAATTTTACTTATACTTTGTGTATTAGTTGAATCCAGATATATGTATTTATTTTAGGGGTTTAACCTTATTAGTATTACCCATGATGGGGTTATATTAGTGTTGGCAAAAAATGCTCTTTTATTATACTCCATTTTATATACTATGTATATTATTTTTCCTCTTCTTCGGGTAGATATAATAGGGTTGCAGTTATAAGTACTTTTCCCCTGTTTTAAAATTTTGTTAAATTATACTATTTGTGCAGTGACTGTTTCTAGTTTTGCTTTTTCCCATATTCAAGATGTCGGAAGTGGGGCTTATGGGTCTCAGACCGAGGCTTGGATTAGCTGTGTTGATATTTAAGCAGCGTTTCAGAACGCTGCCCATATCCCATGACCACATCTTTGGAGTTGCAAAACGCGTAGGGAGGAGTGGCATTCTGACATCACAGCATTCTATGCCAGTCCCGGAAGTAACGAGCAGTAGTTGAGGGCTGGCTGGCTCGTGTGTGTTCTTATGGCCATTGTATTATCCGGATAATGTGAGTGTATACCTGCGTTTTTAACATGAAATCTTTAATGTTTTTATGCTATGTGAGCATTTTCTTTTCCATATGTGAAACGGCTTATTGTCGCCTGATACCCCGTGGCTGAGAGTGAGTGACCGTATTTCTGCTTTCCTGTGTGTCAACCCTGATGAGTAACCACTGCGTTTCTTGGTCCCATTTAACAGACCTAGAGTTCTGGTAAGTGGCGAGAGATCCTATTGGTGGCGGTATTGGCTATACTTCACAGCACTTTGCAAAGGGTGTGTGTTGGATTTTATCACTGAGATTCCGTTGACACGTTTGCATGTATCCCTTCAGTTTTGGATTGGACGCTTTATATGGAGCATAATTTGTTTGGATTAAATGAGTCTATAATTTTTTTTATCACTAATGAATTATTATTTAATCATTTTTAATTAATTTAATAATGGAATTTTTTAAGTTGATTTTTTTCACTAATTATGTTGTATGAAATTGTGGTTTTCATTTGGTAGTGTGTCACATTATTATGGGTGTAGGTGGCTTATATTATTTTTAATATTAATGATTTTTTAGATTGGTTTATTGCACAGGTGATTCATTTATTCACTGTTGTGTTATATATCCACTTACTGACCAGCGCACGACAATGTACGTCCTATTTTTGAAGAGGGATATCTCGGTAACGGCAGCAGCTGCTGCCACAACCGAGATATCCATCTCTTCAGGCGCTGGTCGGCTGTACGATAACAGTGGTCTCTGTGGCGGATTCGCCGCGAGATCACGGCTATCGGCGGCGGGAGAGGTGCCACCCCCCCTCCCGCCGCCCTACCGTCGCTTACCGGAGCCGTCGGTAGCGGCGCAGGCGATTGGGTCCTTTCGCTAGCTGGGTATGGAGACGAGTGAGGCTAAGATGGCCCCCACTCGTCTCTATACCATAGGAGGACGGAAGCGACTTCAAAATGTCACTTCCGCCCATACCTCTTAAAGGTATATTTTTTTTAAATGTCATTTTTTCTTTCTTTTTTTTTTGGGAATTTTAAGGACTTTTTGACCCCAGGTCTCATATTTAAGAGGACCTGTCATGCTTTTTTCTATTACAAGGGATATTTACATTTCTTGTAATAGGAATAAAAGTGATCCATTTTTTTTTTTTTTTTTAAAACAGTGTAAAAATAAATAAAATCAATTTAAAATAAATAAGAAAAAAAAAGGTTTTTAAAAACACCCCGTCACGACGAGCTTGCGCACAGAAGCGAGCGCATACGTGAGTAGCGCCCGCATATGAAAACGGTGGTCAAACCACACATGTGAGGTATCGTCGTGATCGGTAGAGAGAGAGCAATAATTCTAGCCCTAGGCCTCCTCTGTAACGCAAAAAATGCAACCTGTAGAATTTTTAAAATGTCGCTTATGGAAATTTTTGAGGCTAAAAGTTTGACGCCATTCCACGAGCGGGCGCAATTTTGAAGCGTGACATGTTGGGTATCAATTTACTTGGCATATCATTATCTTTCACAATATAAAAAAATTGGGCTAATTTTACTGTTGTCTTATTTTTTTTCTTCAAAAAAGTTAATTTTTTTCCGAAAAAAGTGCGCTTGTAAGACTGCTGCGCAAATACGGTGTGAAAAAAAGTATTTCAATGACCGCCATTTTATACTCTAGGGTGTTAGAAAAAAAACAATATAAAATGTTTGGGGGTTCTAAGTAATTTTCTAGCAAAAAAAAACTGTTTTAAACATGTAAACACCAAATCTGAAAAAGAGGCCTGGTCCTTAAGTGGATATACAGTGTATATGTAAGTTATTTGGATTTAAACACAGACATGTCTTCTGCCACTTACTATCTATGGTACACCCCACTCACTACTCTGTAGACCTCATCTAGACTGGATTTTTTTCACTTCAGGGTTCCTAACCCTAACTATGGCTACATCTAGTGGCCAATGTGTTGGTAGGGATACAGACGTGCCCAGTATAGTTCTCCAAATTGGACACTATATGTTGCTATATTTGGTTTTCCAAATCCTATAGTCATAGCCAATATTAGGCAGTGTAGGTCTCTAGGCAAAGGCAAGAGGTCCTCAAAGTATTGAGCTAGGTGTACCACAAATAGTAAGTCCCAGGACTAGGAGGCCTGTGTATAAGTAGTTCAGCAGGAACACGACTTTGAGTTGGTCCTTGGAAGCAAATGCTCAGGTATGCACAGATGTAAGATTTGAGGCTCTAGCTCTCCGAGTTTCCCTCTTGGGGGTGGGGGTGGTTGGGAGCAAGGACAGAGGGGGTGAAGGACAAATGGGACTACTCATACCCCTCTTGCTTACGATGTAGAACTCTGGCAAAACCCCCTAACAATTGTTGGTTGTTCCTCAACTCAGCTCTCATTTCTGTTCTTATCTGTTTGCTAACTAAAGCTGACCAAAGATGGATCAAAGTTTGATTGTACACATCACATGTATAATATCAGGTATACATGTACTGTAGTACATGCACATGTTATAAAAATTGGATTAACTTACATAGGAACTGTTGTTCGAATATGGAAAATTTATTTATTTTTTAAAACATTTGCAAACAAAAATAAAAACTTACAGCACATATTTCAGCCTCTTCTGCTGAATAAGAAGGTATCTAATGTGTGTCCAGAAATTCCAAGACTCTGAATAACTTCTCTTTGCCCTAGAGGGCCACTGCCTTACACCTCTCAAAGATAAAGCTGTATTCAATGCATTTGGTATATTATTACTTACCTCTAAACGAAAGGCTTGTGAGTATCCAAACAAAGATCCTGAATCTTTAGGTTCACTTGCTCCAAGTGGACCAGACATTGCGCGCAAACTGTCAGTACTAGAGCCAAAACAAAAGCCTGCTATATGTTGAACCTTCTCTATCTCCTGTGGTACTGGTGAGTCCTATTATAGAGAAAGCAAACTTTTCAGCTTCATGCGATATAAAAATGATTACTTGATGATTATATCGCTTAAGCATGATTCTGCAGTGTTAACACGTGGATATAAAAATAAAAAAATATACTAATATATATATATATATATATATATATACACAGTGCCTTGCGAAAGTATTCGGCCCCCTTGAACTTTTCAACCTTTTGCCACATTTCAGGCTTCAAACATAAAGATATAACATTTTTATTTTTTGTGAAGAATCACCAACAAGTGGGACACAATTGTGAAGTGGAACGAAATCTATTGGATTTTTGAAACTTTTTTAACTAATAAAAAAATTAGGGCTGGGAAAATTAAAGATGAATTCCTTGATTAATTGTTAATTTTTTTGATCGATCAAAGTTTTTTTGATCGATCAAAAAATTTAACGAAAAATTTTTTTTTTATTCTTTTGATTGGTACTCACCTCTCCGCCGTCTTCCGGGTCTTCAGGGAGTTCCGTCTGCTAACAAAGGGAAGGGGGGAGGAGTCCGGCGATGTCACCGGACTCCTCCCCCCTTCCCTTTGTTAGCAGCCTGGACAGTGATGGTAAATAAGGATGTGGTTAACTGGGATCATTCAGTGAGCTAAGTGTAGGCAAATTTGATAACCTCCATTTTTAACATTCTTGTAAAAAAAACAAACAAAATGTAAACACTCTGGTATGTCTGTGTGACTGGCTAAAGTGATGCCTACTTGCCTACTATAAAGTGACTGATAGTCAATATACTAGATATGTTTTATAATTAAAGTTTAACTTTCTATGTTTTTCTTAAAGTTTAATAAAAAAAAACTACTTACGCCAGTGCTACAGTTTGAATTTTAAATGTATTTGTGTGAACTGTGAAGTTAAGTCATAGATTGTGGAAACTAACTAGTGTCGGGTGATTGTGTATAGTGTAGACCACATTTACCACTGACTAATGCAGAGCTGCAATGCAAGGAGATCAGCTAAAAGTAGTTGGATCTGTATGTGCGTTATAATTAATCAAAATTAGTTGATTAATAGATTAAAAAAAAAAGAAGATTAATCGAACACGAAAATTTTAATCAGTAACAGCCCTAAAAAAATGAAAAGTGGGGCGTGCAAAATTTTTCGGCCCCCTTGCGTTAATACTTTGTAGAGCCACCTTTTGCTGCGATTACAGCTGCAAGTCGCTTGGGGTATGTCTCTATCAGTTTTGCACATCGAGAGACTGAAATTCTTGCCCATTCTTCCTTGCAAAACAGCTCGAGCTCAGTGAGGTTGGATGGAGAGCGTTTGTGAACAGCAGTTTTCAGCTCATTCCACAGATTCTCGATTGGATTCAGGTCTGGACTTTGACTTGGCCATTCTAACACCTGGATACGTTTATTTGTGAACCATTCCTTTGTAGATTTTGCTGTATGTTTGGGATCATTGTCTTGTTGGAAGATAAATCTCCGTCCCAGTTTCAGGTCTTTTGCAGACTCCAACAGGTTTTCATCCAGAATGGTCCTGTATTTGGCTGCATCCATCTTCCCCTCAATTTTAACCATCTTCCCTGTCCCTGCTGAAGAAAAGCAGGCCCAAACCATGATGCTGCCACCACCATGTTTGACAGTGGGGACGGTGTGTTGAGGGTGATGAGCTGTGTTGCTTTTACGCCAAACATATCGTTTTGCATTGTGGGCAAAAAGTTCGATTTTGGTTTCATCTGACCAGAGCACCTTCTTCCACATGTTTGGTGTGTCTCCCAGATGGCTTGTGGCAAACTTTAGACAAGACTTTTTATGGATATCTTTGAGCATTGGCTTTCTTCTTGCCACTCTTAGCATAAAGGCCAGATTTGTGCAGTGTACGACTGATTGTTGTCCTATGGAAAGATTCTCCCACCTCAGCTGTAGTTCTCTCCAGTTCATCCAGAGTGATCATGGGCCTCTTGGCTGCATCTCTGATCAGTCTTCTCCTTGTCTGAGCTGAAAGGTCTTGGTAGATTTGCAGTGGTCTGATACTCCATTCCATTTCAAAATGATTGCTTGCACAGTGCTCCTTGGGATGTTTAAAGCTTGGGAAATCTTTTTGTATCCAAATACGGCTTTAAACTTCCCAACAACAGTATTACGGACCTGCCTGGTGTGTTCCTTGGTCTTCATGATGGTCTCTGCACTTTCAACAGAACCCTGAGACTATTACAGAGCAGGTGCATTTATACAGAGACTTGATTACACACAGGTGGATTCTATTTATCACCATCAGTCATTTAGGACAACATTGGATCATTCAGAGATCCTCGCTGAACTTCTGGAGTGAGTTTGCTGCACTGAAAGTAAAGGGGCCGAATAATTTTGCACGCGCCACTTTTCAGTTTTTTATTTGCTAAAAAAGTTTAAATTATCCGATAGATTTCGTTCCACTTCACAATTGTGTCCCACTTGTTGGTGATTCTTCACAAAAAATAAAAATTGTATATCTTTATGTTTGAAGCCTGAAATGTGGCAAAAGGTTGAAAAGTTCAAGGGGGCCGAATACTTTCGCAAGGCACTGTGTGTATTATATATATATATATATATATATATATATATATATATATATATATATATATATATATATATATATATATATATATATATCATACCAATTGTCCCAGATATGGGATACTGTTGCACATGGGTAGATCAACCCCTTTTTTTTTTTTTTTATTTACAGGCTAGTTACAAGCTCTTACTGCAGTGGTATATGGTATCAACCAGGCTAGCAAAATTTACCAAAACACCTCTCATTGTGGTTTACAGGGCTGTGGTTTAGCTGGCATTTCGGTGCATGTGTTGTGGGACACAGATCAAAAGATTCCGGACAAGGATGTAGCAATTGATTTATGCAGTCTTGAGAAACAGCATCACCAACAATCCATGAGACATTGCTTAATCCTAAAGCTGATTCGTGCTCTGTCAACCCATTTAAGTTGATATATTTTATTTTTACAGCTGCCAAGCAAACCTCTGCTAGAAGATGGAAATCAGGGATGCCAACCACTGCACAGGTCAAATAAAACATGTCATAGTATTTGGTCAATTAAAAATTAACTGTTATTTTGCATGACAAAGTAGAGAAATGTGTGATCAAAATTACCCATTGTGGTCTCTCTATCTGGCTTCTAGCTATCACTGAGGGGTCTACCCCATGGGCGTGGGATAGTCCCTGGCCCAGCTCCAACCCAATATTGGTTCCCTTCTACTCCTTTTTTTTCTTCTTTTTTCTTTTCTAACTTTTTACATGGCGTTTTATCTATGTTTCACAAGGCTCCTTATCTGTTATGGGGTTCTTTAAACCCCCTTTCATGGAGCAATGTACCTTTTTGAAGCTATATGTGTTACATTTATGCTCCCCTTACTTTTTGGGGGGCTTGACTCCCTTACATTATGTGCCTTTTTGATGTGGGGCTCACACACTTGCTTCCCATCATTGGGTGGAAAAATGGTTGTCACCTGTTTTTTTTTTGTGGACCGGTAAATAGTTTATAAGTTATAGTTGCCTCGGATATCGGACTAGTCAAAAAGAGGTTACTTTGATACAGTTAGCTGGCTAGGAATGTGTATTGGCTTTCTCATGGCTATATGCAGGTTCAAAACTTTCTCTCCCTGGTTTCTTTCTATCCTGGGAGGCCATCCGGGAAACACACAATGCACTGCTAAGGGAACACTACCGCTTCCTTCAATTGAAACACTGGATTGCTGCCCTGAGTCTACTTACCCATTTCAAAATACTTTTTTTGAACATGCATGTCAGCACGACCCTGTGGCCCCTGGCATCCTCTCAGCTTTTTATGTATCTCTGAATGGACGCCCGACATCAGTATCTCTCTCCTAAATGGACCAATGGGGAAGGGACCTCCAGTCTCCCATAGACCTAGAAGACTGAAGTAAGGCCTGAAAAATAGTGGCCAAATGCTCCTTTAATAAAAATACACTAGAAACAGCATATAAGGTCCTATTCTGATGGTATTGGGTACCGACCTGTGCATCCCATGCCTTCCCAGGGAGTAGTGACAGCTGTTTCTGCAACTGTGGACTTTGGGGGGGGGGGGGGATGTCATACATATTTGGTGGTCTTGCCCAAGACTATTGGGGCTCTGGTCCAGGGTTTTTGGCTTACTTCAGACCCTTTTCCATCTCACTATTCTTAAGGATGCCAAGTTAACCCTATTGGGTTATATGCCCAACAGCAAAAGCTAGCCCCATACCTCTTCATTGCAGCTAAGCGGTCCATAGCTCAAGCCTGGAAGACCTAACTCATGGCTTTCCAGGGGGTGAAGACATGAATGACCGCTATGATACTTCAGGAACGAATGTCAAGTATTGTGAATGACTCTCGCGCTAAATTTCTCAAAATTTGAGAACTGTGGATCTCTTATAAGTTTCCCTCACTCCAATGGTCCTGTTTGGGTCTTGTATGATTTCTACCTGTGGGGCTCCCAAGTCCAGTTATCCCCCTCCCTCACCCCTTTCTCCCTCTTTCTTATCTATGACTCTTTCTTCTTGTTATTTTGCTCTCCTTGCCTTCTCTCTATTTTCTCACTATTATTGTATATGCTGTCGCCTCCTATGGAGAGGGAAGGTTGCAGTAGAAGAGCCTCCTCTCTGGTGATGATATGTAGAGTTTGGGGACATGGCCTTTTCTACAGACTTTATTCTCCTGGCAATATCCCCTATACTCACTTTTATTAAGTATAATTATGAACATTATTGTTCCTTGGTATTGTTTACTCATTTTCTAGCTCCTGCATGGATGATTAACAAGCTTGTTTATGAACCTCTCGTTTCCAAAAAATCCAATAAATATATTGAAACAGAATGTGCATTTTAATATATGTGAACTAAATATTGTTGGTTTTATGCAAAAAGTTTGCTAGAAATATGTAAGCCCTTGTACACACGGTCGGAGATTCCGACAACCAAATCCGTCGGAGTAATTCCGACGGATTAATTCCGGAAAAGGTCCGGAAGTGATGTTGCATACACACGGTCGGACTAAATTGTCGGAAAATCCAATGGTACATAATGTGATGGCGTTATTTCGTTACGACGGGGCTACGTTCAGGCTAGTAGCCAATAGCTTTGGTCTAGGAATTTGATCTGAGCATGCGTGGCACTTTGTCCGTCGGAGTAGGCTACACATGATCGGAGTATGTCCGATAGGAGCATTTTGTCCGAAAATTTTACCGGCAAGTTGGAAAACTTGGTCCGTCAGGTATTCCGACGGAAACAGTCCGATGCAGACCACACACAGTCGGAATATTCGACAAAACAGTCCGATCGAACACATTCCGTCGGAATCTCCGACCATGTGTACAAGGGCTAAGAGTGTACAGCAGTGTGGAAAAGGTTAATTTAGTATTTTCAGTGTTAGCTTGTAGTCACACCTCTTTTAGCACCCAATATGTTAGATATATGTATGTAAGTTATTTGGATTTGAACACAGATGTTTTCTGCCATTTACTATCTATGGTACACCCCACTTGCTACTCTGGAGACCTCAAGTGGCTACATCTAGACTACCTATTTTTTACTACAGGGCTCTTAACCCCAACTTTGGCCACTATATGTTGCTATAGTTGGTTTTCCGAACCCTATAGTCATAGTGAACAGTAGGCAGTTTAGGGCTCTAGACAGAGGCAAGACGTCCTCAGAGCAGTGAGTTAGGTGTACCATATATAGTATGTCCCAGCCCTTCCCCTGCCAGTGTGAGGATAGAAGGCCTGTGTATCAGTGGTTTAGCAGGAACATGACTTTGAGTTGGTCCTTGGAAGCAAATGCTTACCCTGTTTCCCCTAAAATAAGACCTAGTGTGATTGTCTGTGATAGCTGCAATAAAAGCCCTACCCCCCAAATAAGCCCTAGTTAAAGTCCTTGTAGGTCTTCTTTTCAGGGTAGGGCTTATTTTTGAGGAAACAGAGTAGGACTTATTTGGGTGGTAGGGCTTATATTGCAGCCAACACCGACAATCACGCTAGGTCTTATTTTAGGGGAAACAGGGTAGGTATGCACTGATGTAAGATTTGAGGTTCTAGCTCTAGGAGTGGGGATTGGGAGCAAGGTCAGAGGGGTGCAGGATTAGAAGAACTAATGGTACTTCTTACACCCTTTTGCTTGGGATGTACCTTAACTCTCATCACTTCTCTTATCTGATTGCAGCTAAGAGTGGATCAACATTTGGCTGATTCAGCAGAGACTGTCTGTATTAAAACCTATCTTTGGTCCTTCCCGATTAACAGAGGTTGATCTAATGATCGACTTTCATTGAACGGGAAAGTTAGAAAATTTTAATTTGATCAGCAGCTTCAGCCAATTGATTGCAGCGCTGATCAGCTGGAGTAACCACTGCCAGAAAACAATAGCACAGTGGGGAAGATTCCTAATAAAACAAAAATGCTTTTACTGCAAAGCACTAAATCGGTCCCATGCAGTAATTTTTATCAACCACTTGGTGTATCCAGTCTCCCAGGCTGAAAGGCAACTAACTTCAACCCACTTTATGTGATCCTAGACTTTTATGAAACCATGACCGTATTTCTGCCATCCTGTGTGTCAACCCTGATGAGTAATCATTACGTTTCTGGGTCCCATTTACAGGGACCTAGAGTTCTGGTAAGCGGCCAGCGATTCTATTGGTGGCAGTATTGGCTATACTTCACAGCACTTTCCAAAGGGTGTGTGTTGGATTTTATCACTGAGATTCCGTTGACACGTTTGCATGTATCCCTTCAGTTTTGGATTGGACACTTTATATGGACTATAATTTGTTTGGATTAAATAAATCTATTTTTTTATCACTAATTCATTAGTTTAATAATTTTTAATGAATTTATTAATGGAATTTTTTAAGTTGATTTTTTTTCATTAATTATCATGTTGTATGAAATTGTGGTTTTCATTTGGTAGTTTGTCACATTATTATGGGTGTAGGTGGCTTATATTATTTTTAATATTAATGATTTTTTTAGATTGGTTTATTGCACAGGTGATTAATTTATTCACTTTAGTAATCAATTAAATAAAAAAAATATTTTTCTTCATCTCTTAGCGCAGGGGTAGGGAACCTATGGCTTGCGAGCCAGATGTGGCTCTTTTGATGGCTGCATCTGGCTCTCACCTCTCAGATGTGGCTCTTTTGATGGCTGCATCTGGCTCTCACCTCTCACCCGCCTCAACTGCTCATGGATCTGCCTGCCTGTGTAGTGGTAAGCAAGCAGGCAATCGTAGGGGAGATGTGGATATTACAGTGGGGGAGATGATGTGGATATTACAGTTATAATTGAAATTAGCCAATTAATCGATTAAAAAAAATAGCTTTAAACATATTATATGGCTCTTGGGGAATTACATTTTAAAATATGTGGCGTTCATGGCTCTCTCAGCCAAAAAGGTTCCCTACCCCTGTCTTAGCACAATCACTAGGTATAACCAGTCTCCCAGGTTGAATAATAAGTAGCTTCATTCTATACTATGTCTCTTCTGCAACAAAACACTGCATACCTGTTCAGAAACGACTTTCTAGAGTCTGTAGCTCTCTTCTAGCCCTTTCTGTTTATGTCATATTGGCTCTATATGTTCATTAAAGTATACCATACTAAGTATAGGTTTGCTAGTTTGCAGAGTAGATTTGTGACTGGTCAGAAAGGTATTACTTTGGCACAGTTAGCTGACTTGAATGTGTTTTGTAATATATGTGAAGTACCGTAAATATCGCTGGTTTTATGCAAAAAGTTTGCTAGAAATATGTACGGATGTACAGCAGTGTACAAAAGGTTTATTTAAAATTTTCGGTGTAGTCACACCCCTTTTAGCACCTGATGTGTTATATATACAGTGTATATGTAAGTTATTTGGATTTAAACACAGACATGTCTTCTGCCACTATCTATGGTACACCCCACTCACTACTCTGTAGACCTCATCTAGACTGGCTTTTTTTCACTTCAGGGTTCCTAACCCTAACTATGGCTACATCTAGTAGCCAATGTGTTTGGTAGGGATACAGACGTGCCCAGTATAGTAATCCAAATTGGACACTATATGTTGCTATAGTTGGTTTTCCAAATCCTATAGTCATAGCCAATATTAGGCAGTGTAGTTCTCTAGGCAAAAGCAAGAAGTCCTCAAAGTATTGAGCTAGGTGTACCACAAATAGTAAGTCCCAGCCCTGCCTTTGCCAGTGTGAAGCATCTTGGACAGGAGGCCTGTGTATAAGTAGTTCAGCAGGAACACGACTTTGAGTTGGTCCTTGGAAGCAAATGCTCAGGTATGCACAGATGTAAGATTTGAGGCTTTAGCTCTCTGAGTTTCCCTCTTAGGGGTGGGGGTGGTTGGGAGCAAGGACAGAGGGGGTGAAGGACGAATGGGACTACTCATACCCCTCTTGCTTACGATGTAGAACTCTGGCAAAACCCCCTAACAATTGTTGGTTGTTCCTCAACTCAGCTCTCATTTCTGTTCTTATCTGTTTGCTAACTAAAGCTGACCAAAGATGGATCAAACTTTGATTGTACACATGGAGGACATGCAGCCCAGCACACAGCTTAACACATCACATATATATTATCAGGTATACATGTACTGTAGTACATGCACATGTTATAAAAATTGGATTAACTTACATAAAAACTGTTGTTCTAATATGGAAAATTTATTTATTTTTTAAAACATTTGCAAACAAAAATAAAAACTTACAGCACATATTTCAGCCTCTTCTGCTGAATAAGAAGGTATCTAATGTGTGTCCAGAAATTCCAAGACTCTGAATAACTTCTCTTTGCCCTAGAGGGCCACTGCCTTACACCTCTCAAAGATAAAGCTGTATTCAATGCATTTGGTATATTATTACTTACCTCTAAACGAAAGGCTTGTGAGTATCCAAACAAAGATCCTGAATCTTTAGGTTCACTTGCTCCAAGTGGACCAGACATTGCGTGCAAACTGGCAGTACTAGAGCCAAAACCAAAGCCTGCTATATGTTGAACCTTCTCTATCTCCTGTGGTACTGGTGAGTCCTATTATAGAGAAAGCAAACTTTTCAGATTCATGCGATATAAAAAGATTACTTGATGATCATATCGCTTAAGCATTTGATTCTGCAGTGTTAACACATGGATATAAAAATATACTGTATATATATATATATCATACCAATTGTCCCAAATATGGGATACTGTTGCACATGGGTAGATCGACCCCTTTTTTATTTACAGGCTAGTTACAAGCTCTTACTGCAGTGGTATATGGTATCAACCAGGCTAGCAAAATTTACCAAACCACCTCTGATTGTGGTTTACAGAGCTGTGGTTTAGCTGGCATTTTGGTGCATGTGTTGTGGGACACAGATCAAAAAATTCCGGGCGAGGATGTAGCAATTGATTTATGCAGTCTTGGGAAACAGCATCACCAACAATCCATGAGACACTGCTTAATCCTAAAGCTGATTCGTGCTCTGCCAACCCATTTAAGTTGATATATTTTATTTTTACAGCTGCCAATCAAACCTCCGCTAGAAAATGGAAATCAGGGGTGCCAACCACCGCACAGGTAAAATAAAACATGTCATAGTATTTGGTCAATGAAAAATGAGCTGTTATTTTGCATGACAAAGTAGAGAAATGTGTGATCAAAACTACCCATTGTGGTCTCTCTTTTTTTTTTTTTTTATTCTTTATTTAATTCCTTTTTCTTTTCCTTTACAAAATAGAGTATACAAAAAAAATCAAAAAACAATACAATCGATCACAAACAAACTCAATCTTTTCTTAATATCTTTTACAACCAAATATACTTAACATTTCTTCTCCCTCCTCCCACCCCCCCCCCCCTCCCTTCCTTGCAGTAGGTTCAGAGTTGTATCCACCCTCACCAACCCTATGTATATCTATCCCGGCTTTATTTTATAATTTCCTCTACATACCTCCAAGAATTTTTGAATTCTTTCCAAGATACCCATTTGCCCGTACACCCTTCTCCTGATACAATTTCCTCCCCCTCTTCCACTGGGCACTCCATGTTCTGTATTTCATTTACCCGGAGTATCCAGTCCCGTATTTTAGGGCTATCCGGCTCCCGCCATTTTTTTGGAATTAGACTTTTAGCGGCACTGAGCAGTATGGGGATTATAGAGGACTTATATTGCCTCACCGAGCCATCGGTCCCGTGAAACAAAACAGTCCAAGGATCCTCAATTATGTGTTTATTCGTTACAACCTTTATTAACTCCAACACCTCTTTCCAATATTTTTTAATAATCGGGCAATCCCACCAAATGTGAGCCATAGTTCCTATTATCTTACACCCCCGCCAACACTCTGGGGATTGTGCAACTACAAATCTACTCACTTTGTCTGGGGTCGCGTACCACCTTGCAAGACACTTATAGTTCAACTCTATCATCTTATTATCTGCCGTCGCGCTATGAGTTAATTTCATTATTTTCTCCATGGTCTGAGTGCTGCAACGAGTCCCCAACTCTTTTTCCCATTTTTTAATATAGGGCGGGCCCTCCAGTCCTTCCCCCTCTAATAGAATTTTATAAATTCGAGCTATATTATTTTTTGATTTGTCTCTCAGACAAAGCCGCTCAAAAGGCCTATATTCTTCCTCACTCCGAATTGGATGGGGAAATTTTGTAATAAAGTGGCTTAACTGTAGATACCTCCAGGCATCAATCCGCATAAGTTCCCTATCCTTCCTAAGTGCTTCAAACGTATTAATTTTACCTCTGTAAATATCTTTTACCTGTGCATTACTTTTTATTATCCAATTACCCCCCACCTCCTGTTTCCCAGGTATAAAATAGTCGTTGTCTTTTAAGTAAATCAAAGGTGAGTTGTAACTCCATTTATTATGTGCGTGAATTCGATCCCATAACTTAAGTGCAATACGTGTTATTTCATGTGTGTTTACTCCTACAAACCTATACTGAGGGGGATTCCAAATTATCCGTCCTAACTGTGCTTGGCTCATCGCCTTTTCTACACTTACCCACCTTTTATTATTTGCCTCTTTCCCCCATTCCACCACTCGTGTAAGAACCACCGCATTGTAATATTTTTTAAAATCCGGGACTGCAAGGCCCCCCTTTTTTTTTTCCCTGCTCAGAACCGCATAAGCAATTCTTGGTTTTTTATGTTGCCAAATATACCTTGAGATTAGCCCTTTTAATGTCCTGAAGAAAGCTAGGGGGAGAGAAATGGGCAGCATTTGAAACTTATATAGAATCTTTGGGGCCAGAACCATTTTGACCGCGTTGATTCGCCCAAACCAGGAGAGGTGGCATGTTGAAAAATTTTTTATTTCTCTCTTAATTTCCTCTAGTAATGGAATATAATTGTTAACATAGATTTTCTTAATAGTATCGGAGAGGAGAACTCCCAAATATTTAATCTCCTTTCGCCAAGGAAACCGGAATTCCACGATGAGTCTTACCTTTTCCTTTCCCTTGATATTAATATTTAGAACTTCGGACTTGTTGAGGTTTATTTTTAAATTCGAGATTTCCCCGTATTTTTCCAACAACCTCAGCAAGTTCGGTATCGTAATCCTTGGGTTGGAGATGTAGAACAGCACATCGTCCGCATATGCTGCGAGTTTGTGCTCTTCCTCACCCACTTTAATCCCTTTTATGTCTGGGTTATCTCAGATGGAGGCCAATAACGGTTCCAAGGATAATACAAAAAGAAGGGGTGACAAAGGGCACCCCTGTCTTGTTCCATTCTCCATTTGAAATTGGGAGGATGACATCCCATTCACTTTTACAGATGCCTGAGGATGATTGTATAACACCTTGATCCATTGGATCATTCTTGGTCCAAGGCCCAGCACTTCCAGCGTTTCAAACATGAGTCCCCAGTCTACCCTGTCGAATGCCTTCTCCGCATCTATCGACAGGAATAGTCCTGGGGACCCACTCATTTTTAAGGCCTGTAGCAGGAGCAACGAACGCACTCCGTTGTCCCTACCTTCTCTCTCAGGGATGAATCCGACCTGGTCCGGATGAACCAGTTCGGTCATCCTTTCCTTCAGCCTAGATGCTAAGACCTTGGCGAATAGTTTGGTATCCGCGTTTAATAAGGCAATCGGTCTGTAACTCGAACAGAGCGTGCCATCCTTCCCCTCCTTTAGCAGCACCGTGATTGAGGCCCGCAAGGCCTCTCCTTCCATCCCAAAATCCCTGCCCAGGCCGTTCATGTACTTGCAAAGCTTAGGGACCAAGATCTCTTTATATTTTTTCAAATACGAGATCGTGAATCCGTCTGGTCCCGGACTTTTGCCGGAGGCGGTTTCTTTCAGAGCCTTAAAGATCTCTTCTTCTGTAATGGGTCTGTCTAAGTCATATCTATCACTCTCTGCTAAACTCGGTAGTTTCACTTTATTCAGGAATTCTTTAATTTTGTCTTTCTTTCTAAAATCTTTTGCCCCTTTTTGTCCTAAATTATACAGTGCTTCATAGTATTGCTTAAACACCTCGGCTATCTCCCTGGTAGTATGGGTCATCTTCCCGTTCTTATCTTGTATTTTATCAATAAAGTTAATCCCTCTCTTCCTTTTCAGCTGTCTTGCTAGATGACTACTTATTTTATTTCCCAGATAGTATCTCTCTCTAGTTCTCCTGTCCAATGTCCTCTTTGATTCCTGTACCATCATCTCTTTAAGTTCATCCCTCTTAATCACCAATAAGTGGAGATGTTCCTGCTGTTGCCGCCTTAATTTTTTATGGGCCTGTTCTAATTTATATACCTCTTCTCTTAAGTTTTCTATTTTCTCAAGTCTTTCCTTTTTTTTTCTTGTGCCCATGGAGATGAGGATGACCCTAATATATACTTTATGTGCCTCCCAAAGAGAGGCACCAGAAATTTCAGCTGTATCATTAACGGAGAAATAAAATTCAATTTCCTTTAGTACTGCCTCCGCAATTTTCTCGTCCTGCAAAAGGTTCTCGTTCAATCGCCACGTGAACGGTTGCCTCTGCGTTACGGGCATCCTCATCTTCACTGACACCGGGGCATGGTCTGATAGTGTAATTATTCCTATCTTGGTTTCCGTCACTAGGTCCAGTAGCCTGTGATCCACCAGTATGTGATCCAACCTGGAGTACGTCCAATGCACGGGGAAAAAAAAAGTGTAATCTTCTATTTTATCATGCTGCAACCTCCAAACATCCATCATCTGGTGTTGTTTCAACCATAGTTTAATCATTTTCAATGATTTCGTATTTAGCCCCCTAGCCTGGGACGTACTATCCCTAGATGGATCCATACAAAAGTTGAAATCTCCTGCAAGGACAACATCCCCCTCCTTAAAATCTTCTAACTTCCCCAGAACTAATTTCAAATAACTTATGGGATTTTTGTTAGGGCAATATACATTTGCTAGGGTGAGAATCTTATCCCCTAATTTTCCCTTTACAAACAGGTATCGGCCTTCAGGGTCTGTCATCCTATCAATCAATGTGAACTTTATACATTTCTCAAACCCTATTGCGACTCCCTTAGCTCTCTTTATAGGCGAGTCCCCATATAACCAATTTGGATAACTATCTGAATATAATTTGATATTTGTGTCCTGAGACAAATGGGTCTCCTGCAGGAACACCACCCCCGCTCTGTACTGCTGTAATTCCTTCAACAATTTATGCCTCTTAACCAAAGAATTCAGACCCTTAACATTATATGACAGGAAGTTTACTTCTATCATCTATAGTTTTCCAATAAGATGTAATACTTCCGTCTTCTTTCCTGCTTCATCTCAATACATATTACCTTAGTTGGTGCTGCAAGGAACCTCATCCCCCTCCCCGCCCTCCCCCCCCCCTTCCCCCCCTCCCCCCCTGGCCAAATCCCGACCTCTACTCTGCAGCTGAGGACCCCCTCTATTCTGCAGATTTTTACCCACTAGGGTGCGACTCCGATCGCGGCCACCCGTTTCAGGGTCCCCCCCCCCTCCCGCCCCCCCCGGGAGACGGGGGATCCCCCCTCAGACACGGTATGATGTCCCGGGGCCCCACCTGATCCATCCGCCACCCTCTTTCCACCATCCCCCCTCCCCACTCTCCCCCCTCCCCCTCCTCCACAAAGAAAGAGAGAAAAAAAAAAAAGAGAAGGAGATCAGCAACCTTATAAGCCTTCCCCAAATCCAACTCCCAATATCAATGTCCTTTGTATAAGTCCATTAGGCATCTTTAGAGATCTTTGGTACTGGGATCCCCAGATTATTACAGAAGACCTCCAACTCATCTAGAAATTTTAATCTAAATGTTCTTCCATCCCGCTGGACCAATAGGGCCGCTGGAAACCCCCAACTATATCGAATATTTGCCATTTTCATTTGTTCTAATAACGGTTTTAAACGTCTCCTCCGAGCCAATGTTCCTGCCGATAAGTCCGAAAAAACCTGTAAAGATACTCCCTCATATTGTAATGGGGGCAGCCCTCTGAGCCTGCTCCATATCTTGGCTTTGTCTTCAAAGAGGCAAAACTTTATAATTACGTCTCTCGGAACCTCTTCCCTCAGACCTGGGGGTTTCCTCACCCTATAAACCCGCTCAATCTTTAAATCCTCTCCTATCCCTCTTCCTAATATAGGGTTAAATATTTTTCCCATCTTAACCCCCAAATCTTCTCCTTGTTGTTCCGGCAATGCTCTAATCCTTAGGTTTTGACGTCTGTTTTGGTTTTCTTGTTCTTCCAGCTTATATAAAATGTCCCGCTGGTCCGTTTGCAGTTTCCCAACTTGCGTTTTCAGTTCTAATATTTCATGGGCCTGTTTACCCGTTAGTTCCTCTGCTTCTTCCACTCTCCTCAATAAATGGCCCATATCCGTCCTGACGTTTGAAATTTCTACTTTGATGGTATTCTCTAGTTTGGCGAACATTTCCAGCATTTCACCTTTTGTGGGGATTTGAGCGATATCCCTCTGCCCCCTCATTTTGCCTTCCAAATCTGAGTCCAGCTCCTCCCCTGAGTTATCTCCCGGGGCCCCTGCTGACTTAGTTACTTCTCTCTTCTTCTCCTTTACCCCCTGCTGCTTTTTTTCTAATCCGGGGCTTTTTACACTGATTTCCTTCATATACTTCTGAATCGTGCTTGTGTTAAGACTCTCCTTTGATTCATTCGCCTTTTGATTTCTTCCCCTCATGTTCCCACCTTTTGTCCTTTGCCTCCCCAGGATTGAGAGAGAGAAAGAAATAAAAAAAAAGAAAAATTCTTTATTCAGTCTTTCTTTGATTGTGCCACCTGCGCTGCAGTGAGAGCCCGGCTCCCAGATCCCCGCCCACTTTCTCTGTGTTTTTAAGTGCGAGCTATTACTGCGATCTCTTCTAAAAAGAAGTTTACAGGACTCCAAAAAGCGGGCAACACATTATCACACATAACATTCCGGCGATCATTCCATATACTTCATATGCAAGTCATATACATCGTTTTTGTGGATATATGTCGTTTTATCAGTCATTTATGTTTAAGCTCCACTTATTCCTATTACATCCTGGTCTGCCCTCTCAAGAATATGTGGGATCAATTTCCTGAGCCTCCACTGTTTTGCTTTGTTTCCACTCCTCCTGCTTACACTGAGTCTTTTCATCTAGGGCCGCCCAGAACATCAACAGGTAATGTTCAGATACATTTCAAATGAAGTTTAACATGTATTCCGCATATTCAGCATGTATTCAGGCATAAAAGGTTCAAAAAATACCTGGGGAGGAGGTGGTTACTTATAAATATTCTTATAGTGCCCTCAGTCCTCAGTCCATCTCGTTCCTCTGTCCATACAGCCTCCAGGGGATCATCAAGGGAGTATCAGTCAGTGCTTCCGCTGTGTTTGCCAGTGCTCCAGGAATCTCTTCAGACGCTGTTGTATTGTCACTCCACCTCGTCCTAGGTCCTGGCAGTGCACTAGCCCACTATAGGTCTCATACCAGGGCAGCGGAGACTATACGCGGAGGGGGGGGGGTCGACGGACTCTGAACCGATCGATCAGAGCCACAGCGCTTTTACCCGCTTAACACCCCGAGGGTGTACACGGTACACGGTCAGTCTATTTAGTGGTGAGATAGGACGATCCGGGCGGCTTCATTCATGGAGCTCAGCGTCCTTTCCCCTCACACTGCTCCAGCTGATCAGCGGGACCGCCCCCATCTGCTCACACAGGCGCCGTCATCGGGTCCCTCCCCTCTCTCACAGGCAGCTCGTATTACCCATGCTGTCCCGGGAGAGCTGTATAGGTCTAGTTTAACAAGAAAGGGATGGTGGTGCATTGTGGTCTCTCTAACTGGCTTCTAGCTATCACTGAGGGGTCTACCCCTTGGGCGTGGGATAGTCCCTGGCCCAGCTCCAACCCAATACTGGTTCCCTTCTACTCCTTTTTTTTCTTCTTGTTGCTTTTCTAACTTCTAACTTCTAACTGGAAGAATGGTTGTCACCTGTTTTTTTTTTTTTTTTTGTGGATCGGTAAATAGTTCATAAGTTATAGTTGCCTCGAATTTCGGACTAGTCAGAAAGAGGTTACTTTGATACAGTTAGCTGGCTAGGAATGTGTATCGGATTTCTCATGGCAATATGCAGGTTCAAAACTTTCTCTCCCTGGTTTCTTTCTATCCTGGGAGGCCATGCGGGAAACACACAATGCACTGGTAAGGGAACACTACCGCTTCCTTCAATTGAAACACTGGATTGCTGCCCTGCTTCCACTTACCCATTTCAAAATACTTTTTTTTGAACATGCATGTCAGCACGACCCTGGGGCTCCTGGCCTCCTCTCGGCTATTTATGTATCTCTGAATGGACGCCCGACATCAGCATCTCTCTCCTAAATGGACCAATGGGGAAGGGACCTCCAGTCTCCCATAGACCTAGAAGACTGGAGTAAGGCCCGAAAAATAGTGGCCAAATGCTCCTTTAATAAAAATACACTAGAAACAGCATATAAGGTCCTATTCCGATGGTATTGGATCCCGACCTGTACAGCCCATGCCTTCCCGGGAGTAGTGACAGCTGTTTCTGCAACTGTGGACTGCGGGGGGATGTCATACATATTTGGTGGTCTTGCCCAAGACTAGTGGGGTTCTGGTCCAGGGTTTTTGGCTTACTTCAGACCCTGTTCCATCTCACCATTCGTAAGGATGCCAAGTTAACCCTATTACATTGTCCAATACCTGGGTTATATGCTCCACAGCAAAAGCTAGCCACATACCTCTTCATTGCGACTAAGCGGACCATAGCTCAAGCCTGGAAGACCCAACTCGTGGCTTTCCAGGGGGTGAAGACATGAATGACTGCTATGATGCTTCAGGAACAAATGTCAAGTATTGTGAATGATTCACATGCTAAATTTCTCAAAATTTGAGAACTGTGGATCTCTTATCAGTTTCCCCCACTCCAATGGTCCCGTTTGGGTCTTGTATGATTTCTACCTGTGGGGCTCCCGAGTCCAGTTATCCCCCCTCCCGCACCCTTTTCTCCCTCTTTCTCATCTATGACTCTTTCTTCCTGCTATTTTACTCTCCTTGCCTTCTCTCTATTTTCTCACTATTTCTGTATATGCCGTCACCTCCTATGGAGAGGGAAGGTTGCAGTAGAAGAGCCTCCTCTCTGGTGATGATATGTAGAGTTTGGGGACATGGCATTTTCTACAGACTTTATTCTTCTGGCAATATCCCCTATACTCACTTTGATTAAGTATAATTATGAACATTATTGTTCCTTGGTATTGTTTACTCATTTTTTTAGCTCCTGCACGGATGATTAACAAGCTTGTTTATGAACCTCTTGTTTACAAAAAATCCAATAAATATATTGAAACAGAATGTGTATTTTAATATATGTGAACTAAATATTGTTGGTTTTATGCAAAAAGTTTGCTAGAAATATGTAAGGGTTTAATTAATTTTGTATTTTCAGTATTAGCCTGTAGTCACACCTCTTTTAGCACTTGATGCAGGTAGGTTAAATGGCTTCTATCCAAAATTGGCCCTAGTATATGAATGTGGACCTTGGATTGTGGGCTCCTTGAGGGTAGGGACTGATGTAAGTGTGCAATGTACAGGGATAGGGACAATTGTAGACACTCACTCAGGTTGAACTAGATGGACTGGTGTCTTTATTCAACTTTACTAACTATGTAACTATGATGTGTTAGATATATGTATGTAAGCTATTTGGATTTGAACACAGATGTTTTCTGCCATTTACTATCTATGGTACACCCCACTTGCTACTCTGGAGACCTCAAGTGGCTACATCTAGACTACCTATTTTTTACTACAGGGCTCCTAACCCCAACTTTGGCCACTATATGTTGCTATAGTTGGTTTTCCGAACCCTATAGTCATAGTGAACAGTAGGCAGTTTAGGGCTCTAGACAGAGGCAAGACGTCCTCAGAACAGTGAGTTAGGTGTACCATAAATAGTATGTCCCAGCCCTTCCCCTGCCAGTGTGAGGATAGAAGGCCTGTGCATCAGTAGTGTAGCAGGAACACGGCTTTGAGTTGGTCCTTGGAAGCAAATGCTTAGGTATGCACTGATGTAAGATTTGAGGTTCTAGCTCTACGAGTGGGGATTGGAAGGCAAGGGCAGAGGGGTGCATTAATTAGCAGAATTAATGGTACTACTTACACCCCTTTTGCTTGGAATGTACCTTAACTCAGCTCTCATCACTTCTCTTATCTGACTGCAGCTAAGGATGGATCAATATTTGGCTGATTCAGCAGAGACTGGCTGTATTAAAACCTATCTTTGGTCATTCCCGATTAACAGAGGTTGATCTAATGATATCGACTTTCATTGAACGGGACAGTTAGAAAATTTTCATTTGATCAGCTTCAGCCAATTGACTGCAGCGCTGATCAGCTGGAGTAACCACTGCCAGAAAACAATAGCACAGCAGGGAAGATTCCTAATAAAACAAAAATGCTTTTACTGCAAAACACTAAATCAGTCCCATGCAGTAATTTTTATCAACCACTTGGTGTATCCAGTCTCCCAGGTTGAAAGGCAACTAACTTCAACCCACTTTATGTGATCCTAGACTTTTATGAAACTGCTCTCTGGGGGAACGTCATCACACAGCCTGGGCTCCCATCATTATGAGTACAGCTCAGTCTATACTATGTCTCTTCTGCAAAAGAAAACTGTCTACCTGCTCAGAAGCAACTTCAGAATGAACATTCTTAGCATTTCTTGGTTTCCAGGAGAATTAACACCTTTACACATGCATAGAAGTTACATCATCCTGGCTCGGCCAATCAAGATGCTGCAAGATCCCAAAGATGAACTAGTGAAGATGCACCTGAGGCCAGTGAGGGAGCTCACAGATGTCACATCATTGGAGGACACGAGAGTATTTGAAGCTTTAGTTCCACTTTCCAAAAAGCATTTCATTTTAAAATTTAACCTCAACCACACCCCCCACCCTCCTCTTAATCCCCATGCACGCAATGAGGGAGCAAGCAAGTTGTTAAAACCTCTGCGAGGGTTTATTGTTATTTTTATCCCAGCTAGAGAGATTCAGCACTACACAAAGTGATGAGAGTTCAAAATTGTATGATTGTCAATAATGGGAACAATTCAGGGACAGAAAACAAGGAAAGCTCCCAAACACAGACCGCAAAACAATAGCTGCCAACATTTTTGTCCTTAGTCTATATCCAAAACCAAAAGTTATATACTATAAATAAATAAATATACACACACACACACACACACACACACAGTGCTATGAAGAAGTATTTGCCCCATCCTGATTTTTTATTTTTTTTTATATTTGTCATACTTAAAATATTCAGATCATCAAACTAATTTTACTATTACACAAAGATAACCAGAGTAAATACAAAATTCAGTTTTTAAAAGATGATTTAATTTATTAAGGGGAAAAGTCTGTCCAAACCTTCCTAGCCCTATTTGAAAAAGTATTTCCCCCCCCCCTTGCTAAATCATAAATGTACTGTGATTAACCACATTTTTTGGAAAGTTAAGTTCAATATCACTTGCCACAATTAGGCCCAATTACTGCCAGACTTGTTGAATCAAGAAATTACTTAAATAGAAGCTGTTGGACAAAGTGACGCACATTGAAAGAGCTCAAAAGGCAATGCGTCATGCTGCCATCTAAAGAAATTCAAGAACAGATGAGAAACAAAGTAATTGACATCTATCGGTCTGGAAATGGTTACAAAGCCATCTCTAAAGCTTTGAGGCTTCGGGGAACCATGATGAGAGGCATTATCCACAAATGGAGAAAATTTGAAAGAGTGTTGAACCTTCCCAGGAGTGACCAGCTGATCAAAATGACTCCAAGAGCACGATGACTTATCCAGGAGGTCATAAAAGAACCCAGAACAATATCTAAAGAACTGCAGGCCTCAATTACCTTAGGGTAAGGTCTGTGTTGACGATTCAACAATAAGAAAGAGACTGTGCAAAAATGGCATCTATAGACGAGATCTAAGGCCAAAGCTACTGCTGACCAAAAATAACACAAAGACTCCTCTCACATTTGCCAAAAAAACATCTGGATTATCCCCAGGACTTTTGGGCAAATATTCTGTGGACTGATGAGACAAAAGTTGAACTTTTTGGAAGGAGTGCGTCCTGTTACATCTGGCAAAAAACTAACACAGTATTTCATAAATAGAACATCATACCAACAGTCAGACATGGTGGTGGTAGTGTGATAGCCTGGGGCTGCTTTGCAGCTTCAGGATCTGGGCGACTTGCCATTGTTGAAGGAGCCATGAATATTGCACTCTACCAGAAAATTCTGAAGGAGAATGTCTGGCCAGCAGTTTCTGACCGCAAGCCCACTCCTGTTATGCAGCAGGACAATGATACAAAACAAACCAGCAAGCCCACCTCTGAATGGCTAAAATAAAAAAATAAAAAATGAAGGTTTTGTAGTGGCCTAGTCAAAGTCCAAGCTTAAATCCAATGGAGATGCTGTGGCATGATCTTTTACAGGCCCGTTCATGCTGGAAGACCCTTCAATGTGGTTGAATTAAAACAATCCTGTAAAGAATAGTGCGCCAAAATTCCTCCACAGCGATGTGAAAGACTTTTTGCTAGCCATCCCAAATGCTTGAATGCAGTTATTGCTGCCAAGGGTGGCACAACCAGCTATTAGGTTTAGGGGCAATTACTTTTTCACATAGAGTCAGGCAGGTTTGGACAGTTTTTTTCCCTTAATAAATTAAACCATCATTTAAAAACTGCATTTTGTATTTACTCTGGTTATCTTTGTGTTATATTAACATTTGATTGATGATCCGAAGCATTTAAGTGTGACACATATGCAAAGAAATAAAAACTCAGGACGGGGCAAAAACTTTTTCACTTTCATTGTACTGTATATACAGCATCTCACAAAAGTGAGTACACCCCCACATTTTTGTAAATATTTTATTATATCTTTTCATGCGACAACACTGAATAAATGACACTTTGCTATAATGTAGTGAGCGTTCAGCTTGTATAACAGTGGCAAATTTGCTGTCCCCTCAAAATAACGTAACACACAGCCATTAATGTCTAAACCACTGGCAACAAAAGTGAGTACACCTCTAAGTGAAAATGTCCAAATTGGGTCCAAAGTGTCAATATTTTGTATGGCCACCATTATTTTCCAGCACTGCCATAAACCTCTTGGGCATGGAGTTCAACAGAGCTTCACAGGTTGCCACTGGAGTCCTTTTCCACTCCTCCATGAGGACATCACAGAGCTGGTAGATGCTAGAGACCTTGCGCTCTTCCACCTTCTGTTTGAGGGTGCCCCACAGATGCTCAATAGGGTTTATTTCTGGAGACATGCTTTGTCGGTCCATCGCCTTTACCCTCAGCTTTTTTATAAGGCAGTTGTCGCCTTGCAGGTGTGTTTGGGGTCGTTATGTTGGAATATTGCCCTGCAGCCCAGTCTCCGAAGAGAGGGGATCATGCTCCGATTCAGTATGTCACAGTTAGGGCTGCAACTAATTATTATTTTCATAATGGATTAGTTGGGCGATTATTGTTTCGATTAATCGGATAACATCAAACAAAAACATTTTTTTTTAATATTTAAAATAATAATAATAAAAAAAAAAAAAAAAACTGAGTGTTACACTCAAACTGCATCACAACATAACTATTAAAGAAAATCCCTCATTCATTACTGACAATGCAGTGAGGGGGCTGGCCCTGAATGGGAGAGGGGACCTACTGGAGGGTGGGAGAGGGGACCGTACTGGAGGGTGGGAGGGAGTTAGCTAGTTTGGAGACCAAGCACTAGAGGGAGTAGGTTGGGAGGGAGTTTGGAAGAGAGACATGTGGGAGAGGAACCGGACCAGAGGGGGTTGCGATAGAAAGGGAGTTTGGTTGGACAAAGAACCAGACCCAAAAAGGGGGGAGTGGGCTTGGGCAAGGGAGCGGACCAAAGCGGGCTGCAGGAGCTATACAGGAGTGTGGGAAGGAGAGGTCTGTGTATTCCCCAAACTGACACCAATGATGGGGCACTGTTCCCTCCCCCAGGAACACCAATGATGGGGCACTATCCCCCCCAGGAACACCAACGATGGGGCACTATTCTCCCCCCCAGGAACACCAATGATGGTGCACTTGTTCTCCCATAAATACCAAGATGAATGCTTTGCCAAGTTCAATATATTTTAAAATCTCTCTCTCTCTCTCTCTCTCTCTCTCTCTCTCTCTCTCTCTCTCTCCTCTCTCTCTCCCTCTCTCCCTCTCTCTCTCTCTCTCTCTCTCTCTCTCTCTCTCTCTCTCTCTCTCTCTCTCTCTCTCTCTCCAGAGGGGAGGAGAGAGGCGGACGTGCCTTCTGACTTCTGTTTGCCCTAGAGGGCCACTCTGCCTTACACCTCTCAAAGATAAAGCTGTATTCAATGCATTTGGTATATTGTTACTTACCTCTAAACGAAAGGCTTGTGAGTATCCAAACAAAGATCCTGAATCTTTAGGTTCACTTGCTCCAAGTGGACCAGACATTGCAAGCAAACTGGCAGTACTAGAGCCAAAACCAAAGCCTGCTATATGTTGAACCTTCTCTATCTCCTGTGGTACTGGTGAGCCCTATTGTAGAGAAAGCAAACTTTTCAGATTCATGCGATATAAAAAGATTACTTGATGATCATATCGCTTAAGCATTTGATTCTGCAGTGTTAACACATGGATATAAAAATATACTGTATATATATATATATATATAACCATACCAATTGTCCCAAATATTGGATACTGTTGCACATGGGTAGATCGACCCCTTTTTTATTTACAGGCTAGTTACAAGCTCTTACTGCAGTGGTATATGGTATCAACCAGGCTAGCAAAATTTACCAAACCACCTCTGATTGTGGTTTACAGAGCTGTGGTTTAGCTGGCATTTTGGTGCATGTGTTGTGGGACACAGATCAAAAAATTCCGGACGAGGATGCAGCAATTGATTTTTGCAGTCTTGGGAAACAGCATCACCAACAATCCATGAGACACTGCTTAATCCTAAAGCTGATTCGTGCTCTGCCAACCCATTTAAGTTGATATATTTTATTTTTACAGCTGCCAATCAAACCTCCACTAGAAAATGGAAATCAGGGGTGCCAACCACCGCACAGGTAAAATAAAACATGTCATAGTATTTGGTCAATGAAAAATGAGCTGTTATTTTGCATGACAAAGTAGAGAAATGTGCGATCAAAACTACCCATTGTGGTCTCTCTAACTGGCTTCTAGCTATCACTGAGGGGTCTACCCCTTGGGCGTGGGATAGTCCCTGGCCCAGCTCCAACCCAATACTGGTTCCCTTCTACTCCTTTTTTTTCTTCTTGTTGCTTTTCTAACTTTTTACATGGAGCTTTATCTATGTTTCACAAGGCTCCTTATCTGTTATGGGGTTCTTTTCAACCCCCTTTCATGGAACAATGTACCTTTTTGAAGCTATATGTTTTACATTTATGCTTCCCTTACATTATGTGACTTTTTGATGTGGGGCTCACACTCTTGCTTCCCATCATTGGGTGGAAGAATGGTTGTCACCTGTTTTTTTTTTTTTGTGGACGGTTAAATAGTTCATAAGTTATAGTTGCCTTGGATTTCAGGCTAGTCAGAAAGAGGTTACTTTGATACAGTTAGCTGGCTAGGAATGTGTATTGGCTTTCTCATGGCTATATGCAGGTTCAAAAATTTCTCTCCTTGGTTTCTTTCTATCCTGAGAGGCCATGCGAGAAACACACAATGCACTGGCAAGGGATCACTACCGCTTCCTTCAATTGAAACACTGGATTGCTGCCCTGCTTCCACTTACCCTTTTTTAAAATACTTTTTTTGAACATGCATGTCAGCAGGACCCTGGGGCCCCTTGCCTCCCCTCGGCTATTTATGCATCTCTGAATGGACGCCCAACATCAGCATCTCTCTCCTAAATGGACCAATGGGGAAGGGACCTCCAGTCTCCCATAGACCTAGAAGACTGGCGTAAGGCCTGAAAAATAGTAGCCAAATGCTCCTTTAATAAAAATACACTAGAAACAGCATATAAGGTCCTATTCCGATGGTATTGGATCCCGACCTGTACAGCCCATGCCTTCCCGGTGTAATGGAAATTTGTAGGTTCTGTATATAATTGTATTCTCATTATATATGTATTGCACAAAGCCCTCACTGTGCACACGGCACTAACAATGTTTTCAGTACATGTTTTGCATTCTTTCAAGTCCTGATTAGAATTAGCTTGCCTATGTAATGCCCCTTGTTACCATAAACGTACAATTGTAATATTACTGTGATACCTACGTAATCATGCGTATAAAAACCTTCAAATGCGTCATAATAAAGGAGAACGGTTATTTGGAAAGATGCTGAGCATATATTTTGTGTCTGTTCCCTACTGCAGTAGTTATTAATTTGGAATCACCAATCAATATGAGGATAGGAGTTGCCTATCATCAAAATATACATTTCAGGTGGCGAAGCCAGCCCAGCAGGGGTTATCAGGTGACCCTGAGTATCCGAAACGAGGAGCTTGAGACGATCCGGGAATTTCTGATAATCAGCCGGCTGAGGTAAGCCTTTTGCCTACATTTGAGTTATCAGACTTCCTTGATCGGTAAGGCATTTTCGGGACAAAGGGTACCTATTTTACTCCCCTTAATCGAACTGTATTGATTGGTGGTTATATGTTATGTTGTCACTGTCTACTGTCCATCGGAGTGTTATAGAGAAAGGGAAGAATAGTGCTGTTCACAGGTATATGTAGTACATGTGCTAGATAAAGTAGTTTAGAGGCAAAAGGGTATAGGCACACATAGAGAAGACTGGCCAGTCATTATGGGCATTAAATTAAGTAAGGGAATGATGGGTAAGAGACCCTCAAAAATGCCCAGCGCAAGAGGAGCGCTATATATGAACCGAAGGTGCAGTTCCGCCTATACTGAGCCCCTAGATTAATGGTTAAAGTGGACAGGGATCCACAAAGGGTAACTGGGTTACCACCAAAGTCCACAGGGACAAAGAATCATGCAGAGTATACAGCTAGAGAAACAGCTATTTATGTGAGCAGGATGGATCAAGAGTGACATAAACACTAGACAGAAAGGGACTTTTTGATGTTAAGTTGTGGGATGCATTTGGGGTCAGGCACTACAACTAGTAAAGTCAAGAAACAGTAATGAGAGTTAAAACAGAATGCTTTATATGTTATCAGAGAGGGAAGATGGGATGAGCACTATAGCTGCCCGTCTGATCATAGAAGGTACAGTATGTGAAGTATGGTATTACAATACATTGGATGCAAAGGATATCAGAACAATATAAAGAAAGCAGAAATTTAAGCAAGGAAGTATTAAAAAGCGTTAAAAGAAAGTGAGAGAATGATATGCATGTGTTGTGTACAAATGGGAATAATGTAAGCGATTTTAGAGTGATACTTGTGTATGTTTGTGAATGCTGGAACCTTTAGTTCTATCGCTTGTGTCATGTACGCAGATGTGACCCCCTCCTTTGTGCTCTCCTCAAAGAATGTGGCTGGCATGAGAGGTTGGTGATAAGCTGGAAGGACACCATACCAATTTCAGTTTTTTTAGACAAAACATTTATAACAAAATGTGCTGGGTTAACGAATCTAATGATAAACAATGTGATCACAATTATTTTTGAATCTGTTTTCCAAACATGGTAAAATGAAGGTTACAAATTAACCGTGTCTTAAACAAATTTAATATCCTGTGATAGTGGAAACAGTGCATTAAAAAAAAAAAAGAGAGAAATTGAGTAAAATTAAGTAATATGTCCCCCTTTTAGGACATTTATCTGTGCATATATATTAGTGTATGATATTGAAATTATCATTTGAGTATTCATTTCTAATATGAGTTTAGCAATTTTATTAATAAATATAGATATATTGAAACTGGTTTAGACAACCTTTGGTTGTTAATGAAATTCAGGTTAATGGGGAAATTGGTAAAAATGGAATTAGTTTAGATTAAGATAACAATTTTGTAATTTTACATTTATTGAGTGGAAAGAAAAAAAAGATTAAGATGAGGTTGTTAATTTGAATACAGCTGCAATAATGTTTAACAAAGCCAAGATGGATGGGATACATAAGGAAGTTTTTCTACAGAAATGAAATCTTAAAGTCTGATAATAACTTGATGTGCGGTCCATGATGTGAGAGTAATAATAACATTTAAATATAACAGACCCATCACATCAAGTCCATACATCCTGTTAGGATAGCTGCTGCCTGCAGCCAGTTGGTTTATAGTTTTTGATGGCCAAGTGCTTTCTGGTCGGTCATACATATTGTTGGTCCTTTTTGTTTTTATGTATTTTTATTTTTGAAATCCAAAGCAGAATGTGTGGATTGTGAAATGGTGTGCCCCTTTTCCTTGTAAGTGCAGTGGGTATAAGTAGAAGAATATTTTGGATTTATGGACATCTCTGCATGACTGCAGGGTATTCTTATCATTTATTATAATATTGCCAGGAATAAGTTGTCTTTTTGAAACATAGTTACATAGTTAGCAGGTTGAAAAAAGACACAAGTCCATCCAGTTCAACCTTAAAGAACATGAAACTGGAGTTCTTACACAAACAGCATTATAGAAAACAAGCCATTGTTATATTTATGCAAGCTGGACCCAGTAATGAAGGGTTCACCCCGATAGATCAGAGCTGTAGCTTTATGCAAAGTTGCTATTAGACAAAGTTACAAACATTATTTTGGCCAAATATTTAATTTTTAATGGTCCGATATTCTGTACAGCAAATATATAGCTAACTAAGTGTTTGTCTAATGAAAGGTTCAAAATATGAATTTGTTTTGTGTGTTTATGTACAAATCTAACAATGAAAAATATGTACATTTGAATCCAGCCACCTTATTGCCTCTATTGGAGGAGGCTGGAGACAAAGAAAAACCACATGTGTTAAATTGATGACATAGGAATCAGCTGCTGTGAGCCCAGTGCAGGACACACTCCCTGAAGACCCGAGTATTTACTTTTTTGTAGTGTTATTTCCCAGTTATTTATACCGAGGATGAGGTTTATCACCCAGAAGGATTCCCTGTATTCAGAGTCATTGGATCCTTTTTTCCCCAGCTCAAGAAGCAGAGCTCCATGTTTTAGAAAAGCCTGTGAGCTATAAAAAGAGTATATATTTATATAGATAGTCGAGATATAGAGAGCTATTGGTTCCATTTGAAGGGCCAGAAGTTTGTTTTTACTTCAGCAGGTAAACCAATCAAGCACGCCAAGTTAATTTGATCGGCTGTTTTCAGCCTTCCAGGTTCTTGCTGAGGTAGCCATACTAACAGTAAAACTCACATATGGAAGAAGACCAGGCGACTCTAAGGATGCTGCATTTACAGCCCCGGACACTTGCTGGGTCTGTGCAACTCACAGATTCCACCCTAGTTCTGGCCCAGTATAGCTGGGATTAATAATTCAACTTTAAGGACCCCAGAACAAGAAGCACAAGTGGTCCACAGAGGGCAACTTTTTACGAAACAAGACTTTGGAAAAGGTGATCATTTATGTCTGCCAGACACTCTTTTCCCTTCAGCTTGACACGTGGACCATGTCATCTGTCACAAGCAGTTATGGCTGCCTTAGTAAATGAGCGTGGGATAGAGCCAGGGTTCTCCACAGTTGTTTTTATAACATACCACTTCTTGTTTTACCTGTTACCAAAAGGTGTTACCAAAAGCTGAACATCCCTTCCAGAGATAACAAAAAGATATATCCAGATGCCCAAGTCAGGATCTTACGAGTATGTATTTTGTTTGTATGGACATGTTTTATGGATGTCCAGTGGCAAATGCTGCTGCAAAGGCCACAGTAAAAAGGTGTTCTCAGAAGTAGTTTTTAAGTGCAGAGTGCAGAATCTACAGAGAGTAACAGAGGAAATCATTTTTATAGGACAGTCCTTACTAGAAGTTTTGAGGTTTTATTTTTACACCCCCTACTGTCTATAATGTAGCGGACAAAGTAGAGTTAGGCCGCGTACACACGGGCGGACTGTCCGCCCAACTAGGTTCGTCAAACAGTTTGACAAACAGTCCGTTCAAAATTAGCATGAACTGACTTGACCACACACGACGAACGAACAGTCCGCTGAAAACTTGCGCGATGGCGTGAACGGCACGTACGACGGGACGAGAGATTCGAAGTCCTATACACTGCAATGCAACCTTCGGCGTGTAAATCCTTTCTGAGCATGCGCGGAACTTAGTTTGACGAACAAGCCTACACACGAGCGGACTGTCCGCTCAAACCAAGTTTCAGCGGACAGTCTTACGGAAATTCCGAAAAACTTTGTTCGTCAGACTGTCCGCTGAAACTGTCCACTGAAGCCCACACACGAGCGGACTGTCCGCTGAAACACTGTTCAGCGGACAAAGTTGGGCGAACAGTCCGCCCGTGTGTACGCGGCCTAAGAAACTAGAAACTTTTGCCTGAATGTTTTATTATATTTTATCAAGCCCGTAAGTGGATGTTGGACTCTCTCCCTATGGGAATTGGTTTGGGAGTGTGTTACTCACTTGCTTATATTTTGTCTCAGCAGCTGAAGTCCTCCATTCGGATCTCACAGAGAATGTTGCTGATTTTTTTAAGGTTTTTTGACAAACTCATTTATGTTCCCCATTGACAACGTCAGATGTGACGAAACGCGTCTGGGAGGGCACGTAGTGACGCTATCCACGCTGTTTGAGAGGAGGACGGGCTCCTGTTTCTGCCGGCCGGCTGTTTTTATACCGTTATACAAGCTGTAAACTATCCATACACATGTAAGTGTGCTACCTTTTTTTCTTTTAATAAAGTATCCAAACGATATCATGCCATGTTAGCTCCTTTCTTTTTTGGGCATTACTGAGCTCCCCATTTGTGATCACGAAGTATCATTATTATCTGGAGGGCACTATTATGAGATGAAGAGTTGACCCACTAAAGAGGAGGATATCTTCTGATGGGACCCATTGAGTATATATAAACGCCCTAACTTGCCTATTTTCTGGTAAGCGCATCTAATATACGGTGACGGGCACTTTTATGCGCTTTTGGATAGTGTTGAATCACTGCGGTGTCACAAACGTTTATCCAGATTCACATATGAACTTTTCCTGATGGGACTTTTTTGTTTATGACACTATTTCTTGATGCATTTTTGTGTTTTATTTTGCACTTAAGGTGTTCTTATTGTTATAATCATTTGTGATAATCACACATTTTGATAATATATTTCATTTTTTATTTTTATTTTTATTTATAATATTTTCTAATATATATTTTTTATTATTATTAATTTCATTAGTATAGGGTTGGCGCAGTTTTCTATTTTTGCTCATTTATGTGTTTTCTCCCCAATTCCAGATCCTAAAAGTTTGGAAGGATCTAAAACTAAAGCCAGGTGACTTGTGGATTTGTTAAGAGACATTTATATATAAGGAAATGTTTGGAGACTCAATACAGCATCTATTTCATGTGCAGTTTTGCAAAACTTGAAGGAAAAGTCACCTGGATCCACACCAGACACTGCAAAAATGTCTAAATTAAAGAAATATTTGTGTTTGATTTGTTTCCCTCTTGCGATAACAGTCTAGGGTACTTTTTGATTCAGTTACTTTAATTATAAGGGATATATATATTTGAAAAGTAGTTTAGCCATGTTGAAGTCATATTTGTCTTTTGTACCTCTTCCATTCTATGTAGAATTGTCTGTGTTTACATATGCTGATAAGTCAGCATACCAGCAATTAGGCTAGAAGGCCATTCTGGCCACAGGAGTGTACAGCCAGTACTCTGTAAATATGTCTTATCAATCATTTGTTTTTCACAGTGAAAAGTCATTTTGTAATGAAAAAAGCTGCTCAGCTATTATTTTCTCCACAATGGAGTTTTTGCCTCTTTAGCCAGGACTACCTCCACCTAAGCGTGTGGAGGTTCCAGGTTAAAGGTGATAGCAGGTATGATTAGTGATCAAAATATTGATCAAAAGAGAGGAGACTGTAATGGAAATTTGTAGGTTCTGTATATAATTGTATTCTCATTATATATGTATTGCACGAAGCCCTCACTGTGCACACGGCACTAACAATGTTTTCAGTACATGTTTTGCATTCTTTCAAGTCCTGATTAGAATTAGCCTACCTATGTAATGCCCCTTGTTACCATAAACGTACAATTGTAATATTACTGTGATACCTACGTAATCATGTGTATAAAAACCTTCAAATGCGTCATAATAAAGGAGAACGGTTATTTGGAAAGATGCTGAGCGTATCTTTTGTGTCTGTTCCCTACTGCAGTAGTTATTCATTTGGAATCACTAATCAATATGAGGATAGGAGTTGCCTATCATCAAAATATCCATTTCACCGGGGAGTAGTGACAGCTGTTTCTGCAACTGTGGACTGCGGGGGGGATGTCATACATATTTGGTGGTCTTGCCCAAGACTAGTGGGGTTCTGGTCCAGGGTTTTTGGCTTACTTCAGACCCTGTTCCATCTCACCATTCGTAAGGATGCCAAGTTAACCCTATTACATTGTCCAATACCTGGGTTATATGCTCCACAGCAAAAGCTAGCCACATACCTCTTCATTGCGGCTAAGCAGACCATAGCTCAAGCCTGGAAGACCCAACTCGTGGCTTTCCAGGGGGTGAAGACATGAATGACTGCTATGATGCTTCAGGAACAAATGTCAAGTATTGTGAATGATTCACATGCTAAATTTCTCAAAATTTGAGAACTGTGGATCTCTTATCAGTTTCCCTCACTCCAATGGTCCCGTTTGGGTCTTGTATGATTTCTACCTGTGGGGCTCCCGAGTCCAGTTATCCCCCCTCCCGCACCCTTTTCTCCCTCTTTCTCATCTATGACTCTTTCTTCCTGCTATTTTACTCTCCTTGCCTTCTCTCTATTTTCTCACTATTTCTGTATATGCCGTCACCTCCTATGGAGAGGGAAGGTTGCAGTAGAAGAGCCTCTCTGGTGATGATATGTAGAGTTTGGGGACATGGCATTTTCTACAGACTTTATTCTTCTGGCAATATCCCCTATACTCACTTTGATTAAGTATAATTATGAACATTATTGTTCCTTGGTATTGTTTACTCATTTTTTTAGCTCCTGCACGGATGATTAACAAGCTTGTTTATGAACCTCTTGTTTACAAAAAATCCAATAAATATATTGAAACAGAATGTGTATTTTAATATATGTGAACTAAATATTGTTGGTTTTATGCAAAAAGTTTGCTAGAAATATGTAAGGGTGTACAGCAGTGTGGAAAAAATAAATTTTGTATTTTCAGTATTAGCCTGTAGTCACACCTCTTTTAGCACTTGATGCAGGTAGGTTAAATGGCTTCTATCCAAAATTGGCCCTAGTATATGAATGTGGACCTTGGATTGTGGGCTCCTTGAGGGTAGGGACTGATGTAAGTGTGCAATGTACAGGGATAGGGACAATTGTAGACACTCACTCAGGTTGAACTAGATGGACTGGTGTCTTTATTCAACTTTACTAACTATGTAACTATTATGTGTTAGATATATGTATGTAAGCTATTTGGATTTGAACACAGATGTTTTCTGCCATTTACTATCTATGGTACACCCCACTTGCTACTCTGGAGACCTCAAGTGGCTACATCTAGACTACCTATTTTTTACTACAGGGCTCCTAACCCCAACTTTGGCCACTATATGTTGCTATAGTTGGTTTTCCGAACCCTATAATCATAGTGAACAGTAGGCAGTTTAGGGCTCTAGACAGAGGCAAGACGTCCTCAGAACAGTGAGTTAGGTGTACCATAAATAGTATGTCCCAGCCCTTCCCCTGCCAGTGTGAGGATAGAAGGCCTGTGCATCAGTAGTTTAGCAGGAACACGGCTTTGAGTTGGTCCTTGGAAGCAAATGCTTAGGTATGCACTGATGTAAGATTCGAGGTTCTAGCTCTAGGAGTGGGGATTGGAAGGCAAGGGCAGAGGGGTGCATTAATTATCAGAATTAATGGTACTACTTACACCCCTTTTGCTTGGAATGTACCTTAACTCAGCTCTCATCACTTCTCTTATCTGACTGCAGCTAAGGATGAATCAATATTTGGCTGATTCAGGAGAGACTGGCTGTATTAAAACCTATCTTTGGTCATTCCCGATTAACAGAGGTTGATCTAATGATATCGACTTTCATTGAACGGGACAGTTAGAAAATTTTCATTTGATCAGCTTCAGCCAATTGACTGCAGCGCTGATCAGCTGGAGTAACCACTGCCAGAAAACAATAGCACAGCAGGGAAGATTCCTAATAAAACAAAAATGCTTTTACTGCAGAACACTAAATCAGTCCCATGCAGTAATTTTTATCAACCACTTGGTGTATCCAGTTTCCCAGGTTGAAAGGCAACTAACTTCAACCCACTTTATGTGATCCTAGACTTTTATGAAACTGCTCCCTGGGGGAACGTCATCACACAGCCTGGGCTCCCATCATTAGGAGTACAGCTCAGTCTATACTATGTCTCTTCTGCAAAAGAAAACTGTCTACCTGCTCAGAAGCAACTTCAGAATGAACATTCTTAGCATTTCTTGGTTTCCAGGAGAATTAACACCTGTACACATGCATAGAAGTTACATCATCCTGGCTCGGCCAATCAAGATGCTACAAGATCCCAAAGATGAACTAGTGAAGATGCACCTGAGGCCAGTGAGGGAACTCACAGATGTCACATCATTGGAGGACACAAGAGTATTTGAAGCTTTAGTTCCACTTTCCAAAAAGCCTTTCATTTGAACAATTCAGGGACAGAAAACAAGGAAAGCTCCCAAACACAGACCGCAAAACAATAGCTGCCAACATTTTTGTCCTTTGTATATATTTATTTATTTATAGTATATAACTTTGGTTTTGGATATAGACACACACACACACACACACACACACACACACACACACTGCTATGAAGAAGTATTTGCCCCATCCTGATTTATTTTTATTTTTTTATATTTGTCACACTTAAAATATTCAGATCATCAAACTAATTTTACTATTACACAAAGATAACCCGAGTAAATACAAAATTCAGTTTTTAAAAGATGATTTAATTTATTAAGGGGAAAAGTCTGTCCAAACCTTCCTAGCCCTATTTGAAAAAGTATTTCCTCCCCCCCCTTGCTAAATCATAAATTAACTGTGATTAACCACATTTTTTGGAAAGTTAAGTTCAATATCCCTTGCCACAATCAGGCCCAATTACTGCCAGACTTGTTGAATCAAGAAATTACTTAAATAGAAGCTGTTGGACAAAGTGACGCACATTGAAAGAGCTCAAAGGGCAATGCGTCATGCTGCCATCTAAAGAAATTCAAGAACAGATGAGAAACAAAGCAATTGACATCTATCGGTCTGGAAAGGGTTACAAAGCCATCTCTAAGGCTTTAAGGCTTCGGGGAACCATGATGAGAGGCATTATCCACAAATGGAGAAAATTTGAAAGTGTGTTGAACCTTCCCAGGAGTGACCAGCTGATCAAAATGACTCCAAGAGCACGATGACTTATCCAGGAGGTCATAAAAGAACCCAGAACAATATCTAAAGAATTGCAGGCCTCAATTACCTTAGGGTAAGGTCTGTGTTGACGATTCAACAATAAGAAAGACACTGTGCAAAAATGGCATCCATAGGCGAGTTCTAAGGCCAAAGCTACTGCTGACCAAAAATAACATAAAGACTCCTCTCACATTTGCCAAAAAAACATCTGGATTATCCCCAGGACTTTTGGGCAAATATTCTGTGGACTGATGAGACAAAAGTGCGTCCTGTTACATCTGGCAAAAAACGAACACAGTATTTCATAAATAGAACATCATACCAACAGTCAGACATGGTGGTGGTAGTGTGATAGCCTGGGGCTGCTTTGCAGCTTCAGGATCTGGGCGACTTGCCATTGTTGAAGGAGCCATGAATATTGCGCTCTACCAGAAAATTCTGAAGGAGAATGTCTGGCCAGCAGTTCCTGACTGCAAGCCCACTCCTGTTATGCAGCAGGACAATGATACAAAACAAACCAGCAAGCCCACCTCTGAATGGCTAAAATAAAAAAAACAAAATGAAGGTTTTGTAGTGGCCTAGTCAAAGTCCAAGCTTAAATCCAATGGAGATGCTGTGGCATGATCTTTTACAGGCCCGTTCATGCTGGAAGACCCTTCAATGTGGTTGAATTAAAACAATCCTGTAAAGAATAGTGCGCCAAAATTCCTCCACAGCGATGTGAAAGACTTTTTGCTAGCCATCCCAAATGCTTGAATGCAGTTATTGCTGCCAAGGGTGGCACAACCAGCTATTAGGTTTAGGGGCAATTACTTTTTCACATAGAGTCAGGCAGGTTTGGACAGTTTTTTTCCCTTAATAAATAAAACCATCATTTAAAAACTGCATTTTGTATTTACTCTGGTTATCTTTGTGTTATATTAACATTTGTTTGATGATCCGAAGCATTTAAGTGTGACACATATGCAAAGAAATAAAAACTCAGGACGGGGCAAAAACTTTTTCACTTTCATTGTACTGTATATACAGCATCTCACAAAAGTGAGTACACCCCCACCTTTTTGTAAATATTTTATTATATCTTTTCATGCGACAACACTGAATAAATGACACTTTGCTACAATGTAGTGAGCGTTCAGCTTGTATAACTAATAACGTAACACACAGCCATTAATGTCTAAACCACTGACAACAAAAGTGAGTACACCTCTAAGTGAAGATGTTCAAATTGGGTCCAAAGTGTCAATATTTTGTATGGCCACCATTATTTTCCAGCACTGACATAAACCTCTTGGGCACGGAGTTCAACAGAGCTTCACAGGTTGCCACTGGAGTCCTTTTCCACTCCTCCATGAGGACATCACAGAGCTGGTAGATGCTAGAGACCTTGCGCTCTTCCACCTTCTGTTTGAGGGTGCCCCACAGATGCTCAATAGGGTTTATTTCTGGAGACATGCTTTGTCGGTCCACCGCCTTTACCCTCAGCTTTTTTATAAGGCAGTTGTCGCCTTGCAGGTGTGTTTGGGGTCGTTATGTTGGAATACTGCCCTGCAGCCCAGTCTCCGAAGAGAGGGGATCATGCTCTGATTCAGTATGTCACAGTTAGGGCTGCAACTAATGATTATTTTCATAATGGATTAGTTGGGCGATTATTGTTTTGATTAATCGGATAACATCAAACAAAAACATTTTTTTTTTATATTTAAAATAATAATAAAAAAAAAAACACTCAAACTGCATCACAACATAACTATTAAAGAAAATCCCTCATTCATTACTGACAATGCAGTGAGGGGGCTGGCCCTGAATGGGAGAGGGGACCGTACTGGATGGTTGGGAGAGGGGACCATACTGGAGGGTGGGAGAGGGGACCATACTGGAGGGTGGGAGAGGGGACCGTACTGGAGGGTGGGAGGGAGTTAGCTAGTTTGGAGACCAAGCACTAGAGGGAGTAGGTTGGGAGGGAATTTGGAAGAGAGGCATATGGGAGAGGAACCGGACCAGAGGGGGTTGCAATAGAAAGGGAGTTTGGTTGGATAAAGAACCAGACCCAAAAAGGGGGGAGTGGGCTTGGGCAAGGGAGCGGACCAAAGCGGGCTGGAGGAACTGTACTGGAGTGTGGGAAGGAGAGGTCTGTGTATTCCTCAAACTGACACCAATGATGGGGCACTATTCCCTCCCCCAGGAACACCGATGATGGGGCACTATCCCCCCCAGGAACACCAACGATGGGGCACTATTCTCCCCCCCAGGAACACCAATGATGGGGCACTATTCCCCCCCAGGAACACCAATGATGGGGCACTATTCCCCCCCCCCAGGAACACCAATGATGGGACACTACCCCCCCGGAACACCAATGATTGAGCACTATTCCCTTCCAGGAACACCAATGATGGGGCACTATTCTCCCCCCGGAAATCCAATGATGGGGCACTATTCTCCCCCAGGAACAGCAATGATGGGGCACTATTCCCCCCCAGGAACACCAATGATGGTGCACTTGTTCTCCCATAAATACCAAGATGAATGCTTTGCCAAGTTCAATATATTTTAAAAGCAAGCTACTACCTTATCACAGCTCACGCGACCGGCTGCTTCTCTCCTCTCTCTCTCCCTTCTCCCTCGAGGCAAAGCGAGCAGGGTTGAGAATACCGAGCTGATGTCCGCAGAGAGGAGGAGAGAGGCGGACGTGCCTGGTCTCATGAGCCCTGCTATGAGAGGTTTACAGTGGCGCCGGACTTTTACACAGGGGATTGTAACACACGGACGGAGGTGGGACTGAAAGGCAGGGAAGATGGTGCGTGCCATTAGCAGACCAACTAATTAATAATGAAAATCGTTGACAACGATTTTCATTATCGATTATTATCGATGAATCGTTTCAGACCTAGTCACAGTATATGTTGCCGTTCAAGGATGATTCACTCAATGAACTGTAGTTCCCCAGTGCCGGTAGCACTCATGCAGCCCCAGACCATGACATTCCCACCACCATGTGTCACTGTAGGCAAGACATACTTGTCTTTGTACGCCTCACCTGGTTGCCGCCACACACGCATGACGCCATTTGAATCAAATAAGTTTATCTCGGTCTCATCAGACCACAGTACGTGGTTCCAGTAATCCATGTCCTTAGTCTGCTTGTCTTCATTAAACGGTTTGCAGGCTTTCTTGTGCATCATCTTTAGAAGAGGCTTCTTTCTGAGACGACAGCTATGCAGACCAATTTGATGCAGCAATGATGGCAGCACTCATACGACTATGTCCGAAAGGCAACTACTGTATATGACGCTGAGCAGGTGCATACAACTTCATTGGTCGACCATGGTGAGGCCTGTTCTGAGTGGAACCTGTCCTATTAAACAGCTGTATGGTCTTGGCCACCATTCTGCAGCTCAGTTTCAGGGTCTTGGCAATCGTCTTATAGCCTAGGACATCTTTATGTAAAACAACAATTCTTTTTTTCAGATCCTCTGAGAGTTCTTTGTCATGAGGTGCCATGTTGAACTTCAAGTGACCAGTAAGAGAGAGAGCGATAACACCAAATTTACCCCACCTGCTCCCTATTCACACCTGAGACTTTTTAACACTAACAAGTCACATGACACCTGGGAGGGAAAATGGATAATTAGGCCCAATTTGGACATTTTCACTTAGGGGTGTACTCACTTTTGTTGCCAGAGGTTTAGACATTATGGGCTGTGTGTTGAATTATTTTGAGGGGACGGAAAATTGACACTGTTATACAAGCTGTACACTCACTACTTTACATTGTAGTAAAATGTCATTTATTCAGTGTTGTCACATGAAAATATATAATAAATGTGCCGTAGGAAGTCCTGATAATTTTTTTTATTTTTATATGGAAATGGAAACATTAAGACAATACAAATTATACAAACACCCCCCCCCCCCCCCCCCCTCTTGGAGTATGTATGGAGGAGAAAAGAAGAATAAGTAGTACAGGAAAAAAAAACAGCATCCAATATTGCAAAGTACCTATTAAGCCGCATACACACGTAGCCGTCTGTCCGACGTACTTAGTCTGGCCGACTTCCCGCCAGACTGTCCGTCGGACTTCCGAACGGGCTACTTGCCCACACACGGCACTTTTTCAGCGGACTAATACGGCGTACTAAGTCCGCCGTACTATCCGCCGTACTTTTGAAATGAACGGACTCGCCCACACACACGGAGGAAAATCCGCTCATTTCGAGCGTGTCTCCAGGTAGGCGGGGCCTGCAAAGGAGACGTCGCTGGCCCCGCCACCTGGTATGGACTTAAAGGGGAACCCCAACGCTGAAAAAAAATCGGCGTGGGGTCCCCCCCAAGTCCACAACAGACCCTTGTCCGAGCACGCTACCCGGCCGGCCAGGAAAGGGGGGGGTGAGCGAGCGCTCCCCCCTCCTGAGCCGTACCAGGCCGCGTGCCCTCAACATGGGGGGTGCCTTGGGGAAGGGGGGGCCGCACGGCCCCCCCACCCCAAAGCACCTTGTCCCCATGTTGATGAGGACAAGGGCCTCTTCCCGACAACCCTGGCCGTTGGTTGTCAGGGTCTGCGGGCGGGGGGCTTATCGGAATCCGGGAGCCCCCTTTAATAAGGGGGCCCCCGGATACCGGCCCCCCACCCTATGTGAATGAGTATGGGGTACAATGTACCCCTACCCATTCACCTGTAAAATAAAGTACAAAAAAAACACAACACACAAGATAAAATAATTTATTGCACAGCTCTGGGGGTCTTCCGTCTTCGGGGGTCTTCTCGCCGGACTCCTCCGCTATCTTCTTGTAGCTCTTTTACTAGCGGAGGAGCCCGGCATTCTTCTTCGTCGCCGTGGCCTCTTCTTCCGACTTCGGGGGTCTTGTCCCCCTCTTCGGTTCTTCTGCCGGGCCACCTCGCATTCTTATAGCTCTTTTACAGGCGGTGGCCCAGTCTTCTGCTGCCGCCGCCTTCCCTTCTTCTTCTTCTCCAGGAGATGTTGACTCGACGATCTCTCCGGCCGCAATGCCAGGGACGCGCTGCGCTGCCACTTATATAGGGACAAGGGGCGGTGTCACATGGGTTTATGTCACATGGGTTGGTCACATGGGTTGATGTCACATTCTACATAGCTATAAGAATGCGAGGTGGCCCGGCAGAAGAACCGAAGAGGGGGACAAGACCCCCGAAGTCGGAAGAAGAGGCCGGCGGCGAGGAAGAAAGCCGGACTCCTCCGCTAGCAAAAGAGCTACAAGAAGATAGCGGAGGAGTCCGGCGAGAAGACCCCCGAAGACGGAAGACCCCCGGAGCTGTGCAATAAAGTATTTTATCTCGTGTGTTGTGTTTTTTTTGTACTTTTATTTTACAGGTGAATGGGTAGGGGTACATTGTACCCCATACTCATTCACATAGGGTGGGGGGCCGGTATCCAGGGGCCCCCTTATTAAACATCAACATGGGGACAAGGTGCTTTGGGGTGGGGGGGCCCCCCTTCCCCAAGGCACCCCCCATGTTGAGGGCACGCGGCCTGGTACGGCTCAGGGGGGGGGGGGGCGCTCGCCCCCCTTTCCTGGCCGGCCGGGTAGCGTGCTCGGACAAGGGTCTGTTGTGGACTTGGGGGGACCCCATGCCGATTTTTTTTTGGCGTTGGGGTTCCCCTTTAAGTCCATACCAGGCGGCGGGGCCAGCGACGTCTCCTTCGCGGGCCCCGCCTACCTGGAGACCCGCTCGAAATGAGCGGACTTTTCTCCGGGCGGGAAAAGTCCGCTCATTTCAAAAGTGCGGCGGACTGGCATACACACGGCCGGATTGTCCGCCGAAATGCGAGTCCGGCGGGAAGATTGGAGTGCAACACGGCATTCTAAGTCCGCCGTACTTTCGGGTCAAAAAAGTATGCCGGAGGCTACACACGGGGGGGATTGTTTGGCGGACTTGAGTTTGCCGGACTTTTCCACCCGCTTGTTTGATCGTGTGTACGCGGCATTAGTTTACATGATACCTAAGTCATGGACTGAAGCCATCTTGATCAAGAACAGCAATGATGGGGAACCACCCCCCCCCCCCCCACTCATGGAATTCCTTAGGGAATATGTATGTTTTTCAAAAAGAATAATCCTATTGAGATTTAAAATCCACTCAGATATGGACGGCAGGTGGGGAGAAGTCCACTTAAGAGCAATCTATCTACTGGGAACAAAAAGTGTGTGTGTCTTATAGTGTTACCAATAGAGGAGGTATAAAGAGAGGTATCGTAGTATCCCAATAGGCATATAAGTGGTTCAACTGGAATATTAGTATCCAATAGCCCATTTAGGGTACCAATCACCTCCGCCCAGTATCTTTGAAGTTTCGGACACCGCCACAAAAGATGTATTAGCGTACCTGCATTACCACATCTAGCACATGCTGGTTTAGATTTCAATCCAACTGCATACAGAAATTGAGAAAGAGACACCCGGGGCAAGGACCGAAGAATATCATCCCAGACATCCTCGGGGATAGAACGGATATCTTTTTCCCAGACAGCCCTAGAGCGAATGGGAAAGTTCAGTAAAAACCTAATCTAACAATACCCTATATCTATCAGAGGAGACCTTTTGTTGACCCTGCCAGTACTATCTTATCAAAAGCAAGGATAGGGGGGGAAATATCCTAGCAAAAGAGAATTGGGCATGTAAAGCATGTCTTAGTTGGAGGAATTGATAGAACCAGTTAGACTGTAAAGAGAACTCTCCCCTTAGATCTTCAAAGGATTTAAGTATACCATTTTCATATAACCGAGCTAGAGTTGTTATTCCTAATTTCCCCCAGCTCTGAAAGCCTCTAAGGGCCAAAATTTGAGGAAGTCTATAATTTTCTCATATGGGGGTGTATCTAGTAGGATAAGAGACACCCAGTATTTTTTTTTAACTGTATCCCATATTTTACATATTAACGTGCAGGTAGGCATATCGGCAAGCAAGACACACCCTCTTGCACCATATCTAGGATCATGGTAACCGACTCTTAAATGCATAAGAAAATAATCGTTGAGCAGGAAAAAGTGTCTGCTCAGACTCCCATCCAACAACGTGCTGTAGTTGGAATGCAAAAAAGTAAAACCTTGGATTAGGAACTGCCAGACCACCCCCATTTTTGGGATGTTGTAGAATTTCTTTTTTTTTTTTTAAAGGTTAAATTTTATTAGTTTTTTCCTTTATAACAAATAAACAAAAGTAACATTCCACATCTGTATACAACATGTTCAAATTGTACATCCAGAGATCTACTCTGGCCTCCAGAGACCAGTGTTGCTTAGTTACAATATTCAAATAATAACAACATTTCCATCCTACTGCTCTACGTAGGCACCAGCATACTCCCTTCAAATTCTTCACCAATACCAACATGTTTTTAGAGAAGAGAATCATCATCATGTGTAGGATCTCGATCAGTACCTAGACCCCTTACTTTACCAACTGTCTATCCCTCTTCCCTCCTTACCCTAATCCATTATTCCATCACACGGAGCACATTGAATCCAGCCTGCCCAAATTTTGTGAAACTTTTTAGTGCTTCCCCTGGCTGTATACGTTAGTTTATACATCGGCAGTGAGCCGTTGACAATATCAATCCAATATTGTAAGGAAGGTGGGGAGGCCTCCTTCCATTTAAGAGCAATTGCTTTTTTAGCATAACAAAAAAGTATTCTAAGTAGAGACTTCTGAGATGTAGATATACCTTCTTCCTCCAGCACCCCCAACAGACACAGAGCAGGAGAATAGATATTGGGTAGGGCTAAAGCATCTTCTAGATATGTAAGGATCGCTCTCCAAAATTTTACAATTTCCGGACACAGCCAGACCATATGAAAGAAGTCCCCCACCTCCCCTCCACACCTATAACACTCAGGGGAGACCGTCCTTCCCATTTTGTGGAGCCTCAGTGGGGTATAATAGATCCTGTGGAGATAGTGAAACTGTATCAGTTTGTCTCTAGCCGAAATCACCGATGGGAGGGCTGTGTCCAAGACCTCCTCCCAGGATTCCCCTGTGATGGACGGAATGTCCGACTTCCATTGTGCGGACACCCTGCCCATCCTGACAGAGGAAGATGCCATTAGAGCCAAATAGTACCTTGATATGAGCTTGGTGTGATCCTCCTCCTTTATTAGCTGCTCTAGTTTTGAAGGGGTCAATATCACCTCCTGTCTACCATATTGTGCGCATACAGAATGCCGTAGCTGTAAATATCTATAAAAAAAATGTATTAGGCAGTTTGTATTCAGTCTTACATTTTGTAAAGGATTTGAAAATTCCCTCCCGAAAAAGTTGATGTGCATACTTAATCCCATATTTCGCCCAACATTCCCCATCCGGTATTTTAAAGATCTCCACCAGCTGGGGGTTATGCCACAGGGGGGCATTGGGCAAATCAGCTAGGCTAGATCCCTTCATTTTAGCATTACAGATATGGAATATTTTATGGGATAGCTTCAGGATACCAGCTCCATGTGTGGGATAGGGACCGTTCCTATATATCACATTAATTAGTGCCTCATAAGAGTGGACCTGGGCCGCCTGGGTGGCCACCGAGGCAATATCCAATGCCGGGAAGCCCCACCAGTGCACATGAATCAATTGGGAGGCTAGATAATAACCCTGTAAATCTGGCAAAGCTAGGCCTCCCAAGCGAATCGGCAAATGCAACGTGTCCAAGGACATCCTGGCCGGTTTGGCTCCCCACAAAAAGGATACCAGGATTTTACTGATACCTTGAAACACTTTTTTAGGGATGTAGATCGGTGCGTGCCACAACAGATACAAAAAACGGGGAAAGGTATATCATCTTATATATATTTATTTTACCCAGAAGGTTAAGGGGCAGGGTACGCCATGTCTGCAGATTTTCTTTCAGTCTTAGGATCAGAGGTGAGATATTGTTTTTAGTGTAATTACTCAGTGGTAGCTGCACCTCAACCCCCAAATAACGGAACTGGGAGACCTTTTTCAAGGGTACCTCCGGTGGCAAAGCAGGATCTTATCCAGGGGATAATGGTAGAAGCACTGACTTATTCCAGTTTACTCTAAATCCTGAGTATGCACCAAACCTAGAAATCTGGTCCAGTGCATTCCTCAGTGAGTCCCCTGCGTCTGCCAAATAGAGAAGCATATCATCAGCATAGAGGGAGGTTTTTTCTTCTCTGTCATTTATTGTGCAACCCTGGATTCCTGAGTCACCTTCCTTTCTGCCTCCAGGAGTTTCCACTGCCTATCTGATCTAAGTTGTTTAATAACCCCGGCTACTGACCCCCTAAGTGTGGCCTTAAACGCATCCCAGGTGATTCCTACAGGGCCCCTGCCCGGTTGTCAACCCAGAAGTCACCAATAGACGACTGCGTAGACCTCTCAAAACTCTCCTCCTTGAGCCACAATTGGCTCAACCTCCACACCACGAACCCTCTCGGTCTCTCCATGTCAAAGGTGACCATAAGTGGGGAGTGATCCGAGACAGCACGAGGCAGGTATTGGGCCTCCAGCACTCTCGGCAGCAATTCATTGGACACAAAACATAAATCAATCCTAGAAAGAGTATTAAACGTGGTGGAGTGACAGGAGTAAGCCCTAACATGTGGGTTTTTCCACCTCCAGGCCTCCACCAGGTTATATGACCCAATACACTGAGCCAACGGGGAACCATGCCTAGGCGCCATTCCAAATCTATCGGCATCAGGTGATAGCACCACATTCATATCCCCAGCAAGAATAATGGGACCCTCTGCAACTCGGAGGACAGCCTCCATTATTGTTCCCCATATTTCTATAGTAAAAGGGGGGGGAATGTATACAGCTATGAACGTATACACTCTGTTGTCTAATTCCAACACCAGAACCACAAACCTACCCATAGGATCCGTTTTGACCACCTTAGTATGACACTATAATGTCTTGGAAACCAAAACCGAGACCCCCCTGGCATAGTTGGAATACGTAGAGTGGAACGCCCTGCCCACAAAAGCCCTATGAAGGGCCAATGTCTTAGATCCCGTCAGGTGTGTTTCCTGGAGAAAAATTACACTTGGGTTATGTTTTTGGATATATTTGAATACTAAGGCACGTTTAATCTTGGAGTTGAGGCCTCTCACATTCCACGATATCAGTTTAAGTGATTGCATGGTGAGTGAGTACTAAAATCAACAAGTAAGGAGCGTGACAGCGTCCATGAATGGTGCGTTTGGGATCCACATAAAGTGGGCAGAGCATCCCACCCCACCCTCCCATGCCTCCTAGTGCATTATAGAGCAGCAGTAACAACTCCCCCCAAAATAGGGGGGGCACATTCAAACCCCACAATACGAACATGTTATAAAAAATAGTGCAAAAGTCAGAAGATCCATCTGCAGTAAACTGTGATCCATAACCGTGGATCAGAACTTCCCCTCCCCCCACCCTGCCCGTAGCCCCAAACAACCCATGAGCCTCTACCCCAAACTGCAAACCAATAGACATGTTCACCCCTGAGAGGGGAATACTCCCAGTCCAGCCGGACCGAGGGATCAAGGGTGGGCATGTGGTTCCAAAAGAGCAAAAGTACAGACTGCGTCGCTAGCAGGATTTCTCCCAGCCTGCCAGGTCGCAGCAACAGTTCAAGTGCAACAATACTTCAAGTGTCAGTGCAATGTGAGCTTTCTGGTGGGTCACTTGTCAGGTAAACACTGGCTGGACATCTTTCGTCATCCTCCGGTTCCACAACAGGTATGTCAGTGTTCATCAAGCCGGGCCCAAGGATTCGATCCAGTTGTTGGCTTCCCTGGGTGATGTAAAGAACTGCGTTTTCCCTCCCTGGACCACACGTAACCTGGCCGGGTACAGCATGCTGTATGGAAGGCTGCTTTCCCGCAGCCTCATTTTCACACTCTGAAAGGCCGCCCTCTGCTTCTGTGTCGCAGCTGAGAAGTCAGGGAAAATAGTTATCCGGTTGTTGTTATACAGTATCTCAGGCATGTTGCGGGCCTTGCGTAATATGGCTTCTTTATCTCTGAAGTAGAGAAAGCGAGCTAGTATGGGTCTAGGATACCTGCCAGGTTGTTGTGCCCTCAGTGGGACTCTATGAGCCCTCTCAATAGCAAAGAAGTGAGAGAAACAGTCTGCGCCAAAGGTTTGTTTAAGCCAGGATAACAGAAACTCTTCTGCCTGCTTTCCCTCGGAACCCTCTGGGAACCCCAAGAAGCGTAGGTTATTCCTTCGAAGGCGGTCTTCAATATCCCCCAATTTGGCCTCCTGGGACTTGCAGTCCGCCGCAGTATCTCTCACCTGCACCATTAAGGGATTGAGGTCATCCTCCACTGTGCTGATGCGCTGCTCTGCCTCACTGACCCTCTGCCTGATTTTCTGGACATCATCCTTCAGTATAGCAAAGTCTACTTGAATGGTTTCTATCTGGGTAGATAGCGCCGCATGGCAGCTTTTAATAGTGTCCATGATCTGAGCCAGCGTGGGTTCTTTTACCTGTGCACCGGAGCCTCCTTCCTCCGCATCAGGCGGAGGGGATGGCAGGGGAGTAGCCAGAGGATCCGTGAGATCAGGCCAGTCTGGATCCCCCTCGGTGTCCCGGCCCGCATTCAGCTCCGCTGCGCCATGTGTCCCTGCACCCGTCCGGGCGCCATCTTGGCCGGCCACATGTGCGAACCGGGCCAAACGGTCCGCGGGCTTGCCACCTACCCGCGAGCCGTATTTGTTGACCATGCTCATGTGCCCGGTGTGTTCCCGGATCGAGTGCACTGCTCAGCGGGGCGATCCTGGTTCTCAGGCTGGTCAGGATAAGTTAAGGATTTCGGCGCGGTCAGGAGCTCTCAGGAACAGGTCTTCACATACCGGAAGTCGGACACGTCCCCCCGGGATGTTGTAGAATTTCCATTTTAATGCAAGGGGTTTGGTTCCGCCACATTAATCTCCTAAATATGGTGTTAATCTTAATAAAGATCCGTATGGGTATCCAGATCGGGGCATTGTGTAAAAAATAAAGAAGCTGTGGCATCCATATTATCTTAATTAGATTAATATGACCTATTAATGATAGGGGGAGCTTATTCCAGGTTTTACTTTGATTTTGGAATCTAGAAAGTAACGTAAGAATATTATCCACAATATATGACTGTGGGGAGTCAGACATAGTTATACCCAAATATTTTATAGAAGAAACAACTTTAAGATGAAAAAGTGTAGATGGCAATGACTCTGGAAGGGGATCCAAAGGCATTAGCTTGAATTTCTCCCAGTTTATGCCTAACCCAGAAAACCCGCCAAACGCCTTAATATATTTCATTACCGCTGGCAGGGATGAGCAGGTATTGGTCGAGAAAAGAAGACGATCATCTGTGTATAATGATATCTTTGCTTCCATATTCCCCCTAATCAAGCTGGTAACATCCGTAGAAGCCTGAATAAGGGAAAAAAAGCCAGGGCAAAAAGCAGGAGGGACAGTGGACACCCCGGTCTAGTGCCCCGGAAGAGTCTAAAACTGGGAAATTGAAGGCCATTGAACTTTACCGATGCCACCAGAGCAGAGTATAAAAGACGAACCCACTGGCAGAAGTCAGAGCCAAGCCCACATTTTTCGAGGATGGCCCATAGGTATGGCCATTCGACACTATCAAAAGCCTTGATTGCGTCTAGTGCCAAAAAGGCACGATTTGAGTGGCCTGGAGCTGGAACCTGCATATTTAAATATGATATTGAATGCGGTTGACTTATTGGGAATGAATCCTACCTGACCTGAATGGATAATATGTTTAATAACCTTATTTAATCTAGGAGCAAGTATCTTAGCAAGAATTTTAACATCTGTGGATAGTAGAGAGATTGGTCTGTAAGATTCAGGCTATAGCAAGTTTTTATCCTTTTTAGGTATGACTACAATTACAGATTGACCCATAGTGTCTGGAAGCTGGCCCAGATGAAAAGCCTCATTTGGGGCAGGAAGCATCTTTTTATTATATTTTTTAGCGATCTCTATAGCGAGACAATTAATCCCTGGGGCCTTGGAGTTAGGGAAGCTAGCCATCGCACTTTCCACTTCCAGTAAGGTGAGTGGCGCATTAAGAATTTCTCTCTCTTCTTGTGGCATAACTGGAAGATTAATACTGGCCAAATAACTAGATAGCTCTGATGGGGTATGGTCAGCCCTAGAGGTATACAAATCCTGATAACAGGACTTAAAAAAAGATATAATAGGGCTAATCTGATTAAAAGCCTCCCCCTCTACATTCTTTAGAGCTGAGACGTGTTGGGTTGGATTGAAACCTTACTATCTGAGCCAATAGTCTACCTTTCGCCTCTCCCTCAACCCATCTAAGTCTTTCCTGGAAGAAGAGTTCATTCCTAGCTCTAGATTCCAACAGTTCATTCAGCCTATTTTGAGATGAAAGCCATCCTTGTTGGATATCCGGAGAGGGATTCTGAATCTACAGGGCTTTGCGGAGGTATTGGCCTTTGCAAGCTCAAGTTCTCTACATTTATACAGTAATCAGTGCATTTTTATATATATATAATTTTTGATCATACTGTATAATGGTCAATAGTCCCATAAATGAGTCAAAAGTGTCCAATTTTCCCACTGCAATATCGCAGTCCTGATAAAAATTGCAGATCACCGCCATTACCAGTAAAAAAAAAAAATAATAATAAAAATTCCATAACTATATCCCCTATTTTGTAGAAGCTATAACTTTTGTGCAAACCAATCAATACACGTTTATTGTGATTTTTGTTACCAAAAGTATGTAGAAGAATACATATCGGCCTAAACTGAGGAAAACATTTTTTTTTTTTTTAATGTGGGATATTTATTATAGCAAAAAGTAAATGATATTGGGGGTTATTTACTAAAGGAAATTCCACTTTGCACTGCAAGTGCACTTGGAAGTAAAGTCTCTGTAGATTCGAGGGGAACATGCAAAGAAAATAAAAAACAGCATTTTAGCTTGCACATGATTGGTGATTGGATGATAAAATCAGCAGAGCTTCCACTCATTTCAGATCCACCTCTTATATTTAGAGCCACTGCACTTCCAAGTGCACTTTCAGTGTACTTTCAAGTGCACTAGCAGTGCAAAGTGGATTTGCCTTTCGTAAATAACCCCCATTGTGTTTTTTTCAAAATTGACGCTCTTCTTTTATTTATACCACAAAAAATAAAGTATTCATTAGTAATATTATTTATTTATTTAGCTAGTTACAGCTTTTTGTCTATCCAGTCTATTTAAAGTGCACCAACCCAACAGCCCTTGCAGAAATTCGCACTGCAAACACTTTTAGCACTATTTCACACTGACATTTCTGGTACTGGGAATCCTGTTGTGACAGCTGATGGGTTTATGGTTTTTGTAGGTGCAGAGGAGGGATGGGGTGATGAAGAAGGGGATGGAGCAGGAAAGAAGGGAACAGGGTGGTGAAGAAGACTGTGCAGTGAAGAGAGCACAGTGGTCAAGAGAAAAAGTGGGGTAAGGAATGGAACAGAGGGGGTCAGGAGGGGGTGGAGCAGTAAAGAGTGGGATAGGGGGATGAAAAAAGGGATAGGGTAATAAGAGGGTGCCAAGGCAGGGGTGGTGAAGAGGCTGAAGGGAAAGTGAAAAGGGGAGTGGGGGGGTTGAAGAGACACACTGTGACCCCCCATAGCAGTAGGAGTATGAGAGCAGTGGCCATTTTTCTCATTGCAACCTGATACAGGTTTTCTCAAAGGTCCAGAGAACAGTAAAGCCTCTGCCTGAGCATCCTCTGACAACAGCACACTGTTGCACACTACATGGCCACCTACCTCCCCACACTACATGCTAATTGGTTGCCTCCAGCCCTGCATCATACAAAGATGATTGGTCTCCCATGGCCTCATTCCAAATACATTTAAAGTTGGCCACAAATGAGATGCCTAATGCTGTGATTCCAGGGACACGGATGTTGCAGGACAGATAATTAAAAAGTGGGACTGTTCCAGAAAATCTGCGGCAGTTGGCAGGATGCTTTAGTACAGTAAACACTGCTGCCCCTATATTGAAAAAAATATATTTTTCTTGAGTTCAGTGAGCGGACTATGGAGGTTATTTATGAAGGGCAAATCCACTTTGCACTGCAAGTGCACTTGAAAGTGCACTGAAAGTACACTTGGAAGTGAAGTCACTCTAAATCTAAAGGGTAGATCTGAAATCTGAAATTGAAGCTCTGCTGATTTTATCATCCAATCATGTGCAAGCTAAAAATGCTGTTTTTTTATTTTCCTTGCATGTCCCCCTCGGATCTACAGTGACTTTACTTCCAAGTGCACTTGCAGTGCAAAGTGGATTTTCCTTTAGTAAATAACCAGATATATTTATGCATTAGACATATGAGTTGATATCACAACCTGCAGGAAGAGGATGCTAGGTGCAACAAAAAAAGTAACATAAGGGGCTGGCACTCTGCAGATGCTAAGTTCCACCTTTATGTTTCAATAATTTTTATTGAAATTTTCTAATCAGTTGAAAGGTTATAAAATATGACATCGTAATAAGCAGCTATAACACAGTACAGAAAGTTTTTCAGCGAGAGTTTGACCTACACGACCAAAAACACGGGTTACCCTGAAACAAGAACATAATACAAATCAAGAGTGAAGACAAACAAAAAAAGAAAAATACATCCCGAAGAAAAATGAAAGGCGGACTATACCAACCCCTAAAAATAACTATAGGAGGCTCCAGGCCTTCCCACCGTATTCCCCCCCCAAAGGGGGAGAGGGGAGTGTAAACATCGTGGTGGCATCACTGTGGGATTAGTATCACCTGTCTCAAACTCCAGGAAAACTGAACTATCTGGAAATACTGTTATACCATATATGAAGACCTATTATATGATGCAGTATTTATATTCGCCCCACCCGAGATCGGGAGAGTACAGAAAAAGACATTAGTATAAGAAGAGGAGAAGGAGGAAGAGGATAGGAGAAGAGGGTAGGATACCAGAAAAAATTCTCCATGACCTGGCAATCGCTACCGTAAAGATGAAGGCTATGAGTTTCCCTGCCTGTCTTGGGATTCCATCTACCGATCATCCCAAAAGAGCTTGCTGTGGAGCTTTACGTAGATTTACCTGAGTAAGTGAATAAATAGGTTTATAGATACGGATCCAAAAGCGTTTCACTTTAGGGCAAAATCACCATGTATGTAATACTGTACCCTCCATCCCACATCCTCGAAAGCACAAAGAGGAAACTCCTGGAACACACGCTGCTATTCTCGTTGGGACCATGTACCATCTCATTAATACCTTGTAGTTACCTTGTAGTTAGCTTCATTCAAGGAAGTATTTATGTATTATCCTGATGCACACTGTCACATTTTGGACCATTCATCCATTTCATTGGCTTCGCCAAGGTCCTGTTCCCATTTCATCATGTAGAACCGTTTTTCCAACTTAGAAGTCAGTACTGCATAAATCTTAGAAATGTGCCCAGTGTGCTTATCAAAAGTCCTACACAAACACTCATTAGCAATTGGAAAATAGTGAAAAAATTCAGTTTGGAAGTTGATATTTGTCCCGTAGGGTGTCCTTGGATAGAACTCCTCTGTGGTCACAAAGATCAGCTATGCGCTGTAAACCTTTATTAGTCCACCAAGCAAAGGTGTGGGGATGGAGACCTGGAGTGAATGTTGGGTTATGAACCAAGGGGGCCATATAAGTATGCAGTGACTTAAAGTCATAAGGCTTTACAAGTTTGTCCCAAAAATGTAGTGAGAATGATAGTGTTGGACACATTATGACCGGCCTATCTTTTTTTAATTTTAAATGATTAATTGGTCTTGTTGGATATAAGGAGGATTCCAGTTTCATTCATATTGATGGTGGTAATGAGGAATGAAACCATATTAGTTGGGCCAGTTGTGCTGCTCGGTAGTATATAGCTAAGTCTGGGACACTCAGACCACGCCGTGACTTTAGTGTGTATAAAGTGCATTTATTCACTCGAGGTCTCTTATTCCCCCAGATAAATTTCAAACCTCATTTTGAAATTTATGTAGGTCAGGCATGGAAATCTGGACCAGCAGTGTTCTGAAAAAGTATAACAACCTAGGCAAAAGGTTAATCTTTATTGTGTACAGTCTGTCGAACCATGATTGCCGATTGCATTCCCATCGATGAAGGCCATCATCTTGTTGTATAAAGGGGGATAGTTTGTCAAATATAGCTAGTCTATAGTGGGAGTCAGAGAGATGCCTAAATATGGAAGGGCCTTCGTCTGCCATTTAAAGGAGAATGAGTTCTGTAATTGCTTAACCGTGTTTGCATCTAGCGAAAGGTTCAGGGCAACCGATTTAGTATGATTAATAGTGAGGCCCAAAACAATGGAGAAGTGGTGCATTGCAAGAAAAAGAATTGGGAGTGATGTAACCGGAGAAATGAGTAGAAGGAGGATATCATCAGCAAAAAGTGCACATTTGTGCTCTAGGTCTCCACATTGTATCCCTTTGATGTCGGGATGGTTACTAAGTTTGACGGCCAGGGGTTCCAGGGCCAGTATAAATAAAATGGGGGATAGGGGGCACCCCTGTCTAGTTCCCCTATGAATGTCCAATTGATGTGAACTGTGGCCCTTCACCAGTATCCTAGCTGTGGGTCTGTTGTAAAGGGTTCGTAAGACTGTCAGAAAAGGTGGACCAAATCCATAACCCTTTAGAACATAAAACAAATAGTCCCATGATAAGGAATAAAATACCTTGCAGAGATCTAATGACAACATCATAGCTTTCCTAGATCCTCTATTGTCCCAGTTGGATTGCACATGATCTGGAGCCTGCCAATTTGGCACAAACCCTACCTGATCTGGATGTATATAGCTCGCCAGAAAAGTATTCATTCGATTTGCCAACACTTTGGTCATCATGCTTAACCACCTTCAGACCGGACCATTTTGCTGGTAAATGACCAGAGGTCTTTTTACAATTTGGCACTGCGCTGCTTTAACTGGTAATTGCGCGGTCATGCAATGTTGTACCCAAACAAAATTTGCGTCCTTTTCTTCCCACAAATAGAGCTTTCTTTTGATGGTATTTGATTGCCTCTGCGATTTTTATTTTTTGCGATATAAACGTAAAAAGACCGCAAATTTTGAAAAAAAATGATATTTTCTACTTTTTGTTATTAGAAAAATCCAATAAACTCAATTTTAGTCATACATTTAGGCCAAAATGTATTCAGCCACATGTCTTTGGTAAAAAAAAGTCAATAATTGTATATTTATTGGTTTGCGCAAAAGTTGTCACATCTACAAACTAAGGTACGTTTTCTGGAATTTACGCAGCTTTTAGTTTACGACTGCCTATCTCATTTCTTGAGGTGCTAAAATGGCAGGGCAGTACAAAACCCCCCCAAATGACCCCATTTTGGAAAGTAGACACCCTAAGGAAATTGATAAGTGGCATGTTGAGCCCATTGAATATTTTATTTTTTTGCCTCAAGCGATTGAATAATGACAAAAAAATTTTTTTTTTTTTTTTTTACACAAAGTTGTCACTAAATGATATATTGCTCACACATGCTATAGGCATATGTGAAATGACACCCCAAAATAAATTCTGCTGCTTCTCCTGAGTACGGGGATACCACATATGTGGGACTTTTTGGGAGCCTAGCCGCGTACGGGGCCCCGAAAACCAAGCACCGCCTTCAGGCTTTCTAAGGGCGTAAATTTTTGATTTCACTTCTCACTACCTATTACAGTTTTGAAGGCCATAAAATGCCAAGATGGCACAAAACCCCCACAAATGACCCCATTTTAGAAAGTAGACACCCCAAGCTATTTGCTGAGAGGCATTTCGAGTCCATGGAATATTTTATATTTTGCCACAAGTTGCGGGAAAATTACAAACTTAAATTTTTTTAAATTTTTTTTTCACAAAGTTGTCACTAAATGATATATTGCTCACACATGCTATGGGCATATGTGAAATGACACCCCAAAATAAATTCTGCTGCTTCTCCTGAGTACGGGGATACCACATATGTGGGACTTTTTGGGAGCCTAGCCGCGTACGGGGCCCCGAAAACCAAGAACCGCCTTCAGGTTTTCTAAGGGCGTAAATATTTGACTTCACTCCTCACTACCTATTACAGTTTTGAAGGCCATAAAATGCCAAGATGGCACAAAACCCCCACAAATGACCCCATTTTAGAAAGTAGACACCCCAAGCTATTTGCTGAGAGGCATGTTGAGTCCATGGAATATTTTATATTTTGCCACAATTTGCGGGAAAATTACAAACTTTTTTTTTTTTTTTTTTTTCACAAAGTTGTCACTAAATGATATATTGCTCACGCATGCCATGGGCATATGTGAAATGACACCCCAAAATAAATTCTGCTGCTTCTCCTGAGTACGGGGATACCACATATGTGGGACTTTTTGGGAGCCTAGCCGCGTACGGGGCCCCGAAAACCAAGCACCGCCTTCAGGCTTTCTAAGGGCGTTACAGTTTTGAAGGCCATAAAATGCCAAGATGGCACAAACCCCCCCCCCCAAATGACCCCATTTTGGAAAGTAGACACCCCTAAATTTAGGGGTACACTAGTGAGACTAGGTAATAAATGGCAGGTGCCCTGAAACTATAAAAAAAATAACTAACCAACCAGCGTCACCTGTAACAGTTATATGGTGATCACTGGTGAAAGGGTTAACTAGGGGGCAATCAGGGGGCTTTATGTGGTAGTATATGGGGGTCCCTGGCGCTATAAATAGCTGCGGCGAACCTAAATACCTACCTGCCTAACTAGCGTCACCTGTGACACTAATACAGTGATCAGAAAAACGATCGCTTATTAGGCTGGGTTCACACTGGAGTGATGCGGGAACGCCACGAATCCGCGGCAGGTTCCCGCATCACATGCCTCCCGGCGGCAGTTCACACTGCCCTATGCGAACTGCTGGGAGTGTCAGTGAAATGTTAATGACACCCCCAGATCAGTTCGCATATCGCAGTGCGATCTGCAAACTCGGATCGCATGGTGTGAACACCCATGCGATCCGATTCTGCTGCGGACCAAAAAAAGGGTCCCGTGCGAGTTTGCGGCGGGTGCGACACGAATTCAGCCATACTATCTGTATGGCTGAACTCGAATCGCACAGAGATCGGATGTGATTTGCACTGCAGTGCGGTGCGAATCACATCCGTTCTCATAAACCACTGCAATGTGAACCCAGCCTTAGTGACACTGGCGACGGGGGGTGATCACGCGGTTAAACCTTTATTGGGGGGGTTAGGGGGGTACCTTAGAACTAAAGGGGGCTAACCCTAACTGCCCTAACAGTTATTACAGTCACAAATGACACCCGCCGGGTGATCAGGGGGTTAAACCTTTATTAGGTAATAAATGGCGGGTGCCCTGAAACTATAAAAAAATAACTAACCAACCAGCGTCACCTGTAACAGTTATATGGTGATCACTGGTGAAAGGGTTAACTAGGGGGCAATCAGGGGGCTTTATGCGGTAGTATATGGGGGTCCCTGGCGCTATAAAAAGCTGCGGCGAACCTAAATACCTACCTGCCTAACTAGCGTCACCTGTGACACTAATACAGCGATCAGAAAAACTATCGCTTATTAGGCTGGGTTCACACTGGAGCGATGCGGGAACGCCATGAATCCGCGGCGGGTTCCCGCATCGCATGCCTCCCGGCGGCAGTTCACACTGCCCTATGCGAACTGCTGGGAGTGTCAGTGAAATGTTAATGACACCCCCAGATCAGTTCGCATATCGCAGTGCGATCTGCAAACTCGGATCGCATGGTGTGAACACCCATGCGATCCGATTCTGCTGCGGGCCAAAAAAAGGGTCCCGTGCGAATTTGCGGCGGGTACGACACGAATTCAGCCATACTATCTGTATGGCTGAACTCGAATCGCACAGAGATCGGATGTGATTTGCACTGCAGTGCGGTGCGAATCACATTCGTTCTCATAAACCGCTGCAATGTGAACCCAGCCTTAGTGACACTGGCGACGGGGGGTGATCACGGGGTTAAACCTTTATTGGGGGGGTTAGGGGGGCACATTAGAACTAAAGGGGGCTAATCCTAACTGCCCTAACAGTTATTACAGTCACAAATGACACCAATGCAAAAAAAAAAAAAAAAAAACCAATTGGTGTCACTGTGACTGGGGGGGCAGGGGTAATTGGGGGGTGATCGGGGGGTAAAGGGGGGGTGTGAGTGTGCCTGGCATGTTCTACTGTATGTGTGGTGTGTTGGTGCAACTCACCGAACCTCTCTCCTCGGTGCCGGAACGAAAAATACCGACACGGAGGAGAGAATACATCACTTCCTCTCCTGTGTTTACATTACAGGAGAGGAAATGATGTCACGGGACATTTTCATTCGTCGGGAGCGATCGCGAGGGGGTGGCCATGAATGAATGGCCGTCCCCTCGTCCGGGATCGCTCCCGAACGAATACCGACCGCCGCAGGCACCGGGCGGGGGCCCGATCGGGCCCCCGGCCGGCGGGCAGGCAAGGACGTACATGTAAGCCCTTATGCCTGCCCGTGCCATTCTGTCGACGTACATCGTCGTGCGGCGGTCGGCAAGTGGTTAAGGTCAACATTGATAAGTCATATTTGGGCGATAGGTGGTACAGTCTCCATGATCTTTCCCAGGTTTTGGGATTACATGAATAAGAGCTGAATTTTCATGACTGGCCAAGAAAGAGCCTTTCTTCAAATCATTAAAGAATGAGCAAATATGGGGTGTCTGCAAATCAGAATACTTTTTGTAGTAGTGACCCGAAAATCCATCGGGACCAGGTGCCTACGAGGGATGTAGACTCTTGATAGCTGCTTTGACTTCCCCCTCCATTAACTCTACATGTTCTTTACATCTTAGGTAGAGGGATGTCTTTAAAAAACGTATCTGCTAGTGCTGCAGGAAAGGCCATCGGTGAAGCGTACAATTTAGAATAGTCGTAAAATTCTTGAACCGCTGAGTGCGGGTTCTGGGTCACTTTGCCATCCCTTAAGCGTAGCTTTGAGAGGACAGGGTTGGCCAACTAAGGTATGTCTCTGCTTTAGTGGTAAGGCTGATATTGAGCGCCGTGCGAGCTGCATCAATTTTATGCCTCAGGTCTAAATGGGGATTATTTTTTTGTTTGCGTGAAATTGCATAGAGCCTTTTCTTGTTGTTGGATTGTTTGTGCATGCGTTTAGTCCCGGTAGCAAGTTGAATCAACTTTTCCCAAATAGTAACTTTGTGCTCTTCCCAATTAACACTAGGGGAGGTGTCTGCAGCTCGATTTTTGATTAAATATTGGCGAATAGCCATTTCTATTTCTTTAAAAATAGTGGGGTCATTTAGCAAAGCAGCATTGAGGCGCCATGTGGTGGGTCTTGGTTTAGTCCCCAAGTCTGATAGGGGAATTTGCACCAGCGAATGATCTGACCATGAAGCCGTCAATATCTTGGCTGATTTCATTAAAGGGAGAGTTTGTGATAGGGTGAATAAACTATCTATTCTAGCGTACGTCTTATGTACTTGGGAATAATGTGTGTAATCCCCAATTGTTGGATGAAGATCTCTCCATACGTCTATAAGGTCATAAGAGTGTAGCAACCAAGCCAATTTACACTCCCTGTTTCGGAATTGTTTTAAGACTGGTTTATATGGATTATTTCTGTCCATAGTTTGATCTAGAGGAACGTTACTATCTCCGCCTATGATGATCTGACCCATAGCTCATGGGATCAATGTCGATAACATTGTCTCAAAAAATCAAATCTGTCCTACATTAGGGGCATAGTATGAGACTAGGGAAATGGCTTGTCCATGTATTTTCCCAACCACCATAATATATCTCCCTTCTTTATCTTTAATTACCATGTCTGGGGTGAATGGGACATTTTTCGTTATGCAAATTGCGACCCCCCCCTTTTTTCTCTGGGCCATTAGATAAATATCATGTGGGAAAGTGAGAATTCAAGTATTTGGGTGCCAAAAAACGAGAGAAATATGTTTTCTGTAAAAACACTATACTCGCTCTCCATCTATGATATTGTTAGAACGCTATTGCTCTTTTGGTGGGGGAATTAATGCCCTGAACATTGTGAGTTAAGACTATGAACCTGTTTGATTGAGGGTTCATCATAATGGTTCGACAGACTGTACTCGCTCGATATGCTTTTCCATCACAGCCTCTCAGATAACATCACTCCTCTGAGGAACCTCTGGATCGAAGAGAAAGAGTGCACTGGAGTAAAGAAGTAGGAAGAAAGAAGAGAGAGAAGTTAGATTAAGACTGTAATGCAACGCACCGAGTGGTTGTCTGTCGGTGGGCCGCAAGTAGTATAAAAACATTAACGTACCAAATAAACATGACCTTTGGGAAATCAACATTCCCGTAGTAGTGTGTGAGGTTGTGTCTCTCTCAAACTGAGGGGGACAAGCTCACCGGAAAGTGGCATACGTTTACGCCCCGGCATCTTTCCATTCATAAAGCTGTAAGAAAAGTGGGAGCATCTGAAATACCACACCCATCTGACATTTATCCACATTAAAATAAAAAGTATATTGCATTAATTAGTCTCTGTCAGAGGAATCCAAACCCTCCATAGTAAGATCCGTTATCTATCTGGTTATTCCTTGCCCACAGCTGAGGCAAAGATCTCCATACTATAACCGGACCATTGAGTACGTATGGTGTAATTTGAAAAAAAAGTCAGGAGAAAAAAAGTCAGAGTACAGATTCATCCATGAGTTCCCACCGATGTAGAGGGTCGTTTAGAAGAGCGTCTTCATTGGGACCATATGGGTGAGATCAGCCGATCCCTGCCTTGTTGAGGGGAAGTGGAAGATGGGTCACGGGAAATCAGTCCAAGTTCAAGAAGAATTTCTTCTCCATCCTTGAAATTCACAAAAGAATGACAATGACAAATGAAAGGGGAAGGACCAGCGGTATTATATGTGTTGATTCACAAGGTGTGTCGGCTTTAGAGATCTTCTCTCTTGAATGGTCAGTTGGGAGATATCAGCGAAAAGTTGGACTGAGTGACCCAGTAAAGAGATATCCCCCTTGCTCCTGGCTTCCCACATCATTTTTTAATCCTATAATAATGTGGTTTCACAATCACATCTCTGGGGGGGCCGTCAGGTCTTGGAGCCATTAGAGCACAATGTACTCTATCAATCTCCAGGTGGTGTGGAGAGATTTCAGGTGTTACGGCCTGCATCAGGGTATGTACCGCATCTTCTAGATCATGGACCAACTCCGGCAATCCACGCATATGTAAATGATAGCATCTGGATCCATTTCCCAGATCCTCCATTTTTATATTGCCCTGTTCTAGTTGCTCTTGTAAGGATGAAATCAGGGTGGTGTTCTGGTTTACCCTTGCCAGGGTGCCATCCATCTTTGATTCAGTTGTATTTAGCCTCTCTCCAATGTTGTGAAAATCTCCTTTCATTTCATTTGTTATTGTTTTACAGCCCTTGGATAGCTCCTGTTGGAGCAATAAAGAGAAGCGGGCCAACAATGCTGCATCTCCTGAGTAAGGAGCAGGTGATGGGGGCTGGGGTTGATCCTGCACAGAACTGGACTGGCTCAAAACAGCTTCTGTCAAGTCTGCCATGTTTTTGTCTAAAGAGGCTGGGGATCCTGCATAATCAGGGACTTTTCCATGATGTTCAGAGGCAGGAGAGAGTTGAAAATGCTCACCTCTGTGTGGCGGTGACGTCTCATCCTGTGACTAAGAAAATTGATCCGTCTGCCGGAAAGAATGTGGAGTGGCTGCCGCATTTGTGGAAGTCTGTGAAAAGGCCGCTGTAGCGTGGGGATAGACCGAGCCTTGTGGAGCCCGGGTCTCGTAGCTCTTCTGGGTCTGCGCCATCGTGGGAGGAGAGGCCTGATTTGCTGCGGGTAAAGGTTCGCTCTGAATGGCGGTGGTATTAGAGCGTGGCTGATTTTTTTCTAGTCGTCCCAGTGCCCTCAGCTGCATAATGCTGTTCTGAGCCCGAGCTGGGACGAGAGGCTCCCAAATTGCTGGTTGTCGCTTAGGAAAGTCCAGCAGCGAGCGGAGCTCGATCAGAATATGTCTGCTCCCAAATTTGCACACATGCGCACTCCTAAGTTCCACCTTTGTTTGACAGCTCAGTTGGAAGCAAGCAGGACAAAAGAGCAAAACGTACTCTAAACATAGGCAACTGATCATTTACTGTGTTTCTCAGTGAACTCAGAAAACATAATTTGCGTGCTAAAAAAATAGGATTTTTTTTAACAGCTTACCTGTAAAATCTTTTTTTTTGATGTACATCAGGGGACACAGAGCCATAGTAATTTACTATGTAGGTTATATCGGACCGACAGGTGCTGGACACTGGCACTCCCCTATATAACCCCTTCCATTACTGGGAGTCCTCAGTGTATACCAAAGAAGGGAGGGAATCCTGTGTTCCCTAATGTACATCAAAGAAAAGGATTTTACAGGTAGGCTGTTAAAATTTTTTTATTTTCTTACATCAGGGGACACAGAGCCAATTTGGTAATTTAGTAGTTACTATGTGGGATGTCCCATAGCAATGGCAACTGAAGAGGGGGGGACAGAACAAAAAACAGGAGGCCAGAGGACTCATACTGCAGCCTGCAGTATACTGCGCCCAAAGGCAATATCCTCATGACCTTTAATATCCATTTGATAAAATCTGATAAACATATGAATCGAAGACCAAGTCGCGGCCTTACAAATCTGAGCCATAGAGGCCTGATGGTGCACTGCCCAAGAGGCAATAATCGCCCTGGATGAGTGTGCTCTTAACATGAGAAGGAAGAATTTTTTTCTTTAAGCTGAAGCTTGAACAATCACTGACAAATTCATTTGGAAAATAGTGGATCTTGACGCTGCCTGTCCACATCTTGGACCCTCTGGCAGTACAAACAAAACCTGTGTTTTGCGAACCTGAGCGGTCGCCTTTAAATAGACTCTGATCACTCTTACTACATCAAGAGAATGTAGTGCTTTCTCTTCCCTAGATTAAGGCTCTGGGGAAAAAAAAGGAAGAATAATATCTTGGTTTAAATGAAAACCTGTTACCACTTTTGGTATGAATTCAGGATGAGGACATAAAACTACCTCATCCTTATGCATTATGAAACATGGCTCTTACAAGACAGAGCCCCTAGTTCCGATACTCTTCTCGCAGAAGAAATGGCAATCAGAAAAGATTATCTTTCTTGTCAAAAGAACCAAGGAAATTTCTCGTAAGTTTCAAACGGCTGATTCAGCAAAGCTGATAAGACCAATTTTAAAACGCAAGGATTTAGAGGTGCCTTGATAGGGGGAATAAACCTTGTTACCCCCTGAATAAGCTATGCACCAAGAGTGGAAAGCAAGAGGCCATAGGAAAAACACTGACAAGGCTGGGATCTGGCTCTTGATAGAAGTCAAGACCAGGTTCATTACAGATCCCATAAGCAGGAAATCAGGAATTCTGCCTATGACATACTTCCTGGGGTGCCAACCCCTGGATCCACACCAAGAAACATATGCCTTCCAGACTCTATAGTAAGCGATTCTGGAAGCCGGCTTCCTGGCATAAATCAAAGTAGACACCACTGAAGGAGATCTTTTATAGAATGGGATTCAACAGTCAAACCTGTTAAATTTTTCGTCTGTAAGGTAGGATGAAATACCGGACCTCGTGCAAGAAGGTCTGGCTATAATGGCAGAGTCCGAAGGACTCCTACTGCCATCTTTATGATCTTAGTAAATTAAGATCTTCTGGGACCAGCTGGGGCCACCAGAATCACCTCACTTTGTTCCTGTTTAATCCTGCGGAGAAGGCGCAGAAGTAGCAGAACTGGAGGAAATGCATATATCAGTGAAAAACTGATCCCATGGGAAGACTAATGCGTCTGTTCCTCCTGCTAGCGGACCCCTTGTTCTCAACATAAAGTTGTCGACTTTGTTGATGAATCTGAATGCGAATAGATCCATGTCCAGAATACCCCATCTCTGGCATCTCGCTAGGAAGATGTCGGGGTGAAGATATCACTCTCCCAGAAATAATTATTGGCGACTCAAGTAGTACGCCTGCCAATTCCCTATTCTAAAAATTAAAATTGCTGATAGGCAAGGAATGTGTTCTGCCCAAGCTAGAACATTATTCACCTCTCTTTCGGCTGCACGACCACTCGTGCTCCCCTAGTGATTGATGTAAGTCACTGCCGTGGCCTTTGTCAGACTGAATCCTGACAGGACAGTCCCACAAAAGTTGATAGGCAAGGTCCTCTAACCTGGACCATCTCCCCTGGACAGAATCCTCTTCTACAGAGCTGTTCCCTAGCCTGGAAGGCTGGTATCTGTTTTTAACACCCTTCAGGATAAAGATATTCCCTTTTGCTGGATAACAATCACCAATTTTGGCTCTGACTTATGTCGGGAGCCAAGCGTATTAGAAACAAACAAGGCCTGAATCTTTTTTTTATTTTTTTATTCCAGACCGACAGGATGATGTCTCGAAGCAGCTTTTGAGTAAAAACTGCACGTAAGCAATGGCCTTGAAGGAAGCCACCATTTCCCCTAAAAATCTCCAGCACGGCAGAATGAAAGAATTTTCCTTTGTTGAATTAGCCCTGCAATGGAACGGATTCTTGTCTGGGGTAAGAATACCTTCTTCTGTATTGTATTTATAACCAGCCCCCAAATACTGTAATCTCCTTGATGGTTTTAAGGAGAATCTTCCTAGATTGAGCAACCTAGAGATTTCAGATATTTACAGCTGAGATCAGACTCTGGTTTTAGACCTGAGACTAAATGATCTATTAAAAGTAGATCTTCTAATAGGCTAGGAACGCTATGCCTTGAGCCCTTAATCTGGCTAAGGAGGTGCCAGAATCTTTCAGAACACCGTGGTGCTGTGGCTAAGCTGATTGGCAGGGCCACAACTGAAAAAAATAATTTTATATATCAAACCGCAGAAATTTCTGGTATGCCGGAAAATTTGGCACATGCAAGGTGGACACAGCCGATCGAATTATGAAAGGATCGGATGTTTAAGTGCCAATTCAGATCTTCGAGATCTAGAATGGGTCTTACCTGTTTGGTTCTGCAACCTTAAAAGGTTTGAGTCAAAACCCCCTATTCCACTAAGGGAACCTCTGATATCACCGACTGGAATAACAGCTGATCCAGAGGCCATAGAGACTTATTTTTTCTCTGGATCCTTAGAAACATTCTCCGAGGAGACGGAAACTCTTGCATAAAGACTGCCGTATCAGCAGCTCAAGGACCCCACAGGCAGCACCCGAACAGGGACCCTCAGATCAAAAATCTGATGTTCTATCGACTGAGCCATCTGGGCTCTCAGAACTATAGTCGTAACCTAGAGAAAAATTGCAGAAATCCCTCTCGTCTTAACATTGTTCCTGCCAGATCTTGAGGATTGCAGGATCTTTCCCCTCACCCGAACGAGTGGGGGTGCTCCTTCATGAGAAGGCTTTAGCATTCTGCTTTGTGGGTTTTCTGCCCCAAGATCCTGGTGCTGCCCTTGGGGACTTTCCCTTGAGCCTGACGATTGAGGCCGTCAAGACTGCCTAGAGGCAGATGTCCCAGGCATAGTAGAGGCAGCACGATAAAAGGAGAAATGTTTGAACCTCTTTTTACTGGTAAAGAGAGCTTTACCCTTTTGGATGTACTTATCTACTCTAAATAGCCATACCCCAGTAAGGGAAACAAACTGGCTAAGAGCATTCACATGGTCCTTCGGCTGATCAATATTTCAGCCACAGAACTCCGCGAGAATGCACTAGTCCAAGCATAAGCCATAAGGCTTAAATGATAGAGTCTTTCATAGTATCTACTGTGAGACATAGTGCGTTAGATACACCAGCTCATTGCCGGGCCTTCTGATCAGGCAGAATTTCAGGTATCTCCACAAACTGTTCCTTAACCCTTTGAAGTCCACATTTTTCAATGAGCTAGCATGACTCAAAATGTGCCCCACCAAAATGGTGGAGCAGACATTAAAGGGTTAATGGACTGAGATACACCAATTGCAGCAAGAACCGGCTGCGCTACTGAACTGCAAAAGACATCTCGTCTTTAAAAGGAAGTTCCAACTTTAATTTGCTGGATCCTTTAACATCAGTGCCTTATCCACCGGACATGTGAGACTGCTCAATGAGGTGATTCCATCAATTGCTGGAACCCCCCATTTTCTTCATAGAAATGTTCCCATTCAGAATATATAAGCTATGCATGAATAGGAAAAAACATCCTCAGGTGGGGGAGGTTCTAATGAACCTAATTAGAGGTAGACACCTCAAGCGCCTGTGCTGCAGGAAACAAAAGGGTTAAGTAAGGGAGTAGACAAGCACCTGACTTGTGAGACTACTCCCTCCCTGTTAGGATCCTCCAAAGAGGAAAAATAAGAATCTTCCAATATTTGGGAAGATCTACCTGGTCTCCAGCCTCCTGCACCTCAACAATGGGGCCCTGAGGACTAGATGGGAATCTGCTATGTTGAGTCCTACTATGGAGAGACATCATAGCATTAATCTTCTTTCAAATCTTTAAATGGTAGAAAAAAAAAACTGTTTGTATGATATATACAGGGACTGAAGTGTTCTATCCCTGACGGCTATCTGACTAGCCGTATCCCTCTCAGAGGAGGATGAGATTCTTTTGGAAATGCATTTAGTTTACAGTGCAAAACAAATTACCTTTTGGAGAAGTTCCTGGTCCCATTACCATTCATAGCCTGAAGCATAAAGAAGAGGCACTATGCAAAAGAATGTACATTGCTAGGCTATAGTTCAGCGCAATTAGCTGCTCTTAACTCTAGCTACAGTAAAGTATAATGTGCCAAAGGAGTAAGCCTGTGTACACTAACCTGACAAAGACATCCATCTGCTCTGTCCCTCCACAGCCAGCAGCAGCTTTCACACATACAGCGCTGAGACCAGCTTCCTCCGTGTGTGGCTGTTAGCCACGTCTCCCCCGAAAATTACAGCCTCCCCTTTCCTTTCAAGGAAGGTGTTTTCCCGTGCTAGCGGCGTCCTGTGGACCTGTACGCATGGCAGAGGGGTGAATCCTCCGCTGATGCGGCCGCGGTCTGCCCTTTATATTTTTCTCTTTTTTTTTTCTTTAAGAGAGGCAACTGTCTTGGCACGCCCCCAAAGGGGAATAAAGACAATCTACCATTCATTTAGCCCATGAAAAGACAGAACGGATTCAGTCAGCATGGCTAGCCCTCATCAAGGATTACTACCCGTGGAGCTCAGCACAGCACATCTTTACTCGTGACCAACACCTTAGACACTGGCAAAAAAACTGAGGACTCCCAATAATGGGAGGGGTTATATAGGGGAGTACACGCATTAGGGGCATGCCAGTGTCCAGCACCTGTCAGTCCGATATAACCCACATAGTAATTACTATGGCTGTGTGTCCCTGATGTAAGAAAATAAATTATATTTTCTGTATCATTAATTGAGGAACACATTTTCATTCATTAGAGATGTGGGACGTGCTCAAGTAGTACCGATGCAGTGGTGAAGGAGGATGAGCAGCTGTGGTTGTGAGAAGGCAGGGTATGTAGGTGCAGTGTTGGGGGGGTGCACATTGGTGGGAGGAGAGGTAAAAATGCAATTCTGAAAGCAGAAATGGGCCAGAGCATAGAAATGCACTGTAGCAGGGAAGGAGAAAGGTGGCTTGTGCAGACATGGAGTGAGAGCAGTGGGAAGAATGTACAGGTGCAGTTGTCAGAGGTGGGTTCAGGTACAGTTCAGATGTGCCATTGAGAGCAGGGGGTGGGGTGGATTATGTGGATAAGATGATGTAAGCAGGGTTAATGGAAGGGGTGCATGCAGACACTTTGAGAATTTAGGAATTTTATACAGATGCACTGGAATGAAGACATGGGGTTAGGGTGTGCATAGGCACAAAGATAAGAGAGGCATCCTGCAGGTGCATTGAGGCAGGAAGGGGAAGCATACATAGGTGCAGTGATAAGAGGCAAGGTACTTGTGCAGTGCTGGAAGAGAGTGTGGTTGTGGTGGATGGTGAGGAAGTGTGCATGCATGTAGTGAGAGAAGGGAGGCATGGGCATGGTGGATGGTTAGAGAAGGGGGAGTGCATGCATGGATGGTGATGAGAGAGGGGGGTTGTTGCAGGTGCAGAGGGTGTTGAAAGAAGGGGCAAGTACAAGACCGGTGGGTGGTGAGAGAATGGAGGCTGTAGGTGTAATGTGTGCTGAGAAAAGAAGGTGCATACAAAATGGATGCAGGTGTGGGTGGTTGCTGGCACATTAAATGGCAACAAATGGGGGGCTGCAGGCACAGTAGGTGGTGAGAAATATAGCTGCAGTTGTGGAGGGTGCTAAACAAAAGCAGGTGTGATCTGGTGGTTGGTGAAAGACGGGAGTGCCAGTCACAAGCTGGCTGACACTATAGGAGGGGAGTTGGGAGAGAAAGGAGCAGCAGTAATTTCTATTATGCATTTATTTGTGAGTTGATGGTGATGTACCTTGACAAATTTTGTGTTGGGTCACCTCTCCATGTTGCTAGGACACCGTGCGACCCCAATCCCTGTAAAGCTGTAGTTCTTTAACTATGTGATCGGCTGTGTCAAATCATAGCCGGTCACATGTAAACGCGGAGATGCTAGTAATCGGCGCTCCTCACCTCCCACTGACAGTGTGTGTGGAGAGGAGAGACGATCAGCGGCATCTCCTCCTGCCCTGATTACATTATAGTGACACCAGTGCCCCCAATCATGGCTAGCAATTAGTGCCCTTCAGTGCCAGCAATCAGTGCCCAAAAGTGATGCCAGTCAGTGCTGCCCATCACTGCTGTCCATCACTGCTGTCCATCAATGCCCATCGGTGTCGCCTATCCATGCCAATCAGTGCTCATCTTTGCCATCTATTAGTGCCCATAAGTGTGACATATTAGTTCCTCCTCATCAGTGCCATCTGATCAATGTCTGCCAGCTAAGCCTATCAGTGCCGCCTCCTCAGCGCACATCAGTGAAGGAGAAAAATTACTTATTTACAAAATTTTATGACAGAAACGAAGTAAAAAAAAAAAATTCTGTCTTTTTTAAAAAAACATTGTAAAAAATAAAAAACCCATCAGTAGTTAAATACCACCAAAAGAAAGCGCTATTTGTGTGAGGAAAATGATAAAAAATGTATTTGGGTACAGTGTAGCATGACCACGCAATTGTCATTCAAACTGCGACAGCGATGAAAGCTGAAAAATGGCCTGGGCAGGAAGGGGGAGTAAGTGCCCAGTACTGAGGTGGTTAAAAAGGTACCGCACACAAAAGAGGGGAGCAGCAGTTCCTAGGACCTGCACACAAGGAAAGAAGTGAAAATCGATTTGTGGTTTAATGTGGGATGGAACCTAGAAAACAAAAAATGTCTGACAGGCAGGAATTTTATGACCGAAAAAGACCTATCAGCGTTAATGTACACTGAGTTTCTGACCGTTCAAAAAGTCTTACCAGTGGGCACTCTGGAATCAGATATCTTGTGGGTGATCCCTTCCTTTTTCCAAATTTTTTTCCAGATAACTGCTGTGAATTCATTCTAAATCCTTCAACACAAGGTTCTGATAAACCAGAGAAAGGGTGTTGTGAATATCCAAGTGCACGTGGTTCAGTTAAACGCATAGAAAGTTCTTTTGATTGTTTATTAGAGATCAGGTCAGAATTCATCATTGAAGCAGGGACAAGTGTGCTTTCTTCCTGTTGGAACAGAAAAAAAAAAAAAACATTTTAGGTTTCCCGTCATGTATATACTAGTAATTATTTGACTACTGCATTGGTTAAAGGTTTTTATAGCATCTCTTTATAAAGGATTAGTTGTGTGATTCGCAAAGCAAATTTTTGCGGGTACAGTATATTGGTAAAATTTACAAAAACAATATTAAAATCACTCAAACTGAGTTCATTATAACATTGCAGCAGTGCTCTTGTCATATAATAAAAGATGACAAGCTTCAATATAAAGTTCATATATAGGAGATGATGCGATTCAGTAATGTCTTATGCAGTGATTAATGGTGAAGAAGCACCTTCCACCAGAAAAAAATCCACCACGTGAGATGACCTCCCCTTTGGGAATGCACTCACCAAATATGCATAAGATAATGCGCATACAATCTCAAACTGAATCTCCACCGCTCTGAATGAACTCCCACTGTTCTTATCAATGTATCATGCAGGGATCCATGTGAAACGAATAAATTGGCCACATAGCGTAATTCTGTCAATCCACATTTTAATTCCCAAAAACCGCCCCTTTGACTAAATACGTACAAAGAACAATATAAAAACTCAAGCGAACCTAGTGCCAGTGCGCGAGTCACCACTTAGCTGGTAGCAATTGCAGAACGTGCATAAGAACCAACCATTTGACCTTACTTCCTGGTTCTAGTCGTCCGTGAACCACACACATCACTTCCCGTAAACCACCGAGATCACGTCACTGACGCGTTTCATCACTTCCTGACTCCGCCCTCAGACGAAGTCAGGAAGTGACGAAACGCGACAGTGACGTGATCTCAGTGGGTGCTTCTTCATGATTAATCAGTACATAGGACATACTGAATCGCATCATCTCCTATGTATGAACTTTATATTGAAGCTTGCAATCTATTATATGACAAGAGCGCTGCTGCAATGTTATAATGAACTCTGCTATAGTGCGATTTTACAAATTAAAGGTTTAATCACATGATTAAGGGTTTCACTGCACGCTAACCTAAGGGATACATTCAGGGCTTTAAGTGGTGTTTTTCTGTAAAGGACCCCTTTTTTAAAAAACATCCTCGTATTTAATATAGTATATCGGCAGAACATAATTTTATGCTATTTATTTTCCTGGGAATTTCCTGAGTGTGTAATGCAGCAGATGGGCAAACCTTGTTTGAATTTTAATATGACACTTGAATTTTGTTGGTTATTAAAATCTGTGTATTATATTGTATGCAGATGCTGAAGGGCAAATTTATTTGATTTTAAATGTCACAGGCAACTGTATCCTAATGGTTTGCCAGAGTGAACGATATACAAGAAATTGAACATCTGACTGCTGCTTTTAAAGACAAAATTGAGGAACATAAAAACATGCTGGTTCTGGGATCTGTTCCATTATTTAGATGACTATACACAGTACCTCCAGGTCCTGGGCTTCAAATCACCACCAGATGGTCTTTTTATCCAACTCAAGCTCACCGGTCATTTTTAAACAAGATTTACCCATCAGAAACTGCATACAACATACCAGAGACATTACAAAACCAAATAAATATTCACCTTTTACATTTTGATTCAAAAAATACACGCAATACACATAGGTTGAATCTTCTTTCAAAACGAATGCCATAAAATACAGATTGGTGAATGTCCAGAAAACTTTTGCTATAGGAATAGCATGAACCCTTTATAAATAGACCTCAATGTGTTTACAGTGCTAATGTAATACAGTGCCTTGAATAAGTATCATACCCCTGGAAAATGTTCCACATTTTGTCATGTTACAACCAAAAACGTAAATGTATTTTATTGGGATTGTATGTGATAGACCAACACAAAGTGGCACATAATTGTGAAGTGGAGGGAAAATGATAAATGGTTTTCAAAATGTTTTACAAATAAATATGTGTGGCATGCATTTGTATTCAGCTCCCTTTACTCTGATACCTCTAACTGTATCACTGATTACATGATTGATTGTATCTCATACTCCTCATGGTTCTTGACCTGCACCAGGCGAGGATGTGGTACCAAGGTGGTGAAGCGATTGCACACCAAAGGTTGCAAAGACCAAACGGTATTACGAGGTATTCGGAATGTCCTGTCCTGGTGTTAACCACAGTTTCCCATTCATCGCCCTCCTTGATCCTCACAAGATGGTATGTCCCTCTCAGATTGAGCTTCGTGAAAACAGTTGCTCCCTTGAGGCACTCAAATAATTCTGTAATCAACAGAATCGGGTAGGCGCTCTTAATCGTGATGCGGTTTACCCAGGCCAAAGCTCTATCAGAAAGCAAAGAAATAATAAAGCTTACTTTGCTTCTGTCTGTGAGGAAAGCCTGGAGCAGCATCTCAAAGCATATCCCAACCTGGATGAAAAACTCTGCATTGAACTAGATTGCCCCCAAATTGCTGTGAAAGCAGAGCGGAACCAGACATACTCTTTTACAGATGAATTATTCAAGGCAGGCGCCTGCACAGAGACTGGAGCAGCAGCAGAGATGGCCTGCAACACAGGTTGTACCAGAATAGCCACAGTGGGAAGATCCAGGTGAGCAGTGCGAATCAGGAGCATCTGTAACGCTATGGCAAACTGATCCATGTGGGGATCCTGCTCATACAACCTGGAAAAAAAATAAATTATCACTAGGTGGATTGCCTGCATCTTCTGAATTCATGACCTTCACCTACTGTCAGGAACCATAAAACAGAAGACAGAAAATGCAGTAAAATCACACCTTTTAATAAAATGGTAAAAAAAATGGTACAACTGGTAAATGTAATCAAAACATAGCCAGGGTTCGAAACAAAAAATCATATAGGGATATCAAAACACTTAGCCCTTGTACACGCGGTCGGACATTCCGACAACCAAATCCGTCGGATTTTGTCCGAAACTGTTGCATACACACAATCGGACAAAGTTGTTAGAAAATCTGATCGTACTTAACGTGATGACGTTATTTCGTTAGGACGGGACTACGTTCAGACTAGTAGCCAATAGCTTTGGTTTAGGAATTTGATCTGAGCATGTGTGGCACTTTGTCCGATTGGAATTCTCTACACATGATCGGACAAAGTCCGATCGGATCATGTTGTCGGAAAATTTTATAGACAAGTTGAAAAACTTGGTCCGTCAGATACTCCGAAAAGACCACACACAGTCGGATTATCGGACAACACAGTCCGATCGGACACCTTCCGCCGGAATGTCTGACCGTGTGTGTACAAGGGCTTAGTGGCAAAAGTGGGTATCCCAAGGTAAGTGCTGGTAAAGGGTGCCAACCTCCTCAATAAATGTATACACAGCGAAAAATTGTGGGGAACTTAGGGACTTTACAGGCACCAATAAAGAGGGGTAATTCATTGCACGCCAGAGTTCTCGGCCGGCCGGACTGACGTCATCACAGCTGATTGCCGATTGGATGCCACCGGGCAGGACACACATTTAAGGAGACGCCTGTACTGGCGTCTCCTCATGACGGGGGATCCTTGCGCAGTCGTTTCTTTTCCCCTGGATGGCTGGACGATTGAACCCTTTGCCTTACTAACTTTAAGGTAACCTTTTTGTTGGCTTCATTGACCGACCTAGACTGGACTTTGTGCATTTATATATTTTTTTCTAATGAGTATTATACTTGTCCTCTTTTTTAGACATCTAGCTACAAGGCTTTGGCTCTTTGACACGAACATACTTGTTTGTTCCTCCCTTTTGTTTCCTTGTGGAGTGCTGCTTATACAGGGTCCGGTACACATTATCCCTCTAATGCTCCTCATTATATTTTATCATACCTACTGGAATGGAAAATAAAATTTTGGTGAGCCTCTTTACCCCACCTATTATTACAGTATTTACAACGGCTTATTATCCATTTAAAAATAATTTTTTTTTTTCTCTTATGAGCCTAGTTTGAGCCATTTTGTATATTCGAAAATATGCGTGTCTTTTTCTCTGACACTTTATTATGGACTACATATATATATATAGACATATATATATATATTCTCATATATTTTTTCCAGTCTTGGCTGTTATACCTTTGAATCTTTTTTGAGATCCTTACAATCTATACTTGGCCACGATCCTACAACTTAAAGGGTATATTTGACCATTCATTTATACCTTTACACTATATGGTTGTGTGTCCCCACAGTGCTCACTTTTGACTATCTATACAGTGCTTGCTCGAACTCTGTCCTTGGTAACACTCAGATTGACATTACCAGCTTATAATCCATATTTTTTCTTGTGTGTTTTTCTTTTGATTCATGTTATGTTTTTTCTGCTTTTAAGAACCTAATAATTGAGCCCCAGAAGAAGCATTAATCTGATGCGAAACATGTCGGGCATGGGACCAATATCAGCATTTTACCAACTTGGATGTACACCATGTTTCAGTTTGTGATGTAATACTTATGGCTATCAAATCAAGTGTTTGTATTGTGTGATATCTACTGATTACATCCTATGCTGAGTGTGGTCATATTGACAAATGTACTTTTCTATTCTTGGTTTTTAATGAATTTTTGTATGTTATTTGTATAAATAAAATGTATTAATAAATTACCCCTCTTTCTTGGTGCCTGTAAAGTAAGTTAAGTTCCCCCCAATTTTTCGCTGTGTATAGCCAGGGCTCGGTAGCCAAATAGGTGGTCAAAACAAGCCATGAAATCAGGAAGCCAGAGATCAGTGTAGTCAGAGGCAGCAGACAGGATCAGGAACCAGAAGGGACATCAGCCAGTCAAGGCTTTAACAGAAAGACAACAGAGAGTCTTTAGATATGTTAACCAAAGTTAAGGCATTGAAGAAATGGACCAGGAAGTTTAAATAGCCAGAAGGGGTTGGCTGTGGGTTTGACTGATGAATGGGAGATGATCAACATGTGAGCCACTGTGGAACAATGAATACTGGCAATTAACCAACAGCTGAGCAACTTGAGCTCAGAGAAGGAAGGGCCGAGAGCCCAGCCCTGACATCAAGAATGTCATGGACAAGATTGTAGACCTACACAAGGCTGGAATGGGGTACAAGACCATCACCAAGCAGCTCATATTTCAATGATCATAATAATAGTGAGGAATCAGCCCAGAATTACACAGAAGAATCTTGTCAATGATCTCAAGGCGGCTGGGACCATAATCGCCAAGAAAATAATTGGTAGTTGGGAGGACTGAAACCCTGCAGCGCCTGCAAGGTCCCCCTGCTCAAGAAAGCACATGAACAGGCCCGTCTGAAGTTTGCTAATGAACATCTGAGTGATTCAGAGGAGAACTTGGTGAAAGTGTTGTGGTCAAATGAGACCAAAATCGAGCTCATTGGCATCAACCCGCCATCTTTGGAGGAGGAGGAATGCTGCTTATGACCCCAAGAACACCATCCCCACCATCAAACATGGAGGTGGAAACATTATGCTTTGGGGGTGTTTTTCTGCTAAGGGAACAGGACAACTTCACCACATTAAAGGCATGATGAACAAGGTCTTGTACCAACAAATCTTGGGTGAGAATCTCCTTCCCTCAGCTAGGGCATTGCAAATGAGTCGTAGATGGGTATTCCAGCATGACAATGACCCAAAACACAGGGCAAATGCAAAAAAGGAGTGGCTCAAGAAGAAGCACGTTAAGGTCCTGGAGCGGCTTAGCCAGTTTCCAGACCTTAATCCCATAGACAATATGTGGCTGGAGCTGAAGTTTCGAGTTGCCAAACATCAGCCTCAAAACCTTAATGACTTGGAGAGGATCTGCAAAGGCCTCTGTGATTGTCAACAAGGGTTTTGCCACCAAGTACTAAATAATGTTTTGCGAAGGGGTCAAATACTTATTTCGCTCATTAAAATGCAAATCAATTTATAACTTTCGAAATGTGTTTTTCTGGATATTTTTGTTGTTATTCTGTTTCTCACTGTTAAAATAAACCTACCATTAAAATTATAGACTGATCATTTCTTTGTCAGTGGGCAAACGTGCAAAATCAGCAGGGAATCAAATACTTTTTTTCTCACTGTAGTGGAAGGTTTAGCAGAATAGGAGGAGAAGAGTGCATCAGCAATGCTTTCAGGAAACTGACTACTGTGGACCAGGCAAGAGGTAAATGATGCAAGCATTATAAACCAATCTACTACCCAAGTATGTCCTGTGGATGAATTTTTCTCCATATAATAAAAGCCATGTGGTGTATCGTGTGGAGGGCAGTGTGATGCGTTGTTACTACACATTGCACTATTCACTTTTTGACATGTGGTGCACTGCACAGAAATGCAGACGTGCTGCATTTTCACACAATTTACACCACCTCACATGTATAGTCTTAATATGGTGCATAGAAAACTATTGTCCTTGCATTTAGACTATGTTGAACAATGCAGATCAAAACAGCTCAAGAGACATGGTCTTATTAAAGCCCTAGATGCTGTGCTCTGAGTAATCTAACCCTTAAAAGGTCCCAGCAACACAAAAAAATTCCTCCTTCCCATTATATAAGCCCTAGAGGATTAACCCTCAGAACAAAAGCCCACTATATTCAGTTATTATGCTACAACTGGGTTATACTGCCACCTTCATGATGGATTAGATACTGATACACTAAAAAGCCACTGGTGACCAAGGTATTACCCCTCCCACTCCAAATATGCTTCCGTTTTGTAGAAAAGCAGTTATAGAAGTAGATCACCAGCACAGAGGGGTATATTCTTTTGGCCATACTTATTTACTTTTGTACACCTGTGACCCAGAGTCATGTTATAGTGGGCTATTTTTTTTTAATTGCTTATTTATAGCAGGAACAAGGCCCACATGGACCAGCAAGTTACAGAACATTACACATAATATGAAGCGGTTACAGAAACAGAACTTGAGGGTAGTGGAAGTATAGAATAGAAGAGAGGAAGTGAAAAAAGGTATAGAAAAGAGAAATAGCAGACAGGGTGGGGAGGAGGGAAGGTGGGGGGAGGTGTTTCTCTACAATCATGGAGTGTCAGGGAATCTGGATTAGATTATAACTGTGACGTTTTGTGTCACTGCATGTGGGGCTTGGGGGCAGTATGTTGTATTTTATATGTTCATGCATCAACCTCGGATTTTCTTAGGGCTTGGCCCTCAGTCAAGTATATAAATATATTCCACTGCTGCTAGGTTTTGAAGAATGTCTATTTTGCGCTGTGAGTATGAGGTCCTCCATTTTTTTTATTTCCTCTACTTTTTGGAGCCATAGGTCAATGGTTGGTGGAAGAGCAGATTTCCAGTGAAGCGGGATACAGGCCTTGGCTGCATCTAGCAGGTGGTGGATCACTGATTTCTTGTATATTCTGTCAGTGATGTTCGATGCATGCAAGAGAAAGAATGCTGGTCGTTTGTAATGGTCCGGTCAGTACGTTGTTGTATTGTCTCACGCACTACTCTCCAGAAGTGCGTTAGTTTGGGGCTTGACCAAAAGATATGTAACAAGGCCCTTTTGTCTGCCTGGCAGCACCAGCAAAGGTCCGATGTTGTTGGAAAAAATGTATGTAATAATGTTGGGGTTCTGTACCATCTTGAGAGGATTTTGGAATTGGATTCTTGGATCTTGGCGCAAATGGAGGACTTGTGTGTGAATCTAAGAATGCCTCTTGGTGTTATTGAAATGGCAATCTAATTCTCTTTCCCATTTGAGTAGTCCCAGGTAAATGAAATCTGCCGGGGGTGTATTTAAAAGATTGTAGGTCAGTGCGTGTGTGTGGTAGAACTCCCGTGGTGATACAGATTTCCTCCAGGGTTGTGAGCGTTTGGCTATTGTCTGTGGGAGGTTGGATGGAGCCAAGGAAATGGCTTAATTGAAGTGCTCTTAGGAAGTCTAGGCGGAACAGGCCTGTGGGGTCAGAGAGTTCTGTGATTGTTTTCAAACGCCCTCCAGAGCTAAAGTGGGGAACTTGGTGTAGGCATGCGTCACCTAAACCCTGAAAGATCCCATCATGTAGACCTGGTATAAACAGGGGGTTTCCCAGTATGGGATAAAACGGTGAGTTCTGGGAGGTGAGGAATGTCTGAGAAATGAGCCGTGCGCAAATTTGAGACGAGTTACCAATCAGTGGGTGGTGTTTAATCTCTGCTGGTAGGCTGAAGTAGACCAATCAGTGGGTGGCGTTTAATCTCTCCTGGTAGACAGAGTTCCACTGAGGGGAACAACACTTTGGGATTGCTCCAGTTCGGTCCACAATTTGGTCTCTTGGTGGCGACACCAATCAATTAGTCTCCCCAAGTGCACAGCCTGATAGTAGGCAAGGATATTTGGTAATGCCAAACCTCCGTATATTTTGGGGAGGATGAGTAGTTTGTTGGTAAGTCTGGGTCTTTCTTGGCCAAGACGAATTCTGTAAATGCTGATTGTACTAGTTTAAAAAAGGTTGTTGGTATGTGTATAGGTAAGGCTTGCATAAATTAGAGGAGTTTCGGGAGGATGGTCATTTTCAAGATATTGCAGCGGCCTAACCAGGAGTGTAGAACAGATTACATAGTTACATAGTAATAAGGTTGAATAAAGACACCAGTCCATCCAGTTCAACCTGAGTGAGTGTACGTGCCTACAATTATCCATTTCCCGGTACATTGAATCTCATTAAGATGCTCATGTATTATATTATTATTTATTTAAGGTACCCATATAGCGCCATCAATTTACACATACATCACACACTCACCTTACCCTCAAGGAGCCCACAATCCAAGGTCCCCAACCCACATTCATACAGTAGGGACAATTTTGGACAGAAGTCAATTAACCTACCAGCATGTCTTTGGAGTGTGGGAGGAAACTGGAGTACCCGGAGGAAACCCACGCAGGCACAGGGAGAACATGCAAACTCCAGGCAGGTAGTGCCGTGGTTGAGATTCGAACCAGCGACTTTCTTTTTACTGCTAGATGAGAGTGCTAACCTCTACACCACTGTGCCGCCCTAGATTGCCATTGATTTAATAGTGTTTTTTTTTTTTTTAGTCAGGGTGGAAAATTAATTTTGTATTATTCCGAGAATGTTTGGAGGATATATGTACCTAGATATTTCAAGGCCTTAGTTGTCCATTTCAGTTTGAAGCTGGATTGGAGGTGTGTAAGTTGTGTTGATTGTATCCCTATGCCCATTGCCTCTGACTTAGCGAAAACATTTTTTAGGTTGGAGAGCACCCCATATGTTGTAAATTCTCGTAACAGGTTCAGAAGGGAGACTGTTGGGTGTGAGAGAGAAAACATCAGGTCATCTGCGTAGGCTGACACCTTGTATTAAGTTTGGTTGATCGATATTCCCGCAATGTTCGGATTTATGTGGTCTTACATGGCATACATAGAAAGGGTTCAAGGGATAGTGCAAAGAGGAGGGGTGAGAGTGGGCAGCCCTGACGTGTCCAGTTGTAATTAGAAAGGACTCTGATGGTATGCCTTTGGCCCTGACCTTTTCTGTTGGAGTCGTGTATATTGTCGCAATCCATTTCATCATATTACTGCCTAGACCCACATGTCTCAGTGTAGCAAACATAAAAGCCCAGTTTACCCGGTCAAAGGCTTTCTCAGTGTCATTGCCGAGAAAGACCCTTGGTATGTTTGCTAGGGTGGCTGTATAGAGCAGGTTCAGGACTTTGCTTCTCTAGTTGCGACAAAGCCCACTTGGTCTAAGTGTATCAAGCGGTGTATATGTAACTGCAGTCTAGAGGCTATTATTTTAGTGAACAGCTTGAGATCCATATTCAGTAAGGATATTGGTCGGTAGCTCCTGCACTTCGGGTCTTTACCTTCCTTGGGAATTACAGCTATTTGGGCCTGTAATGTGGTGTCATGTAGCATGCTCCCCTTACTAAGGTTGTTGAAAAGTTTGATTAGGTGATTTCCTAGGGATGGGAGTAGAGTCTTATAATACTGAATTGTGAGGCCATCTGGTCCTAGGGCTTTCCCTTGTTTGGTGTTTCCTATCACCAGCTGTAGTTCTGTCAATGTTATGGGTTCGTCTAGGAGGTCACATGTTTCAGTCTGTAAGGTGGGCATTGTGGAAGTGGTTATGTATCCCACTATGCGTTCTGGGGAAGGTTGCGCTATGGTATATAAAGTGTAGCGCTAAATGTGATAGTCTGGTTAGAATGTGCCAGGACCACCTAACTTCCAAAGGTGCAAAAAAATAAACTAGTGGCCTGTACTAGAGTGATATCAAATAAAATTACAAAAATATCAAATTCAAAAGCACAAAGAATGTGATCAGTGAAAAAAAATTTGTATCAAATTTAAAAGATATGAAATTGTAAACCGTGCAGATATTAACATCTCACATGTATAAACCTGAAAATAGGCTGGTAGTGAACTTGCACAGAAAACTAAATCATTACAACAAATATGTATAAAACGTGCAGAAGAGTCTTTAAGTGAAAAAGTCCAACATGCAAAAATCCCACGTGGTTTGATTTGGGCATTCCTCAGGACCCCAAATGATATATGTTGACACACAATCACTAATGTGACAGTACCACCACCTGTAAAGATGTGAGCTTACCGAATAGCTCAGACCCAAAAGAACCTATGTTCTATGAGTCAATAGAGCTTGGAAGCGTCAGCTGGCAACATAGGATATGATATCTGGAACTGCGTCCCCAAACTGGAGTCAAATTTCAACCGGTACAATGGAAAAGGATAGAGAAGACCATATAGCGCAATTCCATATGACAACGAAAAGTTTATTAAAAAGTAACACACTTACATTTTAAAAGTGTTTCAAGCGCTTGTAAAATAATTTTGGCGGCAGTGGAGTCCTCCCAACGCGTTTGTCTCAGTAGACTTAGTCTGGGGTGTCCCTCCACTGCAGCCTTACTCACATTTATAGACGTATTAGACCCCTCTAATGAGAATCTAGCTGATGGTGTCACCGTTTGATTGTGCCGCCTACTTCCGGGCAATGCCAAAATGGCCGTCCGGCATGCGTTCCACGCCTCAATATCACGGTACATCCAGGTTTCGCAGGAACATCCGGTCGTTATGCGTTCCACGCCTCTGTAGCGTCCGAAAGGTATGATGTAACATCCGATCGGTATGCATTCCACTCGCCATCCGTTTTCAATAAGAAAGGCCATCAAGCTGCATACCAAGCCTCGATGTGGAAACGACACTTTTGTTTTCTATGGGAAGAGCAGTCCGACCGTATACTAAGCCTCAATATGAAACCTGGCTTGCGTTCCGACGGCATGTCCATATCGGGGCCTGTATATTAAACTAGACTAAAATTTAATTAATAAAATTGAAAAATATAAATAAAATAAAGCAGTGTTAATAATAATGGACCAATGATTGTGATCCAAAACTGTAAGGTGTAAATTGATTCTCTTGTAAATTGAGGAGCTGCATAGTATTTTAAACAAATTTGCAGGATAGGTTCTCTTAAAGACCCTACCATAGTGTACATATTAAAAACAACTTGTTTCTAAAATCCCATTAGACACCAGTCCAAAATGGATTCTCCTAGAGTGGCCCAACACCTACCGATATAGTCACATATATACAAACTTGGAAGTTGAATGAAAAACAAATAAAAAAAAAATGAGTCTGTATGCTATCTGATAGCCTATAAACAAATAAATAAAAAAATAAACTGTAAAAAATAATGAAATTTCGCCCATTATCGCACACCACCAGGCCGGGCTTGAGGCTCACTGCCACCAACCACAACGTCCCTGACCGTGCTTACTGGTCCACGCATCCGTAGTTAGGTGGACCTTGCCACAGATGGCTTTGCACAGTGCACACCTGATTTTGTCCCCCACTTGGTTGTGTAGGGAAGGGATAGCTCGTCTGGAAAAGTAGTGGCGGCTGGGCACGACGTACTGTGGGACAGCCAATGCCATCAGGCTTTTAAAACTCTGCGTCTCCACCAGACGGAATGACAGCATTTCAAAGGTGAGGAATTTTGAAATGCTGCCATTCAGGGCCAGGGATCGCGGGTGGCTAGGGGGGTACTTCCTCTTGCGCTCCAGTGTTTGGGAGATAGAGAGCTGAACGCTTCCATGGGACATTGTGGAGATGGTTGGCGACTCAGGTGGTAGTGTTGCTGGCAGATCCTCTGTTTGCGGGTTGGCAGGTGCCACTGTCACTACAGAGGTGGATGAAGAGGCCGAGACTGCAGCAGAAGAGGAAGCAGGAGGAGCCAGAGACCTTTATTGGTTTTTGAGGTGTCTACTCCACTGCAGCTCGTGCTTTGCACTTAGATGCCTGGTCATGCAGGTTGTGCTCAGGTTGAGAACGTTTCTGCCTCGCTTCAGGCTCTAACTGCACAGCGTGCAAACCACTCGTGTCTTGTCATCAGCACATTGTCTGAGGAACTGCCACACTAGGGAACTCCTTGGACCTGGCTTTTGGTGTGCTCGGTCCCTTGCCGTGTTGGGCAGTAGCAGGCATACTGTCTAGGGGACGGACGCTCCGCTTTTGCACCCTGCTCCCTCTTCTCGCTCTGTGCAACCACCACCTCTTCCTCCGAACTACACGGGTCACCTGCATGACGTTGATTCCATGTGGGGTCCAGGACCTCATTGTCCTCCACATCATCTTCCACCCAGTCTTCACCCCTGTCCTCCTTGTCGGTCTGCACAATTGTGAAAGGGGGAGCAGTTGGCACCTTTGTTTCGTCATCATCCGAGACGTGCTGCGATGGTCCTCCCATGTACTCATCATGAAACAGAAGTGGTTGGGCATCGGTGCACACAATCTCTTCCACTTCTGTGGCAGGGCTAGGTGGATGGCCCTGGGAAACCCTGCTAACAGAGTCATCAAAAAGCAGAAGAGACTGCTGCATGATTTGGGGCTCAGACTACTTTGCTGATTTGCAAGGGGGTGATGTGAAAGACTGATGGACATCGGCTTCAGGTGCCAACTCTGATCTTTCACCAGGAGACTGGGTGGGAGACAATGTCAAGGAACCAGAGGCACTGTCAGCAACCCAATCTACTATTGCCTGTACTTGTTCTGGCCTCAACATTCATACAGCTGCATAAGGCCCGACCAAATATCGCTGAAGGGTCTGTCACCTACTCACACCTGAGGAAGGTGTTTCACTTGTGCGTGTAGCTGGCACAGATCGACCACATTCTCTCCCTGCAAAAGGAGCTCCACCAGCAGCACCACGACCGCCCCTTCTTTGACGTTCTCCTCATATTTTCCAATTTTAGGACCTTGTCCTAAATGGGTGTTTTTGCAATAGTAGAATAGCACAATAGAAGAAAAATATATAAATTGTATAACACACACACCTCCACATATGCAGAAAACACTGCAAAGTTTTTTTTGCACTAAATGGGTGTTTTTGCAATAGCAGAATACACCCAGAGTATGTAAACGGTGTATCTTAGAGCTACAGAAATGGCGAAAATGCTATTAAAAAAGAAATGCTTTTTCCCTAAAATTTTTTTTTTTTTTGAATAGCAAAATAGAAGAAAAATATATAAATTGTGTAACACACTCCTCCACATATGCAGAAAACACTGCAAAGTTTTTTCTTTTTGCACTAAATGGGTGTTTTTGCAATAGCAGAATACACCCAGAGTATGTAAACGGTGTATCTTATGCCGCGTACACACGATCAAACAATCAAGGGCCTCTTCGCGAAAACCCTGGCCGTTGGTTGTCGGAGTATGCGGGCGGGGGGCTTATCGGAATCAGGGAGCCCCCTTTAATAAGGGGGCCCCTGGCCCCCCCACCCTATGTGCATGAGTATGGGGTACAATGTACCCCTACCCATTCACCTGTGAAAAAATGTAAATAAAACACAACACACAAGGGTTAAAAATATTTTATTGCACAGTTCCAGGGGTCTTCTTCTGTCTTTGGGGGTCTTCTCGCCGGACTCCTCCGCTATCTTCTGCTAGCTCTTTTACTAGCGGAGGAGCCACCCTCTTCTTCCGACTTTGGGGGTCTTGTCCCCCTCTTCGGGGGTCTTGTTCCCCTCTTCGGTTCTTCTTGCCGGGCCTCTGCGCCTTCTTCCAGCTCTTTTACAAGAGGTGGCCCAGTCTTTTATCGCCGCTGTCTTCGTCGCCGCCTTCTGATCTTCTCTTCTTGAGCTGTTGACTCGTCGCTGTCTCTGGCCACAATGACAGGGAAGCGGCGTGCGGCGACTTATATAGGGACATCGCCGGGTGATGTCCCTATATAAGTCGCTGTGCACTGTGTCCCTGTCATTGCGGCCAGAGACAGCGACGAGTCAACAGCTCAAGAAGAGAAGAACAGAAGGCGGCGACAAGGACGGCGGTGATAGAAGACCGGGCCACCGCTGTGTAAAAGAGATAGAAGAAGGCGTGGAGGCCCGGCAAGAAGAACTGAAGAGGGGGACAAGAACCCTGAAGACGGAAGAAGAGGGCGGCGATGAAGAAGAAAGCCGGGCTCCTCCGCTAGTAAAAGAGCTAGCAGAAGATAGCGGAGGAGTCCGGCGAGAAGACCCCAGAAGACGTAAGAAGACCCCCGGAGCTGTGCAAAATAATATTTTTAACCTTTGTGTGTTGTGTTTTATTTACATTTTTTCACAGGTGTATGGGTAGGGGTACCCCATACTCATTCACATAGGGTGGGGGGCCGGGGGCCCCCTTATTAAAGGGGGCTCCCGGATTCCGATAAGCCCCCCCGCCCATTTGCACTAAATGGGTGTTTTTGCAATAGCGGAATACACCCAGAGTATGTAAACGGTGTATCTTAAGCAGCGTACACACGGGCGGACTGTCTGGCCAACTAAGTCCGTCAGACAATCCGACGGACAGTCCGTCCTACTTTCGAATGAACGGACTTGACCACACATGATGAACAAACAGTCCGTTGAAAGCTTGCGCGATGACGTGTACAGCACGTACGACGGGACTAGAAATAGGACGTCCAGTACACAGCAATGCAACCTTCCGCCGTGTAAATCCTTTCTGAGCATGCGCCATACTTAGTCCGTCCAACTAGCCTACTCACGAGCGGACTGTCCGCTGAAACCAAAGTTGGACGGACAATATTACGGAAATTCCGAAATACTTAGTCCGCCAGACTGCACACTGAAAAAGTCCGCTGAAGCCCACACACGAGCGGACTGTCCGCGGAAATGTGTTTCGGCGGACTAAGTTGGACAGACAGTCCGCCCGTGTGTACGCGGCTTTAGAGCTACAGAAATGGCTAAAATGCTATTCAAAAAAAATGTTTTTGCCCTAATAATTTTTTTTTGAATAGTACAATAGAAGAAAAATATATAAATTGTGTAACGCACACCTCCACATATGCAGAAAACACTGCAAAATATATATTTTTGCCCTAAATGGGTGTATTTGGAAGAGCAGAATACACCCACAGTATGTACAGGGTGTATGTCACAGTAACATATGCAGTGCTCGTGCACTGAGCTTGCAGATAAAAGTTATATTTTCTCTGGCACTGGGCTCATGGCAGTGTAAAAAGACTGTGCACTGCAACCAAACCAGGTGAATTATTAGAATAGATTTCTGAATCTGGACTCCTACATAATTCTCTCCCTCAAAGCAGCAACAGGAACCTTGCCCTACACCAGGGATATAAAATTAGCAGACCTCCAGCTGTTGCAGAACTACAAATCCCATGAGGCATAGTAAGACTCTGACAGCCACAAGCATGACACCCAGAGGCAGATGCATGATGGGACTTGTAGTTTTCCAACAGCTGGAGGTACGCTAATTGCATATCCCTGCCCTACACTGTCTATCTTTTCTCGCAGTGCAGTGTAAAAAGCTTGTACACTGCACCCACACAACTAAATCAACATAGATCGCTGACTAATTAGAATAGATTTCAGAATCAGGACTCTTATTATGTAATTCTCTCCCTAGCAGTAGCAGCCAGGAACCTTTCCCTACACTGTCTGTCTAAAGCAGAGTGACGTGCTGTGCTGTGTGCCTCTAGCTTAAATAGAGGCTGGGTCACATGCTGCACTGACCATTAGTAGGCATGGCTGTGATGGCTTCTAAGGGCACACCAGTTAAACAAATGTTGATTGGCTGCTGCAGGGCTTTTTAAAATGTGCCATTACGTTGCCGAACACCGGACTCGAACCTGAACATACAGTCAATTGTTCGGGTTCGGGACCCAAAAAGCCAAAAGTTCGGTATGAACCCAAACTTTAGAGTTCGGGTTCGCTCAACCCTACTCTAAACGAGAAACGCCTCTGGTCATATTGCTACTACTATTGCGGTAGGTGTTGGGCCACTCTAGGAGAATCCATTTTGGACTGGTGTTTAATGGGATTTTAGAAACAAGTTGTTTTCAATATGTACACTATGACAGGCTCTTTAAGAGAACCTATCCTGCAAATTTGTTTAAAATACTATGCAGCTCATTTGAGAGAATCAATTTACACCTTGCAGTTTTTACACTGCTTTAT